>NC_135186.1:29867779-30559446 GCF_041146795.1 Maylandia zebra
CAGAATGGATGAAGAGAGATAAGTACTTAATGAACACACTGCTGGTGGCTCGTAAAAAGACTCATAAAGGAGTTGGTGACAGGTTAAACTTTGTGAAAAGTCTAATGTGTCTATGGTGAGTCGATGAGTCAGTGAACCTTACTTCTGTCCGATGACGCTGATGCTGATGTGAGTTTGAGGAGAAGCTGAACTTTTCTATCAGTAAATGCTGCTGATAACATTCACATAGTGAATAAACTTCCATATGTTGAAGGAAGGAATTTAACAAAGGGAAAATGTAATCTTTAGGACACTAAAGCAAACATAATGTTAGCTTATATCCGTCTGACGTTGTTTAGTTTTCGATGTTGCTGGTTGTCAGTTGTTGCATGTCTAATTTGCTGACAAGAAATCGTTACAATATCAGAAAGAAATAAACATATTATTGCACGTTTCTGTGTATTAGAGCCGTGACTTCAGGTCAGGAGATGAGGCTTGTGGTGAGGATGAATTTAGGTAAACTTTATACTTGCTGCTAATTATAATTTCATTAATTTCATTGTGTTCTCTCAGGACCACTGCTGTTAGATCAGACATCTGAATAATACAGGTCAACTGCAAAATACCTTGGGAAGTCACTTTCAGGATTTCTGGATTGACGATCACCTCCGGCTCTTCCTGCGCCGTCAGTCCCTTAGTGTCCACTTTTTTGGTCTCACCCCACAGGTTGGACCCACCATGCATGCTAGGAATGTTCAGGATAGCAACACCCTCAAGAGACACAGCACTGAGATCCAGGGGAGTACCGCAACACTGGAGACAGTACAGCGCACCGCAGCGTTAGAGTGAAATATCAGTGCGCTGTCTCTGATTGCTGTTTTGTATCGAGGCTACTTATTTCAAAGTAGCAAACTGCAAACTTGTGTGCTGCGCTCTCACCTCGATTGTTAAGTTTTCGCTCAGTTTTTTGCAGGAAGCAGAGATGGTTTCTGAAGTGGCAAATTCAAAATACCACAGCTTGTTCTTCATTCTGCCGTTAGAAAAAGCGTCTCCTTTAGGTTTATGTGATACTTCACTTTCACAGAACATTTTCTCCTTTTAGTGCACGCAGCGCTTTAGAAAGAGTAGGAGTCAAGCAGCAACACTTGGTGCCACAGACATCTGCTGTCACCTCGAGCATTCGTGCCTTTTACTGCTTTAAAAAAATCAGTAATTGCAAAGGCAAACAGGAAATATAGAAGTCATGTTGCGAAGAGAAAATTTGCTGTCTTTTAGCTCTGTTGTGTTTTTAAACTGTGCATCTGTTAAGCTATGAAACACTGTTGTATTGCTATAAGCAGGAATGCATTCGCTTTGTTTACTGTTCCTGACAATGTGCCCTAGAGACACATAATATTCAAACAAATATGCAAACCTGCTGTTGAATTTCTGAGGATGTTTTTCCCTCATTGTGTGAAACCGGTGGGCAATGGAGGCATCCTGCAAACACAAAACAATATAGCAATTATACGACCTACTAAACCGAAAATAAAACACTTCCTCTTGTATTACACATTTATGAGAAACTCACAACTCCAATAGAGAAGTAGTTGTTGATTATTTCATATGGCACTGGGTCACCCTCCTCTTGATTCTCATCAGTGATAACCTGCACGCTCCAGCGATCCATCAGCACCTGGGAGCTCCCCTCAATGTCTTTAAGAATACGGTTCAGATCTTCACCATCATACCCTTAAAGATGAAGACAAGAGAACTGTAATTTTGAGAACTTGCTGAAGCCCATTTAATTAGTGCAACCACTGTCTGAAAGCACACATAGACAGTGGCGCCATAACGTGAAAATAGTGACGTGCAAGTATTATCTTATTTACATAAGGGAACACTTCATCTCTTCGTTTCTCACCTCCTCCCCAGCGAAGGCATCGAGCAAGGTCATTTCCTGTGCCAAGAGGAAGTACAGCAACAGGTGGCCGCACCAGCAGATTGCCTTTGTCTGAATACAAAAAAAAGGGAAGGAAATACAAAGCGTGTAACAATCAATTTCACATGTGATGTTGTGAAGTTTATGCCAACAATCTCACCTATTGCATCGAGAATCCACCCAACTGTGCCGTCTCCACCGCACACCAAGATCCTGTACTCCTTAAGATTTCTGAAGAAACTCAAACTGAAAGAAATGTGAAAGATATTTTGGGGGGAAGTTATGGAGGTTTAAGTAAGTACTCAGGATAATGTGGTAAGAAATAATCTAATATTAAAATCAATTTGAACAAAAACTCTTGTATCACTTTACTTACCCTGGTCCAGGGCCACCATTTGAAAGGTTGTATACTTGTCGTGGATTCAGTAAAAACTGAAATTTGCGCAGCACTCTGAAATAAAGAAAACATAAAGAAAACCAAGTTGCACAATGTTCATGGATTTGAAATCTCTTTTTCCAGTAAAATATTCTTTTCCGAGCTCACCTTTCTCCCTGCTTACCACCACTTTTAGGGTTGACGAACACTAGAAGAGGATGGGCGTTCAGCACAGGGCAGATCTGATGATTAATAAACAAATGTTACAGGTATTATACTAAAGGAATATAAAAAGCAAACCCCACACTAATAGCATGGTGTACATTTTTGAGCTCTTGTTATTCAGCTTTAATGAAAAGCTTTTGCTTGCATGAATAATACCTGAAGCACTTGTCCGTCAGGAGTGGTATTGAGCTCGCTGTCATCTCCTGACCCAGAGCAGCCATTTTTTACATTATTTGGTCTCTCCTTTAGGGAGAACAATAAAGACAGAGAGTAAATAAATCATTAAAAATATCATAGCGTTCCTTGGATAAAAAATATCTACACTGTGTACCTAACAAAATGCCACACAGGTGAGAATGATTTACCAATGAAAAAAACAGCCTCTGGCCGATGTTATGCTTTGCGTTGGTGTGAGAGAGGCACTGTTTGCGTACTCTCTGAGCTGTGCATTTGCTTGAGATGTGCCTGAGGATAGTTGTGTACCTTTATAACAGGATATATGGCCCATGGAGGAAGAATATGGTCTCTGAGCAGCCCACACGTACACGGTGTTGACTCTTGGTCCACACATTGATCATGACGCTGTAGAATACAAATAAAATTACTCAGAAATACAGTGCAGATTTAGAGCATACAATAAAAAAAACTGTATAGAAAGGAGGCTTCCTGGATTCAATAGATACAAATGCGCACAACAATTCCAGAATGCAACTAAATCAAATCTCCTCCTTGATTAGAAAATAATTTACTCAAATTTATTCCTCAGTGAGTCATGCACTGATATGTTTGCTCACCATCGTGTGGCACCACACACAGTGTTTGCCTGTTAGGCCTTGTAAGCTCTTGATCTTCTTCTGGCATTTGTCACACTTCCTAGAGTCACAGTTCCCACTCACCCAGTCGTGTGTTGAAACCTGAAAAGTGAGATGGATTTTAAATTGTCCATGTAAGAGCACTCAGACATAGCATGAAATCAAATTTAGACCGTGCATGTGACTGTAAAGGTTGTCATGGAGACATCAGCATACCCCTATTTCTTTCTTTGACTTCACGTATGTCCTGGCGCAAGGGGCCGGGTTCTTGTTTGCACAGCGACCGTGGACTGTGTATTTGCAGGCTGCACAAAACGACACACAAACCAGCTGTCACATAATTTGTAAATACATATAAATTACTGTGGTAAATGTCAAGGAGGCAGATGAGCATTGATTAATCCCAAAAAAAAAATTATGCAATTTTCAAATTAGACACTTCCTTGCGCCCTCTTCTGGTTAGTTCTTGTACTCACAGGTGCAACACAGTCCCTGCTTCCTCAAACCCAGCAGCATGCTGTGACACACGTTGCAGTAAACAGGCTTGTTAAAATTTTTCATCCTCCACAGGTGTTGGCCGTCTTTCTGGGTCATCTATTTGTTGAAACAACAGTCAATGAAGAAGTCAGTGCAAGAAAGGGAAGAATAAAACAGTTTATGATCTTTTATTTTGTGAATATGATTTTTGAACAGAAAAATATATGTTTGCAAGAACAGAAGCTGTTCTCTCTTCCAATTCTTAGATATTAGTTCCACAACAAGGCATGATTTTCATCTTTTGCACCCATTCATTATTAAACTTAATGAGATGGCTCATTATGTAGTATGGCGGTGACTCTACGTATCATCACACAACGCACAACTTCATGGACATTCAAATCAAAACTATCTATAATCTCGCTTAACAGAAGATTATAAAATTGTTTCAATCTGTTTACTGAGTGGTCAGCGTTCTTATCCAGATTAGATAATGAAACATTTTTTTTAAATGACAGGATGTATCACCCTTTCACTTGCTGCAAGAGGATCAGTAGACAGAATTGCGAATCAGCATACAGGAACTGTGAGGGGGCTGAATTCATGCACCCTAGGCTTCAAATGTCCACTGGTGGCTAGAAATAGCTGGAGGGGAAGTCCCTGGCATTGTTGCAGAGGCCAAACACACAATCTAGTTTGTGGGTTTAGGTCGCTGCAGCTAACTGTCAAACAGACTGTGCGTAGCTCTATATTGTTGGCAACACATTAAACACCGATAACACAAAGCGGATCTCATCAAACCCCTTTAAAGTATAGGGCCAATAATAAATGGATTCATTTTAAAGGGATGAAATGAAAAACTGAATTGTCAATGGAGAGTTCTGTTTAACTCTTGTGAATACTAGCCTCAGATTAACACAACCGGTCAATGCAAGCATGTGTAACTCCTTAAGTATTTATAATAAAATTAAATATACCAGACTTGTATACAAATTGTACAGATGGTGGTGGGAAACTGTTACTCTGTTTGGGATTAAAACATTTTAGGAAAAGGTCAGAGTGACACGTGAGAAAAGTCTCGCAAGAGAAATTCCATTAGACCCAAAGATGTTTCTGCTTGGTTTGTAGTCCCAAAAATAAAATTACAAAAATAACAAACAAATATGCTTGAGCTCTTTGGGTTTAAGTTTTTAAGTGCTGAAAAGCTGAGAGTCTAGCTCTGAGTGGAAGGGGAGGTGCAAGCATATGAAAATGTTTCTTTAATTACATGGATTGGCACATACCAACAAAGGGAAACCCTTTTTGTCATTTGTTTTCTTTTAATCTTAGGGTGCTTTCCTTTAATTATTTCCTTAGTTGTATATACACGGCCTTAGCGCTAAGCACTGCTATATCATTCCAGCATTCATATTGTGCAGAATAAACGGAAAACACAAAGGCATTCTGATGGTGCAGAGCATGGAAGGAATGAGATTACCACACCCTGTAACAGTGAGTTGGCAAAAAGGGCTTTAGGGAAAAGGAGGAGGAGGCGAAGGACAGAGGCGAGGCATGCGAGGCCAGGAATTTACAAGAGTAGTTACCACTTTGTGAGATATCTGCTATAAAAAAGAAATATATTTGAGCTTGGACTTTGGAGCCAACACACGCTCCTTTTAAAAGCACCTTTAGACCCAGCAAGACCAGCAAGGGAACGTTGTTCATGCCTCCTTGTACCCACTCATCCAGAGAAACTGTGCCGCTGCTGTCAGCATCAATTGCTGTCATCATGTCCTTCAGAACCTGATGAAATCACATTCAGTTGTTATTATCCAATCAGCACACACGTTTCTATTACTTAAAGGGCCATGTGGTTTCTGAAACTAGTCGAGCTGGAATCTGTAAATTGTATATGCAGAGAAGCTTATCACTTTATGAACCTCTGGCAAATGAGTAACAAGAAGTGCCATATAGTGTGTACCCGACACTGTTATGGATGTCTTGTGCAAATAAATCTGTCTTCACATACATTTACTATACGTTACCTAAGTGCAGTGCATGCAGAACATTTGCATTACATTTATATTCTGGGACTTACCGGCTTGAGCTCTGACACATCCCAGTCGAGATATTCTGCAGCGTGCATCATCTGTGCAATAATCCGATCCACTTCCTGTTCAAAATGTAGCAGGCTTGTTTTAGTGTTGCGGCTGTTTTGAAGATGTTTTAAATATACTTTAAAAGATTTTCTCAACAACTTACAGAGCTGTCCAAAACTCCATTCCCATCTCTGTCATAAAGCCTGAAAGCAACTAAAGAAAGAATGGAAATGAAAGTGGAGCTGCTAGATGAGTCATTACTATTTTGGGCACAAAAGAAAACAAAAACTCACACTCCAGTTTGTCCCTGGGCTGGCCATCTTCAAGTAGAGAGAAGTAACATGAGACATCTTTAAGGAAGACTTCCTCTACAGGAGAGATTGAGGAGAGAGAGGAGGCTGTGAATTCTCTAGTTACCATATGTATACAAACAGTACGATGCAGGGATGTGGTGATAACTGCACGCATGCCAAATCGGCCATGAGGCAAAAAGGGTCGGCTGAAAAGGCGGTAAGCTGTTTGTATGCACGGTGCGTATGTATAATCTCACTGGTACTGTCTTCTTGGCCGGGTTCAGAGTTTTGAAAGGAGCGGAAGAGTCTCTGGCAGAGATCCACAGGGAAGTCCTCCACTTCTAAATATGTCTTGAGAAACAGACGAAAGCCTTCTTCATTGATGCACTGGGAAAAAAACATGAATGGGAGAAGCATGTTCTGTTTACAGCGGTCTAGTGAAGCACGAAATGAATGGGTTGAAGCTTATTTGTATATAATATGCTTGTTACTTCTGAAAATAAAAAAAGATAATACTATGAACAACTGTGTGAAAAACTTATATTTTACAAGTGTCGCTTTATCAGCTGTTCTAAGCTCAAATAGGGATTGGCAAGATCTCAGAAGCCTCAAAAGCTTCTCAAATAGATTTAATCAATAATTGAAAAATGTACCAAAACAAAGTGTCTACAGGGTGTCATGTGACAATGACATAAAACAAAAAAATAAGCTCCTGCTTGAAGATTTCAGTCCATCTGTCTGGCATGGCATCTGTGTTTCTCACATGATATTATGCTGCAGGGCTAACAAGCTGTAGTCCCCTGATAATGGTGAACTACAAACCCATTTCTTGTTGCTTATGCGTTTCCATACTTTTTACCCTGCAGAGCTGCCCGAGTAATAAATAACATAAATGCAAGGCAGCCGGATCACACAAAGAAAAAAAAAACAAGGGAGAGAGACTAACGGAGCTGCAGCACCAAAACACAACAACATTTCCAACAAATCATTTAAATGTAGTCTTGTAGCCGTATTTGTATTTTGACAGCAATTAACTTGTAACTTTATGGACGCAACTGTGTTCTCTCCCATTATGAAAAACAACATTTCATTCTTCTAATTAAACTCAAAGTGGCAAATAAACTTTCACTGCTGTAATAAATACTTAAGAAATTATTGTATTTGCTGTCTTCACAAATTACTAGTCAGCATCAGCCATTGATTTGAGCAGTCTTTTTTTTGCTGTTCAATCACATCTGAGCTTACACTGCATGAGGAAAGCCAGCACACTGTTAAACAAGGCCTTGCTGCGTGGGCAAATCTAAGGAGGTAATTTACATTTGCAGTCTCGCTTGAATACGCTGACGATATTTCTCATGGACAGCTTAGTCAGCCTGATCGATACTGCAGGTTGAAATCTAATTCATCAGCGAAGGATAATTAATAACTGCCCAATACACGTAAATCTTATTCTCATTTTACAGCGAACAGCTACTCTCAGACCTATTATTCTGTTGAGCTATGAAGCTTTTAGATGGCATCTCTGTGAATTAGTTTTGGAGGGATGGATTTGACTGTGAACAGCAGGACACTCTGTCCCCTCACCTCTCCATGCCTGTGCCGGGCCAGACTGCCATCTGCATAGAATTCCCTCAGCACATCTTTCACCTTCAAGTTGTTGTCTGGAAGCAAAGACACGCAGGTCACACAGGGATACGCACGCATACTTCGTCCATTCGACTTTGTGTGCAAACGTTTTTAATCCACACTTCTAAATGTCATCTGTGTATATGATTACACCATAAATATAGATTTATCTGGAGTACAACAATATATATATATATATATATATATGCATGCTCAATTTGCAGAAAAAGAGAATGTGGTAGACTGCTACCTCCTCTAGATATGAGAAACCATGAGCGAGTGTAAATGAGTGTGTGTGGGTGGAAGTGGAAGTGGAGGGGGGGGTGTTAAGCGCTGAGAAAGCTGCCTGCCTGCCCGCCTGTCTGTACTCACATTCAATGTACTGTTGTAGCTGGATAAAGTCGACAGGGTTCAGTTCCTTCACCTCTGGGTTTGTGGGGGAGGACATGGTGCCTGCTTCTGCACAAACTGCCTGCCTGTGAACAAGCAGGCAGCGAGAGAAACAGTGAGATGTAGACGGAGAGAAAAGAGAAGGTGGGTGCACGCTAGCCTGCCTCTTTGTAAAACATAAAAGCGTGGCTGCAAGCAAAAGATAGCATCTCTCATCTCGCTCTGTAAAAATCCATGATTATAGACAGGGAGAATCGCTCTTAACATCCAAACTTTCTTTGAAGCAGAAGCAAGAGTACACAGAACTGTGCACACATTAAAATGTCTTTAATCAGAAAACAACCACAACAGGGCGTTTTTAAATCAGAACGCAATATTGTCACTGTGGTCCAGGTGCATACGCCCACAGTTTTTCCTCAACATGATAACATTTTTCCTCGTATGATGCACTAAAATGCAACTTCACTGACAAACACAGCAAACTTTAAGCACTTGTGCTTTTACACTGTTTGTTTTAGATCTCACACCATCAGAGTATGCGACTAGCCAATGGAAACTGGGCCGAAAGGCTTTCAAAAATAATTTGAGGCTAAATTTTCCCATGATGCCTTGTGTCTAGGGATTTTTTGCACCCAAAGTCTTTTTCCATGTACTCACTGGCCCACATTAGTTTTGCAAAGTACCAGCTACAGGGAGTATTTTGGTTTCATTTAGGACAAGAAGATGCACTGGTGTGTTAAAATGCACAGATAAACAATAAAACCTTGTGGAGAGGTTGCAAAAACCAAACTGGCTCGTCAAGGGGCCTCCCCGTTAAACAAAAGGAAGAGACTTAAATGTCACAGAAGGCTGAAAGACAGCGTGAATTTGAATCTGACACAGAAAAAGAGCTTGTAAGTTCAATAAAAACTGGCCCGGCAAGTCGTTCAGAAGCAAGGAAGCGTGAAGTGCGGATGAAGATTTGTATGTTACTTTTAACGACTCCACATGATGGGGGATGAATTCTATAATGACAGGAAAGCATACAGCTCATAACTAATTAAAGAAAGAGGAGAAACTGGTTAATGGAAGGGAGCAAAGTGGCATCCTGACATCCTGTTTAATGTTATTTTAGATGTGTGTGGATAAAAATGGTTCCTAAGGAAATGCACGGATAAAATCAATAGCAAATTTCTAGTATACCTAACATACTCGTGATCAATGTTCTACAATTAGGCGAGCCAGGAAATCTCTCCATCACGTCTGGCACCAAGAAATAGCACACGTGCTTTTCTGATTTAGTATCCATTTCTTTAATGTTAAGGCAAAAAACGTGCCATTTTTCTCCCATCTAGAAATGAAATATTGAATTAATAATCAAACAGAACCCTTGCTGTATTAAATAAAGGAGAGGATACGTAGGTACAGTGTTAAATATTGCTGTAAAACTGACAAGACTCAGGCTGTTCAAAGATTTTATGGCTCCTCTGAACTTGTCACGAATTCTTTCTTTTACACATTTTCTCATCTATTATTATCCTGTCATCCTTTTGCTAAATTTACTTGGCTTTTCTCAAAAGGATTACACCAGCACTGGTTTAACCCGTGAATACTCCACATGACAGAATATTTTGTATTTGTCATTCTGTGCTATAAATCACAGCGAGCTACATTAGGTTTTGTCTGAATTATATTACCATGATGAGGCAATGCAGGGAAGACTTTTTATAAATCGATCCGTTCTTCTTCCGCATTCTTGTGCAGCGGTAATGGGTACTTAAAACCATTAAATACCGTTTATATAACACTCTCTAAGAGTACAAGTACACTATGTGAAAGTTTGAATCGTCTCCTAATTGATTTTATTACTGTTTAGAAATGGAAACTGGAATGCAAAATAAGACTTCGAAGGCAAACAACAACAAAATAGATTCAGGTTTGAAAAACTGAGAACACTAATCTGATTATGAACAAACTTTAAAGCACCCACTAGAAATGATGGTGATTTCATGCTTAAAAATGTGTTCATTAATAAAATTATTACAAGAAAAATCATTTTTGTTTGTTTCTTATTAAAGACGAGTTTCATGCACACGCTGCAAATCCAGTCTTATGAATAACAGAATAAAAAAAATTCATGGTGGTGTTCCGTCCGGGCTGACGAACTGTAAATGTGCCGTTCACACAGCTGTCTACAGGTGTTTTCACACATCTATGTGCAGTCTGTTTAGGCATTAGTGAAGGCTGCCTGCACCAAACAGGAAAATCAGAGTACTTAAAGAACGTCCTGAGAAAATGAAATGAAATAATCTGAAATAACACCCACTCCCTTTGAATCCATTTGCTCTCTCTTTGGGCTCCGAAAGGTTCAGGCTGTCCTCACTTAATTCCCTCAAAAGGTCAGAGCTGTTGCCTAGCACTTTGTTTATGCAGCCGATCAGGTGGGCCAGGTTTTTATCGACAGCAAAGTGACACATGGAGGAATCATGAGAAGCCATCTGCTACTGATCACCAGATTACAGCCTGAACCTCTTTATTCTATAAATGTTCTCCTGTCTCCATCTCTTTAAAAACTGCCCCAGAAATAAACTAAAAACAAGCTTACGAGTGAGTTTTTATTTGCAGATAAAAAGACACCTCATTTTCGATACGTTTTAGGTGTTTTTTGTTCATGATGTCATGAACAGCGTCGTGCCTATTTTCTCTCCTTCCCAGAGCATCATGGTCATCATCATCACCATCATCATCATTATTGTCTGGTTCCACTAGATCTTGAGCCTATCTGAGTAATCTGATTCCACACTTCCTGATTAGATAATGATTTGCATGCACAATGCAGAGTGGGAAATCGGGACCAGTCAGGACAGGAAGAAGCATTCTATGTTCTCAGAGGACGGATGAAGAGTGTAATGCACACGAGCCAGTTGTTTACACTCAAAAGCATGGGATGGATTTCTTTGAAAAATTATGGCCTTGACTAAATGAGCTTACTAAAGTGGGCATACATATTTCAGGAGGTTTCACAAATGCCTGAAGCTCGGTAAGACCGAATACAGACCATGTGACTAAGTCAGGTCAATAAGGTCCCACTGATAACATTAAATGGCAGATACCTTATGAAGGAACTGTTTGTGTTCCTTTATATAAAGTTTATGTGGTAGAGTCTTGGCTATGTAAATTCATATTTGGCCTAAAAAGAGTACAGTTCTTCTACGTGATTTACTTTGATTTGCTCGACAGACAGACAGTTTGAGGTATAACTGTTTAAACAAAATGTTGCTCCATATAATCAGTACAGAATAAATGATGCAACCTATTCTGAGCAGCCGTGCACAGAAGCTACTGGCGCAGTAGTGGTTCTTCAAATAGCACTGAAGAACAATTTAAACGTTAAAGTGGTTAGCAACGACTCGTGACAGAAACATCGACTTCCCAAATAAACTTCTGAAAAAAACCACCTGTCTCAGGCCTGACAGCGGCTTTAACTTCTGACCACTTGCCCAAAAGAAAAAACACCAAAGCAACTGCTTTCACCACACGGACAAAAAAACCCCCCAACAACAACAAAAAAAACTACAAAAATAAAACTGGAGGATTAAAGCGACAGTTCCATTTACATTTTCCTTAACATATGGCAAGGGTTTAATTATGAGCTCTTAAAGTCTTCATTTAAAACTGTCAACGACCCTAAAACCACCATGTTTACAACAGGCACTTGAAGGTATACTTGGGGATGACCTTTTTCCACGCAGGCTAATGTTTGTGCAAGCTGTCATAACGCCTACGCCTTGTGTCAAGGAAATCTGCTGTTTTGCAACACTTGCAGGGTGTAAGTCACTGACTCCGTCATTCTGCGGTTGGAAAACACTGCGTAGGTTCTTTGAAGAAAGAGAAGTCAACATACAATGTTGGCCATTTGTTTTTCTCTCGAATCTACAACGAGTCTGCTCATTGAACCGTGTGCCGAATGCATCGGGTTAACACAAGTGGAAGGACAGACATGTTTGGTTGCTATGGAAAGTGTTTCCCTACATCAGCTGCTCTCTGTCAAAGTGCTGCCATGGGTGACTAACAGGTAGGAGGATCCAGAGGCAGAAAGGGGGGGGGTATCCATTAGAGGGAAGGGGAGCCCAGTCATAACTGTGAGTCTTCCCCCTTCATCGGTGCCTCCTCCCACACCACAGGTCTTGGTTGGCCTTCAAAACTAGAGGACACGCTCCAAATTGCGTTCTACATGCAGATGCTACTGTGACTCATTGCATGAAGAGGGAAACACTCCCCTAACTATAAATGGACTGTTTGCTTAAGGGGTCAGTTTGCAGGTTAAGCCTGAAGTTACAAACCACTAACTGGTGGTGGTGGAAAAATGGTACTTCTGCACATTTATGTAGTGCTTCTACTTCTGTTTTGTTTTGTTTTTTGTGTTGTCGTTTTTTTTTTGGGGGGGGGGGGGGTCATCTTCAGTAAAACTTCATTATAACTTTCATCGATCAGGATAGATAGATAGATAGATAGATAGATAGATAGATAGATAGATAGATAGATAGAGCGCACAAAGCTGGGCCAAAACAATTCCACAGTCAGAATTGAGCATGCTCTGTTAAACAGGGCTTTCCCTTGTCTACCACTGTTTGGTGATATTTGAAGAATGCAAACTGCAGGCTCCAGTTAGGAGGAATACTGGATAATGTGAACATAATAAACATGGCTTGTAAATCAAGACAAAAAAAGACTGAACAAAAAAACAACAAAAGCTATTCACTACAGCATGAATCACACATTTCTTGGAAATGTAGGCAGGGCTTTACATGCTCACAAGCTTCAAAGTGAAAGCAGCCCATCACTCTGAGTTCAGACTTGAATGTGACTTATATAATAGCTGTGTGTGCGTGTTTGTGTGTGTGGAGACAGCCCCGTAGAACACCATACTGCCTTCAGAAAAAAAACCCTCAAACCTGCCCAGACTAGTGAGAGTGCATGCTGTCATATAAGGGCCACATTGCTTTTATGGTGTGACTGTTTGCACTTATCAGGGAGTCTCGTCTGGTTCACCCACAGATCTCTCCACAACTAAAAATGAAACAAATGTTACATTTCTTTTAAAATGATCTCAAGTGCTGTTCAGCGGTATTTTCCACTATCATACCAGTAATTTAGTCTTTTCCATCCGAAAGAGCTATAATATACAGATTCGGGATTTCCTGCATTGAACATTTTTAAATGGTTCAGTCAGAGCCAGAAAAACCAGTTTTGTTGATTGAGGCTTTATTAATTCTTGCATAATACATATTTTTATTTCAAAATGGTCAGCACTAATGTGGAAATAACTGGACTTCTGTCAAATAAGATACCTAATCTTTGCTTTTAACTTATGTGATCTGATCATGCTTACTTGTGTAGTTACCGCCAACTAAAGACCAATTATGAACTGGGAAAAAACCTGTACTTTGAGGAATTTTCTTCACTGGAAAGGATCAGCGTTACAAGTCGCAGCATGCTACCATAGTGTGTTACTGAAAATTACTGATGTAGGACACTTCATGCCATATTCACAGGTAGTAGCTCATTCATTTTAGGCTGGTTTGCTAATATAATAAAGGAAGGGAAGCTCATCCTTTCTCATATCCTGCAAAACTATAGCTGGAACATTAAAAATGTGCAAGTTAAACCGAAAGTCACAGAATGGGCTGAATTCTACTTAATTTACATCCTCTAGCCTGTGATGCAAACGTGAATGGCACAATTGACCTGACTACACTATTGATTGTCTGTTCCTAAAAACCCTCTTGCAGCCGCAAACAAATGAGCACCTCGGAGCCTATTCAGCGTTAAAAATAACCTGCTCACAAGATGACAAAGGAAAAACTGCTCTGTAAATTAAATCACTTGGATGTAAAGCGCTTGCAAAACTGGAGAGTTTGGGACAAAAAGAGTGGTGATGGGGGGCACAAACCTGATATCTAGACTGTCCTGTATGCTTTCTTTTTCCACTTAACATGGGGACTCGTGTTTTGCAGACATATGCCAGTGAAAGGAGAGGTTTGAGTAAACAATGCAATAGTGCTATTCACCAACGTGCCCCATCACCTACTTCACACCAGGAAGGATTTTGCCTTCCCAGTAGTGACGAAAACTCATACAAAAGCCCTTATGGGGTGTACTTATTGTTTTTTCCCACTGGTGTAGCACCATACCCTGCAACACCTGTAATCTCAGATGGGGGTTACTCAGATAAAGTCCTATCAGGCAGTGTAATCACCCAATAACCTGTTTGTCGAGTATGCTGCTGACATGCTTGGACAAACAGAAAACAGTAAGTGTTTTACATGAAGTATCTTCAGGTGTTTAGCAGTCTACATGCTTACCATTTCCTACTCTGACACATGAAATAGGCTGACAAAGGTACCAAACTTATTGGCAAAGGGAACTGAAATTTTGCATGTTTGTGGGGATTTTTAAAAGGCTGATCTGCTGAGTGAATTACTCTGTTATTAGCAGCAAAAAAGCACCAAGCTGAAATTCATCGATATCCTCATGAATCTGCTCGGATCTTTTCATTCAATTCTTAATAGCAGCGCAAAACCAAGACGAAATTTTACTCTCTCTTATTTGACTGGGGCTCATCTGCAGCCGAAAGACGTATAGAGGTTTGCTAAAACTTCGATCAATGCGAACGGTGCAAGGTTTTGTTTTTTTGTCATTTACCTTTCCGCCGCCACTGTGTTGGTTGCCTTTACACAGTCCGTCTCGACGCTGTGCAGAAGAAAAAATCAAAACCAAAATCCTGCTCTCAGACGCGAAGCAAAGTGGTCGTTAACTTTAAACGGAGGCGGCGAGGTCTGCCGAGTGGAAGCGGTGAACTACTGCGCAGAGCAGCGACTGAGGATCCCTCCGGCGAAGCACCGCCTCAGCTGATCTGCGCCCTCCTTTGCTAGCCAATACACACCCGTTATTCCGGTCCCGTGCGTCCATCTGCAAAGTTAGAAAGTAATGCTTCATTTAAATTATGCAGCTGTAAAAGCGCAGTTATCACTCTGCATCTTTCAGGAAGTATACGCTAAAAGCTGTACCGTAATGCTTTCAACAGTTTTATCATTTGCAGCGCTGTTGTTGTTTTTGGTGTTGCTGTCCATCGTGAGCCTTTTTAAAGTGATGAAGCTGACGTCACATGTTAAGGCGCAGAACAAAAAAAGCCACCGTGGTTACAATAAAACAATATCACCGTCTAACCCCTTCAAATTGCTTGTAACAACATTAACAAAAAATAGATAAATAAATACTAAACTTATGGCTACTTAGACTACAGACCTCGAGCCACCTTGGTGTTGATAGAATTTGTTTATAGATAGTGACCAATAACGATAAATATTAATTGTATTTGCGTGGTTATAAGCCTTATAGAGGCTACGCTGCTATCCGATGTATGCTTTTAATCAAATAGTGAGTAAACAGTGAAATACTGTAAATACTGCGGCTATGAACTCATATCTTTAACAAACAGTGCGTATTGATATCGAACGTGAACAAAATCCGGGACTATACTATTGCTGGCGAGTTTTACGTTAACTTCATCCAATTAGAAACGAGTATTTTGTTATTAAATAATAAAAGTTTTGTTTTTTGTTCCTTTTTACTTCATTACATTTGTACACCACTAACGACGGATACGTTACAGATAAAATGAAAAATTGAACTTACCATGCAAGATGTCTGTTATGGGTGAACGCCGTACAGCTTCTGGTGTTATCGCACAGTATGTGAATGAGTTGCTCACGCAGTAGCCGGGTCATTCTTACTATTCGGTGCCATTTGAGTCCTAATGACATAATATGGTATATTTAGTGTAAAACTTGTCTAATGCTTATTTCTAAACCATTTTCTTGTATGTTTAACCCCCCTCTACCATAGAACACATTGATATATACACAGGATAAATACATTAAAAGTAAATTACTTTTATTTTAGCACAAGTCACTAAAGTACTATGTCCCCAGTCATGCTTGCTCGACTTCAGTTACAAATATAACTTAAAAAAAAAAAAAGAAATCTAGATTTTTCATCATTTCTGGATTGGCTTATTTCTAATGTTCCTCATCAAATGTTCTTTTTTATTATTAATGCATGTTTAATACTTAAAATCTTTAAAAAATGTTGTGTCCCTGAATCAACTGTCACCCCTGTTACTCTGATAAGAATTCCATAGAACACATCACCTGATTATTCTTTTAGTCACATGACACTCCCGGATGTAACATATTTTGGAGGGAAAACTTTCAAGAAGAAGACGAGTAAGTACCACTCTTTAATCAACCCTTTTTTCAATGTTTTAGCAAGATTTTGTAATGTGGCAAAGCATAACACGTCCAACCTGTTACGCTTATTAATAGTGGAAACAATTTTTTTTTTGTAATTTTTATAATATGGCTAATAAACATGTTAAAAATGGTTCTTAGTGGTCACCATGTACTAGCTTGTTGTTCATCATACTAGTAGTAATGGCTAAGTTTAGCATAAAATCTCCCCCCTGATACCGTCACCCCTGTTATTGCTATGCACTGTAACAGGGGGGACACATGGTAACAGGGGGGACGTAAGATGATAGAAGTTTAGTGTTTAGGGTTATTTATACAAGTGTGTATTGGTAATTATTATTAACCTGTATATATATACTTTTAGAAGATTTTGAATAGTATACATTTTTCAGGGAATGGCACCAATGTCTGCTGCGGAGAAGCAGCGGCGCTACCGAGCACGTCGTGATGCTGACCCTGAGAGAAGACAGATATATCTCAATAAAGAGAAAGAGAAGTGGAGAAAGGACAGAGAGGAAGGGGAAAAAAAAGAAAGTGGCAGATCTCAGTGAACGACAGAAGAGAGCACAGAGAAAGCAGTGGCGAGAAAGGAAAAGAAAGCAGAGGGCTAGTGCCAAAGGCAGGACAGAATTTGAGGCTATGAATACTCCTCCCCTAAGTCCAGAATATTCCCTAGAGCCAGAAAATGCCCCGCAACCAGGACCCTCAAGGTTAGAAGAAGAGTTGACAGTTCAATGCTTTGCTGATTAGGTAGATTTTGTATTTGAATGATAAAACGTGATTTTGCCCTAAAAAGAGAGAGAGAGAGAGGGTGAGTGTGTGTGTGTGTGTGTGTGTGTGAGAGTCTACCTGCCTAATACATTATAAACATATAATATCCAACGTCTATCTTATACTGTATCTAAACATTTATCTAAACATATATATATAATAATTGTGACAATATTTCCTGTGTTGTAGGCAATACATTGTTGGACGAAGGAATATTAGACAGGGAAGAAGGAGACTCAAGAATGAAATTAAAGAGCTAAAGGCCTTGTTGGAAAAGGAAAAGAGAAAAAAAGAAAAATACAAGAAGAGGTGCCAGCGTTTGGGTGGGGGAAAAAAATCCCCACGTTCTAAAGTGGATGCACTGCTGCGTCATGAAACAGTTAGCAACACAATTAGGAAAAGACTATTACTGCAGGAATCAATCATTGAGGAAATCAGGAATAAATACAAAAACACCAAAAAGGAACGAGAGAGGCAAATTATTGCAAAAACGACAATAGGAAAAATTATAAAGAAATACAGGCTACAGAGGGCTGCACAGACAGCTCTAGGCTTTTCAAAAAAGCGTGGTCAAAGATAAGATGGAGGGCTCATAACCTTTGAAAGAAAGGAAAGCAATAGATTACCAGTTGATTGCAAGCAGAAAATAAAGGCCTTCTTCTTAAGAGATGACGTCAGTCGGATGACAACAGGACGAAAGCAAACTAACTCAAAAGAAAATAAAAAAACAGAAACGTTTGCTAACTGATTCACTGAAGAATCTGCACCATAAGTTTCTTTCAGAAACTGAGCATCAGGTCTCATATTCTTGTTTCTGCACCTTAAGACCATTTTGGGTTGTGGTGCCCACAGAAGCTGATCGTGAAACCTGTCAGTGCAGGACACATGAGAACTTACAGTTCATGGCCAATGCCCTGTATGTCCAAGGTCTGTCAGCAACAAAACACATTGAAGAGATGGTAGATGCAACAATGTGTGATGCTAAATCCAAAGTCTGTGCATATGGTGAGTGCAAAGACTGTTTCAGTACAACACACACACTCTTGAGACCTCCTAACAACACAGAGATAGCCTTTACCAAGTGGTCTCTAGAAGAGAATGAAAAATTAAATGATGGAGAGGTATCTGGTAAAAAGTCAACAATTACAGTGAAGACAACTGTCATGACAACAGAGGATGCACTTGCAGGGGAATTTCATGACGGACTACTCAGATTTAGGCGGCACGTCTTTAATATCCGATGGCAGTATAGAGCCTACAGACAACTGAGAGAAAATCTGAGAAACGATGAATGTCTGCTACATGTAGATTTTTGAAGTTTCTTTAAGGTGGTATTTTTTGTCACTGATGTTATGTCCACCCTGTTACCTCCTGTCCACCCTGTTTCTCCTCTGTCCACCCTGTTACCTGTGTGTTTCTTTTGTTAATTAAATCAAATCAACAAACATAATGCATGTCTCTTTGGTTATTGGGAGGGAATGAATCAGCAAAATTAAGTTACTTAAAAATGGAGCCAATTTTTTTTAATATTCCCTTTGAATCTAAAAACAATCTTTTGAAATTACACTGTGTCTTAAAACTGAACCTGTCTTCTTTCAATATAATGCTTGTTTAAAATACTTCCTTGAAATTTCCTTGCAGATTTTAAAAAGGGACATTGTAGCTTTTAGAAAATGTAAATATTACTATAACTGTGCATTCAAAACAGTTATTAATAGAAAATTGAATGTCCTGTAACAGGGTGGACATTTGGCACGTCATGGTAAAGACTTTGATTTTAAAAAATATTATAATATAATATCCTTAGCTGGACCAATACATTTTTCTTATAGGTTGAAAATCCCTCTTTTAGATGAAATGTTAAAATAATTCAAAATTTTGTATTTTTTGATGAAGAGTGATCACACTGAAATGGCACCGAATAGTAGGAATGACCCAGCCCATTAATATAACAGAGAAATTCAAACAGTTGCACTGCCTGTTTATTTCCTAACAAACACATATATAGCTGCAGTATAATGCAGCCACACTTTAAATTTTCTTAAATGAGGTGAATGCTTCCTCTGCGTCTCCATTAAACCAAGTTCTGTTTATTTAAATTATGCTTCTTGTGGAAAGGCTTAAGTACTTTATTATACATTTACACATATTCTGAGGTGTATTGTAATATTCTGGCCAGTGCGGTACTGCAGCATACCAGTCCTCAACCAACCACATGACATAATTATGTGTGGACTTTAACAAGAACCACAATATTTGGTAAAGCACATGATTTCACATTCCACTGAGCACAATGGTGAGGGATTAAGCTGCACAATGAGGACGAGGCTGGCAGGAGAGGATAACAGACATGGAAAACATGTGGGTGTCTGGGTTAGAAAAGGAGAGTGAGTCAGGTCAGAGTAGTCAGACTTTTCCCCCCGTCTTTAGTTTTGTGGTTAAACTTTCCTCTTTTTTCGTAAACTGGGACAGCACCACCTCACACTCCATATTGTGACTTCTTACAGGCTGCAGCAGTTTTAAATCTTTATATAAAGCAGTCAGCTGAAGTGAATTATGAAGTGTACTTCCCAGCAGTTCTCTGATGACATGTTGTGGTAAAATAAGGAACTGCATTTTTTCCTAATTAGGAAGCCAAATAAAAACTCAGGCTTTTCCAATGACAAAAATCCACCCAGATTTTACATTTTATTACCTTGTCTGTACAACATGGTACATAACAGACACATAACAAAAACAATAACAAGGAAAATAGTAAAGGGAATTATCCACTTGTGTGGGTTTCTATAACAACAGCTTTTTTTGCTCGTCTTACTACAGCAATGAGTGACTAATGGCGAAGCATTTCTCCTCTTGAAAGCCTTAAAAGTGACTTTACAAATACTGGTACAATCTCCAAGCTGTGTCTGGTTTTAGTGGCATTTCAGCAACAATGTTAGCCAACTGTGAATAATGAAAAAGATGTCCATGATGTAAATGTCTATATTTAAATCAGAAATGAGCCACAACACTTTTTCAAAGCTCATTATACATAGTCATATCCCAAACTTTAAAACTTTCACTAGACCCAACATACAGACTATATGTACAACTGAGGCAACAAACAGATAGAACACAAAATCAATTTCTTTCTGCAGTGAACTTCAAATGCACCGATAAAGGCAGAGCTCCAAATGTCACATGATAACATCTTCAAGCATAATTGTGTGAAAGGCAACACAATAAATAAAACAAATGGCACGGAAGGTCTGAACAATCTAAACTGAGAAGCACAATGTCTCTGGGAATATTCACAGGAAACTAAATACTAAAGCAAGCACGTCCCTGTAGACAGTAAGAGAAGCTGACTAAAGAGAACTGAGATTAACAAAAACAGAAAAATCTAATTACAGTGAGGAGTATAACATTTATAATTCAATATAGTATTTCTATTTACAAGCATTTATACAACAGAGCACATTAAACTGGGGTTTGGGCTTATTACTCTATCAGGACATGGAGCAGAACAATCAGATCATATAATGCACTAAATATAAACCTTGTAAACATCACATCTCACCTTTTATCTTAGATATCAGTCAGTTTAAGTTTATATTTGCCAGGTTCAATAAGCATTTGTCCTTACTTTAAGGCATAGGTATCAAGCTTAGGAGTAAGCCTAAGAGTTTACTTTAAATAAGCCAGATTTATTCAAAAGGTTTCACTCCAAAGAGAGAAATCATACTCATCACAGCAAACCCCCAAAGCAAAACGTCCCTATTCGTCGCTGGATCAGTTCAGCTAGCTGCACAGTTATAAGATCTCCTCGACTCCGTGCGCAAAGATCATAACCAGGCCGGGTTCCAGGATCATATCCTCCCCCATATGCTGATTCTCACAGGCCATCACCACCACTGCCTGCTTGCCAGGGATACGCTTGGCAACGTAGTTCTCATAGTAGCGCCTGTTCATCTGCCGCGTCTCGAGAGTGGCCAGTCCCTGCGGCCAATTACGCTCGTGGGCGTTTTCGATCAGGTCGTTTACAATCGAGAGAGGACAGCCGCTGTCTATGAGGGATCGCTTGATGACTGCTTGGAGGACAGCATCAGGAGTGGAGATCATGCCACCCCAGCGTGTCACTCTAGCAGGCTGCATGGAGTTTACCCACCTGAAGATTTAAAAAAAAAAAAAAGAAAAAAAAGAAAATTAGGAACTGAATTTATTTCAGATCAAATATTGGGAGAGGAAAGGAAAGCTTCACTTACTCAAGTATCTCATTGTACTCGATGCTCTCCTCAAGGTTTTGCAAGTTTGGGTTTGCACTGCGAATTGCTCTCATGTAGGCTTTTAGCAGCTGAATGTCTCGTTTCTGGAAATGAAAAGCAATACAGTGAATGAAAAACCTCTCAAAACTGCCTCAAGTACAAAATCTGTAACTGTCCATTTAAAAAACCCAAATAGATTCACATCCACACCAAAAAAAAAAAAAAGTGCAATAAGAATGAGGAGACCATTGTTATTGCACGTCCATCAAACACATATAATAGGCATGCATCTGTGTCTTATACCACAAAGACATGGCACTCGAATTATTTCTGCCAAATATCATACAGACAGACAACTGTTAATATTTTATCAAGACTAGACTGAATATTTTGTCAAAAATATACTATTGTGTAGGCAAAATACTCTTACTTGTTCCCCCAGCTGGTGTTTATGTTCGGCTACAGTTTTTTCCAGCTCTGAAATTTTAGTTTGCTGCTGCTGGACAACGCTCCGCAAGTGTTTAATACAGTTATGATTGGGCAGCTCATCTTTGGGCATTTCAAGCCTGCAAGAGTGAGAAAAACAGAATATTAAGAAAGAAAAGAAAATTTAATACTATAAAATACAAAGGAGGCTTGTAAGGATTTATTCTATGGAATCCACTTACCCACATCCCTCCTCACAGTTGACAGGCCTTTTGGGGTTGTGCTCACAGTCCTTGAGATGTGACTGCAGCTGGTCCAACCGCAGTGTGGCTGTGCAGCCAAAGCTCGCATTATCACAGCTGATCTGAAGTTTGGACAACATGTTGCGCATAATGCGGGGCACAGGACGGAGGTGAGCCAGCGTCACTACTGTGCGGTCAACAGGACAAATCTGCTGCTGGGCAAACCACTGCGTTATACAGGCATTGCAGAAAGCATGCTCACAGTGTGGAGCCTGAGGTGGAAAAATGCATATGCATATAAAACAAATGTAATGTCAGAAATACAGATAGAATTAAAAGGTGGGGGGTATTTTGATCAAAGACTTGCCTGCACTGGTTCTTCTAACACTCCACTACATATTGGACACAACAGGTCTTCATCCACCTCCCCTTGAAACCTCGTAACGTCGTACCCCATGGTACATTACCCACACCTCCTGAACAACACACAAAAAGGTTTTTAGCCATATTAACTTCTTAGAGACAACTGTAGACAGATGATACTAATCTGTACAAAGACTAAGTATTTTTAATTCTTATGCAACAGAGAGGCACTGACTAATCCTAAATTTATTTGGGTGCATGATAATGACCCCAAAGTGATTTAAAAAAAACACTTTTAGTGACAAGAAAAACAGCAGATGGTACTCAACTAGCCTTGAGGGGTGTACCACAAAGCGAGACTAATAGGTCAGCAGCGTATGTCAAGCTTAAAACTCAAGAGTTTTCAGTGTCACAAAAGTGGTCACCATGGTAACTCATGGTAACTCATGTTAAACTCTTAACCTGGTCCAGAGCAGGTGTGTTCAGAGTTCTGGTTTACAATTGTGAGCAACTGCCACAATTTAATTGGTACTCTTAAAGACAGCATGATCCAAGTGTGCTACAGATTCTCTGCTGAAGGAAACCATTTTATATATAGCACCAGCTGAACAA
The DNA here is from genome assembly GCF_041146795.1 of Maylandia zebra. Classification (NCBI taxonomy): domain Eukaryota; kingdom Metazoa; phylum Chordata; class Actinopteri; order Cichliformes; family Cichlidae; genus Maylandia; species Maylandia zebra. Next base: position 29,890,906 of record NC_135186.1, read on the forward strand.
CACTAATAAAAATAAATTAAGCCATTACAGTGCATACTGTGGACCACATGTCATATAAATGTACATGTATTCAGTTGTCATAATTCGTAGTAGACTGCTGAAAATACAGCAGATTAGAAATTAATCAGTCAATTTGCTGTATATCAGTCACAGAGTATATTTAACCAATAAAATCAATTTAGCTTTGATCTATTGACAATGTCTAGCAGCAACAATTGCCATTTGAGGTATGCATGTTCTTCATAGATCTCTATCACACAATCTGGCAATTTCATGCTGAGAAGCAGTCATGTGCATCAAATTCCCTTTTTTTATGCAAGTGTGAGAATGAATAAAAATCTTCGTTTTTTTAAAATAAAGTTTTAGGTTTGGTAAAGCCAGCTAATGCAAAAAAAACAAACAAAACAAACAAACAAAAAAAACAAAACCCCTGGATATGTTGAACCTGCTTCATAATACAACTGTGCTCAACACCATCAGCTCAGTCTGAGTTTACATAAAGAATCAAAAGCAGTTCAGATTCAAAGAACAAGGGCAAGTTTACCAAGACATGTTGACAAATTACTTGCCAAGCAAAGCCAAATAATCTGCCTAAATCCTTCACACGTTCAAATATTTTAAGCCTACCTCACGCACAAAAGGCCTCAAATGTTTCCATTCAGGTCCTGATGTTTTGCTGATACGTCACATCTGGTAAAATGGCCTCCTTGCTAAAAGAGTTTAAAAAAAAAAGAAAAAGAAAAATTATAATATTCACAGTGATTGTTAGATTCATTACAGTTCTTGCATGGGACAAAATCCAAGATCGACGCAATTTATCTGGAGATATATTAAAAAAGACGTGAGCTCAGTCGTTTTCAAATTTTCTTGCAATAATCTATATTCTTTACCTAACAGCATCTCACACCTGTTTTATCCTTATGAACATCGTTTTCTGCTTTAACCAAAAAAATGTTTTAAAGGAACAATGACTCAAGACATTGAGCACACAGCCCTGTATCGATGCCCTTGACCTAACGTTGTGTAAATTAAACCCTACTATCACCTATGGCACCTAATGAGAACATCCTGTCATTCCAGCTGACTGGCTGATGACCCAATTTGACTGAAAGCGGCACATGTAGGCGATTTACAGACCCCCCATTTCTCCAGTTGCTCTCAACATGCCCTGCAAACATTAGCATCGCTAACGTTAGCTATATGGAAGATATTTCGTTGACAACGCTGTACTTTGCTCCAGTTATTTGGGGTTTATAATTAAAGCAACTGGGGTCAGCACACAAAAAGCACCTCAATGCTTGGATATAAGAACCCCTCTCTAGTCACGAATTACATGTAGCTATCGCTATTCCACTAACCATCCCTTTTAGCAAATACGGTACCGTTGGTTTTCCCTGGATATTAGCATCAAGCTAACCAGACAGAGCTCAGTCTAGGCGTATTACACAGAGAAATGTCCGCTTACAATTGCACACGCTAGAAGAAAATACCATAACTAACAGATATACTTACCTACGCGTGTATTAAACCAGTTCTTTATGACGAATTCTGTGGGGGGGTTTTTCAGACGTCCCAGTGTAGCTAGAAGCTTGATAGCCACGTCCTGTGCTACATCCTACACTTCAGCGTCGTTGAGACGCAAGCGAGCGGCGACGTCATGACGTACCGCTACAACGTTCGTTTGATTGGTCCTTTAACTTTTTTTTCTCTCCATCCATCTTTCTATCTTCATTCATCTACAGACCACATTATAATACACGTTTACTCAAATCTGACTAGAACTACCAGTTAATTTTTTCCGTGATGGTTTCATTTGTAAAGACAAATATGGCACAAATACATACAGTAATCTGAAACAGACTTGAGCCACCTCTCATGTCTTTATAATTTGCTTCCAGGAAGCAAAATCTTGTATTTTGATCTTCTTGTATTTTTAAAGTTCTCTTCAACAATACGTCTTTAGGTTTCCTGGATGATTTTTCAAAGATTTTCTTGGGACATTGGTTGCTTTTTTCATTCATTTTCAGTCTATCATAACATTCAGACACAGTTTTTTGTAGGCCTTCCACTTCTTTTGTCTTCCAACAGGCTGCTAATAACAAAGTACCTAAAGATGCAATTTAAAATCAGACAAATTTAATTTAATTTAATGCTTGAATGATTCATTCAAGTACCAAAAAGCTTGTCTAATAGAGTTCAGGCAATGCTGTAAGTAGTTTCAGAGACAAAAATGTTTTTATCTGAATATGGTGGGTAATAGGCCACCATATTCAGATAAAAACATGTAACAGAATAGAATAGAATAGAATTCAACTTTATTGTCATTGCACATGCACAGGTACAGGGCAACGAAATGCAGTTTGCATCCATCCAGAAGTGCTTTAGTGATATAGATATATTACAATATATATTAGCAATAATATAGATATGTGAGTATATTACAGAAATGGGTCTATTATGGTATGTTATAATGTACACGGTATGAAGTATGTTGTGAATATTCTATAACTATAAGTATGTACAGGCTGTAGTGAGTACAAGCTATGTACAGGATATGAACAGGATATAAATATGAAAAACTATACAGAATATGAAATAAATAACTTTACAGAATCTGGGATATACAGCTATACAGAAATGGGAACTATGCAAGTTGTAAACAGTTGTAGGATTAAAAATTATCGAATGTACAGAATGATTATTTACACAGAGCTATACAGTAGTGCAGTTAAGATAAGTGAGGGTGTAGATAGTTTCTACAGAGGCTATATAAAGTGCTAGTGGTTGTGAGTGGTGGTTCAGTCCATGTTATTATTGTGTTTGAGGGTACAGTTGTCCATTGTGGGTGTGTGTATGTTCAGTCCATGAGTTTAACGTGGGTCAGATGTCAGGAGGCAGAGTTCAGGAGTCTGACAGCTGTGGGGAAGAAGCTGTTCCGGTACCTGGTGGTCTTAGTCCGGAGGCTCCTGTGGCGCCTCCCAGAGGGCAGGAGGGTGAAGAGTCCATGTGATGGGTGACTGGGGTCTTTGATGATTTTCCCAGCCCTTTTCAGACACCGCTTCCTGTAGATGTCTTTTATGGCAGGAAGTGGTGCTCCGGCGATGCGCTGGGCAGTTTTCACGACCCTCTGCAACGCCTTCCGGTCCGAGGCAGAGCAGTTCCCGTACCAGACTGTTATACAGTTGGTCAGGATGCTCTCGATGGTGCAGCGATAGAAGTTCACCAGGATGTCTGAGGACAGGTGGTTCTTCCTCAGAGTCCTCAAGAAGAAGAGGCGCTGGTGAGCCTTCTTGACCAGCTTGGAGCAGTTGGTCGTCCAGGTGAGATCCTCGGAGATGTGGATTCCCAGGAACTTGAAGCTGCTCACACGCTCCACAGCCGTCCCCTTAATGTGGATGGGTGGATGTGGGTCAGCATTCCTCCTGTAGTCCACGATGAGCTCCTTGGTCTTCTCGGTGTTAAGCAGCAGGTTGTTTCTGTCGCACCACTCAGCCAGACGATCCACCTCCTCCCTGTAGGCGGCCTCATCGTAACAAACAGGAAAACAGCCAGCAAAGACTTGACACAGGACCTGAGTAATGCATCATTAGAAATGGTCTCAGTGGAAGAGTGGCAGTCAAGAAGACATTCTTAAAATATGAAAACAGAAAATGCTGAGGTATGCCAAATGACTGACAATGAGTTGCAATGTGTGATTCAGTTTAGTTAAATTAAATTGTATTTACAGTTCATTAACAGTCGCCTTAAGGTGTTTTATATTGTAAGGTATACACTTGGCAATAATAAAGAGAAAACCCCAACAGTCACCCCAACTCCCTGTGACCAAGCAGCTGGTGATAGCAGGAAGGAAAAACTCCCTTTACCAGGAAAAAAAAACCTCTTGCAGGACCAGTCCCAGTGAGGGGGATCCATCTGTGATGACCTGTTTAGTGTGAGGATGATGAATCCAGATTTTACGTTTTTGTCTCAATGTTTGGAGGTGGTCAGGAGAGAATTAAACAATGAATGGCTTAATTTATAACCATCAAAATGACCACAAAAAGCATACTAAGTTAAAGAATACCCGGACTAACAAACAAAAAAAACATACACACACAATGGATCACGATCCGTCATGGACTCACCTTCCCAGAGCCTAGACGTCAACAGTGTGGGGGTGACTTTGACAGGGAACAGAACACAAATTAGCCAACATCCAAAGAAGAACTTTGAATCTCTTTCAAGATGCTTATAGAACTATTCCTGAAGACTACTTAAAGACTAAAATGTGTCTAAGAGAGTTCAGGCGTCCTTTAGGAATACCAAATATTGATTTTCAATCTTGTTGGAGTTGTGCAAACTGCCTAATATACCAAATTTCAAGATATGTCTGTGCATGTAACTGAATTGCTGAAACCATTTGCCATTTTCCTAGCAAAGCATAAAGAAACGGAGGGTTGCTCCGTTCCACAGCACAGCCACACAAATATGACACGATTCTTTCTCAGCCGTGAAAGAACATGATGTTATATTTAGGACAGAAGGTAAACAGGAAGGGGGAAAAAAAAATAGGTAGAAATATCCAGACAGAAAATGCACTTTATGCAGAGTGGGTGGATCTGGTTTAGCAGAACAGGGCGCACACTGAAATGAATGACTCAGTCTATAACAGTGTGAGTGCATGCTCCTCCAACACTGACACTGTGTCATTGAACTGCACTGGTACTCTTATAAATATGTGAGGAAACTTAGAGCTAGTTACAGCAATATTCACATTACTTTTGCATGCAAGTCAGTCATTTTATTACATTAGTTTCTTATGAAACTAGTGGTTCAATCTCGTATAAACTCCAGCAGATCAATATTTTAATGTCGCTTGTTACTGTATTTTGCACAAAAACAAACACTTTAAGAAGTATATAAATTCCTTATGAGTAACACACAAAGGTCAAAGTCCAATACACTCCCATCATACTACTATAAAATGCGAGCTAACAGTGGTGGTAAAAACAGTCAAGTTCTTTGCTTTGTCAGTTCCTCATTTGAGTTGAGAAACCTCAAGCCTCAAGTAGATTCTCACATACACACACATTAAAAGGTTTAAAATGTCTTCTCAGCTATATGTTTTTTTTCTTGGGTTCCTAGTTTGAAAGACACTGCAGAAAACACAACACACGAAAAACATAAATAACTCCAGACTCAAGAAATATTTAGCAATAGCACTTTATTGAACACAAACAACCCTAAGCCACAATACTGAATGACGAGACCAATTGGCTGCAGCAAACATTTTATAAAATAGATTCAGGTTTAATGTCACTAAATTGTTTTTTTTTTTCCTTTTAACGTCAGAAAGACAGATGCAGGTTTTTCCAAAACAGTGAATGATCTTTTACATATTTAACATTTCTGTAACAAATTATCATTCACATGTTCACACAAAGGAATAACAAGGCAAAGTGCTTTCAGGATTGCATTGTCGAAAAAAATTAAAATAAAACAAAAACAGAAAAATGAATGGCTTGAGGTTAAAGGTGAGACGGTGGGTGAGAGGGGAAGGGTGGGGGAGTTGGGCTGGTCCTGTTTTAGAGTAGGCATGGGTGAGCTGTTGGGTGGGTGTGAGGGTGGTGGGATGGTGGGGCCTGGTCTGAAAAACCTCAAACCTTTCACCTTTGTCCCGTACCCCTTTGTAGTCAAAACTGGATGTAAAATGTTGGGGCAGTGCGGAAACAAGACGCCTGTGTAGCAGAATTTGGTACAGAGTGGACAGATGGATTCAAAGGCATACGGCTCGAGGGGCTCAAACTCATCCACATTTACAAATACACCTTACTATCATCCCTGTGACAACCTGTGATATCATTACAACTGTAGGGGGGAGAAAAAATAAAAATAATGAAAATAAATAAATAAATGGCTGACCCAAAAGGAAGCTGTAAACGTTGAAATATTGTATAGCATAGGGCTAGATAGGGAAAGTATATGTATAAGAGGAAACCAAAGAAATAAATGCTGTTAAAATATAAAGCCAATGGTTATTCATTTTCTTAAAAAGATGATTCCTCTGACCATTCGCCACTGAATGTTAAAGGGGATAGACTATCATCATAATCTGCATCATAACGTTGTCTGGCTTCACATTCCAGTGGTATTTTGTCATATAAATGCTTCTCATAAATATTTTTTTTTCCAAACGTCAAATAGACAAGTACACATACAGCACAACCAAGCACACTTTATGTATAACTACCATTGCTTATGATAAATCTGTATTCCCGCACTGTGAATAAACTTTTTTTTTTTTTGTAAGTCAGAACAGGTGGAGAGACGAACAATACTCAAGGCTGCAAAACAAGGAGGTAGGAGAAATGCTACTGAAAAAACAGCAAGTGACGCTAACGCAATCGTTCACTTAAACAATTGTGACACACCAGGCTTCCTGAACCATGCTAGTGCCAACAGCTGCTAGTCCAGTTGGAGTTTGACGAGCTGTGTTTTAACAAGTGTTTGATTTTAACTTTGAATATTGACTTGGCTATTTAAAAAAAACAAAAGTGTATCTGCAGCTTTCTGACAGCTCCTGCATTGACTGGGGTAGCAGCTGTGGTGATGTACTAGTTAAAGAAATCTTAAGAGGCTCATTCATCTTTACACAAAAAAAGAAGAAGAAAAAAAAATGTCTGAATCGTGTCTTAACCCTATATTCCCAGACTGGTCATATTTCAAAATTGACTAATTTCAACTTCATTGGTCCTGTTGTCATCACAGGTCTCGAGACCGCGCTGCTGGTGATGGCATTGACTCCTTTACACACAGTAGAATAGTGTATTTGCAGATTTGTAAATGAGGTAATCAGCGTTAGGCTAAATAGGGAACCCTGTCGTTGACACACACGCCCACTTCATTCACCAGCAAAGAGAAAAAAAATAAAAATTCTCAATCAGAGGGACAGGACTGTGGAAAATTAAATCAACTTTGGAATGTTGGGTGGACAAGCCAACTTTTTTTTTTTGTTTAACTTTCTATGAAGGTGCACTGTGAAACTCTTTGATTGTAATTCATCACATGACCTGATTCAAAGTCCTTCCACTCATGATAAGAGCTCCTTTGTCATTACCCCATAATAAGCCACTCAAAAAAAAAAAAAAAAAAAAAAAAAAAAAAAAAAACACAAAACAGGCAACCCATTAATCTAGCGTTTCCTTTTTAAAACTCGCAATGACTTAAGGCTGCATCAGCAGCAGATCAACGCCTGCTTTAAGTCCAGTTGTGAGAGGATTGTTAATAGCTCGTGAGTTGCAACGAGGTGGCAACATCTACAGTGAAGCAGACTAAACATAAAAACACGGAGAAACAAAAAAGAAAGAGGGACAACCACTACTAAAATGTCACAGAACATGCAGTATACATCCTTTCCTACAGTAAGCTATTCCTAATAACACATTCAAGGGGGCTCCTAATGGGCAAATTCTTTGATATGGCTCTGCTTTAGAGTAATCAAGCTTGGTGAGAGACTACTTCTATTATGGGCTCACAGAAGGAGCATGTCGATAAGGTGCTCCGTCAGAAGATTGCTGCCTTGGTTCAACTGCACGAATGCGTTGTGTCATTCAGTTCGACGGTAAACACTGGAAAGTGTTTCGAACATTTGTTTTCCTTCGTGTAAATAAATGTTTCCCCCCAAAGACACATCTTTTGCTGGTGAAAACAAACGGCACTTTCAAGGGGAATGTTTCTCTAAAACCACAATCACAGGACCTCCAAGTAACAAATTCTGAAAACACACAGGCTATACAGTAGATATAAATCTCATGAGTTTCTTAACTGTACAAGCTTTAGGCTACACACTGAAAAGGGAGGGACACGTAAGAACCCTTAATGCTTAACATTGAAAACAAATATAAGGCATTTCATATTTCCATTTATCCGCATACATCGCCGACAGCAGGTCTAAATATATTTTTTGTGTTTTTTTTGAGAAAACATTTCATTCAAGGAGGAAGAAAGGATGCATATACACATCTACACATGCAAATGAACATGTCTACACCGGCTATTAAACCAGAAGTCCAAACTACAATACCATCAAAGTCCATCCATAAGAAAGAAGAAGAAAAAATGCTCCTACTCAAATTTATCAACTTGTGCAGGGTCCTTTGTCTGAGCAGGCAGCTGTTAAAGATGTATGTCGATCACAGTTTTAAGAATGGAATATCACACACTCCACAATCAAATGCCACCTCTCTGATCACAAACAAGAGGACCACTTGAAATCCTTCATTTGCTACAGATGAGTGACTTTTGGTGTTAACAAAAAAAAGGGCATATTAAATATTTTTCCCAACTGAGGAAGCAATGATAAACAAAAGGTTATTGCACTTTTATCTTCCATTTCAAACGAGGTCAGCTTGAGAGAAGATGATCCATGCCTTAATGTCGAAGTAAGACAACAAATGTTACGTCACTCCTATAATATGATCACACTGTTATTAACACTGCACACAGCTACTACTGCAACCCTACTTGTAGTCAGTCTAGCCTAAAAATAAAAGACAAAAAACAATCTCCACAATCAAATCGCAACACAGTCACAACAAACAGTTTACCTATGTCTGATGTTGAATTCAGGTACCGCATCGTTTCACAATCTGCACTGTGAAGTTACTAACCGTCAACGAATACCCAAGAGTTGAGAAGAACAATCAGAAGAAAGCTCTGAAATTCCAGGCAATGGTCTTTCTACAGTTAATGTGTTACTGACAATCAAACCTCATGTTTCCTGCACTAGAGTTAGATGTTTTTCCTCACTTCTTTGCCTCAATTTGGTCTATAGGCTCCTTCGCTTCTTATTGTTGAGAGAGCCAGCTGAGCCCCGAGGTGCCTTCTTTGGATTTGTGCTTTCGTACTATTGATCCTCATCCATCTGATGTTTGATGTGCCCTAAATCGCATCAGTACTGTGCAAGTTATTCAGCCTCCCGAAGGGAGCAAATAGTGAAATCCAGACTAAAACTGTAGGAGTTCTTTAGAGTGTTTTGTTTGTTTTCGTTGTTTTAACTTGGATCACACTAGATTGAAGTAATAATGCTCAGTGGGAGTATGAGCCCATCTACTGTAGTCATGTATGTTCAGTGTAATTTCTCTTTCCCAATATAAGGCTTCTGGGAAATACAAATGGAAGACCGTACCTTTCGGTAGTAACAAATAAAAGGCACCATGCCAACACTGTGTTCGATATTACACAGGTCTTATTGGTGGGGGAAATTAATGACCAAGTGTTCAGGCAGGGAAGGTGGTCAAACGAGCATTAGTCATAATGTAAAACTTGTATTGTTCTGACTTACAGAGGTAAAGTTTTATAGCTACCTTCATTTCCCACCTTAACTTAGACTCTACCCTTCGCTCCACATGACTTGCGTCAGATAACAGAGTCATTGGTTGATCGTAATGAATAGAAACATGTCGCAACAGGGTTAACTAAGCTTTTCAGTTCAGTTTTCAATTCAAAAAGGAAAAAAAGAAGAATAAAAGGGCTTGTGCATGTTTAGGTTCGACATGCATATGTTGAAAAGTCACTCACACTACAAGAGAAATCTTCACAACTGGCATCAGGAAGGAAAAAAAAGAAAGAACGCCCCCGCCCCCCCAAAATCACAGAGGATAAATGTCAGCATTGTCACACAAAAGATCACTGATGAGGTAAAACTGCAGGTCCAATAAAAAGTACAAAGTGCAGTTGGCTGCCCCTTCGCAAGGTAGGAAACATGAGACATCTACTGACACTAATCAAACACTTCCGCGTAGATACATCTGATTTAGGCTGGTTTAAGCAGAATTACACAACTCACAACGAAATGGATCGAAAGATCTGAACTCTTTGTTAGCATAGCTGTACAAGCAAGAATTTCTTTTCTGTCTGAATATTTCTGAGGTACACCACTGCTCTCCCCCCACCCCCCACCCCGGTCGTTTGGCTCTAGATATTACATAAGCCAAAGTCGATTGTTTACGAGTGAACTCTGAATTCATTCACAGTGGAAAATATGGCGAGATCCCAACCACTCCGAGCAATCTCTGCACCATGGCAACCTTGAGCTATGTGCTACCTCAATTTATTTGTGTGCTTCTTGACACCCAGAGATTTTTGTAAGACCAAACAAAAGAAGGAAGAAAAAAAAAAAGAAGCCAATTTTCTTTTTCAGCAATCCAACCTAGCAGCATAACTCTGAAGGTGACAACTAAACAGGTACTGCCAGGTATCATTTTCTTTTATAGCTTTTAAGGCAAAAGGCTCAACAGTGGATCAGAGGGTTGAATTGAAATTTGCAATTTACTTCAAGTAAGAACCAAGACATCCATTGAGGCAAATCAATTCTATTCTGTATTTATACCATGCAGTTTTGGACATCAAAAATTGTTTTTTTCTCCTTGTAACACACTTTACAAACCACCTTATTTACCACAAAACCTAGGGACTGCTTTGCCAATACCAAAGGGACTAAGTATATTCTTCAAAAAATGTCCAATTATAAAATAGACTTCTAGCAACACCAATTTTTTTTTTTTTTCCAAACAGAATACTTGGTTTCAAGTATGAATATCCCATGCAAATATTTATAGCTTTTCTTTTGACTAATATAACTGGTGAAAAGCATGCAGCTCCAAACACAAAATTTATAATACTCCTGCCTATGTCTGAATATGTTACGGACTGAGTAAATGTGATTAATGTCTAAAGGCAAATCAAGGTTTCTATGGCACTAAATGGGTGTAGCTTAGGTGCATTTTTTTTGTCAAATATAGGCTATTTAACGTGTGATCGTATCTACTGAAGACCACCTTGTCCCTCTTGTTTTACTGTACTGTAAGGCAATCTCAATGGAATGGATGAATATGAATGTTGAATTCATCTGAACTCCTGTCCTCCGTTTACCTTGTAGGCTACACTCCACACAATATGTATAGAGAAAGAAAAGTGATATTTCACAACAGTAAGCCTATACACCAATGATGATGCCAAAAGAAATATCCAGACTTTCGATGCAGGAAGACTACTACACACACAGTATAATATGCAGAGAATCATTTTACTACATGCTACCTGTATAATCATATCTATGCAAGACAAATGAAGAGCAACAGTTTAAAGTCGGGAGAAAGCAATTTGTCCTGCTCTAAACTGACCCTACATTCATTTCAGTCAGAAAATTCATGGCTCAGATTTGATGGTCAGACTGTAAACTGCTTGAATGCATAAATCCATTGCTGCTTTACTAAGAGGGGTTTCCCCCCTTAACACATTTTGGCAATCAGGCCTTTTTTTTTGTGACCAAAGATTATGACATCTAACCCGCATTTAAATCTTCCATTGGCATTTATGCTTTGATTTACTAAACTGGCCTAAATGGATGGCAGTGCAATATTTGTGCTGCACACTATTACACACGCACGTGCGCTATTGCTACAAGTGGACCTTTCATTGCTTTCCGTTTCTGACTCCAGATATATTGTATATGCTCCATTTGTTTAATCGTTGCTATATCAAAATCGTGATCTAGCTCCGTGCACAATCATTCAGTTATTACTGGTACACACAAATAATAATTATAATAATAATGAAAAAAAAAGCATGTATAAGAACACTGTAATAAAACAAAAGGATTCAGTTACGACTTGTATAGTTGCAAGGGGCAATGGCTCCATTTACTAGTCAGATATGGACATCACAAGAGGCAAGCAAAAAAAATTTTTAAAAAAGGACACCCCTGCCTGGACAGGCTGGCCTGACAGCACCTACTGATGGCAGAAAGAGTATGCAGTTTTTGAGGAGCCTGCCTGAGGTGTTTAAAAATCATTGGACTGACTTTAAGTGACTTAGACCAGAGTCTATCGTCAGCAGTAGGCTGGGTAATGTAACCATATCACGCTGCTGGGCCATGCACCCAGAAACCGATAACTCAAGTGAGCGGGCAGTGGACACTGTCCCCAAAAATACACCTTTTTTTTTTTTTCCTTTCTTTTTTTCCCTATTTTAAATAATGCATTGTTGGAGTACAATTTCATTGCAGCCTTTGCTTGTCTTTTTACAACCCTTCTTTCCTGTTTTCAGCAGCATTACACATGCATGTAAACATAAGTACATACATTACATCTGCTCTATTTTGCACACTTAGAACCTGAATGTACTAAAGTGCGTGCTTGACTATCTAATTAAGTGCTGTGGGATTGGGGTTAAAAAGGAATTAAATTATGGAACATCCCATCAAGAAGAAAAGTGTAGACATAATAATCCTGCAGAGATCTGATTGGATTAATAAATTCTGCCTGTTGTTTCAGCACAGATCCTGAGATTACAAAGTATGTACCTATCCCCAGTAATATTATATTGGTTCTCGAGAAAACTATAAACTAATCAAGAGAACGAAGGCCGGGGTTCACCAATTAGTTTCGCGTCATTTCAGTCAGTTATAGAGGTTGTATTAAATGCAAACTATGAATCATGAACTCAGAAATCACTGCCCTAACGTGTACTATTGTCAGTTTTAGAAAACCAAGTTAAATACAATTATACGAAAGTGTTTTTGTAAGATGTATTTAACAACATAGCCTAGCCTAGGTCCTCATCTCTCATCCAGTCAACTAACGTGTGCAATTGTGCCACTTCATTACCTGTGGATATGAAGTTATCGCGCCAATGAAAACAATCTGACTCAGTGTAATTTAACCACCAGCCGATGGTTTTTAAAAATAAAAACAACAACAAAATAGCATAGGTACAACATCTAAAAGTCACAAACAGCTCTAGTGGTCCGGTACAATCATCTTTAGTATGCTTAGTACCAGAAAATGGGGTGAAGAGACAAAAAAAATGAACACAAAAAAAGCACATATTTGGATTTCTGCTATTCCTGAAATCTAAATAACAGGTATTGGCCTAAGCAAAGATCCCTCTTTTTCCTCTTAGCCCTATTTGATTCTATTAGGGATTTCAAACTCCCTGGTCTTTGATAATGCCGGGACACAAAGATAAGCCGGGCAGTTTTATTCCCACTAGATACTGTGGTTTAATGCTGTTCCAATCAAATTGGTGGAGACATGATTGGTCTCAGGGCTCGTCATTCTCTGCCATTAAGCAATCCAACTGAAATGATGTGTTACGTACGGAAGGCATGGGTCAAAAAGGCATTTCATGAGATGCCATAAAGGCAATCCAGTGCATTTGTGTTGACACTGACAGTAAAATGCCCGGCACACAGAGCCATTCGTTTAGTCTTTAGGTTATTTTTCCATGAAATATTAAAAAAAAAAAAAAAAACTAACCCCCGAGAAAAAAAGAAAAATCAAAACACATTCCAGGGAAACAAAAGCCCTTGTGACAGTGATTGTCTATTCAATAACGCCAAACAAAAGAAGGCCAAAAGAAAATATTGCTTGAAAACTGCCCAATAAAAATAGCAGACAATACTCCTTAATCTGTTCTAATTGATCAGCGTTTACCGGTTGACCTATAAGCTATTAGATGCTTAAGACTAGTTCATCAGCTCCGAGAAATACTCCTTTAGAGAGAGCTTGTTAAAACCGCAATGCTGATGGCCAGTTCAACTTCAGAAACACAAAGAGCAAAAACATCATTAGCGCCAAAACCCAAAATTGATCACTCTTTTCAACAATCAGGTCATTCAGATTCTAAAATCTTTTCCTTAAAAACACTGTTAAAGAGATGGGAAATAAATTGAAATGGCTTGTTCACTTATGTGCTCAGATATATGATGCTTTGATGAGGTGTTGTTGGCAGATATTACTAGTAAAGCCTTCATCTAGAATAAACAAGGCCTCAGTCAGTCACTATCCTACAGTAGTTCTCTAGTCCTACAAAAAGAGAACATTAGGCCTACGGACCCTGGGTGAAGATGAAGCAGCTGCTAAACGAGTTGACGAGGTATATCGAGATCTATTGTCTTTCTCTATACAGTACAGTTCATCTCAAATAAATAATTTATAGCCATAGTAGTGTTGATCAACTTTGGTCATAACTTATATGCTTAGAAACATTCTAGCTTAACAAACACTTATTTAGCATCTTTAAAAAAAAGTCAGCCAGCATTAAGAACAGATCGATGTTACGATGCTGACCCGAGCATGGCTCTCCTTTGGAAGGAGAGCATGCCAATGTATTCAGCAGCATTACCAAATTATCTTAAAATGCCAAACAATTCTAGGCCGTACATTTAAAGTACACTATGGAATTAACATCTTTGTGACCCTTTTCCAAATTTGCAGATTGTACTGTAGTACACAAGCATTGCACTCTGAAGCTAAATTTAGATTTTTCCCTTGTGTGGTTCCTTCATAAAAATCTAGGCTAACGGACAATTTAAAAACAAAATTAAAAAGAAAAAAAAGAAAGTAATTACCATAAAAAACAAAGAAACTCTTTGATCATTAATTTGGGAAGGCTGTATGTTCCTCTACAAGGTCACTGCAACTGATTTAACATGATATGACTTTCTTTATAGTGAGTGATATGAAGCGAAATACAGTCGAGGATAAAGACATGCTCTTAAATGTTGGTTATATAACTATGTCAACATGATTTTAAAGGGTTAAATGATTTAGAGATGGCCAGATTGCTAGTGTTTATTTTGAATGCCACACTTTATCTGAGTGACCTTGTAGAGCAATGTGCCTCTACATATTAAGCACTATTAGGAGATGGAGGAATGGGATCTAATTGCATATTAGGTTTGACTGCACCTCAAGAGAAGACCAAACACTCACGCACACACAGACACACAAACACATACATACACAGAAAACAGACATGTGGGTGGGTGCTCTCCTGGTCCTCTGGGCCATTTTAAAGGGAGTCGCCCCCTGGTGGTGATGATGGTGATAGCAGCTGACTGAGAGGGCCGTGTGGCCTCACTCAGACAGACACCCGTCGAGGCCAACTGGTGCACCGTGACGGTCTTTGACGTAGCCGTTGTGGAGGCCGTTGCTGGGCAGCGGGGCGCAGGCGGCAGTGATGCCGCAGTGCTTCAACAAGTTGAGACCCGGGGAGGGGGAGACTGTAGGAGAGGAGCAGGAGCAGGAGGAAGGGTCCCGCTGGGGGAAAGGCTTCATGGTAGAGAGGATCAGAGCCAGGCAGTCAGCCACGTCCTTGTTGGGAGCACAGGCCAGAGCTGGGGTGTGTCCTGTTCCACATCAAAATGCACATTAGAGCATCATGTGTCAGAGATTTTCTAATCAATATTGGAACTACCGATAATTAACTAATGAAACATTTAAACAATTAAAAAGTAACTCAGTGGTACAATTTCAGAGAAATACTACATTTTCTTAATTCTAATTGCTTAGTTTGCCTCAGCTCCCCCTCTTAAAGCTCTTATTACTGACTCACTTCCAGTATATGGTTTGTTGTCCACAGGCATCGGTAAACCACTTTAATATTCAGTATAGCTCAACTTCTGAACACTCGCCTCATACATTGTTGCTTCCATCTCAGTGGCCAATCAAAATCAAGGGGTGAGACTTGCATCAACATCGTCTACAATGATCCTGTCTGTCACTGTCATCCAGCACTGAAGAAGGAAGCTTTTGTAACTAAGCAATAATAAGCACTTCAGAAAAAACCCTCTACAAATTAGATCACAGGCACACCCAGTGCAAAAGCAGCTGCCTTTGGACAATGACCCTCAGAGCACTGAAAGGCCACTGCTCACTACCTGCACAGCCACATGTATGCAAAGTCTGTGTTAGTTAGTGAACACAATGAAATGTTTTACATCTGAAGAAAGAGACATTTTGCACATTAGGTTATTAAGGTAATAGATCTTTTTCTTTCACCGCTGGCTACCTGCACATAAAGGGCCAAAATCCAATAAGTAATGGCTTTAATATCATTCCACTGCCTGCATATTTAACCCATGTGCCATTAATAAAGATCACAAGTTTCAGTAATAATATAGAGCTAAAAACAAAAAGAACACTTGGATATAATGGTAGCAGTGTTTGGTGGCCAATGCATGTTTGTTTACCAGACCTATTAAAATCTGCTTTCAACATTACTTCCCTCAAACAGTAACAAGATTAACAAAATAAATGAACTGATTAAAAATGGACTGCCTTTTGTGTTCTTATCTATAGAAAAACGAAACAAACTGAAAAATCTCAATTTCAGTGTTGCTCACCTTCCTCATCCACAGCCAGCACCGTGGCTCCTCTACTCAGCAGTGCCTGCACCACCGTAGCCAGGCCATTGCGTGCTGCAAGATGGAGGGGCCTGTGGACAAACAAGGTAGTGTGTGGGAAAATAAATAAATAAATAAATGCAAGTCATGATATTCAATAAAAGATCCATCCTAAATCCAATGCTCAGATGTAGATCCTAGTGATAGTAATTAAATTCCTGTACATCTGTTACTGCAACATGGCAAAATATCTTAACAATACAGGGGATAAATTCTACAAATTAATTAATCTAAATTAAGTAGATTCCTGCATGAAAAATGTAATATATTAACACTTTACAGTTGAAAGGGAGAAAAAAAAAAATCACGTTTGAAAAAACATGGACTATGCAGCATGTTGTGGGTGTCAGTCTAATTCCACATATACAAAAAAATCTATTGTTGGTTTAAAATGTTGCCAAGTTCTCACATTTGCAGAGCACTGTTGGTGGCATTTATCAGAGTGGGACTGTGGATCTCGCCCAAAATCAGCAGGGCGCACATCTCATGAGCCTGAGGAATAAAACAAATGACCATTAAATAAATAAATAAATAAATAAATAAAAACAATAATAATAATAATAATAATAATAATAATAATAATAAAATGTCAACAGAAAGATATTCCTTAGAGAATTCCTGTGATCTGAGGATCTTGTGAAAAACTAACGTGTACCTTGCTGCAGGCCAAGTGCAGGGCAGTGTTCCTATTCTCGTCCAGCAGTGTCAGGTCAGCCTTGGCCCGGTGAAGGAGGATGGCTGGACAACACCAAGACACAAAATTTGTTTTTGTTTTTTTGTTGCACTAATTTGCCTTTTTCTTTTTTTTATTGTTATAGAAATGTTTCACATTCTGCAACAAAAACTAAATCCCACATAAGTAACAGTTGTAGTACTTACCCACGGTGCCGCTGTGTCCCTTGTCAGCTGCTACCATCAGAGCAGAGCGTCCACTTTTGTCCACTGCATTGATGTCTGCTCCATGACGAAGCACAAGCTGAAGTCCTGCGACATCCTCAGCAAATGCAGCAGCATGCAGTGGGGTCCTATAGAGACAGGAAACAAAAAAACCCCAAAACAAACAAAACCCTGTTAAATGTCTGTGCTTACGAGCCAACTTTCCTGTCAAGCTCTTTGCGGTCAAACAGGACCAGGCTGCTGTACGTCTTTTTAAATTGTCTTTTATGCCCCCTTTATTAAAGATCTGTTTCGGATATTCCACCAAGATCTCCCAGTCGAGAATGTGGGAAAATGTTTGCCCATTTATAAACTATGTAACATTTAACTCCACATCCTATCCCTATATTTTTGTTTATAGCCAAAATCACACTAAATCACAACAACAATTGCCTCAAGGTGCTTTGTACTGTAAGGTACCCCTACAAGCAGGAAACCCCAACAATAACCACAATTTGGTAACCACAATTGCTCCACATTGGTCATCTTTTGCACAGTCTAAAAGTCCCAGGTTTTTGTTTTTTTTTTCTAAATTGAACAAATTTATTCCTAAAAACCTGATAAAGTACTTTTCATTCTGCAGCCTCACCTTCCTTTGGCATCTCTGGTGTTAATCATGTGGACCCCAGAGGTTTCCAGCAGTCTTTCTGCAGCACCGCAGTGGCCATTCATCCTATCAGCAAGAAAACCATGTTAATGAAAAGTTAATGTTATCTAAAGGTAATTCGTTTTTCCAGACCAAGATACTCACAGAGCACAGTGCAGGGGGGTGAAAGGGTTTCCCTCTTCATGGATAAATGTTTTATATTCAAGTAAAACCTCCAAACAGTCTTCATGCCCTGAGAACAAACACACAAACACACATTTAACATTAGAGACAACAGATGTGACAGTGATTATGTGTAACATTAATGTTTGGGGATTAGGCATTAAACTGAGCAAACCTTTGTAAGCAGCCCAGTGTAATGGGGTGTATTGTTTGTTGTCCAGCAATTTATCTTGTGGGTCTGTTTCCATGGCGGCCTGCACCAGACTGGCCAGGATCTTTGTGTGGCCTCTGGATGCAGCATAGTGCAGCGGTGTCCTACCCTTGGTGTCCCGACATAAAGCAGAAGCTTTGTGCTCCAGCAGGGCTGTCACACACTCATCATGACCCAACACAGCCTGTGCAACGAAAAACAATGGGGAATGAGCTAAACTTCAATGTCAAAAACTGAATTCAGAATATTACTTTTTTTTTTCCCCTTTACATTTTACTTCCAAGGAGCCAGACTTTTTCTAAAGTGGTCTTGAACGATAGTATAGTTCTCCAGGCTTTCCAAAGGTCTTTCAAAGTTTTGTTTGGATACTGGCTGCTTTTTCCATTCATTTTTAGTTCAGTGCTTGTACGTGACCAAGTTTTGTTTTTTGTTTTTTCTTTAAAAAAAAAAATTAAAAAAAAATGCCAAAGACAACACAATCTAACATGCATTTGGGTATTTTTGCAGCAACATGCATTTGCATAGGACTAACAGGTGAAAACTTTGTGCATCTGAGTAGTGTCCAGTTTATAAAACATTTGATGACAATTTTACAACTGGAAAAAAGAAAAAAAAAAAAAAATAGGGAGAAAATCCATCAAAGAGCTGAAACAGGACCAGAAAGATGCACCTGGCATTGTCATTGTCATTAGAATTTTCAAACAGGGGCACATGTTAAAAACCAGCTTTATAGTTACAATGTTGTTTTTGTTTGTTAATAACAACTTCCAAGTTTAATGGCAACATTTAAATTACTATATTTCAAACAGAGATGGCATTTAGGAGTATTCCAGCTTTCTGTCACAGTCCAAAGACATGCATGCTAGGTTAACTGTTGTTTCTTTGACCTACCCCTCTGTGCAAAGCTGTGCTGCCTCTCTTGTCCTTGGCATCTGGCAGGGCACCCTTCTCTAGCAGGAAGTGGACACAGTCAGTGTGTCCTCCGAGAACAGCCAGCATCAGAGGGGTCCTGGATGGGGACAAAAGCAACAAAAAATACACTTTAGCACTGGATGTTCACTCGTCAAGTTAGCTTTAAGCATTAAAAGTTTTTTGAAGCTGAATGAAAAAATAAATAAAAATAAAATAAAAATAAAAATATAAAACAACTCACTGGCCAAATTTGTCTGCCATGTTAGTGAGATCTCCCTCCTCCCCATAATCAATCATCATGCGCAGGCAGTCAGAGTGTCCATTCACAGCTGGAATGTAATAAGATACAAAAGAACAATTACAAGGTAAAAACAAAAACGAAACACAAAATCGACTTGTGGGAAAGAATCACAAACATTGCTGTATCAAGAAATCTTCCAGCTCAGATACCTGAAACATGAATTGGAGTCCACATGAGGCGGTTGTCATTGAGGAGACAGGAAGCCCCCTGGGCCAATAGCACCTCCACACAGCGTGCGTAGCCTTTCTGTGCAGCCAAGTAGAGTACAGAACGGCCTGCAGCGTCCTGCATGTCCACATATGCTGCTGTCTCCGTGAGCACACGCAAAGCCTGCCAGTGGCCCTTATCAGCCTGAACGAGCAGAGGAAGGTAGTCACAATTTTGCATTTAGTTAAGATTATGAAGCTGAAGATGAGCAGAAGTGACTGCAAGTGAGTGCAACACTTACAGCAAGATGCAGTGGACTGACTGGAATGCTGCTCTCTATGTCTCCTAGTGCATTAAAGGACATCTCCAAGAGCTGAAAGCAAGGCAGAAGAATTGATGTTGTGTAATTTAGGAAAGAAACTGTTAAGTCTAATTGTTGAATGTTGCCATTGTGTTTCTTAAATTTGTACAGTCTTAGTTTAAGCAGTAGGATCAAAGCCATTCCTTTGATCCTGACCACCTCTCCAGCCACTCTGTGCTGGGGGAGGTTTTATTGTAGATACATCCTAACTTGAAGATCTGTTTGATGTTTGGTAGAGCTTCCTACCCTTTGTATGGTTTCACTGTGTTATCTTTGGTAAACCATACATTGGGTGTGGGGGAAGACTACCCTCTTTATGACCAAGGATGTTGTTCCTGCTTTTAGGTTTTATGACCCTTTGACCAACACACACACACACACACACATTCTCACATAACACACACACACACACACACTCAGTGTATACATTTACATACAGTGCCTTGTCTTTGTAACCAAAGGGGGGTTGCAAGGGGAGGTGTTTTGTAAACTATTGTTTGAAGTTTGTCAATAAAAGGCGGCGAGAGGAGGCCACCAGTGTGGTCATTTCAACGTGCTGGTCACAGACGAGAGGCCTCCCTTGCGCAAGAAATCGAACGTTGTTGCCTTGCTTTTCTTTCATGGGAATAAGTCTTAGATACAGCGGGGTCTGAGTTTAGACCCAACAGAAACTAGTAAAAGAAAATGTTACATAAATTGTCATTAGCCTCATGAACTAATCCCCAACCTGATGCAAAACGTGTGAGATGACTGATTAATCTATGGGCCAAGTTATTTGGTGAGTTCAAAACAGGAAACTCACCAGCTCCAGATTCTGTTTGTTGCCATGGTAAGCTGCATAGTGAACAGCACTGTAACCCTTTGAATTCACCATTGATGGATCAGCACCATTGTCCAAAAGATGCTCCAAGCAGCTGTTATTAGAAGAAGAAAAAAAAGACATAAAGAAGACATGTAATTTGCCTACAATTAACCGGTTATGGTCAGGTGATGAAAAGACAAAAAAAACAAAAACCCCAAAAAAACAAAAAACAAAACCAGAACTTACAAGTATGACTCCTTTGCCTCATCCTCATCATTCTGATGGCTCCCAGAAAAATGACGATCAACTCTGAAACAAACGAGAAATGCTTCCATTTAGTCAAACTTTCCTAAATTATGCTGTGACGTGGTTAAAACTTAACTTCTCAAACTTGATGGTTCATATGGGTCATATATAGAGTCATATTTGTCTGTATAGGCTGGCGAGAACAGTTTATCCGATACAGAGGAAAACGTAGTGTCTGCTGTGAGTAGTGCTCAGACCTTAACATGGAGAAACAAAATAATTCTTCCACAAACACATGGCACAAAATACCAGATCCACCTCAACAAGTGTACACCTGCATTTAAAGGGTGCAGGACCGTGAAGACAGCCGGTTTGAAAGAGGAGTAAACGAGGGACCACATCCACTGTGAACAACCATCGTTTAGAGGTGGTGGATTATGACACCACTTATCAGCCACTGATGATTCAGTTTTGAGATGCCTTCCCAGGCATTTCAACCCCATCTCACACCTTGCATCAAAGTGTGAGCTGCTGTTTTAGAACACCCAAATACCTAAAACAACCATCACATGTTTGAGAACTGAAGAAGCTTCTTGGACTGGGGTCTCAAACTTGTGGCCCACGTGAAAAAACATAATGCAGTTTGGCCCTTGAAGTTACTTTTTTTTGTTAGGGAGGATTTGTTTGTTGTTAAGTGCAATGTTAAAATAAGTTCTTTAAAAAGCAAAAAAAAATATTTAATATGAAGGCAATATGAGCAGAATGTACAAACATGTTGAGGGATTGGCTGTGTTTAGTCCAGTGAAAAAGTTATTTGTAAAGAAAAAATTTTCACTAGCAGTCAAAAACTAACGTGTACACTTCGGCCTGTGCTTTTATTTTGTTAAATACGAACAAAATTATAGCAGAAGTGCTGCCATGTGTAAGGCCAGAAAGAGAGTACCAATTTGTTTATTTGGTAGTTAGTAAAGTGGCCCTCACATGAGATGACAGTGCCAGCAGTAGCCTACAGCTCATTTAAGTTTGAGACCCCTGCTTTTGGATGAGAGGCAAAATAACGTATCTATATTACAAGTTTTTAAAATCAGCCAGCCATTTTTCTAAAATAACAGTTGACTTTTTGACTTGGGCTGAATTTGGTAGCTTGTATTGACTCGGTCTTTTCAAACAGAAAACAGAGAGAAGGAGATTAACAAGTGTCTAACCTGCTGAAGGCTTGAGAGGCAGCAGAATAGTGCAGGGGAGTACAGCCTGTCTGGTCAGGCTCGTTGACCTCAGCGCCAGCGCTCACCAGGGTCACAGTGCACTGGTACCTCCCATTAGCAGCCGCATAGTGCAACGGTGTCCTGCAGACAGAAAAAAGTCCTCACTTTGAATTCTAACCTGTGTTGAGTATGCAGGACATGATACTCAGATGCTGTTTAAAACCAGATGACACCTGAACAAGATGAGCAGGACTCACCTTCCCATTATGTCCCTCTTATTCAAGTCGGTACCGCTACTTAAAAGCAAGTTCAGACATTCAACATTTCTGGAAAAAAAACAAAAAAAAAAAAAAGATCATGAGAATAAATGAAATGGAAGTAAACAATTTAATGTAATGCATGTGCAACATTTCTGCTCATTTTAATATTTTAGTGTTAAACCAGATTCTGCATCTCACCCTCCAGAGGCAGCAGCGTGTAGACAGGTCCTCCCAAAGTTGTCAGGGGTGTTTATGTCAAACCCAGCTGATAGTACATGCTCTTTACTCATAGATGAAACTATACTATACAGCTGACCTGTGGGGCAATGAGCAAACAGCTGGAGGTAACAACTATCTCAAAGTAATACACAGACACAGATGGTAAGGGATTAGTGTAAAGAAGAGTGCACACATTTATTAAACAAACCTGAGGAGAGTAACTTGCGACAACAGTCTGAAAACCCGTACAGCACAGCTAAGTGCAAGGGGAACATTCCATGGATCCCACGTCTGCAAAGAAGAAACAAAACAGTCGATGGTACAAATGCATCTACTTACAACCAAGCGTCTTACATCGTGAAACATAAACTTTAATGCACCCTCATATTGGGCTATGCTTTAAACCATTTCTATAACCTCACAGTAACATTACTACATCAGCAACACCACTTAAAGTTGTCTGATACCTGGCCGTGTCTGCTCCGTTGGTCATCAGAGTGCTGATCAGCAGTTCATGGCCGTACTTAGCAGCAACGTGGAGAGGGGTATTGCCATACTTATCCACACAATCAATTTCCCCACCTGACGGAAATCAGAGTACAGGGAGTAAATCAAAGACCCATTAACAGAAGAGAAAGAGACAGTGACATGATCTTATAATAAAATAAAAATAAATATGAGACCGGACACTCTGTGTTACCATTTTGGATGAGGATCTGAGAGCGTGTAAAGCGTCCGTGAATGGCTGCCATGTGCAGGGGGCTCTTCCCTTCTTTGCTCTGCAGGGGGTAACAATCACATTTCAGGGTAGATCTTATGCATGGGGGGCATTTTTGCCTTTTTAGATAGTGGAGCAGTGAAGATAGACAGAAAAGTAGAGAGCAAGAGAGAAAGAGGGAAGACAGCCCAGACTTAAACCTGGGCCGGTGCACTCTGGCACTAGGATAAAGGCACCTATAGATTTTCGTTTGATAATTTTCTTCAACAAAAATGTGCAGTAATATTCTTATTAAGGCACTGTAAACTAGAAACTGAGAAATCATAAATGGTAAATGAAACCTTGGGACCTGGATTTCGTTTGGTTCTTTTTTTTCTTAATATTTGTATATGTTGTCAGAATGGCCAAAGGATCGAATAATCTAATCAACCCATCTACAACTATTCCAACTCTGACTCTTGCAAAGCTGCCCTAAATAAAAATGTGGAGTTTCACTACTTTCAGAAGCAGTGAAATAAAGTAAACAAGAAGAAGAACCAAAACAGCTACCTGCTGGTTGACATCTGCCCCATTGTTGACCAGCAACTCCAGACAGAGGGCACCGTTGGTGGAGACGGCAGCCAGGTGCAGAGGGGTGTAGCCACACTTGTTGGGTTGGTTAACATTAGCTCCATGGTTCACCAGCTCTGTAGCCACAGCTTCTTGCCCCATGTAGCAAGCCACATGAAGCGCAGTGTTTCCAAAGCCATTGGGCTCATCAATCTGACAATAAAACAGAACAAAACGACATCAGAATGTGCCAAAAGCCTGAAAAATAAATAAAGTGCACCCTGAGCTGCTCTCAGACGCTCACAATTTATAAACCAGACATGAGGGAAGACTACTTTGGCTTTTCTAAAGGTAAATATTTCTTGCATAGTTACTCACATCTGCCCCCATCCTAAGCAGGTACTTTACAATTTCAATGTGACCACTTGCAGCAGCAGCATGGAGAGGTGTGTAGCCCTGTTTGTCCTTGCAGCTCTTGTCAGCACTGCGCGACACCAGTAACTTCACAACCTCTAGATGCCCTGTGGATAATACAAGAAAGACACAATTCATTACAAGTTCTACTTATTTCAACAGATTAAAAGCCCAGGCCGGCACTTGTCATCATTCCTGTAAGTGCTATTTGGCAAGAAAAGTAAAACTTGCTTACCCAGGTAAGCAGCACAGTGGATAGGCTGTCTCTCCTTCTTATCGATGGCACTCAGGTTGGACCCTTTGTTCAGCAGCAGCTTAACCATCTGCAAGACAAATTGAAGGAACTTTATTGCAAAGAAAACACTATGTCCTTCAAAAACAAAGCAAATCACTTAAGCCTCACCTCCTGGAAACCACTCTGCGCCGCATGGTGCAGGGCAGTCCTGCCACTGCGATCTGCCATGTTCACGTTGCTCAGCTGGGTCAGCAGGGCCTCTGCGCAGCGCGAGGCACGGTTGGCAGCAGCCACATGCAGAGGCGTCTGCCAGAACTTGTCACGTGCATTTGCGTCAGCTCCGCGCCTCAGCAGCAGACCCACTGCCCTCTGGGAAGAGGGAAGCAATCACCACAGCTTAAGGTGCATATCACATCTGCAGCTTCCCACATTTAATTTAGTGCAGTTCATGAGTGTGTAAGTCTAAATAAGAATTATAATCTCTGTAAATTAATACATAAAAGACTTAGATGATGAGGTCATCTGACTGGGAAATCATCAGTCTTAAACGAAAAAAAGGAAATACATTGCTTACGTCATTCCTGGAAGCAGCTGCCCTGTGCAAGGGGGTCAACCATATATGGTCTTTAGCATTTACACTGGCACCTGTGATACAGAAACAGAAACACTATTACATACTATATTACATAGTAGATTTTAATTATATTTCAGGTGATACAGAGGTCGAGTGAACCAAGAATGAGCAAGCTTATTTTTGTGGAACAATGATCAGGTGTTAGGATTACTTGCTAACAGAGGTGACCAATAGTTAATGCACAGATAGATGGACGCAATTCAGTCACCTGATTCAATGAGGAGGTCCATTATATGGACGTCTCCCACACAGGCAGCAGCATGAAGTGGCGTACGACGCTCTTGGTCCTGATATGCGGGGGGAAAAAATTAAAAGGTATTTTTTTGGGGGTAACGTCCTTCAAAATCATGATCATGGTAACTGAATCTGCTTCATACCAGTGCATTGACATCCTCCTTTTTGTGCAATAATAGTTGAACTTCTTCAGCATTGCGACTGAAGATGGCCTGGACCAGAGGAGGCTGCAATACAGGAACATCAGTCAAATTACGTTGCAAATAACGTTGCAAAAAAATTACGTGCTGACTCTTATACGACCATCACACATCATCTACGTCTCATCTGAGGAGGTTAAACCATCGTTAAAGCCGTCAACTGCGCAGTGGAGAGGTTAAATGTACTCCCGTGACATTAAATGTTTCACTGAATATTTTTACTGTGTGTAACTGAATGGGTTTCTTGTTTGCTTCCAGCAGATACACCAAGCCTTTGGCTGAGGCCTATAGGCCATTTTTACTTACGTCAGCTAGCCAAATGGCTTCTGTTAGCTAATTCTGCAACAGAGCTGGCCCTGACCCAGACCAGGGCCTAAACTACACCATCAAAAAAATTAAAAAGTAAAACAAAAAAACCCCTCACAGATTAACATTTAAAAGACGAAGATTGCTAATCTTTTCAAATAATACCATTACCATGCGAATATCCGGCTAAATATGCATGCACCCGCCGCGAGCTAATAATGAAAGCAAGCCGTTCGGCGGAGAAGACGTAGTATGTTGCGCACAAGAGCAGAGTCTCTCCCAGCAAATAGACTGCGCCACAGCACAAATTCGGAGCGCTTTCTTCCAGCGTACCTGGTCTGCAATATTGAGTACTCCCATCTCCCAAACTCAGCCAGGACGGAGCTCCTTCATGAGGATAAAACTTCGAGGTATATTGTGGTGCGCTACTGTGTCCTCTTCTTAGACTACACCCATAGCTGATTGCAAACAGAAATACGGTCTCGGTCTGTCACTGTTGTTGTCTGTATCCAGTGTCTGGTCTGCTGATACTGGCTACGACTGTGCGGGTCCGCCTACAGGCGTGGCGGTCTGTTTTCGTCTCCTCGGATAAAATGGCGACACCGTGCGGCAAAAGAACGGTAAAACAGTCCGGCGGTGTGACGTCTGTGGCATGGAAACTTGATTCTGCCACCGAAAAAAAATGTTTTTAAACTTGGAACCTACAAGTTAAAATTTCGGTTAACTTACTCAGTAAGTCGAAATTTCGACTTAGCTCTGCATGACAAAAGAAAAAAAAAAATACAACCACTGAAAAACAAAAAAGTTCCACTAATTTCAGGTTATTTCAAACTTTTGACTTAAGAACTCAAAATTTAAAGTAAATTTCTCAATTGTGAGTTATTTTGAAATAGTAGCCAACTCTTTATGATAAATAAATAACCTGACATTTTGAGATATTATCCCCAAATTTTGAATTATGGATGGTAAAAGTGTTCTATTTTGGGGGATTTGGGGGATTTTTTATTCAACGGTTGAAGAAAACCCCCCAAAACACCATCTGTGGTGGTTACAGTTTAAATACAATAACACTTTATCGCATTGATTAGTCATGTATTCCCTTTTCTATCACTATAACTTAAAACATTAATTCCATCATATTGTTCTGCCCGCTAACTGGCTTTTGGCTGTCACTGCAGAGCCATATCCATGCAAATCTCCATTTCAGTTAAAGGGAGTTCTACTTTTTGTAAAACAAGAGCCAATAAAAAGTACGACATCTCCATTTCCATGTGTGAGAGTGAAACTGAAGTGAAAAATCACAGATGAAAAAAAGTAATGTAGGCCTTGGGTGTAATAATTAAGATCAAGTTAAATATCCAGATTTGCTGGATATTCGTCCAGGCTACAATGGTAAACAGTAAAATAAGCCTAGAAATTATTGACTGTTATTTTTTATTTAGCTTGAGGACCTTTGTTTTTAAACGTGATCTATCTCCCCTCTGTTATCGTTCTCGCCTTCACTGCCTCTGTTCCTTGCAGCTTCACTGTTACTGTCTCTATCGCATTCACACACTGTGTTCTGTCTTCTACTGACTTTCATTCTCTCCAGTGCTACTCTCCATCCGCTTCCTACTCACACTACAGATGTCTTCCACAAACAACATATTCCACGGAAGACTGGAGATTCCTCCCTGACCTCATCTGTCAACCTGTCCATCACCAATGCAAAAAAGAAAGATCTCAGAACCCCACCCCCACTTTCATCCTATCTGCCACTCCTACCACACACAACAAACAAACACTTGAACCCTGTTTATACAGTCTCACGGCATTTTGTTCAGGATATATATATATATATATATATATATATATATATATATATATATATATATTGTTATACTAATATAAAAGTGCTTTCGTAAGTTAAGTAAAATAAAACAAAATAAAAATATTTTTTCCCCGCCGTTAACCTCCTGTAGAGTAGGGGGCGGCATTTCTTCTCAGAGCTATTGGGCAGAATCGATGACAGAAGAAAGGAACAATTTGTCCCACCGGCGTTTTATTTAGCAGCAGAAGGTCGTTCGCAGCTGGCAGCAGTTTGGCAATATTTATAGCCAGAAAGTGACGTAAATAATTTAACTTTGTTTGAAGTTTGGAACTCGACGCGTGGAGTAATGTGAGTATTACGTAAAAAAAAAAAAAAAACAGCGGAACGTAACCATACGTCGTGATTGGTTGGGCTGTTGGAAATCTTGCTAGCTAACGTTAGCAGCTGACTGCCGTAACTAACGATAGTTACGCTCGCAGTTCGGAAAGCGGCTGTGCTAACGCTACTTGTTCATTAATATACCCGCACCGAAGCAGCGTGCAGGTTGGACTGGACCCTTGAATCTCTGTGCCCTCGGTCTTAAAGCAGACCCCGGGCTAGCTCGACAGACCCAGGATCTCCCTCTCTTGAAGCGGAGAGGCTGACTTGATGGCAGCCTCGACCGGTGCCCGGAGATTACCCATGGGTGTTCGGACGTTCAGTGACTTTCTCCAGATCGCCACTGTGGGATCCCCTCGCTTGTGTCGCACGGCGGTGCAAAGAGGATGCCTGCGACAAAACATCAGGTGAGCCCGTCGGGGAGTTACTGGAGGCTGTTATTATTATGGTTAACAGCACCGAGCTGGTCATTCAGTACAGAGGAACTGACGCTCTGCCGCCACTGAGGGCGGACGATATATAACGAGAAGGTCACTAGATAATGTTATCAAGCTCCATAATTCTGGTTTCTTATCTTTAAAGTGTGACCAGCCTCCATTTGAGAAGCAACTGCTGATTAGTGTAACAGAACTACCAATAACTAGAACTGTCTCACCAGGTAAAGGCAGCTGTTAACAACTGCCTTCGACATGGGTTCTGCAGTCCAGTCTTCTTTAATGTTTTTGTAGAATACATACATAAACATAAATGAAAACAAGCAAGTTAATCGTTATAATTGTGCCATGTTGCTGGTGAAAACAAATTACAAGAAGCTAACTTGATAAAGAAGGATATTAACTACGTTTGCACTGTTGTATTGACTTCACATAACTGTAAAATCACAACTATAAACCACTCAACTTTGTTCTTTCATGCATGAAATATAAACATTACAGAATACCCACAGTTATTTTATTCCATAAGTAAACTGCTGAAAGTAAGAGCTGAAGAATGGTGTAAAAAATTGGGGGGGCTTATCCATAATGGATAACATGTTTCCAAAATGTGGAGAACAGTTTCCAAAACAGCCTGTTTGTGGTAGCAGTGAATAGTATGATGCATTGACTTAATGAATGAATGTTTTCATGTTTTGGGAAGCACACACACACATAATCACTTGCATTAACTAGTGATCAGAATCAGAATCAGAATACTTTATTGATCCCTGGGGGAAATTATTTTTTGTTACAGTGCTCCATTTTAAACCAACATTAAGACAAGACAGACAATACACTAACTAAGAATAGTATAATATATACATATATATACATACATAAGTCACTCATAAATAAATAGTCTGATCACCCTGATCACAACCCATTTGATCAGGTTGACCTTGATCGAGGTAAACGTTGTGTTAATGGGTCTTTAGATGAAAGAATAAAAGAAATCACTGCTTCACTGCTGTTTAACTTGATTCCAACAAATGGCAAACAAATTCTCTCATAACCTATGATGTCTTATGGTAAAGTTATATAAAAACTTGAAAACTGGTGCTTCGTTTAAGTGGAATATTTTATTCACAAGGATCTAATGTTTTGTGTCATAATTTGATACAGCAATATTTTAATTTGCTTATTTAGTTTGATCCTTGACTCTCAGTATGAGGAAAAAATGTTGCTCACCCCTATCCTACAGGCTACCTTCCAGAAAGCACAAAGCTAATTTGTTCAACCAGAGCAGGTAGGTGTCACCTTACAGCTTTTTGCTATTCACAAAAAAAGACCAGACGTGGAAAATACCGGCATGCTCTCAACACTGACCTTTCATAACTCTCTGGTCCATCCATGCACTCACTGACTGTTGAAACTGGAAAGCAGTGGACCTATTTTGTTGCAGACTGCACTCTTTCTAGATAGGGGCTTATGGCACATCACTTCAACACAGATTCTAATTACCTTTCCAGACACTTGTCGTCATGTGGCATTTTGATGACAAGAAGTCCCAGGGTGCTTTGCCTTCAAGATTGTGACACAATGACAGCGGTTTCCCAAAGCAGAAGCTTCATCAGCCTCACCAACAAAAGGAAGGAGTACTCTGAACGTAGAATACTTGGGTAAGTATTGATGAGCCTTTTTATAATCATAAATTTGATCATTAATACAAAAAATTAATTAAAAGGATATTCCTGTTACAGGTATTCTATGCAGGAAATGTATGATGTTGTGGCCAACGTTGACGAGTACAAGCACTTTGTGCCTTGGTGTAAGAAGTCCCAGACCATCATGAAAAGAGCAGGTCACTCCAAAGCCCAGCTTGAAGTGGGATTTCCTCCAGTAGTGGAAAGATACACATCTATGATCACTAATGTTAGACCTCATCTAGTCAAAGTAAGTAATGGTAGAGAAATATTATCCCAATCTTTTTGAATTGTGATATGTGATTTTTAATGCTCCATCTGTTGCTAGAATTTGTTTATATAGAAACGATATGACTGAAACACAATTTCTGTGTTTTACAACTTTTAATTATTGTCTTTGTTTTTGTTATTTGTAGGCAGTGTGTACAGATGGAAAGCTCTTCAATCACCTGGAGACGATATGGCGCTTTAGTCCTGGCATTCCCGGTTACCCTCGTACCTGCACCGTAGACTTTTCTGTAAGTAGCCTGTGCCTCACTTTAGCCTGTAGCTCACTTTAACTGCTTGTGTGTACTAAACACCACATGGGATAGATGATACATCAGAAGACTGATATCATTAAAGTCTGTATTCATGCTCATTAGTTAATGGGTTTTTTTTATGCTGTGAAAAAGCACAAATGTAAAAATTACACTTTGTGGTTTTATGAGTGGTTACGTGTGGTTTTTCCTTCATCTACAGTGAACAAGATGAAGGAAGAGAGACCACCCGTGGAAGTGTTTCCCAAACATTTGATTTACTTGTGTCAGCCTCCTAGGTTTAACAGCAGCTACCCAATTATATCGCACTTTTTCTTTATATCTATTCAAGAGATGATTTACTGTTTGGTTGGCAGTCTCCAACTTCTTATTTTAAAAGGTCAGTTGCTTCTTATCAGCAGCTCCTGCCCCTTTCCTGTCTAATTTGTTCATTTTGGCTGAAGACTAGCAGTGGCCACTATCGTTTCACTCTCTCTAAAGGGTTTGTTGTCCTGTGGTCAGACTCCAGCTCCACCCTCTTTAACTGCAAGTTAAAGGAAATGCCACCAGAACAAGATCTATTTCTGCAGGAAACCTTTCAGTCAGGTGTTTGTTTGTTTTTTTTTGTTGTGTTTTTGTTTTTTGTTTTAAACCATCAGACTGGCTTCGTTCCACTTTTTTCACTCTTTATGCTAAGCTAACTGTGTTCCAATCTCATCTGATATCTTTGCAAGAACACAAATGAGCTTAGCTTTAACCTATCATGCCCACTATATATATTTGCCGTATTTCTTTAAACTAAATTATTATGTTTCTGTGTGTTTAACAGATATCCTTCGAGTTCCGCTCTTTGCTGCACTCACAGTTAGCCACCATGTTCTTCGATGAAGTGGTAAAGCAGAATGTTGCTGCATTCGAGCGGCGAGCCGGCAAGCTTTACGGCCCAGAGACTCGCATCCCACGAGAGCTGATGTTTCATGAGGTGCATCAGACGTGATCTCAGCAACTGTACGTCTTCATCTGGCCTTAAACCGTACCCTCTTTATTCCCTCAATAAACTTGCATGATGTGGCTTAGCAGGCCACTACATCAAATCTCCACTGCTTCATAGATGTTATAGCGGCTACCAAAGGTGTAGCGCATCTAACGCTTGCAAACATAATGTTGTAATTCCTGCCTTAGTAAATTTTTGCTCACATCCCTTCTCATTGTGTTACGTTTGTCCATTTTCTGTCTACCTCCAGATCCTTGTTTAGCAGAAAGAACAGTAAGTCATCGCAGCATTGTTACATTGTGCTGGACACTCAGTTATTACTTTAAACTTAAACTTCGGTTTTTCTATAAGACACAGTCCCTTTTGCCGAAGCAGTTGTCTCACTGTAACTTGAGGTTACTACTATCAAGTGAACTTCAGCTCTAATATATTGGGAAAGCACATTCTTTGCTTTTACACTTAGCATTGACTTCATTTCAAATGGAAATAGTAATATATAGTTTGAAATAAAGTACTGGTATTGCTGCAAAATAATATTGCTTTTAGTTCTTTAATTTATTCAGCAGCACTTTTCAACCAGTTTTATAGGGGTTCATATTGACAGTGCCATGCTATAAGAGCATTATTGTAGGTTAGTATGAAGTGCAAAGGAGGAAAATTAGCTGTGGCCTCAGTATGCTAGGATTTGAGAAATGTCACTTTAACTTGGATGCTGTGAGGATTGGGCTTTAGAACGTTAAAAAAGAAAAATTAGCATAGTAGTTTTAATACTGCCTTGTTTTACAGCCCAGCACTAGTATCAGTCAGTAAAGGTGGGGAAATAAGAATTAGCACAACCAAGAACCCCTGTTGAAACTGAAAAATCTGCAGTACTGTAAAAGGTATCACAAAGAATGTAAGAAGAGTACAATGTTACACTCAAAAATTATCTTTATGATCGATTAAAAACAAAAGAAGAATTGGAAATTAAAGATGGCTTCTTGTGATTTGAATGTGGCTTATATTGTAATTGGATCAAAAATAAACATTGCCATGTTATGTGGATTCTAACTGTTAGGAGTCAGTTTAGGTTATAGTTTAAAAAATGTAGGTGTGTCCTTGCTTAGTGGGCTGTTTTGTGTTTAGATTGTTTGAAGGTGATCCGGAGGATGAAACACTCGAGTCATCTATCTATAAATTGTAGCGGTGGGCTGTAGAATAAAACATTACTTATTTATCAATGAGTTTCATGCTTATTTGTTGACATTTCGACTTATCTTTACACACATTTTGATGCATGGATATAAGTAACAAAGGCAAATATATTTGTAGCATTTATGTGTTGCATTGTCAGGACTTGACTTAAATTTAAAATCAAGCAGCCCCTTCACAGTATTCTGTGATAAAGGGCTATTAAAGGTAACTGATTGTATTTTGCTACATTTTAAAGGTGACTCGTAAGTTGCTAAAGAAGTAATTTAGTGTGACCTTCTCTGTGAAAAATGTTTCATTTTGTCCAAATGGTCCAGTAAACCTAAAAGGTTTTTTCGTATTTTTGTGAAACTGAAGTATGTTGTTTTATTTTTGGTTAGTAAAGTGATTTGGGAATTGAGGAAAAATGAGTCATCAAAACCCAATACAGGCGTATTCAGTCTGAGAATCACTGTTACTATTTAAAAAAATAAATAAATACATTTAAAAATGGTTTGAGGTAAAATCATTGAATACCACTTTTGTGTATTATGTTGCAATTTGGCCTTTGCTTCTTTTCAAATTTTGATAGTACACAATCAAGATATGATTGAAGTGTAGTTCCAGCGTCTTTTTTTTTTTTTTTTCTTAGTTTAACAAAAGTATTGCATTAACTGTAGTTTTATTTAAGATGGTCCTACCATTGCCAGACTCAAAGTGGACTAACATAATTATAAATAATGTTAATGAAAATTTTGTGTCGTGTTTTTAACGTTGCATCACATTAGAATTCATCTTTACTCAAGTTTTTTTTTTTGTCTTTAAGTGTATTACAGAGAGTTTGTTTTTCATTGTAAGTGCCAATCCTTATTGGAAAAAAAGGGGCAGTGTAAACAGAAATATTTTCCGAATTAGCCTATTATGCTTTTCCTGATTTTCTGACATATACATATAGATTCTTATAATAGTGAATGCTCGTATTAAATATGCCAAAAATTGAACATAATGAGGTCAGCGTATGCACAAGTAATGCCTGTGAGCCAAACGCTCAGGTTCCAGGCAGGTTTTTCTACTGTCTGCACTATATGATGTCAGTGACAGTGGTTATCTCAGGCACACTGCTTGGGTTATGAGCTCAGAAGCCCCGCCCACCTGCTGTTCTAACCTCCTGTTTGTAAAGGCTGCCCAATCAGAAAGGTGGAGGAACTAAAACAGGTTATTTCAGACAGTGGATGAACTGAGGGGCTGCACCAAGCTGTAGTATAAGATGAACTGATAAATGAACTGTGACTCATGCAAAAGCTACTCTAGTACAGTCCAGATGAGCATAAAGGGTTCACTTGAAATTATTGTAACCCTTCGACCCCTCTGTACATTTCCACATCAATATTCATGCTGCAGGCGTATTAATGACCACTGGTCTTAATACGGGCAGCCTTGTATGTATAAAAGGAGATATAAATAAATATCAGTCACTTGTTGCTTCAATCAAAATTATTTTCACTGTTTTGGATTTCAGTTGCTTTTTTTTGCAAGCAGAAAATGTATCTATGTAAATATCGGTGTATTTTAAATTTGTATTTAAATAAAAAGGAGCTGTCACATTTTGCGTATGTGCTTTTTTTTAAAGGTGATTGATAAAACAAAAACAAAACCGACTCCTGAAGGTATACCTGCATTAGTGCTTGAGCATTGTGTCCTTCACTTGCAGCAGCTGCGTTGTAATGCATTTAGATGACACCAGGTACCGTTTTTAGACTGAGCTTGTGTTCCAGAGGATGGCATTGAGTTGATGTCCCTTAGCACTGGTTGCCTTTGTTGCACAAGTGGAGTGGAAAGAGTGGCACAGCTCAGCTGACCAGCAAGAAACCAGAGTGGGGTGATGGTATTTGGGCCAGTTATTAATAACAGCAC
The DNA here is from genome assembly GCF_041146795.1 of Maylandia zebra. Taxonomy (NCBI): domain Eukaryota; kingdom Metazoa; phylum Chordata; class Actinopteri; order Cichliformes; family Cichlidae; genus Maylandia; species Maylandia zebra. The sequence continues at coordinate 29,925,696 of NC_135186.1, forward strand.
ATAGGAGAGGTGGGCATTTGGACCATCTTCTTCTCATGATCACAGTATGGGATAAAGACTAATTGAAATTGGAGCATTACAACAGGAATCATTGATGATCATGATATTCTTAAATGAGCAGGTTTTGTATCTGGTTTTTGAATTCAAACACTTCTTTACGCTCTTGCCTAGAGCTGTATGTCTCATCGGAAAGAGAAAATTACTCAAAGTTTACAGTGTAAATACATTTTTTTTTTACATTGTGCCATCATCCTCATGTTACAAACATGACGAGAATTTACCTAACTGACCTCACCTGTCACTGTCATAAATCATTTTGAAATGCCACACACCATTGCAAGAAAAAAAAAAGTCTGTAATCCCTTTGAAGTTATCAAGTAGCACTAATCACTCATAAAATATATTTTTTTTATCTAAAGTCACAACAGCTGACAAGTTCAACATCTTTAAACATTTATGCTTTTCATATTTTATGGTCCACACTGAATAACCACACAGTGTGAGATGGAAAAAGGTAAACCTCTGTGGAACAGCTTCTCCAAAAGGAGAAGTGAGTTTTGAGGTCAAGTGTTCCAGCTAAGGATCTCATTTTGGAAGTGTGAGTTGAAGAGGTGCCCTTCCTATAAATAAAGGCATTCAAAGTGTGTGAACTGACAAGAAGTGATGTTCTCAGTAAAGATTGCTCAGTGTGAATGGTCTTTGAATCAGGAGCATTACAGCGACACACAAAGTCCACAATAAGGGAAATTAACTGCTGTTAACAAATGGACATAAGGTTTACTAATGAATTCATTGGTTTGAAGATCATTATCTGGTTATTATAAAAATGCAAATTATGTTTATACATCTTAGTAAACTGCTAATATTTACTGTGTAAAGCATTTTCAAAAATTATTTGGATGCAAGTGTAAAGTCTAATACTTGTTTAAATAGATAATAAGTAGGTAGGTAAGGGTGTAAATCACCAGACTGAAGCTGGAGAATGCAGTTTTGGTCCTGTTATATTCACTGTTTATTACATTTGCTCCTGAATTTTAGGTACACTTGTTCAACTGCTCTTTAACCCAAATATCTAATCAGCCGATCGCATGGCAACAACTCAATTCATTTAGGCATGCATGGCATGGTCAAGATGAACTTGTGATGCTCCAGTCAAGCATCTGAATGGGGAACAAAATGAAATGTCTAAGGAGCTTGGAAACAAAAGCGTCTGGACTTCTTTTCTTTAAGTTTTGTCTTGAAGATGTTTCACCTTTCATCCGAGAAGCTTCTTCAGTTCTAAGCGCAATTGGTGGAGAGTCCCAGATTTTAAGCCCTATGGGAGTGTCCGCAAGAGGGTCATGGACCCTCTATTGATCCTCTACCTAATCACAAGGTCCAAGGTCTGAAAACGGGTGTGTCTCACAGTCAGCCAAGGTTTCAGGTGAATCCATTGTGAAACCCATCCCCACCCTATCATGTGATTTATTGAGGTCAAATTGCCCAGGATGTGAGTGGGCATTAAGGCATCAGTTAACACCTTACGGTAGTTTAACCTAACCAAGAAACTTAAAAGGTAGGAACACAACAAAGGATGTCAATATAAAAATATAGATGGCAGACAGTTGGTGTGGTGAACCACCGCCTCTGTTCAGTTGACATAGATGGGTTCTTTCACACCATCCTTCTGCTCTGTCCAAAATGGGAACACTGGCATCCTCCTTTAGATGCCGATGTCCTGTGGAGGTGGCTCTTCTATGTTGTGCCATGCTTTTATGAAGTGTCTGTTTGGTCTCTCCGATGTAGAGGTCTGAGCATTCCTCGCTGCACTGTAGAGCATACACTACCTTGTTAAGTTAGTGTTTAGGAGTTTTGTCTTTGCAAGCTCCTTAGACTACGATGACCTGGATGACTGAGAACCTTCACAGACACTTGACAAATCTTGGATCCGATAGAATCCAGCAGCAGAAGAGCACACTGGGTGCCACTCCGGTCAGATAATAGAAAACTGAGGCTCACCATAACTGGAAAACAGTAGACTGAATGTTGGGTTGATGAATTTCCATTGCTGTTGGTATAAACAGCCTGAAAGCATGCTTCCACACTGGCTTGTATCAACCGTTCAGGCTGTTGCTGGAACCTTATGAGTGATATTTTCCTCAGCCCAGTTTAGATTCCAACTGTACCAACTGAGTATCGTTTAAACGTCAAAGACATTCACATTATAGATGTACAGCCAACAGATCAGAAGCAACTGTGTAATGCTATCATGTAAATATGGACAAAAGAAATTTCCACTATCTTGCTAAATGCCATGATGAAATAAGGCAGTAATGAAAACAAGAGTCTAACCTGGTACTAGCAGGGTGTAACTAACAGTGTCCAGTAAGTGTATAATACGGTATCTAACAAGTGCAAATTTAATTGTTAAAAAAATTTTTTTCCACAGCCATTAATAATGATTGTTAACTATTATTTCAGTCCTTTTTAAATCGTGAAAGCTTAACAACTGTTAGCAATGGCTAAAAGACAGCGTTTTGTGAGACTGTGTTTGTGTATTACAAGGAGGGTATAGACCATTTGGGTAATCACTTCAGAAATCCTGGTAATTTCAAAGGTTACATGCAACTGGACCTGGAATTTCATCACAATTTCTTTTTCAAGCACTTATGAAGAAAATGAGACCAAACAAGTGTTAATAAAAACCTTTAATTTTCATTTATTTCTAAGGTTTTCCAATAGTTGTTTCAAGCTTTTCTTGCCCATTTGACCCATCCAGCCCTGTCCCCCCGCCCCCAAGTGTTTCTCTAATGATTCCCCCCAGTTACAACCCTTAAGCTCCTCTACGATCAAAATAACCACATCTGTTGAACAACCTGCCAAATGGAAGAACGCTACAATAAAACACAAAACACGTGCCCGAAAAAGCCAGAAGAGCAGAGCAGAGAGAATCAAGTATCGGAGCGAACACGTTAAAGAGTATTCTTAGGAGGAAATACGCAAGAACTCTAACTAGACAAAAATGGAGTGTTGAGAAACCCAGAACTTAAGAGCAAGCTTGACACATTCAAGTGAAATACCTGAAATACAGCACCAGCTGAGGAAACAGAGCTTGGGAATAAACTCTATATACAGAAGATAGCTGCAGTTGTTTTGTTTTTTTTTGTTCATTGTCAGAAATTCACAGTGACCAGCGAAACTGGACATATAGTGGGCACGACTACACTGCTGGTAAACTGTGGTGCTCATTGTGGTTATAAGCAGCAAGTGAATGCTTACAGCTCATACATTAATGCTATACATATATATACCTATGTACACAGAGTATAAATAAAACCACAACAAAATTCAAACCCAAATATATTTTTATACATCATTTAACACCAAAAGAAAAAAAAAAAAGGGGGGAGATTTTCTACTGTTACAATTTAGGAAATCCAATCAAATACATCATAACTTTACAATTGTCATTTGAAGTGCTCTGCTGCTGGGATAAAGACATGAACATACAGTCAAATAAAAGAAGACTTAAAAACAAAACAAAACTCTACAAAGCCCCCCCTCCCATCCTGTTTTTATTCAAGCTTGCTCTTAAGGATTTCCTACAGGTTGCCAGTTACAACACCCTTTGCTCAAATCTGTATCAGTTACCTTCATTAGTCCTGATTCTCAGCGATTCGTAATATAAGAAACCCATTAAAAAAATAGGAAATTATTTTGAGGAAAATAAGACCAAGGAAACAAATTTTAATAAAGACTGTTATTTTGATCATAGAGGTATTACAGGTCATCTAGAAAAAAGAAAAAACTACAAGTTAGAGAGAGAGAAAAAAAGGGGAGACCAGAGATTTAAAGGGGCAGTGTCTTTAAACAAATATTTTTTCTTAAACGGCTTTCTAGGATTTTTACTAGTGAGGACCTTTTTTTCCCGTTACACTGGAGTGTTCATAAGTGGGAGTGAAACGCATCGATCAACTGGGTGGGATGACAACTTTGCATAGACGAAAAAATAAAATTAGAGCTGTGTGACAAAACTGTATTTTGCTTGGAAGTATCCTCTACAACACATCACTGTAGTGGCCAAAAAGATTTAGTCAGATTTTTAAACGTAGAAGCTTAAATACAAAGGAAGTGCACAATTCCCTTTGAATGCCACTACCTATTCTTAGTTTAGACCCAGTGTCCAATGAGAAGCACCGCTCAGGGGAAATCTTAGCAATGCTAGCAGACCTAAAAGTGGTAGGTAGTTTGAGCCTACCGTGGCCATATATAAAGTTTGTTCTGCTCATGTTTTAGATAGAGAGACATGATTGGAAAGCCTGTCAGTGATTAACTAAACACACTTGAAGACTAATGCTATGACAATTTAAAAAGGCCCTTTTTTTGTGAAATGGCATTAAACACCTACTGTCTCTTTGAATCCTCTAAATCCCTGGGGTTGGAAATGACAAGGGGTCAACTTATGTCTGCTTTTTGATGTTTCCACCTCCTCCCACCCTTAACACTAACCCACAGCTACTTCCAGGTTGGTGCTTCAGCCTGACTTTGCTCCAACCAGAGACATCAGTCCATCTGTGCTCATGGACTTCGGGCGCTCCAGGGGGAAGCCCAGGGCTCTACTCCACACCAGCTGGGCCAGCACGCCGAGAGCACGGGACACACCGAAGAGCACAGTGTAGTAGTTCATTTCAGTCATTTGATAGTACTGAACATACACACAAACAGGAAAGCAGTCAGTTACTTCAGCATCTGTGATTATTTCAGTTAGATAACAAATGCATGATTATAATCCCAGGTCTTACCTGCAGCAGCACTCCACTGTGAGCATCTACATTGGGCCAGGGGTTCTTGGCCTTACCCTGCTCCAGGAGCACATTGGGTACAATCTTGTAAAGCTGGGCAACCATCTTGAACATGGGGTCACTGGGCAGATGCTTCAGGGCAAACTCACGCTGGCAGGTATAACGTGGATCAGTCTTCCTTAGGACAGCATGGCCATAACCTGGAACCACCTACAGCCAAGAAACCCAACATTTTTAACCTGACAGTGCACTCTTCTAGTCTCTCTGACAACTAAGTACTCACGAGACCTTCAGAAACGCATTAAGAACTTAAACACACCCATAAGGTCAATTTACAATCACTAATTACCCTAGCATGCATGTTTTGGGGAACAAAACCAGAAGAAACCAACCAGGTACAGAACTTACATGTAAAACCACTTGCTGTTAGGTGACATCAACACCGTTCTATCTGTGCTAAAATACTATTATTTTACAAATTCTTTATGGTATACATTAACAATTTTAACCTATTATGAAAGACAAAAACAGAATTTAGTTAATCGGTAAATCAAACTAGAATATGAAGGTTTAGATGAAGGTCAGAGTAAATCAGGTGTAAAATATAGTAAATTATAAAAATTGTAATAATAGCAATTTCTTGGTTTTGGAAACAAAAAAAAAAAAAAAAAAAAAAAAACTGTTGTAATTACACAACTTTCTTTGTGCCAACATTAAATCAACTACTCCTCTTAGTCCTGTAGGTGAAGGAAGACTATAAAAAAACAATGATGCCATATAAAGTGACAACACTGCAACAACAATAAGCAACTTGTTGTGTTGATGTTGCTTTCGAGTTACTGCTTTGACAATGGGGTCCTAACAGATTTCACACACTTTTAGGGAGATTAGAACCAATTAGAAATGTTCAATGCAGAAAGCCTCATGCCCAAAGTTTCTACTCTTTTAGAAAACAACAAAAGCCCACTAGGGACTTTTTAAAGTGTTAATTTTTTCTTTTAATAAAGAATCTGGTTTGAGCTCCTCCAAAGGTTCCTAAATCTAGCTGTAACTTCTGGTAGAAACAACTGGACCCCTGACATCACCAGAAGTGTTATTCTGAAAATGAGTGAGAGTGGAAAATGAAGTCATAATAATAACTAGAGTTGTTTGTTTGCGGATGTGGTGCTTATTTACCCTTCCAGACTTGAGTGTGTTCCAGATATAATCCCTCATCCTCTCATCAGACACCTCTCCTCCCAACTCCTTCTGCAGAGCAGTCAGCCACACCAGTACCTCCTGTAGGTGCAGCAAAAACCCACAAAACAAGACAAAACAAAACACACATTCATAAGCTAAGTGAATTTTCTGCTGTATTTTTGTTGGCACTGTGTTTGAAATCAAACCAAAACTCATTTTAAGTGTCAATATGTCAAATATGTGAGCAAAGTGCAAATTGAAAGAAAAAAAATCATTATGAACATTTTAATCCAAAAATCATAGGTTACTGTACAACTGCTCATAATAGTTGGTCATATCATATGACTGTATTTAACTAGTTAAGTAGCTAATAAATAAATGAAGCAGGGATAGGCTCCAGCCCCCCTGACACTATAATTGGATAAGCACTTAAGAAAATGGATGGATAGTAATTAAACAGATGCCAAAATTTATTGGAGGAGGTAGAAGCAGCTTTGACAAATTGCTAGCTAATAAAAGGAGGGTAGACCTTCCCTCGGGTGCTGGTAATCAAGCAGTGCTTTGTGAACGTTATTGAACTCTAAAATAATATTTATAATTGAGCACCACAGCAGTTTGACTCTGAACTCTTGGTTCTTTGTCATTTTCACCTTTAGTGTTTGTCTACTGCACTGACCAAAAAACAGCCAAGTCCTCAATGATTATGTTGCCATGTTGACACAAAGGTGACAAGGTTGTTTCCTAATGAAAATGCTTTCTTTATAAAAAGATGAATGGGGGATTAACTTGGGATCGCCAAGTTGTTTCTATCAAATCTCTCAGTGTGAAAACAGAATGAAAATGATGATCTGTGCATTACTAACCTGATTGGCCAGGCCATGGAGAGGACCGGCCAAACCATTCATGGCAGCGCTGAAGGACAGGTAGGGGTCAGACAGGGCACTCCCCACTAGGTGGCTAGTGTGAGCACTGACATTGCCTCCTTCATGATCACTACAATTTTACAAACACACAAAAACACATAGTAATGAACACATTAAAATTATAATTCTAACAGTAAGGTTTCTAGAGTGTGCCATTTAAGTCTACACCGGCATCTGCTACACTTCATCACAATGGCAAATAGTAACACTGGGGAGGCTGGAGAGTTGTCAATCCTTTTTATCTGAGCAGAACCATCTGTGTGGGAGATAAATTGAATTTGCTCCTAGAGTTTGTCTGTTTTTTTTCAGTGCACATATCCTACATGGCATGTTTGACTGCTAAACAAACTGCAGACTGTGTAAACCAATATCTATTTTTATTGTATATTGCATCAAATTCAGGATAAGAGGACTGCTGTCACAGTAAAAAGCAGGAATTTCTCCACATAAATAACTGAAGATGCTACTTTCTTGGTTAAATTTCTTTTTTTTTTTTTTCCTTTCTTTTTTTTCAACCCAGCATTTCTTTTGAGGCAAGAAAAAGCCTCGCTGCTCTAACTTCTGTCTGTCTGATAATAGCGATTTTATTTATATACATGCACCTTAGCAACAGTGGATTCTGTTTATTCAGGAGCACTGAGATTCATTACCTCAGCACTCAAACCTTAAAGCCTTTGCACATCATTGCACACTCAGGTTGGATGGTCTGTTTTGTCATGTTGTAGCAGTGTTAAGTTACTTTAAAAAGTAATTAATTACTAATTACTTAATCAATATTGTATTTAAAATACTTATCTAATTACTGTGTCAGAAAAGTAACTTAGTTACTCAGTAAGTAATATAACTAAATACTTTTTAAAAACCATATAAACCTTGAGTGGACAAACAATAGAAATTAAACTCTTTAAATAATAAATACATTTTTTGAAAGACGGAGACTCTACAGTACGCAGCGGTAGCATCTCTTCCACAATGTAGCCTGCAATCATTTTTTAAGCTCACCTTCAGACAATTTCTACGCTGCTGAAGTAAAATCAAGTTTTGCCTGATTAGCAGGAGTTGCCGCGGTGTTATCCATGGATGATGAACAAGGATCACTCAGAAGTGTTCGTCTATGCTCTCGTGTCAGTAGATTACTCATGCTATTAACAACAGCTGAGTTTTTTTTCTCCCCAGGACATAGCTTACATATTACTGTAATGTTCTTGTCTGCTTGTTTCAGAAAAGTTAAGAGACGGGAATATTTCCGTTTCATAAAACAGCCACACGCTTCAGTCCAGTCCGACATCTTCCGCTTTAGAATACGACTATGCAGCAAACTGGCGCGAAATGACGTGCACCTGCACTACAGCGATGTTAAAGCGGCAGAGTTTACTTCTACGTTTAGAAGATAAATTATTGAAATGAAATAATGATATTCAGCGAGTTTAATTATTCTACAATGTAACGCAAGTACATTGTAAGTAACTGTAATTAAAATACCTAAAAATGAACAGTAATCAGTTACTCTACTTTTTCAGTGGAAAAGTAATTTAATTACAGTAACGCGTTACTTAGTAACACATCACACCCAACACTGTGTTGTAGACTACACTACTACATAGGGCTGCACGATTTTGCATAAAATGAGAATCACGATTTTTTTGCTTAGAATTGAGATCACGATTCTCTCACGATTTTCTTTTCCAATATAAATATTTATTGCACTTATTAACTGCACATCAACTTTGTAACAGTTGAGACTGAACATAAAAACAATAAATAAACATAAAAACAACAAATGTCTCACGTTTTGTTGTTGTCGCAAAATGTTGTACTGCTTGAAATTCCGTCTCCACCGTTGCTCGACACCGTGTATAGAGCAGGTAGTGCAACAATAGAAAAATAGTTGCGGGACGGCACTGTGTAGCGTTTGTCTAGGATGTTGATCATTTTCCTAAATCCCTCGTTTTGCACAGTGTTGATGGGAGCCATATCTTTGGTCAGGTGATAAGTGATAGCCTCTGTAATTTCTTTGTGCCTGCGGGAGTTTGACGCGTATAGGGAAGCGCTGTATAAGGTTCCCGTTATTGATGTTTGGGTGGTTGACCGGGACGGATTTTCTCCTGTCACTTTCGTCATCCCTGACGTGCTCTCCGTTGTTTTTTCCCTGCCAATTTTAGCATCACACGGCACAGCTTCTGTATCACGTGGTATAAGGCTCCGCCCTTGTCATTTGTTGAGCAGGAAGAGTGAGCGCTTGTTTTCATGCAGATTACATCCCGGATGGATCAAAATGTGGTACAATCGTCATCTTTTTTTTTCTTTTTCTTTTTTAAATTGTTGTCATTTGGAAATGAGATCGCACATAAGTATGAATCGAGATCGCGATTTTCTAACGATTAATCGTGCAGCCCTACTACTATATATATATATATTCCTATTTACAATACTATTCTCAGTCGGCTCCCATCTTACTTAACTGACCTACATCAACCAAAAAGTCTGGGAAGAGTTTTTGCTTCTGTCCATATTAAAATTGGAGAAACAGTCATTACATTTGCAGTTCCTTCCACCTGGATTAAGCAACTAATTCAACTAAGCTTGAGAAAAAAAAAGAAAAAGGTCATGCTAAATAAATTTAAGGTCACTTTAGGAAACCTGTAGGTAGTTACCTCAGGCTGTGTTATACCTGAGAACTACTGCTTCTGTTTGTAATAGTTTGGTTAGTTTTGATGGTCAGATGATGAAAAAAAACAAAAAAAAAAAACAAACCTATCATCCTCATCATTAATCAATCAAACCAAGTAGTGACATAATGTCATGCTGTCTAACTCCAGATAGGTTTGCGAGTTTCATTCTCATCTTTTCGACATCTCACTTAACATCTCTAATTCTTAGATTAAAAAGGCAAGACTTTGATTCAAGTGTTACTAGAAAAAAAATAAGATTAAATCCAACTTGTTTTATGTAAAAAGGCATCTTAAGTTGCACCTGTGGATAGTGAGGTAGAGCCTCATAAGCTCAGTGAACTGAGGATCACTGTAGCCCAGCATGTTGGTGAAGTTGTGGGACCAGTCGAGGTTGGAGTCGATAGCTCCGATACTGCTGCCTTCACGGTACAGGTTACGGTAGATCTTGGCAGCAATGCAGGGGAGCTTGGCAATCAAGTCCATAGAATCTTCATAGATAAACTTTAAAAAAAAAAAAAAAAAAAGATAAATTACACAACAAGAAAAGACCACATGAAACCAAACTGAAAGCGTTCTTGTGTCTAAAGTGATTCAGTCTCTTGAGCAAAAAAAAAAAATTCTATTAGTCCATATTTTTCAAAAAAAAAAAAAAAAGGTATGGGTGTAAACTCACCTCCCAGTACTTGGACTTGTGGACTCCCTCAGAGTAGGCCCGTGCAAAGCTGCTCTCACTGTTCAGAGCTGTAATGGCAGCGCTGAACTGGGACATGGGGTGCAGATTTGTGGGGAAATTATCCAACATGGTGACAACATGAGAGGGAAGTGCTGCTCTCTTTGCCCACTCTTTGGACACCCAGTTCACCTGGAAAGAAAGATGGACACAAAATAAATAGATGAGGCAGAAATCTCAGAAAACTCTTCGATCAATAAGGAGACAAATGTGTGTTGAGAATAAACATTTCCTCCTTGGCTGATTTGAGCAGATATGAGACGCAGGAAGAACAGATAGAGAGGTGCGCTTGAAAGTTGCAAGCATTTGAAAGGAGCATAGGTTGTCCTCATATCATTCTGTAAGGAGATAGTTGGCAGCAATAAAATCCCTATAGATTGTGTCTTGTTTCTCAGTTGTAAAAACAAGATACAACCTCTAGTTTATACACGCCAAATTTCAGAAACAGTTTTTCTTAGATATTGACTTTGGTTATGTAAAAATCAAGCTTATTCTTGTATCTACTTTCTAAAATTCTCACAGCTCCATATAGAAAACTTCACTCAGCCTTACTTGTGCTTCTCAGAGCTTTTAAATTAACATAAGTAGCTTTTATATTTCAGCGGCAGACGCTGTACAAAAAACTAAATACTGATGATTACAATTAGGGGGATAGGTTAATTGATTAATCCAAATTGCCTATAGGTGTGAATGCGGGAGTGAATGTGAGCGCGAATGGTTGTCTGTCTCTGTGTGTTAGCCCTGTGACAGACTGGCGACTTGTCCAGGGTGTACCCCACCTCTCGCCCTATGACAGCTGGCATAGGCTCCAGCGCCACCCGCAAACTTGAAAAGGAAAAGTGGAAGCAAATTGATGGATGGATTGATGGATACAATTAGAGCTGGCTTAGTTGATTCTGACTCTTGCTGCTACATAGGCCTATGTTGCTGAGACCTCTAAACTCACAGAGCACCTGTCTTGTGCTGTTCTGTATTTCACTCTGCAGGCATTTATTTATTATAGTATTGTATGTCATTTGCTTCTATTTTCTTTCTTGTAGTTTGTGCATTTTGTTCTGTCCTCTCTGTCCCTGTACCTTTTTCTGCAAAAATTGCAAATCTTTGAGTTTAAAACTGCATGCATTTCATCAACAGTGACTGGCCCTACCAACCTGCCCAGAGGTTATTATTGTTGTGTCATTTGGTTTGTAAAATGCTCATCTTCGCTTTCCTCAACCCAACCAATCAAGGCAGACTGCCACACACACAGAGCCTGTTTTTTTACTCCCCACTGCAAACAGGTTCTTGCTCAAGGGTGGGTTGTTTTTTTTTTTTGAGCCTTAAGTGATTCTCAAAATTTTGGTTACTCAGCGCAAATATATTTTTAAAGGCTGCACAAGAGAAATGCTCACATCAAGACATTTAGTGTAATATATCACTTCAGTTGGTTGTTTGTGTGTATTTGTCAGTTTTTCACTGAGTTAGCTTTTAAACTACTGTTTTTATTGTGAACTTAAAGAAAAATTAAATGTAGAGGATAACTAGAAACGAATGAAATTAAGACATTTCTGAGTTAAAGATTACTATATAAATTTTTTCCTTGACAAGGCCACGGAATTTATTTATTTTTTAACAAGGATGGCAGTTTGCACTTTGAGAAGAACCAAGGTTAAAATTTAATGTGCCTTGAGCCTTTGTACATTTGTATCTGTCATTACATAAATACACTTGAACTGAACACACGCCAAGCATCTTGTTATTCACCTTTCCATGATGCAAAAGAAAATGTCATGATTCACGTATTTGGTACCTTAACTGATCCAGGTGCCAAAGTCACCTTATTTACTGCACTGCAAGAATATTCAGTTTTGATGAAGCATTCTGAAGAGATTTGACAGCATCTGACATACCATGACAGATAGTTGCTCACTGAAACTCCAGTAGGCAACAACATTTTACGACAATAACTTCTTGCATCGACTCACCTGCTCCTCGGTTGGGACCTGTCCTGTGACCAGCAGCCAGAAAAGACCCTCGGGCAGTGGCTCCTCACCTCCTGGAGCTTTAGGCAGCAGCTTCTGACACTCTGGAATACTGTAGCCCCTGAAGCGGATGCCCTGATTATCAAAGTAGAGATGAGAGGGGAGAGAAGATGTTGAAGTAAATGTTATTTGTGATAATTAGCTACATATTCCTGTTATCATCAAATGCACAATCAATTGAGTGCTGGCAAGCTGCTAATATAAGCTGCATCTCTACCAATGAATGCCTCAGAGTGCCTCAGCTTTGGCCAGAAAGCAATCAACTCAAGTGCCTACAGGGAATGCTAATGCGCATGCAGCTAAGAGTAAAATAACAGAAAAAAAGCTTACCATAATAATACCTTGTGCTTTTTGTGTTTAGAGTCTGACTGATAACATGTTTGTTCAAAAACCTTAACTGATTTAAATTTAAGATATCATGTCATGCCAGTGCAGCTTTCTGGCTGCTGCCTTTTCTACATTACTTCCAAGAACTCTCCGCACAGAGCAGCAAGTGGTCACTGCTATGAGAACTTACACTATGCACTCTGCGCTTTTGTCATCGATGTTGAACGTGAGCAGAGAGCAACCATTAATCTCTAATATAGATTAACCTGAATTTCAAGCTATAATATACAATATACTGTTCACAGTAATGTTGGGCAATGATAAGAAAATTAAATATCGCGACAGAATATGGGTAAAACGCGCATGCGCAGTGCCTTTATTTTCATACACACATGGTGGAAAAAGCGTGGCGGCGACAGAGAATGAGAAGGGCGAAAGCAGATCGTTGAATGAAACAGATGAACCAGAATTGGTTTATAAAAATGGTTCAACTTCAGTGATGTGGAACTGGTTTGATTTTTGTCCGTCAGATAGCCACCAAAGCAAAGTGTTTTGTAGAACATGTAAGCGGGCCGTCCTTATTACTGTATTTTTCAGACTATACGGTGCTCTTAAAAGCCTTTAATTTCCTCAAAAATTGACAATGCACCTTACAATCCGGTGTGCCTTTTGTATGAATTCTGGTTGTGCGTACTGACCTCAAACCAATTTTATGCGGTACACAGCGCTCAGAAAACTGTCAAAAAAATGTTGAAGCTTACCAGTCGTACTAAAAAGCCGCACCGCTTGATGGATTGTCGGAACATTAAGAGTACCGTAGTCAGGAGCCTCGTGGAGTAATACGTACAGTGCTTCAACATAATTTTACCGTATTGTGTGTGTGGCACTTATGCGTATGAAGCGGATTTTAAACTCAAGGCTATCTGACTGTTTTGTTTCGCTTAATCTGCCTTATAATCAATCCCGTGCACCTTATGGTCTGAAAAGTACGCATTTGACTTATTTATTTGGCACACTGCAGTTTCATGTTGCAAAGCACCTCTTTTAACTTTTGTGGATATTATGCATGGTTATGCTGAGGATACGTTGGCCCATTTCCACTGGAAATGCCTTTTGGTTAAACTGTCAGCAAGGAATTTGCGTTTGCACTGTTAAATTTGTACATGGCTTTAATGCACATAAAAAACAGCTGCTTTTTTAAGTGAAAATAAAGTTATGCAGGGTTTTGAGGTATGGAGTTGTAAAATATTTTGTCTTGCATCAGTTATAACGTCAGTTGTATGGTTATCGCAAATTTTCAAATATATAACGGGCTAAATATTTTTGGCCATATTGACCTGCACTACTTTGCAGTACTGACTCGTTCTGTTTCTAAACAACCTCAAACCTAGTGTGGCACCTCTGTCTTGCAAACCCCCCCCCCCCTTCTTTTTTTTTTAAAATACAAATGTACCAACAAACGCAGGCACTAATAGATCTGCAATAATATATCAGTGTATTCTCTGTAGCTCTGATACTGACCTCCTCAGGATCCAACACAGAGGTTTCATACACCAGACCCTTCATTCCCCTCATACCCCCATAGACCTATGGATGAAAACAAACAAAAACATGGAATGACATTCAGAAAATTGTCTTGCCAATAATATATTTAAACAGCCGTGTGTGTTTGTAGTAACAAAGTTACGCTATACTGGACTTTAAAACATTTTATCTACTGCTTATTTTTATCAGTAGACCATTTCAGAAGCTCACCTCTTTGCTTTTGCTATCAGTGTCCACCAAATGTCTTTATAAAGGCAGGAAGAAACATCCTAAATACTATTCAGGTTTGTAATTCTGCACACAGGATAATAAGTTAATAGACACTGAATGCATTATTGCCGTGACACATGAAGCTCAACTTAAATCTACAATGTAACAAGTTAGATGCAGTGTTTGATAGATGGAAGAGGATAGATTTGTTGCAGTGGTGTGTGTGTGTGTGTGCGTGTGAGAGAGAAAGTGCAAGTGCCAGTTTACAGTGGAGGTTTGAGTGAGTCAGCTCAAATATCCCTGTTGGCAGGAAGCAGCACAATTTGTGACCTTTGAGGGAGATGACCGAACAGTGATACCTGGCACAGTAAACAAGACCAGGCAGGCCTACATGGATTATGAGCAGCTGATCTGCATCAAGGTAAAGCCCTCCCTGAATTAATATAATCGATCTGAGGAATCCAGCTCAGTGACTCGCTTGTGTGAGGGTCTTATTTTATTCAGCTCACTAAACGTGTGCAAAAATCTCCGCCACTTACCATGTCTACAGTAATCTGCCCTATGTTGGTTTTCCCATACTGTTGTTTGAAGTTCTTGATCCTGGTCTGTTCTTTAGGAATGAGGTCTGAGAGGACATCCTTCAGATTCTGTAAAAGACGATGTTTACTCTTTAATGCCCTTGAATAAACATTCAGCCTTAAAATAGACTACATTCCCTTGTGACCTGTGGTTAAACAAACTTTATGCAAACATTTCAGGAAAAAAAATGATTTATTGCTCCACAAATGTCAATATCTTCACAGAGACCACAGAGTAAGAACCAGTGTCTCTTCCAAAGGTTGTTAACACAAACAGTAAAACTACAGAACAGCTATATAAAACAAGCAGAAAACAGTGGAGTAAATTAAATGCACTTACTGTTGTTGATGCGCTGGCATTTCTGGCAGCCACAAATAGGAAAGAGGCATTCTGCAGAACATATTAGGAAATACAATTTGGATTGTTAGTACAACAAAACAACATTATAGTAATAACAGAATTTCTAGACTACCTACTGCTTGTATTTAAAATGAAACAACCTTGGAGGACCTTAAAAGCTACAAAACATTTCTAAGGATAATACTGCAATCAGTCTGTGAGTGAAATGGCTCCAACTCTTTCTCTGTAGTAAGCAATATACATGTTAAACGAATCACCGTGTTCTTACCAAGTGTACAGAAACTTTTACACAGGAAAAAAAAAACATTTTCTATAATAATTTTTTTCTCTTTCCCACAGTAACAACTGTTCTTATTGTGGTCCAGAAAAAAACATTACACTACAAGCAAACAGTATTATATTTATATAATACCGTATGCTTGTTTTGTCCACAGCACTAGCATGGCTGTCACTCAGGAGGTAGCGCTACTAATTGGAAGGTCAGTGGTTCGGTTAGAGGCTCCTCCAAATGTTAATGTATCCTTGTGCAAGACTGGTGCTACACCAATATTACACTGATTGTTACAAGCACAAGCCCATTTCCATTCCTGCTCTTCATCAAACAATTTCTGAACACTAACCATTACATGGTACCAAATACATATCGGCTACTGATGTTGGTAAATGCCATCTTATTTTTTTAATATGACGATAACAGTGTAGAGCACCATATTTTCAGTAACAATGTTTGTTTTCTGTACTGGTGCATGCCTAATACATATAATTACAGGTTCTTTCTAGCATTTTACCTATTAAAGTGTACCTTGTAGCATAACACATAGCTTTCACTAAACTAAGCAGTTATTCAGAGTAGTTTCTCCATTTTCATCCTCATCGTTTTATAACTGCCACTCAAACTTGCCCAAAATTTAGAGTTAAAAAAACAACAACACTTATAACTGGGTAGTTCACAGTACATGGCCTGCAACAAAGGCCACTAGTGACAGCCATTTCAGGGCATTCTGCACCTGAAGGTTTCAGGTGCATTCAAAGTCTGACAACCTGGCCAAAAAAAAAAAAAAAAAAAAAAAATCGGATCACAAACTGGGGCTTTGTGTTATCTGCCAATACTGTGGAGATGTTCCAAGTCACAAATATTACCCCACCTCTTTCAAACAGCACAGTGTGCACTTTTTCTAAAAACCTCACACCACAATCTCATTATAATACAAACAAATTATTCACGCTCGTGTGTCATTTCTAGTTTGTTTTTTTCACAATGTTAATGCTGGTGTAAAACAATCAGACTGGTCCTGTAAAGCCAGGAAAAGTACATCTAGTCTTATTCTTTCAGATCTAACTGTTGGTAAAATGTAAACCAGCCATTACATGTATCCAAGGGGCAAATCCAGAGTGAAGCAACCTAATTACTCACAAACTAGGAAAAGATGCCTCCTTCCTTTCATGTCAAGGCATGAATTAAAAAAAAAGTTTTTATGAAAGTACTCTTAATGGAAACTCATTGATAGTATTGAGAAGTTCAGCTGGCTGTCTTGCTCACTAGTGAAATGCGACTCCTGTGTGTTCATTTAAACATATCAGTAGATTATCAATGGGCAGGAGACAGTTACTCCTTATAACCACAACCGTTTTGAATAATCAGGACCATCAAAGCTCAGCGAAACAAAAAGGTAGGGTGCGTCACTACACACACAGTTTACCCAGCTGAGCATCGGGGAGATTATGTAACAGCTCAGTGTCTTAAATATAGAGCACCAGTTAAACTCACTCACTCCCAACTGTCCATCAGCCAGGGTTAAAGAGCAACTATGGCAAGTACTCCACACAAAAAGGCAACCCCTCCGGAGGCTGTGTTTAGAAGAAACACATGATACTTGAGTGATTAGCAACAAAGCCACCCTCTCTATGGACAAACAAATCAAAACAGACATCTTGGTATAAGGAATACACATTTTAATGACATTTAAATCTAGAGGTACTTAAAACAATCCCCTTTTTCAAAAGATGAAATGATCTGAAGCAAGAAAAAAATAAATCATGAGACTCTCCTTTATAAGACTTCATTGTGTTACTAAAAATCACATGACTTTCATAGTTCAGACACATACGTTCTTATGCAACTACAGCTTACTAATAAATCTCCAGAGCAAAGATTACAAATGATAAGAGAGAAAGGTAACTGTGACATAGGTGAGGTCCCCACATATGATAGAGATTTCAAAGAAAGAGAGACACTACTTAGTCGCCATGACTGAAAAATTATCTCTATTATTTCAGTAGTAGGAGACTTGACTTGATATGGCAACCAAGTAGTTCATACTGAGAGGTCACTGGAGTAAAGCAGTAGACTAAGGTCACTGGAAGGGTACTTTAAGATTGACAGGCTGGCCAAAGCATATTTTAAATGATTTAATTAAAACAAAGTCATTTATCTGTTCAAATAATCACATTTTTTCAATGGACATTACAGCAATATGCTCTTCCAAATGCAACTGGATATGTTGGATATTTATAAAAACATAAGATATTAAATGTGCCCTGCCCATTTCATAAACCATAAATCTTACTTCTGTCTCCATGTCAAGATAAAGCCACATTTAACTGGTTAATATCCAACCTCACAGACAAAACCCAGACTGCTGCTGATGGAATTATATCATCAATCATGCAATTTTACCATTAGAAACAGAACACCACAGGGGATCTCTAGTTGTCAATGTAATTATTTTAATGAATACCTAATTGTCCTAGCTCAGAGTATGACTATGCTTCATCTACCTTTAACATTTTCCAAGCAGCCAAATCTGAGTTTTAAAGGCAGAAAATAAAAATGGCTATATGCCCTTACAAAACACTTTCACTTAAGGGAAAATAAAACTGTTTATAATTAAAGAACCCTGACTTCCTCCACTGTAGTCAACCTTCATGCCTGTCCTTGACCATGGACATCTTCAAGATTGTGGGGTGTACCTATAAATACTTCTGCAGTTAAACCACGTCTAATATACAACATTTTATACTCATCACTGCTCTTTTTGAAAAGGTTGAATGAACTTCCTTCCCGTCATGAATTAAAAGCTATCTTATGGTATTCATTTGTAAAGCTTTCAAACCATCCCATAACTATTATATTATTAACCACACAACATAATAAATACTTCACCTCTTAACCCCAGATGTTCCAAAGGTATGCACCCTTCTACCTTGTAAGTAGTATGATCTCTACCTTTAGATATCATAAAGTTTTATTATATGATTTTTGCAGCTTTTTTCCGCTGTAATTGTCTGCTGACTGCCTCTTCATAGCTCTTATTTTTAAGAGGTCTTTTCAGTGGACCTAACCTGATTACATAAAAATTGATTTATGAAAAATGATTTATACCGGCTATTCAGCTGTATTTTAAACATAAGCATTATATGGTTGGTTAAAATCTTAATATGAAAATCAACTGCGATGGTGAATAAACACAGAGTTTAACGTGAATTTAAAAGAAAGTACAATTTAATGTTATTACGCTATACTACAAATAGTAGAAACTCGTAGCGTAAAGTTAAGAGTCTGCTCTGTGCTGGTTGGACAAACATACCACAGTTATGACACTACAAGGCCAACATGAGTGCAATGATTCATGCGCTACCGTTAGCTAACAAGATACGAGCTGTCAAACAGAACACGGCTTCTGTCTCTGAATAATATCTACGAAAAACAGGGTCCATACATTACTATGATTAAAGTTCTTGTCAGTGTTTAAGCAAATTGCAAAAAACTCGGCCAATTGCATTTCACAATGTGGTTGACAGGGCTAAGCTAGCCTGTTAGCTACCAAACCCGACGTTAGCTTAAAGGAAACGTCCACAGATTTAACCAAGAAAGCGGCATCGAGGCTCATTCTGTTTCTCTTACCTTTGAATTAAGTAGTTTGGGCGCTAGCCTGGTGACAGTGAGGAACGACATTGTGTCTGTCTAAAAGTCTTATTTCCAGTTATTCTTTACAACTAAGACAGCCGCTGCCAGTGCACCGCGGACCTGGTTGAAGGTGCCCCTCCAGAAAGCAGAAGGTTGAAGAGGGATTCAGGCCCGCATTTACAAACAGCGTTGATTGGACAATGGGCTGGATCGGCGCACTTACGTAAAGGCATCTGATTGGTTTACATACCGTTGAGGTTATTTTCATTGGATAGAGATTCTCCTTCAACCTGTGACGAGGGCTGAATATCAGGCTCTGTTCACAAACACTGACATTATAAAACCGCGCAATTATTTAGCTTAATCTGACAAATCGAACAAATTGAAGGATTTTTCTTCTAAAATGATCTTTATCCTTCCTATTGTTCAGATGCAGTTAAAGAGCTTTTTTGTGAGGCTACAGTAACATATACTTATGTTTGCCATGCACTCATACACCTGGACAAAAAAGACTCATATGTTCGAATGCTGTTCATAGATTTCAGTTCAGCATTCAACACTATAATCCCCCAACAGCTCACTCAAAAACTGGTCCAGCTGGGGCTCAACACCTCACTGTGCCACTGGCTGTTGGATTTCCTCACCGGAAGACCTCAAGCAGTACGGGTCGGCAGTAATACATCCAGCACCATCATTTTAAACACGGGGGCCCCGCAGGGATGTGTGCTGAGCCCCCTCCTCTTCACTCTGCTGACCCATGACTGCACTCCATCATATAGCTCCAACCTCTTCATCAAGTTTGCGGACGACACAACGGTGGTGGGTCTCATTAGCAACAGGGATGAGACCGACTACAGAAGTGAGGTGAGACGCCTGGCCACGTGGTGTGTTGACAACAATCTCTCTCTGAATGTGGAGAAGACGAAGGAGATTGTTGTGGACTTCAGGAGAATGCACACCCAACATGCTCCTCTGACCATTGACTGTCTGTGGACAGAGTGAGCAGCACCAAGTTCTTGGGTGTGCACATCACAGAGGATCTCTCCTGGACGTACAACACCACAGCACTGGCCAAGAAATCACAGCAGCGTCTCTTCTTTCTCCGCAAACTAAGAAGAGCAGGAGCACCAGCCCCCATCATGTACACTTTCTACAGAGGCACCATCGAGAGCATCCTGTCGAGCTGCATCACTGTGTGGTTTGGAGCCTGCAATGCGTCCTGTCATAGAACCCTCCAACGCATAGTGAGAGCTGCAGAGAGGATCATTGGTGTCTCTCTCCCCTCCCTCCAGGACATTTACAGCACCCGACTCACTAAAAAAGCCCTTTGCATAGCGGCTGATCCCACACACCCAATGCAAAGCTTCTTCAAGCTGCTGCCGTCAGGGAGGAGACTGCGGAGTCTCCAGGCCAGGACCAGCAGACTGAAGGACAGCTTCATCCATCAGGCTGTCAGGAAGCTTAACTCCCTCCCGATTCTGCCCCCTCTCCCCTCTTCTCCTCCATGGTCTCACTGAACTCTGTCACACACACACACACACACTCTGACTCACTCACTGGCCTGCACCAGTTACCAGTCACTTTGTGGAGCATTGGACTGCCACCACCTCATAAGACTTTGTTGTTATACTATCTCTTACTGTACATTACTAAATCTCCATTTGCACTATTTGCCTATTTGCACTACTCTGCCTGGTTTACACTCAATGTCATTTACCCTTACCTGAATACTGTATATTGTATATTGTATAGCTTTCTTGTTAATTTGTATTGTATTTATTTAAATTTTTACTTTTTAATTATTTTATTTGCATTTTTTAATCACTCTCTTATATTTAAATGTTCATTGCTATTTCATCTAGGGTTTGAGAGTAACGAAATTTCTATTCTCTGTATGTCCTGTACATGTGGCAGAATTGACAAATAAAGTTGACTTTGACTTTGACTTTTTGACTTTAACATTTAAGTCTTCACAATGTTAATAAGTGGTATTCAGATAAAAGGACAACAGCAACATAGTGTGATTTTTCTCATTTGACTGCCTCCTTTAAAGGTTCCCACATCTACCTATAGCTACCCCAACCCTAGCATTGTGCTATGTCCTCCTTTTACCCATGAGTCTCCTCTGTGGTATTCTTCATTTCCTCCTTCCTGGGAGCTCCATCTTCAACATCCTTTATCCACTGTACCCAGCATTCCTCACTACAGGTGTATAAAAAATAATCTCAACCTTGCCTCTCAAATTTGTCTCCGAACTACTTTACCTGAGCTGTCCTGTTTACTCTTGCTGCTATTCTTCTGTCACAAATCATCCCGACACTCATCTCCAACTGCTCCATCCTGCCTGCACTTCTCTTCACCCATCTCATGCACAGTCTGTTGTTCTGGGTGGTTGACCCAAGTTATTTAAACTCATCTAGCTTCACTTCCTGCTCTTTGCATCTTTAAATTTCAATCTGTTACCCTCCCATTCATGCACACCTATACTGTCATGTTTATACTGGCTTTCATTCTTCTTCTCTTCAGGGCATACCTCCACCTCTCCAGGCTCTCTTCCACCTGCTCACTACTCTCAAGACAGATCACAGTGTCGTCTTTGAACATCATAATTCAAACACCCTTCCTGCTTCCATCCTTCCCACTTCATCCTTCCTGACCTCATCTGTCAACCTATCCAACACCACTGCAAACAAAAAGCCAATCCTTGAAGTAATCCCACCCCACCCCACCTTAAACTATCTATCACTCCTGCTACATACCTCACCACTGTCTCGCTGTCTTCATGTGTTCTTCACCACCCTCAAATGCTTCTTTCCCACTATTGACTTCCAGATGCAGTACCATAGTCCCTGTCTGTCATATACTTACTCCAGATTCACAAAAGCACTCCTTCTGACCTCCTCTATTCTTCTCTAGCAACAATCTGAGATCAACCATGTCATCTGTACTGTTCTTTCTCTGCATGAAGCCATACTGCTGCTCACTAATCGTCACCTCTCTTCTAAATCTAGCCTTCTCATGTCTTCATGGTGTAGCTCATCAGCTTTATCCCTCCGCAGTTACTTTACAATACACTACACTACCCATGTTCTTTAAACTCTATACCAGTAGCTATTCTCATTTCCTCCAGGATCCTCTCACTCCCTAACATTAGAAATACTCCACACTGCCCTCTCTCCCAGTCTTCTTCCATACCCCCCCACATGTGTGTAATCTGGAACAACCTGCTTTCCACTCTTCATCCCCTTTATCGCTGCCCTTACTTCCTCATTACAAGCAAAGAAAGAAAAATGTATTTTCACTGTAAAATGGGAAACTTTATTTTCAAGGATTTATGGGGAAAGGAATAGCTGGTTGTCTACAATCAATGGCATTCTTTTCATACCAACTGCATGCATGGTTGACAGACTGATGGTCAGGCCCAGCATCTGTGGACTGTGACATAATGGCTCAACAGTTTGTTTCAAGGAATAGTTTAACTGTGCAATACACAAGAAATGGTTAAAATGTATCAAAACAGAAATGTACTGCACTTCCAAATACAGTACACAGGCCTACAGTTGTTTTCATTCTTAAACTGGAGCATTTAGTATAAATACGCTCAGCCTCAAAGTCATTCATAATCACAAAATGCAAACAAAACTAGTGGATAAAGTCCACAAAATGTATTTGGCACACTAAAAATGATCCTTATCTTAGTTTATTTAAGCCGGGAACACACTACATAAAAAAAGAACTTGAAATAACTGATTTTACAGTGAAACCTCAAATACTGTGCAGAGTATGCATAGCTCAGTGACCAGTGGTGACAGCTTGTGTTGTAACTTAACTTTTGTGATGCAGACATCTTGCATCACAGCTGTCCCAAATATTTGGTTTTGTAAGACTCGACTCGTTCAGATGGGGTGATTTTAAGCCTTTTAACGGCATTTTATGCAAATCACTAAACATGCAAGGCTGATTCATCTCTTACACTGAGTTTCCTTTAAAGTGCGTCGTGTATTCCCGGCTGTTGGCAGATTTTGCCTTTGCAGGCAAGATTTAAAATCAGCAAAACACCCAAAATGCAATGTAAACTAATCCACATCATGCAGCCATTACGACATGCATGTTTTAAACTCTTTGTAAACTCTCAGCAGAATCATTAGCTGTCTAGTAGTCCACATCTTCTAAAGTGAATTTTGTAAACAAATAGGGCCTCAAACATACATTAAAACAGCAGGAACTGTGCAACACATTATACAGTACATCAATGTTTCCAGAAGTTATAAGAGGTGATCTGATGCGATTGGTCCCCACTCCTGTGCTCTTGCGCCTGATATCCGACTCAAGGTAATGCATTAGATGGCATACAATCCTTAGAGTGTCCCTTCAGAAGAAAGAAAGGGGAACACTGGGCTCAGTTATCTTCCTCCTCTTCATCCTCTATGGAATCTAGGAGGGGCCTGTGCTTCAAGCAGGTCTGGAGGTAGTTCACCACTGTCCGCTGGAAGTGTTTGATGCTGCGGGGCTCTCTCAGGATGTGGCCTTCATCTGGGTACAGCTGCAGAGAGTAGTTGGCCTCCACCTTTACCAGACGGCTCAGGAGCTCAGCGCTGTGCTGGAAGTGTACTCTTGCTTTGGATGAATACACACAAACCCACAAATAATGTAAGGAAAATTTACCCCTCAAAAATATAGCTGTCACATTTTTCATAAAATGAACATGATCTCACCGTCTGCAGTTCCATGCAGAATGAGGAAGTTCTCATCTTTCAGCTTGTTAACCTCCTCCAGCATGGAGGCAGTCTGAAAAGATTGCAAAAGGGGATGAGATATTGGGTACACCTAAGCGAAATAATAGCAGTCTATCACACTGGCTCCGCAGTAAATCC
Source organism: Maylandia zebra (assembly GCF_041146795.1). Lineage (NCBI taxonomy): Eukaryota > Metazoa > Chordata > Actinopteri > Cichliformes > Cichlidae > Maylandia > Maylandia zebra. The sequence continues at coordinate 29,949,804 of NC_135186.1, forward strand.
CTCCTTGACAAAAAAAAGTTTCAATGTTTAGTATTGGTTTAACTCTCTACCCCTTGAAAGTAGACTAGAAGTAACCCTTAAACGACCTAAGCTCTTTTCTGAACCGAACAATCAGTTTCTGGGTTTCTGTCATATTTCAGGGTTGCTTACATAGCAAAATTACTGTGTCTATATGAGAAGTAAGTGAGGGTGGTCTTGACGGCTATCTTTGAAAAAAACAAACAGTAAAAACGAATCTAATGGTCATCAAATCATGTATTTATTGATACATATCATATACTGAAATGTCAAAACTCATAATTAAGGTTACTGGTGAGGTCGTTAAATGTCGTCTTAATAGGGTAAAAAGTTAAAGGGTGGTTATTCAAGTTTGAAATCTTACATGAGGCTGTGGTTTTTTGTTCAGGACAATTCTATCATCAATGTATTTATAATATTTCGCACCATTCATAAATCAGTGAGGGAACACAGTACAATTCAACAGCTCTGCAAACTAAAGTCTCAAAAATGACCATAAATTGTTATTAACAACTTGGTAAAATGGTTTAGTTATTAGTGATTAACTTGCAATCAACTTCAAGTTATCTCTTAACCCATCAAAACACACTGAGACACCTGAATGTCTCAGTTCTAGACTAACTTTAGAGTCTCACCAAGTAAGCATGTTCCTCCTTTGCAGGAAGTCCTAGGTACCTCTCCGAGAATGCAGCACCTTCAAACAGTAGAAAATTTTTTCTCTGATAAATTAACAGCCTCTGAGCTGTGACACAATTTTCGTAGCCCGGTTACATGAATAGTTAATGACAAGATCTCTGCTCACTGTAAAGCCTGAAGTCAGTTATTGGTGCCACAGCAGCTGAGCACTGGAAGAGCTTATCTGTTGCTGCCAACATCTTGAGAGTTAAATAACCACCAAATGCCTGTATTGAGAAAATGAAACGTGTTAACATCAATTATATCTGCGATGAGTTTCATCCAAAGGAAATAAATGTCTAAAATGAAAAGTGCCATAACCTTTCCATAGAGGGCCATCCGGCGATCGTCTATATAAGGCAGCTGCATTAACAACCTGCGGAAACAACGTAAAAGACCTTTAGTTTTTCAACTACCAAGATTTGTTTTTATATTTAATCTATAAATGCTTCTGTTTTAGCATAATTGGACTGACTCTATAACTGCCAGATAATCTTTGACTCTCATTGAGCCAAGTTTGCGCGGATCCACAGCAGTGGTCTTCTGTCCACGGCCAACCCCGCTCCTGCCATCCACCCGGGCCAAGGCCACATTGTGCATGCTGGAGAAGACCTGAGGCCAGTCGAGGGCAAACTCCTCCGTTACAGACTGACTGCCAGGAATGCCATCTCTGAACAACAAGAGGAATAAGATCAGCAAGTGTGGCGAAATCTGTTAGTCTCGGACGAGCGATCAAAAGATTAGGGGTCACAGGTTGCAAAACAAATGGCAGCTGACATTTATCAAGCTTGTTTAATGATACTTACACAATGATGAGGAGAGGGTGCAGGTTGGCCTCATACCCCTGAGGCAGAGATAGCTTCAGGTGCAGATCTACAGAAAGGAAACGGGGCTTGAAGAAACACATTTGTCTGCATTTATTTTTTTAGTTACTAATTACATCCCAACCGAAGGACATTTTTACTATCACTCACAAACAATTAAAACGAATTACTGCTTTGGTCAATACTTAACTACAGTTGTCCCTTCCAGGCTGAGATTCTTGTTCTGCCAGTGCTCCATTGTTTCTAATGATATTAACTGATTGCTTAAGTATACTTCTTCAAACAGAGTTTAACAAATAAGTGCAGCGGTGTCTTTGCGGTACCATGGTTATCTGCTGAGAGTGTCCTGAACAGAGTCTCAGGGAGTCGTTTGTCCTCCAGAGCTTTAGACAGACGGCTGTTATCTTCCAAGACGACATACCCTGTGGAGATTAAAAGACAAACAAACCCCCCCCCCCCAATACTGTCTTAATGTTTTTCCCCCATCAAGACAGCCGCAGCATGCCACCTGGTTCCATATCATCTTCACATAAATGGCTCTAACTGAGAGCCACAAGCAGAGGGCAGTGTTCACAAGCATGACAGTAATGGATTTACACTTAGGCTCTGCTTGAATGTATTGCTCTCTGTAGGCTGTCTGGGGAAACTGCAGACAGCCGGTGTGTATGTGTATATGTGTGTATTACTTTACCATTACTGAGACAAGAAGATCTAACACTCACTGGAGGGTTCCTTTGTACTGTGAACCGTCACTTTAGGGATTCCCGGGCCTGTGGATTTTTCAAATTGACATTATAAAACCAACTGTCTGAGCAATGCAAGCCTGTATGTGTATAAATATGCACGTGCGTGGGTGATTTACCCAAACAGTAGAGTGTAAAGTGGGTTTGATTGGGGCTGAAAACGGCTTTATAGAAACGGCATCCATCTATGAGGTTACAGGTAATGCACTGGCGCTGAAACACTCCATCTAAGTCCACGCTTTGAAAAAAAGAGAAGAGATTATTGATCACACTTCAAAAGAACAGGAAAGTCTAAAGCAGTTTGATTTGCTCCAGGAGTGGGACAAATGACTGGGGCAATATAAAGGAAAATGTCAATGTCAAGAGACAGACTGTTCACAGAGTTGACTTTTCAGAAACAAATGGGGTTCAATAAGGTTAGACGTAAAAGTCGTTATACAGATTGCTCTGTTAGGCAGTGTTGAGTCTCTAAATGTCTCTCCACCACAGTGCTTACAAATTTCATACAGTATTAATCATAGACAAAGTTTAAGCAAGCCATCTTCCCTTCTCTATAATGGTGAAGCATTTCCCCAAGCCCGAAGGTATGTAAGCTCATAAAAAAGATATGAAAGCTAGGAGGCTGATGAGGGAACAGACAAGTGGTTTACCATAGGTGAGATCATCTGTCTTAAATGACTCTGGCCCAAGCAGCTGGTGTGGCTCATATACAGCTGATGCAAAAATGTGCAGCTACTCTTTCTTAGCTTTATTTGATAATTTTATAGAAACATTAATGACCCCCACATGATATCCTGCTAACATTCCCACTAAACATCACACCACTTTCTTTGGTTTTAAGTAAAGTATCTTGACAGCTATTGCCCGGATTGTGATAAAGTTGGCTTAGACATTTATGTTGCATTTGAGATAAATTAAAATTACTTTGGTCATCCTCTAATTTCTCATTTAGCAACATCCTGAGGCAAAAATAAAAAATTAAGTCTGTCACGGTTTATGGCCAAGTTCCCAGAGCATTAATGACATTTCCATCAGCCTCAGCTGCACTTTGTGTTATCTTCTAATTAGCAAATGTTAGCAAATAAGAACAGCCTCACAGAGCTGCTAACAGAGCAGCAGACTATAGGTCTGTTAGAACAAGTAATGTAAATAAGCTAAATATCTAATTACCCTGACTACTGTCACAATGTTGCACAAAATCTGCATCAGGTCAGTGTCTATGACAAGCAATTTTAACACTTAAGTGACCTTTTTGTAGTTTCATTTTATGTATCAATAACTGCATTTCTCCTAATGCAACGTTTAATCTTGAAGGTTCCACAATAACATGACTTGCTATAGCAATATAAAGTACTGTAAAGTAACTTTTATATTTTTGGGTGTATTTTCGACATCCTGAATTAACATTCTGTACCTAGACATAGAAAAACAGGTCTTTGGTCAAGAGTCAGGTACTTATTTTTAAGCACTTTGAAAAACAACAGAAGTTGACCAATATGCCCTCCAGCTGAAAGAGCAACAGTAATGAATAATAAGAAAAAAGTAAAACAAAGGTCTGATGGGAGTTAAAAGATCAGAGAGGTTAGGAGGTGCTAATTCATACAGTGATTTTACAAACAGGCAATAAAATCTTTACATCAATACTAAGATCACCTGTGAGGAAATGCAGAGAGGTGAATATAGATAATACGTCTTAATTAAATATGCATTTTTTAGGTGACTGCAAAGACTAGCTGCCACGTACATAAAGAATTATACAGCCAGTGTGAAATGAATGAGGGAACCACCTTCTTAAAGTCAGAGAAGGAAATGAAGCTAAGAAAATGATTCTGACAACTGATAAGTTTATTTTCATTAAATGAAAATATTTTTTTTTGCAAAGGATTAATGGTAGCCAAGGTCACCACAAGGCATGAGACAACAAACAATGTTAAAAGCAGGTTATTCAAAACAGCCAGAAGTGAGGCTGCGAAATTTTAGTTGGTTTTGGAGTACATCTCTAATTAGTAGTTGAGCTGAGAACTACTCTTTGTGTTTTTGGAGTGGTTTTTAATCTTTCATTCATCTTTCAATGGTTTCAAACATCACTTTAAACAGAGGCTCCGTATCAAGGTCTGCCTACCCTTTGGGTCCCTGGGCCTTTACCCCCATTCAAACCATTATATATCATAATCCATTACAAACCATAATTACAATTTCAGATCAAACATTACCTGTAAAGGTGTCTGCTCTGTCTGGATTCCTCTGTGCTCAGGAAATAGCTGAGGAGGACAAAAACAAATCATAGTTATAGCACGTTACTCACAGTATAGTCCTAGCACTGCAGATAACATCTGAGAGCCCCTGCTTCATCCTAATTATTCCAGATATCAATAATTCATGACAAAAATCTATTTACAGCTATTTACATACTCCAGCATGTAATAAAAAATCAGCCATATTTATTTTCTAAGGCAGAATTAGAAATGATGATTTTTCTCACAGTACAGTATTTCTCATGCTTACCATCCACTCCTGTATAAATGTAATCATAGGATTGTACACTTGTGTCAAATGTAAGTAGAACACTGTAAGTCAGAACTACTTGTCTTCAGGCACAAAGCAGCTACCTGGGGGGCTTTGAGACTGAAAATAACTGCCTTTCTTTGCTTGTCTGCCATGCTCACACCTCAGTCAATCAGCTCATGCAGGATAAAGACAGATTTAAGCCATAATCTGCTCTGGTCCAGTCTAAGTAATCCTTTACGCTCTTCAGATTCGATGCAATGCCTTCCAAAGTCAGAGTTAAAGCTGTTTCCTTTGGGGTATTTAACCGAGATCAATCCTACATGTTAAAATGGCATTTTAGTTATTTTTAATTACAATCACGTGTGTTTAGCCTGATAAAAGAGCCTGCTCCCCAGAGGTTGACACATCTAGAACTTATTCTCAGCTCACAGAGCATAATTATGGCCAGTGTTCGACTCTACTATACCCGCTGTCACTTGTGTGTTCATGGTAAGAAACAGAGCACTGATAAAGCCGTATTCGCCCCAGCACCACACACTGTGGCTCACACATACATTTTTCCAGCCTTCTCGTCTAGGGCGCAGAGCACGGTGACGTCCCAGCTCCCTGATGTCAAGAAGCGAGGAGGGACAGAGGGGATGGCAAGCTGCGTTAGACAGAGACACAGAGATGAAGAAGTAGACACCTTCGCTGACTAAAAATAGGCAGAAGGATACAGCAAGAATGCGCCAGAAGACGACAACAAACACGAAGAAAGGGTCATGAAGTTCAATCGAAGAAACTGACACAGAGGGAGGTGCAGGCAGAGTACTTATAATTATTACGTTTTTTTGGGGAACTAAAGTTAAAGAGATATAGGAGAGAAACCTCAGAATATGAGCCCAAAAACTACAAAGGTGTTAACTTTGAAAAGATAATTTTCTCCTGCATAGTTTATGTTTCTTATAAAGCATCATTAAACATGTTTAATTACCCTGCTCAAGATGAATGAGCTGTAAAATGGAAATAAACTGCAAAGATAAAAACAGCGAAGGACCAAGAAAATATTAATCTGCAAAATCACTCCGGGGATAAAGACTCAATTGTTTGTATAATTAGGGGGGAAATAAATGCAATCAAATAGCTTTGCCTGTGAAAGAAATGGAGGAGACGGTGAGAAAAACACACTTTAGCTTCTATGCTGAAGAGATTAGCAATCACAGTGCGTTTATGTGACCTCCCCCAAAATGTTAACAACAGCTTATTTTAAAAACCTCCCAAAACTGACCTGGGCTGCAAGACCAGCAATGTGGCGAAACTCTCCACGAGCACCTTGTTTTGCTGGCAGGATGGTATAGAAAACAGAGCCGTCTGCTGAAAACAGTGGCACATCCTGCCAAGGAAAGGACACAGTCAAAAGAGAGACAGAAGAAGAGGAGTGAACAGATTTCATAGGACAAAAGAACAACATACCTGTCGCTGGTTTTGCATTATGTCCATGGCCATCTTGTGTTTCTGTGAATTTTAATTTCAGATAAGGTAGAAAAACATTAGTTATATGAGTTATAAAGTGCTTTATACCAACAAAAGTGAACTAAAGCAAATGAAAATAGCGTAAAAATAGAAATTGTTGTGGGTTAGGGTTCAGCTTTTATTCTTTAGACTTTTTAATTGAATAGAGTTACCCGAGGCTCTCAGTGTATTAGAGATAGATAATAGTAGAGGAGAGGGCAGTAAACACTGAACAAATATGGATTACATTCTTTCAACTTTTCTCTAATGTTTACTTTTTCTTTAATGTTTTTTCTTTAGCCTTCAGGATTAGTCAATTCTGTTAATGTGCTTTAGCGCAACCTCTGATAACACATCGTCTGACTGTCACACACAAGTCATTCTAGCTCCCTTTCCTCTTCCTTTAAGACAGCTTTCTTTTGATTGCTTGCCCCTCACAAACACAGGGTCTGAACTGTATGGGCGGGGCTTTTGTGCTCACACAGAAAAAAAACTTCGAGAAACCAAGCATTTAGAGCACTCTAGTACGTCAGGATTTGGCTTCCAGGGCTATGCAAAAGTCTTGAGCCACCCCTCAATTCCTCATATTTTTCTGGGAAAATGGGAAATAGATGCAGCAATGTACTGAAACATGCAAACATAAATAGAAATACAGTATATATGTCAAAAACATAATTTGTTCTGGTATTAAATGGTGGATCAAAATCTGTACTTTTCTGTGTTCATAATTCATTTTCGATAAGATCTCCAACAACCCTGGCTGAAGGGCAGCCCAAAACCATGACGAGGCCTTCACTGTGTTTTATAGCTGCAGACAGTCACTGTTTGATCTCTCACATGACCCCTTCTATACATACTGATGACAATACAAACCAAATATTTTGAATTTGTCTTCATCAGTCCACAACATGTTCTCACTCCCAAAGCTTAACATTTTACGCTAGGTGACAAATCGTCAATATATTACGCTTCTGGCCACCCAACACGTCCCTGGATTACGTGACTGGAAAAATGAGGAAACATGAGAACCGCTTGGAATGAATCTACACATTTACGTTTGTTTTACTTAAATGGCTTTGGGAAACACTATCTAACATCGTTAAAGTGCTGTTTAAGGTTAGGGATAAGGTTATGGTAAGGGCTGGAATACATGGCTGGAACGTATATTACCGCGGAGTGTCATTCTACTGGATTACATCCATAACTCGGCGCGTAGCCTGAGAACGCGGACGGACACCTTTCACGTTCCTCAGGAACACCACGGGACGTGACAAATCGTCATTATATTACACCTTGGGAGCGAGTCCCATTTCTTCTATAACTATCAGACTGTAGTGATGATGATTTGAACCAAAATTTTCAAAATCTAATCCACTGGTTGTAACTTGACAAACCTCAGACTTTTTCCTCTTTTTCTGTTTCCTTTCCTTAAAAAAAAAACTCTTGACAGCCACCCTTCCACTGAGACCATTTCTGATGAAGCTTCAGTGAACAGTAGATGGATGAACTGAAGGGCCAGATAGATCTCTTAAGTCCTGTGTCAGGAGTTTGCTGGATTTTTCCCCACAATTTCCTAAGTACATGACTTTCTGTTCATCTTCTGTAGATGGGAAATGAGAACAAATTGTGCTTCTCGGGACAGGCTGCTAGTAGGAAAGTCCCCAGAGATACAAGTAAATTTGTTTATTTGCTAAGTTGTCTGCTATGTGTAGACACAGCAGTGGTTCATCCCTTGAATTAAATGCCGCTTTTATGCTCGAATGATTCATCGTTCTGTGTTACTTGCCTTAACAAACAAACAGAGATTCTTCTGAAAACGGTCAGGTACAAGGATCGAACGGAAAATGAGGGAAAAAGCTGCCAATGTCCAAAGAAAAACTTTAAAAGACATTACTTTGAAAACCTGGAGAACTCTTGCTCAAGACCTCTTCAAAAAGTTACAAGCGAGTCTGGCGCCTTGGAAGCTAAATGAGGCCTCGCTTAACATTTTTTCACAGTACTGTATACATGACAAGAAGGAAATATTAAAATAGGTCCCTTTTAATATAATATTTTGGAATATTGAAGTGAGATCTGTGAGGATTTATAGAAGAGCAGCAGGACTAAAATACTGCAGTACATCACTGAAAATTCTTCTCATGCAGCAAATGACCTTAAATATTAATCCAGTCAGTGGAGATTTGGGAGCTTAAGGAAATCAATCTTAACTCCCAACACTGTGTAAATGAAGCAAAAAATTCTATTACAGCTGTATATTGCAGCAGAAGGTGCTCAGATTACTAATGTGGAACAAGTGATGACCGCTCACCTCTGAGCATGCCCCTGTGGTAGCCTCGCAAACACAGAGCACAGATTGGTTCTGTGCACGATTCAGCCAACGAACTGCGAGCCGGGTGCTGCTGATCCAAGTCACCATGGATATGTAGTTGTCTCTGAAGAAAGAAAAAAGGATACATGAAGAAAGTATTAGAAAGTGGTGCGAAGAAACTGAAAGAAAAAGAAAAACAAGCAAGAAAACTTTGGACACGTGTAGTAATTTCAGGTGTGCTTTGAATCCTTTAAGGCTTATTCTGTTTCAGCATTTACGAAGGTGTACTACCTGGCTCTGAGGGAGTCCGGAGGCATCATTTCCAGAGTGTGAGCTGGACCATACAGATTCACCACAAACAGACTGACTGATGGGATACTTGAGCCAGCCTGTGAAGAAAACCCCCCCCAGATAAAATAAACTTAAAAAATATGAAATGAATGCTCTTTATAAAAGCAAATCTTTTTAGTCATGCAAACAGCAAGAGACCTACTGCACTACTTGTCAGTCCGCTATTTTGGTTCAGGCTGAGGCACAGCTGCTTCAGAAAGACCCTTTGTTTTCCCCTTTATAGTTTATTTTATAGTTTTGCGAACTCAACTTCAAATGATGAAACAGTGGCATTTTTCTAAACTGCCTACACTTGGTGACTGCAAAGTGCTTAGCTGTTTTCACCTTAGGGTAAGGGAAGAGCACATTGGAGGGGTAGAGACCACCTAAGAAATGAGGTATTTCCATCACAGGTGTAACAGAGTTGTTGATGCTGAGGTATGCAAGGCGGGCACCATCCACAGACCACCAGTGGGCGGCATATTGTAGCAGCACCTCCTCTGTTTTGGAAGAAAGAACTATTGTAATATCAAAGTAAAAGTATGAATCTGGAGAGTCAGCAGGTGAACTACATTTTACCTTCATAAGTCCAGTCAGAGAGGCCGTTCACCACGTATTGCTCCTGGTCAGTGGATGTAAGACGCAGGGGTTCGCTGGTCACACTCGGTTTGTAGTAGATATCTCCGTCAAACACAAAGGCCTGGCATGAGCAGCACAGACAGAAAGCACCGCCAATCCATTATCAAAGACAGCAAGGTTGCAGACTTCATTGCTGGCTCCATGATTCGAGAAGCGGACACCCTCCAAGAATGAATGAATCATTGGCTAGCACACACACGGGTGGGAGCCAATACATCTTCACTTGCCAGTTAATAAGCTGCAGATGAGCACTGACATAGCAGCAAAAGCCAATTACATTGCAGGTCAGGTAGACGAATTATATATGTATTATGAGCACAAAACCCCATTACAGTGCGACAGCCACTTCAGGTGGAGTTCATTGTATAAGATATTGTACCTTTGACGTTATGATGAATAAAATTATGTCAAATGGAGGAGGCATTCAGCATTATTATGGATTTTAAAGGGTGATAAACACTTCCACCATACTGACAGTTTTAATTGATGCAGATGACAACACATGAGTAAGGCCCTCACTTACCAGCTGGTTCCCCTGAGGTCCCCAGGAAGCGTACTGTAATGCTGCCTTCTGCCCCTCTGGAGGGCTGAGTTCAAGCAGATCCCTGAAACACACACAAAAACTCAAACATAAGCCCTCCATTAGGGAACACTCTCCTCTTTGAAGCCATCCAAGGTCCATCCAAGCCCTGCCCTTGAGGGAGCTACTGCACTGTGAGAACAAAGGGGCAAGATGCAGAGAGGGAAAATGAAACAGAGAACGGGGCTGATTCATGCAAGAGTGCAACATTTCTTTTTCTATATTTCTAGCCACAATTTTTTTTTAATTTCCTTAGGACAGGCAAACATTTTTCTCCAAGGCATACTCGGGCAATATTGCAGGTCCTCCAGAAATCCTTTTCAGAATAACTCCTTAGAATTTCAAGGGATCACTCACAGCTACCAAAGAGTTTTTTTTCCCAGAGATAATGCTGAATATGATTCTCAGGCAGTGAAATCTGAAGTACAATACAAACCTTATAGAGCCTGGAAAGAACACTGACAAATGAATGGACGTCTGAAAGAAACATGAAATACTGATTCAAATGAAACACGCTTTGGGGAAAGTTTTTTTTTTTTTCCAATCTGCAGGTCTGCTTGCATTGGTAACGCTCATGCCCAGTGCAGCCCATGCATTAGCAGTGATGATTCCACCTACCCATTAGCCACACTGTAGATAGCATAGGAGGCAGTGAAGGACTGAGAGAACACCTGAAAAAGGTAGAGGATATCATGCACAAAGGTGTGCCGCACATAGATGAAAACACATACTTTAGTGCTCACACATGCACCTGAGCATGTACAATTAAGGTTAAATGCAAATGAGACAAATATTATGACAAAAAAATTTTACAGTTAAGCATAAGCAACAAGGAGCTATGTTTGCATCATCTAAGTGCTTCTGAAATCACTGCAAAGACTGAGTCGAGTGGCTTATTACCTGGCAAAAAGGAGCAGCATAATTTTATTCCAAAATTACAAAGGTAAAGGTTTAGTGAGCCTATAAATATTTCACTGATAATAGTTATATTTAATATTATTCTTTCACCTAAGCTAGAATGGAAGTGGAAAATTGCTTCGTGCTGTAAGTATTTGCATATGCAATCATTTTTAGTAGATGGTATTTTAACACTCCCCTACTTTTTATTGAGCCAATCACATCTTTACGTCTTAGTGATATGGACTTAATTTGCAGGAGTCATTAAACTACTGGCAGCAATTTCATCCATATTACATCATAACTGAGATCTCAAGTGAATAAGAGAAAGTTGGACCTTCAAGACTGAGCAAAAGAGACAACACCAAAGACATGGCATGTGAAAGAAAAGCACAAAAAATGAAGACAGACATTCCCATTAAACAGCATCGTTAAGGTTAATATCCTTCACACTGAGCTCTATAGTGGCTGGCAGCTGTGTCGCAAACCTTAGAAAAGCATCAGAAGCTCTGAATAATTAAATTAACACGTGTGTGAACGAATTTGTGCATGTAAGTGTGTCTCTTAACTGCAACTGATCAAAGCAATAGCTAATGAATTCAAGGCAAAATATTGATTTGCACACCTCTTTTTTCAAGCAAAGAGTTGGAAGCAGCATTTGCCCACTGGCCACTAAGGGCCCCAGCCACCTGGAAAACCAATCCCTAAAGAAATTAAATGTCACATCCTCTATACAACACATTTAGTAGTGAAATTGGATTTTTTTTTCCCCCTTCTTCAGTGCTGTCTGTTGTTAGAAAATGCATGAATGGAATGACACAGCGCTAAAGCTGCAGGGATAAAGGAGTGGAAATAAATTTTAAGGCTATCTAAATGAAATCGAAATCTGATTGTAGCATAACGGCTGCGCATGAGGGGCTATGCATTAGGTGGAGCAGAAAAAGAGCTGTTCACAACACAAAACAGGAGCAAGAAAAGGAAGAGGATAACATGAAGTGGTGGACACAAAAGGGAAAGTGAGGGAAGAAGATAGAGTGAAAGGAGCCGCGACAGGACGTTAAAGGGGGGTATCAGTCTTCAAGACCAAAGGGGGCAGCACTGCTGTCAGCACCATACCAAATCAGCTATTTGTGATTTGTTTAGAAACCAAAAGATTCTGCTTGTGATTTAACATCACTGGCAGATTCTGTGTTATTGTGTGTTTGTGTGATAAATAGAAAGAGAGAGTGAGAGCATCTGTCATAAAGAGGCAGAGTGAATTCTAATGTGGTTGCCAGTAACATATCATAAATCCTCCAGATCGTGCTGCCTGTCAGCCTCCCTTTTACTACCCACCCCCTCCATGTTGCCAAATAGGGGGGTATGGGCACAACACATGATTACATTCTCAGAAGATATTGCTGGATAATGTGACAAAGACTGCGTATAGAGATTACAGCACCCTTTGCAGGAGCACAGTTATTAGAGGCTTTTGTACAACGTAAAACTCACAATGCGGAGATAATAGCATCCTTCCTTCTCAACATTGTTCCTGCCTCACATGCATTACTTAGCAGCCCCACAATGCGCTGCCTTTGATACAAGCACCCATCAGGGTTTGCTGCAGAGTGCAGACCCAACTCCCTTTGCTTTTTATTTGTCCCGAAACTACACCGTCTTGGCAGGCACCGGTTCATTTGCCTCCGCTCATCAATCCTGGTAACCTCCACCGCCGCTGAACTATTTCAACATCACTCATTTGAAAATATGTACGTCCTCTCTTTTTTGCCTTTCTGCTCTCACACACACAGAAAAGAAACTCTTAAGGCAAACCTCTTTAATTCAAATAAGCTTTAAGAAAAGATATTTTCCTGTAGGAAACCTGCTTTCTCTTGTTCCTATGTGTGGAAAAATTCCCTAACTGACTTATGCACATACTCTCTTATCAAAATCCATTTATTTTCACTTACGGGGCACAACTCTCCCCTAAAGCCTCTAGAGGTAGTACAAAATCCAAAGAAGCCTTTTAACTTTACACATAGCCTGCACACACATTTCTCTCTCTACTACAGCTCTCTCCTTCTAGTATCTCGGACATTTTTGGGTATTCTTTCTGACTAATTTCAACTGGGCATTGTATCTAAGGTCAAGCGATGCATATCCCATTTGCAAACTCCTCCATCGTTACTGCCTTTCCCCATTGCTTTCTGTGTTTTTTCCTCTCATTCCCTACCACTATCTGCTCTTCTGAACGGCAAAGCCGCTGCCTGGCGCAAACTGCTTCAGTCAGCACAAATCCCCCCAGAGATAGACAGAAAAAAGTGAGTGAGAGTGAGGAAGATGAAGCAGGAGAAAGAAGGAGGCAGCCACAGAAAAGAGGAGCATGGAGGAGGAATAGCCCCCGCGCACACTGACAATATGCCAGCCATGCTAACACAGAAATTTATTTCTAAATAAACAAACGATTCCAGGTGCCATGCCTATTGTCTCTGATTTCTTCGAGTATGCGCACACTCTGAGCATACAGATTAGACAGGACATTTCCTGCTGATATCAAAGGAAGTATGCTAATGACATAGAGTACGATCAACCAAAGCAACCCACAATCTGGGCACGGATCTGAGCCCTTTCTCTATAGAAATGTGTGAAAGCTGATTGAATCCCCACTAACCGCTCAATAATTTAGTTAGAATGGATGCACTGTGTTTGTGATGATGCTGTAACACAGCAACAGGCTCATTCGTTCCCCCCACACAGAGAAAATATGATACGCAGTGATTAGAGCAAAAGCAGGTCTCTAAAGGAAACCCAGAGAAATGGAAAAGGCTGTGAGGTTGAATAAAGAAGAGACCGAGAAAGCATAAAAATCTGTTTAAAGATTGTTAATAAAAACTCAGGGAAATGTGCTGAGAGCCTTCATTTCCTCCTAATTCTGTTTTCTTGCCTCATCGATTACTTGCACATTACACAACTTGCCTTCCCTTTGAAGAAAGATTCACCTATTTATTAACCATGAGGGCATTTAGAGAGCAAGGTGGCTGGTGGGGGGTGGAGACACAGAGCTATGCGGTGTTAAAAGTAAAGTGAGCAAAAGATCTGTGTTTTGTCCACCCCAGCGCTGATCTGAAACCACCTGCAATCGAGATTCTCGTCAGATTCTCATTAAAATTCTCCCCCCCGAACAGGCAGAGGTGATTTCATTACTGCAGCTCCAACTTCACCTCTTCATCTCCTTGATCTCCCCATCCCCCATTTGCACTTGTGTGCTAAACTCTTCACGGCAATCACATTCAAAGCTTTCGTCAACTCCCTGCACGTCGTGCCATCAGCCAGTTTAAATATTCAGCCCCTCATATGTTAACCCAGTCATCGAGCAAGTGGTGTTATGGAGCTGAAGATTGCTGCAGTTGCATAAATGAGCTCACTCACACGCTCTTTTCTCCTCACACTCCTTCTGTTCTTGCTCTTCTCCTCGTTTTTTCATTGAGGCTCTGATCAGGATGCATGTCACAATTGTTTTGCTTGTCACTAGTGGCCTGTCAGACATATGGTGGTCTGTGAGTCATAACAGCTTGTCTTTGATACTAGTGGATAATTCATGACCCTGGATAATTTCTGGATAAGATTGATGATTCTTTCTGGGGAAGTCTGAGCCCACTTGTCATTCAAAGGCAACTTACCGGTCGAATGTTATATGCCAAGAGGACAAACCTCTTGTCTGCAGACACTTGGAACTGAGTAGTGGTCAGGTCCTACAGAAAAAAAGACAGCAACGCTTTATTAGAAAATCTTCTTTTTCATTCCAAAATGTTTTAGAATATTTAGTATGATAATTCCACTTTTAACTGCCTTCTATCATTTCAAATAAAGCCTGTGACTGTTATTCTCTGATGTCGAGTTTTTCCTCAAGAATCATGTCTGTCTTGTACTTTCTATAGCTGCTTTACTGGAAACATAAGCAGCCCATTATTATGATGCCGATGATGCATTTATAATTTTGTGATTTCTGCACATCTTGCAAATGCCACATAAAGTCACAGAGGAAAGAATATGATGTAAATAACGTGGAAATAACGTGTATTTCCAAGTGACATTGAATAAACTGAGCCACACACACACATTAAACTTAATAACCGTCATATATCCTGTAATTTTTGTTTCCTCTGTTGTGTACGGGGTCTCCAGCCTTTCATGTATCCAGAACAAAGCCAAAGACCATCAAATATAAATCACTGCCGACAGAATATCAGTCTTCTTTTCACTATTGTGGTATTCACTAAAACAAAGATTTCTTCAGTCCTTTTATTCAGTGTGTAACAAGATATACACAGAAAACTCACAAATAACCAAAACTACTGTTTGTTCTTCAGTGCTATAAAAAAGCTACATACCTTCAAACATTAATCTACTCTTCTCCTTCACATTTCGACAGTTTTAATGTTTTATATTCTAGTTTAAACCAAGTAGCTGTGGGACGATTATAGTTTAGTTTAAAATTCTCGAGGACATTTTCTAGCTAAAACTCCATGTCACACTAATTCCTTCTTCAGATTACTGACTTCCTCCATAATTCATGACTTAATTAAAAATCCCTCTTACAAGCCAGTTTTGTGTCATGAGAACATGTGCCATGTGTTTAAGGCTTGTGGTGATCTAGCTTTTGCTTCCCATGTTTTTGCTTTCATTAAAATCTTCATTCACTCGTTCTTCATTGTCTCTTATACAGGTACGAAACTCTTGGAAATAAAGTTTTACTGATTTAATGTGAATTTTTTATCTTAAGGATAGACACTATATTTAGGTGGATCTGTCTCAGCGATTCATTTATTTAAGGAAATCCTGTATACTTCTTCATACCAAAAAAAAAATCTTTTTCTGGAATTGGAAACAGCAGCAAAGATGAAAAAACGCTCTATCCCAAAACCGAGGAGTGACTTCTCAACCTGACAGCACAGCCCTGCTTTAAGCTCCTCGGCAATGACCCACATAAGTCTGTCAGTGTCGTGCAGAGGCGGCGTTCAAAATGATGCCCCTGCTTGGGAAATTCTCTTTGAAGGCTCGTATTGAGGGCTCACAGAGCAGCCAGATTGGGGGGGAAATTAGACGATGCTGTCACTCTTCCAAATCTTTTTTTGTCTGAAGTGTGGGATGTGGAGCAGTGGGAAATACAGCATACTCCTCTTAATCTGTCTATTTGAGCATCAGTGTGCCCAGGCCTCTGTGGATATGATCAATTGTGTATACTGAAATCTATTCTCTAAAAGTTTAGTGTTCCTGTTACTCACCAGGGAGCTGTTGTCCAGCAGAGTTGTGGTTATGTTGCTGGTGAGGCTGAACGACAGGACATGTCCCTCTCTGGTGCGAAGAGCAACTTCGTTCTCTAAAAAAGGTTGAGTTCACAGAAGAAGGTCTTGTGCTATTAGAATGAAAGAACAGAACCAGTGGCTGCTGCTGCAAACCAGTGGCTCAGTCGTAGGTGACCTCATTAAAGAGGCGTCAGACTGTTATGAGGACTTTATCAATGAAGAGTGATTTGTGAGTGAGAATATGGATCCTTACCATTCAGCCATGCCACACAGGGGTTATGAATCTTAAATTCTTCACTCTCGAGGTCCTCCATCGTGAGATGGGAGCGAAGTAACAAGTGAGACTCGTCTTTAAAAGCAAAGAGACAGCGATAACTAGCACATCAAAAACTCTCCTTTGTTTACAGAAATGCAAAGTCTGAGGCTTTTCGCAACTTGGCCTACATTCCTGCTTCATCTTGGATTCATATTTTGCATACTCAAAGTTACTGTTATTACTTTGCAACACTCAGTGGAATATTTTTCTATAATGTAAAGATGTGGGGGGGGGGAATACCACTGCGAGCTTGCCTAAAATTATCAGCAGTAAAACAGACATCTCAGTTCTTTAAAGGGACTCAGTATGGCATCAAGCACAGTACAGCTACAGGAGCATTGGTGCATTTAATATTTGTACGTGTCATTACCATATTATGAGCACAGGGCAGATGTCTCATTACCACATAAGTCTCAGTTATGGAGCCATGTTGCTATTTAAATTTAATAATAATTCTCCTCTCTTGAAGAAGAACATTAAGAGTTTCATGAGACTCCAGAGCTGTCCACGCAGAACTGTCAGTAGCCCAAAGAAGCCACCTCACTCAGTCATTGAATTCAGTATCTGAGTGTGTGAACTAATCTATTATTAACCATCACAAAGTCGGACTTTTAAATCATAGCACGGTGCTTTAAGGAATATTTTGGCATTTGAGTCAACTCATTTTATGATTTCCCATTAAACATTTTCCACGTTATTAAATACCTACCACTACTAAAATGCAATTTACAACAACGCCCTTTTCCTTTTTTTGGACTCCTTGGATCTGAATTTATATTCACTGAGCAGCCTTGGGGGAACCGCTAACCTGGCCTGACAATAACAATCTACCAGCAGCTCTAATTAACAGAATATATCCTGTTTGTTTAATCTTTACTGAATCTAAAATGTGAACCCAAGAAGTCACTTTTGGAGGTTTTTATGTTCTCTCTAGTTTGGCTGTATAGCTTCCTGAATTTGTCCTTGGTTGCCTGGCAACTGCTCAGGGCCAAGAAATTGTCACCTAGATTAAAAGCCCATAAACGGTTGTATTTACACTGTGTTTTTTTGTCAGGATTAAACAAACAGGAGAGACAGCGTTAATTAGTGAGCTTTAGAGGTGCTGGTAGCAGGATCCTGTTACTTCTGGAAAGAAGGCAGCTGGTTCCCTCTGTTTCCAGTCTTTATGCAACTAAGCTAAGCTGCCTGGCTGCTGGCCTCATATATTCCCTGCCCTACTATAGACTTATGAGGAGTGTATGCAATCAGCACTGCATTAGAGGTTCTTCAGTGCTCCTTAAAACATCTCCTCTCTGCTATGATACTTTTACTTTCCCCAACATCTTTCCCACTATTTTAACCATTTTCTTTGTCCACATTCTTACCAGGTGTGAGGAGGATGACGGAGAGAATGACCAGAGACATAACAGCTAGGATCACCACCATGGCGATCCCTATGCCCTTCCAGTTCCTCGGAGGACCATCTGTACTGCCCAGGTCCTTATGTTGAAGAGTACACAAACACACAAACACTGTGATGAATGCGAGAACAGCTGAGGAGGAGGACATTAGTGCTGCTTCATTTCCACAGTCACAGAAATTTCTCCCCGACAGGCTCAGGGGGCTAAGACCAGCCTTCAGCATCGTAGGGCTCTCACTGAATTACACCAATTTTCCATATGAGAACAGCACAAAATTGCTGCATATGAGAGATATGTCTTTAATTGCGGCACCAATTTTAGCCACGCCGTAATTTTTTCTTTTTTTTTTTTATCTCTGCTTCATTTCACCTGTTACATGACTGATGGGCCATGTGGTACAGCTAAAACAGAGGGGGATGAGTTAAAGAGTTGTTGAGAAATGTGTTGTTCTTGTGTGCATTTATAGAAAAAAAAAAAAGCTATCTCATACTTCACCTCCAAAGAGCTGCTTTGTGTGTCGGGATTTAAACAACAGCACTGGATGAAGTTGTTAAAAAGGCAATAAAAGGAAGAAGAAGATAATATGATGAGCAACAAACAACAAGCAATTACCAAGAGAAAAAAATTTCAAACTTTAGATTCTAGTCCTCGTGTACCCTCCGAATCAGGGGAAACTGATAGAATGAGCCTGCATCAGTATCAGTCACAATTAAACACAATTGTGTGTGATTCCCAGGCTGTGCCCTGCTCCCCTCATAATGAGTTGCTGGCACTGCTGGAGCCGCGCGTCTGCTGGAGTGTGAAAGTTCAGTCACAAAGCAGCCATAAAACTCAGGCTTCATTATTTCTGTTCACCCCTTTGACTTGGCCCTCAAAACCTCGCTGGTCCTGATCACTTTCCACCAGGCTGTCAAGAGGAGGGCAGCGGAAGAAGGGCATATGGGGTGCACTGGTCAACAGATTGCTGCTCTTCCGTGCTCCCTGCATGACACCAGATGCCCCAGTTCTGTGTCATACTATCCTTGACATCAGCCTTTAATATCTTAGTACTTTCTCTCCCCCACACATGTGCCCTTACCTCTCTTCACTGTCTGATTTAAAGCCCCCGATACTTAGTCTATTAAACTGCTGAAAACTGACGATGTACTTACATAGCTGGAGTTAAAATGTCTGGAAAAACTCATTTCCATGTGTGTTTCTTTATGGGTCCAACTGCATCAAAAGTTTAGTTCTGAGACACATTTTTTACCACTTTCTAAAACATTACATGTTTTCACACTCAGGGCCTGCCAGCACAAAACTCCTGCCAAGGTCTCATCTTTAATAGATCTGCTCGGCTGCAGTATCGTAACATGTTCAAAATTAAAACCAGTTACACCTGAAGGGACAACTTGTAAGCGATGTTTGAACTTTCTGTGCAGGCCAGAGCTAGGAGATTAATGTTGAAGGCTGTGTATCTCCTGCCTGGTCTAACACTGTTTTATCACATTTTCCTGCCCTCTTGGTTAACAATTGCTCCCCAGTCTGCTTCTGGTAGATAAAAAACCTATAGTATGTGAAGACTTTGGTAGAGTACAGTTACTGAATCATATTGCACAGTTAGCAATTTTGGCTAAAAGTTTGAAAAACTGCTATAAAAAAATTGAAGGTCTATAAGAAAACAGTGGATATGCTGTAAAATGCAGTCATTATTAAGCATAAAATAAAACTGCATTGTTATTTCAGTCAAAACAGGCATTTTCAACTAAAGTCTTCACTTAACTGATACCACTACACTTGCACGTCCTTTCTCTCTTTATATGAGCAATATGAGACCTGGAACATCTGCCTAATGAGATGCACAGCTCTTATTATTCTCCTGAGCACAGACATTAAGCTATACTTCCAATTAAGGTCGCGCTGTTGTTAAGGCAGACAGGGAGAATCCCAGATTTCAGTATATAAGGAGTTTTGTCACGCTTGTAAATGAGGTACAGAGCAGACAGACTGAGCAGAATCCCCAGAGTGAACATTGGCGAAGCTGCTAGTGCCTACTGGCTGCTGGTCACAAAGCATGTGGGAACCTAATGCAGCACAAACTGCTGTCACAGTCGAACAGATGACAAGCTGTATGACAGACCAGGTTTATCTCAGTCAGCACCCTGACGGACAAGCAAAAATATCTCCATGTGGGTTTTCTGCTGAGCCAAACCACAACTGAATCACACATAGACAGTCTTTTTATTCAGCCTGCGTGATCCCACACGAGCTGGAGTGGAATCCGGGATGTGGTGTCAGTCAAACACCAGAGGGTGCAAGATTGCAAATCAAAGGCAATACCTCTGTGGATAACTCATCCTGAAGGCATCCCCGTGAGAGGAGTTTTGGCGAACCATGCAGAACTGAATTTGAAGAGAGAGAGAGGTCTTACATTTGCCAGCAGAGCCACAGGCTTTTCATTCAGCCAAATCATAGAATCAATAATGTGTACAAGGTCCAATGGGAAACAATTAACAGTGGGAATACAGCCACTGAGAAAACTTTTAGATAGACACTCTTCCTTAAACACTGTTTCCTGCAATATATGACAGCTCCTAGTGGAAGAACCTCACAAAAACTAAGCCTGTTTTGTGCCTTCTACCATTCTGACTTAGAATTTACACTAAATAGAAGCAATTGCTTATTTACCTGCACACAAACAAACTGGCCCCCTTTCCTCAATGAAGTGCACACAAAATCAGACAATTTGAACTGTATTGATCGAGTTTGCACACTACAAAAGCAAGTCACGCCAAACACAATTACTCAGTCTGCACAGCCATGCACCACAACTGGGTTGCGCAGAATCCAGGCGGCGCTCAGAATTCATAAATTAGGCTCAGGAGACCTCCTTAACTCCATCTTCTGTGTCTTTGCGGCATCCAACAATAAATCACATGCAGGGGAATGAAGAAACCAATGCAGGCTGTTCAGGGATTCTGCTTGTAGATTTGCATACCTCCGGGCACCCACCCTACTCCACCCCATCCCTTAATACTGGCCAGTAATGTTTATTGCACACAAAACATTGGAGAAGGCATCAACGAAATAACTACCAACATATAAAAGGGAGAGATGTATTGGCAGTCACATACAGCCCTCGATATAAACAAAAGCTTCCTGATTTTAAGGATTCACAATAACAGGTTGCAAGGGACATCTGCAGATAACCCACATATGCATTATCTTGTCAATATTTCCCCTTCCCTTCATTAAAAATGAAAGTCATCATTAGAGCAGACTGCTAACTTTAGCATAGTTTGAATAAATGGTAACCAAACTGCTGTAGTAATGACATCAAGACTGATCCGTATCTAAGGCTGTCTTTCATGAACTTCAGTGCTCTAACTCACTGCACCAGAATTATGATTTTTAGTTTCTTATCCCCCCCCACAAAAAAACCCCCACAAAAAAAACAGTAGGTGGTAGGACACCATATGGAACAGGGCAGTTCTTTTTGCCCTCGAGGCTATTACCAGACAATGCAGCAAAAGCCTTAGTGAAATGAAAGGCTGCTTTAGCCTCTACTGCTGCAAGGCTGCCCTGTCTTCTTTTCATGCTCCCCATCACACGCACGAAAATTACTGTACAAAAGGTTGCTGTACAAGGGAGCTTTTCCTCAGCGTGTCCAGCCACTCAAAGTGGCCAAGCTCCTGCCTTAGGAAATAAGCAGCATCAGTAGAAACACATGTGGGAGAGCTACGGGTGAGATATAGAGTTACAGTACAAATAAAAAAAACGAACATGCCATTTTTTAGCAAGCTCTAAAGGGATACCAGCAAATGATATACACGTAATAGGTTCAGTGTAAGAGCTCCCAGTGTCATGCTGGCACTTAACCAGCGTTAAGGATAAAAAATATTGCTGTCACTGCTAGTTGCATTCCTTAATGGCAGGGATTTACTGAACCACAAACAAAGCGCTGTGTTTTTCTGACACAAATATGCTTTATTTTGTTGATGATTGTCACATTAAGTGGAATCCACAATCCACTTTGTACATTCTCTATCTAATATTTTGACACACCAACACACGACACAAGTCATTTTCACTTTTTTCTTTTCTGGTCCAAAGGCCAAGAGACAGGTGGTGCCTCGTGAGGCTGTAGATTGCAGTCTTGTAATACTAGGCTTTATATAGTGTCAATAGTATTTGAACTTCGCTGACTTGAGACAGGTGAGAGTCTATAACCCAGTGAAGCAGCAACAAACCCTCTTATTGAAAATGAACAAATATTATTGTCTCATTAATTGCTTCGCATATTGATTGGAGACTGCACTGAGATGCTGTGTCACTTGCAGCTAATGGAATATTTATAAGCCTCACAGCCGTTTGTGGCCCTCTGAAAGAGACAAAAGTGCAGAAGGATTATAATAAAAGATTCTTTTAGACTATGATTTCATTAATACTTCCTCTCATCAGCTTGTAAGTAAAAGACTTAAATATTAGTGTGTCATTTAATGCCAGACATCTCTGTGATCTGTATCACAAATAGGCTACGTACTAATTAGATATAATTAGACTACTCAATCTAGTCTCTTGAACACTTTCACCTTCAGGGTAGCCCTGTTCTAATGACCACTTGATTGAAACCCTTTCCCAAGAAGAGTGACAGTTTGACCTGTTCATTATTTGACTTGCCAAGATTTAAAAATGGACTCTGCTGAAGAGCAGCCAATAAAAATTCCTGAATAATTCAAGATTTATTTTTTAATTTAAGGGTTAAATTCAGAGTTTACAAATGATGCCACCTAACTTACGTGTATTTTCAATTTTACATTAAACCATTTATAATGCAACCACACTTACACACCATCGGTGAATGAAAGGCAGAAATGAATCTTGCAGATCACATCCTGTGCAATAACATTACATGTAAATGCATATCAGTGAGCTCACAAGTTGTTTAGAGGCAAAACTGTCTACTCATGAAAATACATGAATGTTACATTTGAATAGGGAATCTGTATGGAATCAGAATTACAGATATTATGGAGTATGTGCCATAACTAGCAAGGGTTTAAAGTGTAAAAAGAAGATATTGGCTCATAATCTTTGCTCATTGACAACACATCTATGCAGCAGAGGGCTGATCAATCATACAGCGCAGCCTGCCTCTTTATCACTGTGCAGGTCCACGCTGGAGGGGACAGTCTCTTAGAACAAATTCTCACGTCTGACTGTTGGAGGAATGGGCATTGTTTCTGGTGCAGATATTTTGCTGAAAAAGTCTGCATGGGACAGAAAGACAATGTAGGAGTGACAACGACCGGACGTTAGCCCAGCCTGCACCGCAGTGCACAGAGTCAAGCCTGTCCAGGTGATGGATATTAACGAAGAAAAGTGTGAACGGGCGAAAAGGCAAAAACACCAATTCCTCACTGCACATCACAAAACACCCCCTTCTCTCACACACATACACGTGCTCTGAATCTAAAAAGAAAGAAAAAAAAAGTGCGGACAAAACAAAAGAAAATGCACACATACCAGATCCGTGGTCATATTTTGTTGAGTTGTTGCAATCATTGTTATCCGCTGCAAGCTCTGCTCTGCCTCTGTAGCCTCAAAACTCGCCGAGCTGCTGCACTGTTGTCTTGCGGAGCCTTTTCTGTATCCTCTGCTTCTTGCAAGTTTGTCCTCGGTGGGCTGGTGGTCCCCCTCCCCACACTCAACCAACCCACTCCCTCTAAACGTCTCTCTCCGCCTCAGTTTCTCTCTGGTTGGGTGCCTTTCGTTCATTCACTCATCTGTTTTTAGGCTATTAATCATGATAAAACATTGTTGGGCATGTAAATACAACCGTAGGCGACTCCAGCTGTTCAGCTTTTCCAGTCCCCCTTTAAAATGCGTAATTATAAAACAATAAAACATGTTGGAGGTGATATAAGCCAGATTAACGTAAAAGCACAGGTAAAGGTTAGTGCTATAATTTAATAGCGTGACTATTGCCTCTATAAGTAAATTAAAGCGCAGTGAACGCCTATTTTAATATAAGGAGAACCACAATAGGCAAGGACCTTTCTATAGACACATTTAGCCCATCTGTCATGACTTGATTAGCTCATACACAATTATGAATATAATATGGCCAGAGAAGAATAGTATTGCTTTAAAAGTATGATTGGAAAAGTTAAAAGTTAAGGATGTGTGTTTTAGGGGGTCGAACAGAACACATTTATTATGGAAAAAGGGAAACTATTTGCACTCCTGTCGAATAGAAACATACCCATATTATAAGGTGAAGATAGTTATTTTTATAGGTTTATTTAAAAAAATTTCAATAATAAATTATGCATAAAAATTAATAAACACAGTCTAAGCGAAAGCCCTTTGGGACGTTATGCTCTAAAAACATTAAAATATATAATTAATTTCAAGCAAAGCAATAATCAAAAATTGACACGGAAGAGTTTGATATACAGTGTAAAATTCTTAGCTGCCCTGCTGTGATCCTGGTTGTGCAGAAGGGTTCGTCCTGTTAAAAGGGAGTTGTTGTTTTTTTCTTTAAAGTGCTTGCACAAATTGGGCTGCCTGATTTGGGGGATTTTCTCCAGAAAGCTATAGGGTCTTTACTTTACGGTATAAAGCGCCTTGAGGCGACTCTTGTCGCGAACTGGTGCTATATTAAAAACAAAACTTTAACTGAATTATGACCTCTGTTGGACACAAACAGGTTAAGGATGGTAATTATAGTTTTTGGTGTATCCGTGGCCCTGCAGATTCTGGCCATATTACTTGCTAGCATGAGCAGTATATGTTTTATAGAGTGTCTGTGTTTTGACAGCCGCAGCATAACGGCATTAACAGTCCAAACTCGGAAGTCGTTATTTTTCCACTTACGTGCTCTTGGGAAAAAGCACGGGTCTCTATTTTTGAAAGATATGACCGGAAGTATTACTTTTTATTCTCATTTCTTCTTTGTTATAAATTTATTCGCTTATTTGATTGCTAAATATTAAATGTATTATCATTAGGGTTAACACTGGATCAGTTCTACCCATTCTGACGCAAATCTACTCGCTTACCTGTGAAGCGACTGGCCGTTACGGGGGTTTTACTTTGAAAATACAAACACGGAAGTTGCATCTATTTTTTGCGTTCACACCCGAGCCGTCTTCATCTCTCATTGGGTAGCGGTGAAATTTGAAATGCAACCCGCTCAGTGTGGCAGTAGCTGCCGAAGGATGTGGACAAAGGTTCGAAAAACTAACAGCTAAAAAAAAAAAAAGGAAACGGAAAAAGAGCAGTGTGGTGGCTAAATATCACCGAAAGGCTTTTTTGTACAACGCCTCTCCAGGTATGTAGGTAACTGTTGCTTTCTGAATTTTGCAAATGGAGGAGATACACCACCTAAACTCAGAGCCATCGTAAACGCCATGTTGTTTAGGCAGTGTGC
Source organism: Maylandia zebra (assembly GCF_041146795.1). NCBI lineage: Eukaryota > Metazoa > Chordata > Actinopteri > Cichliformes > Cichlidae > Maylandia > Maylandia zebra. The sequence continues at coordinate 29,975,232 of NC_135186.1, forward strand.
GGTTAATAGAGCGTTTAGTCTTTCCTGGCGTCAGAAGAAAAGCAAAATAAGCCAGCGTGTTCAACATAACGGCAAACACATATTTGCGTGAGCATACCAATACAGCAAGTTATCTGTTTTGGTTAAAATACTTGCAAAACTGAAAGGCGGCTAGCAAAAAATCTAGATAATCCACGGTATTCTGTGTGGTTGAACTTTAAAATGTATTTCTTCTCAGAGGGCCTTAAATTGTAAGACACCATGGAGACTGCGGTGCTGAACCTCCAGAGCTTATATGAAAGGATGAGGACGCAAGTTGACCTTCTCAGTGAGAACATTGAACCCAGTGAGTATATCATGGCTACAGGTTCTGTTGTCTTTACCTTCTGTTAATTCACACAGGCACTTCAGGCCCCTATAGACTATACTAATGCTCCCATTTTTCCCCCTAGACTTTATTCAGATGGCACAAAACTTTGATGACTGCCGTCGCAAATGGCTAAAGACTGAGCATGAACTGGGGTCATGCAAAGAGATGCTGAGAAAAACGGAGACTGAGAGGGGAGCCTTGGAGGTCAAACTGAAGCATGCCCGCAACCAGGTAGACGTGGAGATACGGCGCAGACAAAAGGCTGAGGCAGACTGTGAGACACTGGTAGGAAGGATGACTAGACCCTCATTGCCAACCCTTCTTTGTTGTTGGTGTCAATTTAGGCTACAGTGTGATTTCAATTGACTCATTTTTGTGTCGTGCTTGGATTTCTATGATACAGGACCGTCAAATTCAGTTGATCCGGGACCTCTTGACCTGTGAGGGATCCAGTAACAGCATCCAGTTGAGTGCAGAACAGCGCTCAGCTCTGGCTTTCCTGAACACAAACTGTCAGGCAACAACCAACCTTAATACCAGCCGAAGGTAAGTAACTCAAGATGTTTTATGTTAAATTCAAGCTGTTTAATGTAAAGCTCTTATTTCTGATTACTGATTGTTTGATTTTAAGGTACTTTCTCTTACACATGGGTACATCTAAACATTTCAGCCTTTTTACTGAATTACTACTTAGAGTTTTGAATCAGCCATTAAGTTAGGTGGGACACATGTGAGTAAAAGAACAGCATTAGCTGATCTGATGCATATTTTCTGTTGCTCTTGATAGACTGATGACGATAGATGAATCAGGCTCCATCTTGTCAGATATCAGCTATGACAAAACAGATGACTCTCTTGTAAGTATTTCTCTTTTACAAGTTAGAACTTGAATGTATGGGGGAAAAAAACCTTTAATTTTGAAACTTTATTTTTTTTTACTTTATTTTTATCACTTTGTTTCAAAGGAGCAGACATAACAGAGCAAAATAAAACAGGTCACAAGGGGTAGGTAATACAATAAAGCACACAGTTACTGTGTACTTTATTGTATTACTGCTTTACTGTGCTATTTTATTGTTTTTTGAACGTTATTTTTATCATTGCGTTTCAAAGAAGCAAACAGATTTCACAAGACAGAGCAGATCAAAACAGGTCACCTGGGGTAATACATGAAGCACACAGTGGCTAGTTAAGTACACGATAGTGATTGTTTTTTGAATTAATCCCAGGGGTCTACCCACGCACCTGTGGAAAATCAACAAAAGAAAATGAATGGAAGTCCAGACTAGTCCATCAAGTCCTTCCAGACCCCAGATCAAGCCAGATGTTCACGCATGAAAAAATCGATTATGATCAGTGCACAATGTTCAAAACTATGGTTACCACAGGAAGAATTGTCTAATATGATATAGTTATTATATAATTATCAGTCAATCTTCTCCTTATCTCATATATAACAGCCATTTTAATTAATACTTCTGAAATGTATCTCTACAAACTCTTTTCATTTCTTTTACAAGGCCAGCCACATTCTCAAATTTAGTGTCTTCAATTTATGATACTATCTCTGAGCAGTAAGATTGGACTGCTGGACATTTCCAAGATAGTGGTCAGCCAATTTATAATTACATTGTCAGGTCCATGAGAATTCTCTCCACTGGCTACGACTGGAGGTGCTGACATTTATTTCACATATATTTTAGCGATCCTCATTTGTTGGTGTTATATTTGCTTCCTTCTCCCATTTAACTTTGAAATATAAGGTGAAGTGTTTCCTGAGAAATTGCATACACTAATACATTGTAGATACCAGATTGTTGTGGATGTTGTCCCTGTCGGTATCAATGAAAATAATTGAAATCTGTTAATGACATGCTCGATCTTGACAGGATTGGGATTCCTCCACTGTGAGGACAGTGCGACTCAAGAAACGAGAAAAAAGGGTGTGTTACTTCTGCTCTTTCAAATTTGAGAAGTGATGACATTATTTTATATGTAATGGAAACGAGAGTGTTAAAGTTCTGTTTTGATTTTAGCGCTCCTCGAGAAATCATGTTGATGGTCCTCCAGTTGCCTCCAAAAGGTCTCGATCAACAGGAAAAACTTCAGAGATGGTAGGTTATTTATTTAGCTCTGGGTATTGCTTTCATATATCATACATGATCTTAATCATTCATCATTTTTGTTAGCTTTGGCAACCAAATGCTGATGGCAGATTGCAGCCAAGTCTTGCAGCTCATTGCTGTGCCCTGATGTAGTTTGGCTGTATTTGGATATTCTGACTGTTCTTATGTGTTGTGACAGGGAAATGAGGCCATTGTGACAAAGACCACAGTGACTGTTCCTGCAAATGGAGGATCTGTTGAGGCGGTTTCTACCATTGAGACTGTTCCATACTGGACCCGCAGCAGGAGAAAGACTGGTAAGATGTCTGTTATGAGGTAGTATACAGCTAAAATATCTGTGGACGCTGCTTTTATATATGGCTTATCTATGCTGGAGTTATATTCCAGCCTGCTCAAATGATTGTTCTTAGTTTCATCCAGCTAACTTTGTTCTTCAGTAAGTAAAATCATCTACTCGGCTAACAAGATAACAACATGGGGCTCTGTTGGGTTTTAGCAAAAGTAATAACACATAATTTAATGGAAAAACAATGTTGGATGTGTTGGAAAAAAAACTTCATTATGCAGTAGGAGTGATTCAGAACTGCACGATGAAGGTTTGTGCTATTTTACAAGCAGGTATTTATTTTCTATCTCTCCTGTTCAGCTGCTATGGAATGGGACTCTGAATCTGTCAAGTCTGAGGATGTCTTCAAGCAGCCTGCCAACCCTGAGCTAGAGATGAAAACTGCGCCTAGTACTCCACAAAGCAATGGAGGCGTCCGCCTTCATGAGTTTGTCTCCAAAACTGTAAGAATGACATTAATGCGAAAGAACAGCACTGACTGAATGTAACTAGAAATGCACATTTTCCTTTCAGATCAAAGGAGTGTTCTCTTTATCTCCAAATTAAATATGTTTTGCCATTATACAGCAATAGCTGAAAAAGTAAAAGGGATATTTACTTATATATTTTAAGAATTGAATATGTTAAATTATTTATTTTTTTATTGGCTTAATTTAGTGTTGCTATAGCAAGGGTGCACAATTAATTTCCCCAACGGGCCACATGAGAGACTGGGGCTATTGTGGTGACCTCCACTAACATGCTTGTGAAAAGATAAAATTAATATTGAACAGAATTGAGTTCAGCTTATTGGTACCCCCCTCAACAATAGTCCCAGTTTCTCTTGCGGCCCCATGGGAAATAAATTACCCAGCCCTGCGCTTCAAAAAAAATGTTGGCATCCATATTGACAGTGTTGTTTGCTCATTTGTATCGCTATTAAACAAAGTGTCTCTGCTTCTTTAGCTGCATATATATGGTAGATAACTTCACAGTCTCCTGTGGAATGTCTTTATAGGTCATTAAGCCTGAATCCTGTGTGCCCTGCGGAAAGAGGATCAAGTTTGGCAAGATTTCACTGAAGTGCAGGGACTGCAGGGTGGTCTCGCACCCCGAGTGTCGTGAGCGCTGCCCTCTACCATGCATCCCCAACCTGGGTGGCACACCAGTCAAAATTGGGGAGGTATGTAATACAATTTTTACTCTTCATGTGCAGGTGGATCCACTGAAATTTAATCACAGTTCTGGCTGCTTAACCCATATCCTGTCTTTGTTTTTGTTTTGTTTTTTCAGGGTGTTCTCGCAGACTACGTCCCAGACACATCACCCATGATCCCTCCCATTGTGGTCCACTGTATCAGTGAGATCGAGCAAAGGGGACTGCATGAAGTGAGTGCTATTTCACTGTCCTAATATTATGCAGAAATGTGAAGAACAGTAAAGCCTCAAGCCCCAGTAGTTATTTTTAATGTCTTCCCCTTAAGCTGAGACAGAGCTGTAACTAAGATTTTACAATCTGTTACTGGGAGCTTAAGTTTGTAATTGGGCTATGGAAAGGCTCCAGATCTGCTGATTGCTGTTTGACTTTGATGCCATCTCTTCTTTCTGGGTTGTTTATTTAGCACTTGTCTTACTTGCCTTTTTTGTGCATAACTCAATTTCATGTGAAAATTGTTGAGTTTTCCTACCCGAGTTTCTTGCCTTTTCTGTTCTTATTAGATATCCTTTATCTTAACAAGATGAGTTGTGGACTCATCAAACCCTCTTATTTGCAGAAATTTTGCTAAAATTAATGTTGAAATGGAGCTAAAGTCTGACTGACTGACAGATCTGCTGATGCAAGCTGATTAAGCTGTTTTGTTATTGTTCTCATTTAAATGCATTATTATTATTATTATTATCATTATTATTATTATTATTATTATTGCTTGTAGCTACTCTGTGTGATTTAATGTGCTATTCTTTGCTATTTATCAGTAAATATTTAGTTGAACCATTTCTATGAAAGGGTGAAAGAGGAAGGCAGAAAATTAAGGGAATCAGAGCTAGCAAATGTCCTGGGGATGTTGTCTTTTGGATATTGGATTTTTTTTTATTCGCATAGTACTAAATCACAGCAATAACAGAGTTAAGACACTTTATATTGAAAGATAAAGACCCTACAATAATAGAGAGAAATCCCCAACAATTGGACATTGCCTTATAAATAAGCACTTGGCACTTATCTAAGATAAGATGGGGCCTTAATATTCCAGACCTCTTGTTTCTGGATTTTAGTACCTTGCTGCAGAGGTGCCCCTTCATATCAAACAGTACGTTACAGATAACAGCTAGAGTAATTTTCCCTAGAAACAATATCAGTATAATTCAGATAAAAAAAAATGTTTTTCCCCTTACTCAGGCTGGACTGTACCGTCTTTCTGGTGCTGAGCGCACTGTGAAGGAGCTGAAGGAAAAGTTTCTCCGTAGCAAAACTGTTCCTGTGCTCAGTAAGGTGGATGATATCCATGCCGTCACTGGCCTCCTCAAGGACTTTTTGAGGAACCTTAAGGAGCCTCTTCTCACCTTCCGCCTCAACCGTTCCTTCATGGACGCAGCTGGTAAGAGTGTGTTTACTAGTCTAGGGTTTTGGCACAAAGCAATGTCTATTTGAAATAACTGCAGTGTTGAAAGTTAAGCAATTTATCCAACACATGATTAAATACAGGTTTCATAAGTGCTTTTGCTTTACATTTGTGATTTGTTTTGATGAGCGATGAAAACCTCTGGTGGGAATTTGCCTGGAACAAAAACAAAGGATCGATCTCTAAGTCTGTTAGCATTTTTAGTGTTTGTTTTCTACTGTAGTCAGATGCATTTTCCTTCTAGCCGCTAATAAATCCACAGAAGTCACAACACCCTATTTCTTGGTCTGTACTGAAAAAATGTGTTTTCCTTGTTTTCCCACAGAGATTTCAGATGACGACAACAGCATAGCTCTGATGTACCAAACCATTGGTGACCTGCCACAGCCCAACAGAGACACGCTGGCTTTCGTAATCCTTCACCTTCAGAGGTTTGCACCTACTCTTCTCTCACCGCATAAGTCATATATACATCATGTAAAAGAAAGAAAGTTTATTCTCTCTAAAAAGAACATAGCAGCGCAGTTTTGGTTTGCGAAGTTGCATCTTAACATCATCTGTCTTTATGGCAGATGAGACCAAAGTTTTTGGCCATGATGCACGGCATCACATTTGGTGAAACCCAAACAGCACAAATTATGTCAGCACAAATACATCATGACGCACTGTGGGTGATGTCTGATGATTTAGACTCATTTTGGACACCTTGCCAGCATGGAGTGGAGCATAAACTCCTCTTTATACCAAAGTTATTCCAGAGTCAAATGTTATGCATTCTGCCCCACAGCTAAAGCTTGGGCCAAATTGATTAATACAACAACAACAAAAAAAATCTAAAACTGAATGGCTGAAAAAGAAGAATCAAGGTGTTGCAATGGGCCAGTCAAAGTCCAGATTTGAACCAAAATGAAATGGTGTGGCATGACGTTGAGAGCTGCGGATAAATGAATGCCCCACAAACCTCAATGAACTGAAGCAGCACTGTAAGAAGTTGGCCAGAATTCCTCCACAATAGTGTGAGAGCCTGATAAAAGTTATTACTTCTAAGTTATTGCTGCTAAAAGTGATTCTACAAGATATTGAATTATGGAGTATACTTAGTATTTCACAGGCTTTCAGAGTCCTGTGGTAAATTTCCTTTTCAAGCGACTGTATTTGTGCTTTGGTAGATACATTTTAACTCTAGTCTCTTTGTACCTCACCTTTATAGAATATCGATATGCATTCTCTAATTCTAATATCGGTCGAGCTACGTCTAGGAAAAAAAGTGCAGAATTGCATAAACAACCTGAACTTTTTACTTTATATTTATTTCTGCTGTTAAACTTAAAATGAACTTTTTTTTAAAGGATGCTCTTGTTTTTACTTTTTATTATATTTATTCAAAAACCGGTGGATGCTCATTTTTTAAAATGTTTCAAATCAGCACATGTACTATTGTACCTGTGAGCCAAAAGCGCTGTTTGAGTTTTCTAAACTAAGTCAAAAGGCTTAAAGGCAGAGAGGGGCTGCTCCAAGGACTGTATACTATAAATGATTATTTTAAGCAGTGAATGATGCAAAACAACTTTCTGCAGGCACCAAATTAACATTTTGGAGCTGGACATGGGCATTATAGGCCCTCTTTAAATCTCTGTGTAATCTCTCGGGAGTTATTTTCATATATATATTTCATATGTCGTTGATTATACATCAGCTGGTCAGTACTGAATCTAATCAATTCTTTCAGAGTTGCTGACAGTTTGGACACCAAGATGGACATCAGTAACCTGTCCCGAGTTTTTGGTCCAACAATTGTGGGACACGCAGTTCCCAATCCTGACCCTATGACAATCCTACAGGATACCAAACGACAGCCTAAGGTAAGCTTGGAAGATGAGACGCAGCTCTTGCATACCTGTCCTAGTGTGCACTTGTTGAGCGCCTGCTGCAAAAATAAACTAAAGAAGAGCAGCGGATGCCTCTCTTTAAGGTGTAGTTGCACACACTTTACAACTGCACAGTTTCCTTTGCCTTAAACTGAAGCAATCTTAAATGCTGAGAACAGCTCTTCATCTTTTTCAATTACTCTTGGATTATTTATAACTGATTCTCTGACAAAAGTGACCATAATAAACCAAGTCTGTGGCAAACACAATTGGCTCATTTTAATGTGTTCGCTGCAGGCATCAACAAAACGTGTAATTTGCCCAGGGGTAGCCAGACTTCTTGCAGCTGTTCCCTTCATTACACTTGTGGTTAGTCTCCTTCCACATTTGCTGGTTGAATACCTTTAATGTGAAATACCAAGTTGATGAAATCACAAATTTATCTCAATGACACAAAATGACATGCAGGTTTCCTGTGAATCCCTGTGAGCTGTTATTATATAGAGATGTACCCCCACAATGTAAAGATTGTTTAATAGTTAGTGCTGGAAAAGAATGCATAAATAATTTTTAAGATGTCTTAAATCTCACAGATTATAAATGCATTATACTTTCACTAGAATTTGCAGCAAAAGCTGCCATTTCTTAAACATTTACTTCTAATATTTATAACATATTAAAGTGTTTGTTTGTTTTTAAAAAAAAATCTTAATTCTGATGCATTTTGCTATTTATCAGGATGACAGTGTCTGGCAACAGATTTAATATACATTATGTGGAATGGCTAAATCTAGGAGACTGAGCACACACAACAGCTGGAGGCCACAAAAAATCTTACAGTGTAATATTGCACAGAAGAAGAGCATAACACCATTATTTTTTTTTCTATTTTTTCTTTTTTTTTCTTTTCTTTTTTTAGTAACTCCCCTCAATCTTGCTTAAGGCAAACCTAACTAGCGTAGCACGGGCGGAAGTGGATTAGGCAATACTCTGAAATAACCCTGATCTTTTTCCATTTTTTACTAATCCCTTTCTGTTCAGGTTGTGGAGCGTCTGTTGGCTCTGCCGGTGGATTTCTGGGCCCAGTTTGTGATGGCAGCAGAACACGAGCAGCCGAACTTGGAGCATTTGATCATTGAAAATGCAAACTGCTACGCCACCCCTGAGAGAGCTGGAGGTTTGTTAAAACTTTTTGTTATTGCCGTATGAGTGTGGGCGCAGTTGTTTCAACAGCCTGACATTTCATGGGAGGCTGAGATTGTAAATGTTAACTGTTTGTGATATTTCAGTGAGCATACTGGGACCTCTGACCACTCCGGAGTACCAGCTCAATAAAACCCCCTCCTCCAGCTCTCTGTCTCAGCGCATGAAGTCCTCTCTGACACCCAGGTAATCACATGAGCACAGTCCTCCCGGCCCTGCTGGCATTATAATCAATGATCTCATGATTAATTGAGAAGATAAAGCTACAAAGTGTTTTCTCTCCTAATTTACATAAATGCTGACTTCTTCTGACTTTCATATAACTTAATCTACTGTGTAATATCTCATTATCATTCATCAGCTCTGTTTTATTGACTATAGCTCCTAATTAATAATTCCATCATGTTTTTAAAAAAATTTTTTTTATGTATGCTGTTTGTTGCAGATTTGGGTCAAAGAGCAAATCGGCAGTGGGATTTTCTCGCCAAGGAAAGTTCTTTTCTTCTCCGCTGCTCAAATAATATCAAAGCAGCTGCATTTAATCCTTTATTCTTACTGCAATAACAGCGACTAGTTTGTTTTATGAATAACATTTAATTGCATCTATAAACACCTCCAATGTAGTCTTCCTCTGCATTCTTAAAAATTCTGTTTCTGAATGTTAGTTTTTATTGTTTTGTTTTTTTTGTTTTGTTTTTAACATTTGTAAAATGGGATTTTTTTTTTTAAAACAACTAGTTTTTTCTGTCTGTGCACACTTGTGTCTTTAGGACTGTTGCTCCTAATAAATGTCCAGTGTGGCATTCTCATTTCAGATGACAACACACGAAAATGCACTGTCTATTCACTCTTAGATAAGTGTGCTCATAGATGAAAATATGTACTGTATATGAACAGTTTTATTGTGACCCGCTTCTAAATGTAATTGTTTCCCTTTAATAGTTTTTCAGCTCATGTGTCACTCAGAAGTTGAGAAACTTATTTTTTTATTATTATTTTTTTGGTATTTCATTCTAGGTTGTAGTTGATTGTGTGGCTGATGTTTGTATTTCATTTGTTTTTATTTTAATTTGAATTGTCCCACAGTATTTTGTTTAGTGAATATAATTTAGAAGTGTGCATACCTTTTTCCTTCTTGTTTAATAACAAACTGTAGTAATAAGAACTCAACTTTCAACCAGATCTACTTGGTCATCGTCTACAAGCTTCACTAGGTGTGGATCGTTTTAGTAAATGTCAATGATCTCATTGGCTATTAGCCTGTTGAATTACTGGGGCATTATTTGATAAACTATAATCACGCAGTTTGAACAAAAATACACTATCTGAATTTCATATAAAATACATTTACAAAAATGTCTCCTGTCCTGTGACTGTTTTGTGTAGCTTCTTTACATTTTGAAAATTAATCAGTAAATGAGGGTGCAATCCCATTTAGTCTACTTTAATATCATTATGTGGGATCATCCTGAAGGGAGGGCTAAAGCTGGTTGAGTATGTGATCCATATTCTCGAAAGCCACTGGAGAGGCTTGTGCTCACATCGTTAGGATGATTAGGTGTACTAAGAGCCAATTTATTTATTTTTTTAAATTTTGTATTGGTGGCACGGTGGTTAGCACTGTTGCCTCACAGCAAGAAGGTCCTGAGTTCAATTCCACCGTCAGGCCGGGGTCTTTCTGTGTGGAGTTTGCATGTTCTCCCCGTGTTTGCGTGGGTTCTCTCCGGGTACTCCGGCTTCCTCCCACCGTCCAAAGACATGCAGCTTGTGGGGATAGGTTAATTGGATAATCCAAATTGCCACTAGGTGTGAATGTGAGTGTGAATGTGAGTGTGAACGGTTGTTTGTCCCTGTGTGTTAGCCCTGCGACAGACTGGCGACCTGTCCAAGGTGTACCCTGCCTCTCGCCCTATGACAGCTGGGATAGGCTCCAGCGCCCCCCGCGACCCTGAAAAGGATAAGCGGAAGTGAATGGATGGATGGATGGAATTTTGTATTGTTGCAACCAATAATATTGCTAATGTGAGGACTCCATATTTGGATTTTAAGTCTTAAGAGAAACATCGGGAAACCTCAAGAAAAATTCTAACTCCTGTAACTGATACCACCTCCTGGTATTTCCACTTTGATGCCCATTATCATGTTTCACTCTTAATGCCAATAACGCCTGAATAGCTCAAAATTATTACCAGCACTCAAAGTAGAAACATTGAATGTAAAAACAGAGGTGACTTTATACTCAACAAAAATGTATATATTCAGATATTGATCAAAGCCCCAACAAAATATTTAATGTGACTTTTATGTAAATGGTGTATGTGAAAAATTTACATTTAAAAATTGCAGACACCAAAAGTAAATTACAAAAAACCTCACTCATTTTCAGTGATTTGAACGTGCGTAGCTTCTTTGTGAGAGGTAACTCTTGTTCAGTGTTCAAACATTATAAAAGTGACATCAAAATTTAGGGAGTGGCCACAGAAGGGGGGTATTTTTCACATAGTTCTGGAAGGCGGGGTCAGATCCCCACTTCCTCGTGGCCTGCTTCTCTAAGATGGGGATACCGCTAACGTAACGTAGCAGGAACCAGACGAATAGAGGGGAGACCACACTGAGATACTGGGAACCCTGCATCGCTGAGGAGGCTGAGAGCCAGAGACCTGACCACTGCAGGATTTCTCCAAAGTAGTTAGGATGTCTACTGTAAGCCCAGAGTCCACTCTGGATGAACTTCCCCTGGAGGTGAGAAAGTAAATTGGACAGTACAGTTACAACACTCGGTGAGTGAGACATTAATACAGTTTAGGGTTATCCTCACTTACAGCATTATCTGGGTCACGCTTGAAAACCCATTTCTGCTGGTCAGCAATAGCTTCTGTAGCAAAGCCAAGGCCCCAAATGGTCCAGCCAATGTAGTCCCTCGTTCCCAGAGGCACATTTCGCTTCTCACTGTTCAGCATGAGGGTGGGCAGGAGGGTCATAAATACCCACACAGCTGAAAGAATGGAGCAAAAAATGTATGATTTTCAAACAGCATAACCTTAATACTTCCATGAAATAAATGTGACTGTAACCAACAGCTCTTGCCTAGAATAAATACATATAAAGAGCCAGAAACTAGACAGTGATTTATTTGTGCAAAGTCTCCCTTCACTTGGGTGCAGTTGGTCAAGGACTCTGGTAACAAGAAAGAGGTGTTTACATTACTTCCAAGTACCTTGAACAGTCCAATACACAAAGAATGTCCCAGGGCTGTCTCTAACATTGTTAAACCTGCGATCATGACCGTCCTTCAAGATTCGCATGAAGAGGAATGTCCCCAGCCTGCAGAAAAAACATACTTAAAGTCTTTTCACATTAACCAAGCCATTATTCATTAACTTGAGTTACCTGGCTTTAAAGTCTCACATGCATTAGTTCCACTGACCTCACCAATGACCCTCTAGGACTAAAATTACACAAAACTCTGATAAAAAAAACATATAACCTGCTCATATCTCTGTTTAGTTTTCTAGCGTAGCAGAGCGGTCAAGAGGTGTTTGGCACTTGGCATCAATACTGACTGCCTTACCTGAGTCCCCATGCTGTTACCAACCCTGTCTGCACCTTCTGCCGGGTATGACTGGCCCCTCCCCAGATACGACTCAGGTGTGCAAGTAGTATAAATGTGCCAGAGCCTGGAAAATTGTAGAGAGAGACAGAGTTGTAGAGTGAGGGTGGTTTGAAAGTGGGCACGGCTGGTGGCTGTACTTGTTGCAGACTAAGGTGTGTCCGATAAATCTTTTACTCAGGATACTGCAGACAATTGGTTCCAAAGTTCAAGGGTACAAATACACAAGAGAACAGCGCGGAGTTGGAAAACCAGAAGAAGACGAGTAAAAGAGAAGTGTCAAGGTGATTAATTTGGGATTTCTTTTTTTCTAATTCAGTCACTGGCGTGAACAGGTAAGCAACGTCAGTCTATATCTGACAAATGTTTGAGAACTAACTTTAGGCAGACTATGTTCATTTCTATACTTCCTTATTGATTGTGAGCTTACGTTTTTTTTTAATAGATAGATATCACAGGCAGATTCAAAGTCACACCAGGCTGCAACTAACATTTATTTTTTAATAATTTGTACATCTTAGTTATTTTCTCAGGTAGAAAGTTTGTAATGTGTGTTATTGATAATAATATGGGCTACATGATGCTGTATTAACCTGCACAAAATCCAATAACATTCAGTTCTTTCTGTAAACTAGCTTACTGACTCATTGGGTAATTCTGTCAGCTGTGCAGTAACAAAATGCAAAAATGATTAAATATGACACTAATATCCCCCTACAGCCATATGAAATGCTGTTAAGCTTTCTCTCTGTCTCTCTCTCTTTTAACCACTGCATGATTAAAACTAATTACAAATTTTTTAATGGGGGCCCTTAAAAAGCGCCCTTTTTGATTCAACCCAGGATAGCTGTGCACGCCCCTGCTGACACATGCGCCTGTTAAGCCGAAGGAGGAGCTCCTTCCGCGCTGTTTCACAACAAAGCTGTTTTAGATAATGCAGGTTTTGTAATGATCAGTCTTCTTTAAGTGCAAAACACGCTTTTACAGATTAAATCAGTCTACACGGATCAGACATATCGACTGTTCCCCCTTTAGATGTATTTCGCTTTCAGTCGAGTTCGAGCACTTTTTAGTTGCAGTTCTTCACTGACAGACAAGCAAAGCTGCAAAAGCAGTCAGTACAGGGTCGTAAATTACTGTTTAGGAAACGGGTTTTCAGATTACCTGCCAAGTCATAAAACTTCTCGGTTTTGAAAGCCGCAGCCAGAGCCCAGCCAGCCCACTGGATGCCCAGGTCGGTGATGGCACATTTGGCCAGAACGCTCCCCATGATCATGTCCTGCAGCTCGGCGAGTAGCAAGGGAATCCGCGACTCTGTCATAAGACCACTCCTCCTACGCCAAAAGTAATAAAAACACTCCGTGTAGGCGAAAGTTCACCAATATCACACTGCTGGAAGTGGGTTGCCGCAGGGATTTCTGGGTATTGTCGTTCTAAGAGGTGATGTAAGCAAGTTCCATAAGCTGCTGCCCTGTATGGAAGACTCCGAGTGCCAAACAAGTTAAGTCAATGCATTAATAAATAATTAATTACATTTGACATAATAAATTAGTTATATACAATGTTAACTAGATATCAATTTAATTTATTTAAATCATTTCACAAGTTATTTATTTATTTCTGATTTCAATTAATAATGACGCAGTTAGTATGAATTAAATGCATTTATTTAATTCATTTTGTCACTTGAGGCCTTCTATAATCCCCCAGTGGAATCAGGGGCGTTTCCAGGATTTTTTCAAAAGGCCCAGAAAAGTCAAGAGTCCTCAGAGAGCACAACTTCCCCCGAAGGGTAACACTAAACACTAAAATGTTGAGTTTTACAATACGATGATGTCAACTTGTGACGACGCAGGGTGTCAGACTGGAAAAATGCGAAGTGCATTTTATTCTCTCCATGCCCTTTCATATTCAATACATTTCCTTGAGATTATTTTTCAAGGTCAACTTTGACCTTAAGTGCTAACAATGAAGGTGAAGGTAAAATACTAACCCTAGGTACTCATATCACCAAGGCCTAGTATATTGTTGTGAAGTTTGAAGATATTTTAAAAGTTTTTACTCATTTTCACGTTGCTTGTGACCTTGACACAATTTTCACCAACATTAAATCAGCTTGAGCTGTTATTGGTATTTACTGTCACAAAGAATTTAAACATTATATCTTGGAAACCGTGATACATTAATGTGTATGTGACTTAAATGCCGCTAATCTGGAGATTATTTTAATGACTTGTTGCTCTGTCTGCTGACACACAGACTCAGCTTTGTATTGGCCACTATTGTTTATTTGCAAAAACTGTTCGCACTTTAGCACTGTGGGTTTTTTTTCCAGTCGTGCACATTGTGACAACCCTGCACTGCCATGTGCAGGGTTAGATTTCTCAGTTGGTTTCCAGCTATTGTCTGTGCTTCCATCCTGCGTTGGTGCCAGCGTGCTGCTGCATAAGTAGAAAAGACTTATTAGTCCATGTGCAACAGCTGTCCCAGTCAGCCTCTCCTCTGCAGTGAACCTTGAACTTCCTGCTTCATCTCTCCCCCACAGCTGAGCCAAAACCAGAACCACACCCTGCCGCCACACATATATACAGTAGCTTTATTTATATGTGGCTCCTGCCAATGCAGCAAGGGTCCTGCAATTTAGTTTTAGGCACATGGTCAATGATCTGTTAAAACAAAAAATTGCAGAGGCACATCAGACTTGTACATAAGGCCATAAAAAGGAAGAATACATACAGTAATTTTAAAGAGTAATCTGCCAAGTGCCAAATAACAGTACTTCAGCTGTTTTGTGATTAAAAAAAAAAAAGAAGACAACGCATGAATGTTTAACTAATTGTCCCACACAATATAAAACATTGTGTCTTTGTTCCACATTTAGTCTGTTGATTTCTTGTTACTAATGCAAGTGTCATCAGTGTGTGTTGCCTACAAATACGGCTAGGAATTAAATGTATCCTGTATCATTCTATTAACTGTAGTTATGCACATTTTAAACCTGATTTTACCTATTTTATTCTCTTATATTAATACTATATTGGTGTGCATTAATTTCCCAACCTGTGATTTCCATCTTGTGTGTTTCCATCACTTGTAATCACTTGAATTGCATTTAATTTGTATGGAAGGTGCAACAAATTGAAACTAATACTGTGATATAACAGCCACAAAGGTAACAATGCTTTCAGGCAAAATATATTTGAACCAGACATTCTGCAGAAGTACACCTAGTAATTGTGATGTTGCAGGAAAGTGTTGTGATATTTTTTCTCTTTTTCCTCTTAGGAATAAACACAGACAAGACAAAATATGGCAGACAAGACAAGTCCGAGAGGCAATTCTGGTGACTTTGCTAAAAAAGTCCAAAGACAGCTGAGCAGAGGCAAAGAAAAGGTACATAGTCTGCAAGTTCCTGTTTCCCCTATGGCAAGAAAGACAAATTTATTGCCATTTAATTGCTGTTACTTTGAGATTTAGCTTTTTTCTGTGCTTTATCTGCAGGTAATGCAAAGGCTGGGAAAGTCAATGGAGACCAGAGATGACCTTTTTGAACATTGTCTCCAAAACTTTAGTGACCAGCAGGTAATCATCCCCCAGCATTGTTTTTATTATGGGAGTTGAAAAAGACTTTGAGCAGAAAGTTTTTCATATGTGTCTTAACACATTTTGCAGTATATGCAAACACAGGGTTATTGAGTAAAAGCAGTGAATCAAACATCATAAAAGTTAATAAAGGTAAGCAAGATAATCACGTGTATACTTATGCTTTATTTGCAGACTGATGGGAACCGAATATACAAGGACTTGAGGGTCTACGTTAATGCAGTTAGAGGTGAAAATAGTCTTTGTTTGAAGATGCTGTAGAACTGTAGATTTGTGCCCTCTGCAGGTCTCAAATAGTCGATTCTGCTTTATACAGACATGCGTGAAGCTTCAAGACGCCTTTCCCAGTCTCTGTTTGATGTTTATGAATCTGACTGGGCTGGAGAGGAAGATTTAGGAGCCATTGTTGAGGTCAGTGGTACTAAAAAAAAGACCTATTGCAGCACATTTTAATTCCACAAGTGCAAAAACAGCGAAATGCATGCATCACCAGGGGAACAAGACCCCACATTTTTTCCCCTTGTTATGCATAATTAATGCAATATTTATGCTGTACTTGTGATGCAGGGGGAGGACCTCCTGTGGAATGACTACGAGGTGAAGCTATTAGACCAGGCCGTGCGCACCATGGAGTCCTACGTGAGCCAATTCCCTGATGTTAGGGTAAGGCAAACAAGTATGCAAGCAAACATAAGTCAATATGCAGACAGACAAAGAGCCTGAGAGCAAATGCACAAAACTAAGTTAAGACAAACATGTACTATAATTCACTTACATATACATAGACAATATGTATGACTCTGTTTTGCTCCATTGTAAAAACTGTAGGACAAAATTGCCAAGAGGGGAAGAAAGCTGGTTGACTACGACTCCTCCCTTCACCAGCTAGAGGCACTGCAGACTGCGAAAAAGAGGGATGATGTCAAGATAAGCAAGGTAATTAGAATAACATCAATATCTCTTTGTAATCAACCCTAATTTGTTATAACACATGCATTGAAATTGACTTGCTTTGTCATTCTGCAGGCAAAAGAAGAGATGAATACTGCCAAAGTTATCTATGAGGGGATCAATAACGATCTGAAAGAGGAGCTCCCAGTTCTCTTTGACAGGTCTGACAGTATATATTTATTCTGTCAGAATGAATATGAAGATTATTCAGTATTGCATATTATTCAAATATTCACTGAATTTGCAACAATTTATCTTTTTTTAAACATTACTTGTCAATGTTTGTCTCCTTTAGTCGTATTGGATGCTACGTAGCTGTCTTCTCAGCTGTGTCAAATTTACGAGACATCTTCCACAAGGAAATGAGTACGGTATGTTTGCTCCCTTATGTGTGACCCAATATTGATTGTCCTGAGTTTTTTGTTTTAACCATCCATCTTCTATTTTAGCTCAATCAAGATCTACAAAATGTGATAAAGGAGCTGCAGGCTCAGCATCCAGACAAAGCATTTGCTGTAAAGGGATTGTCCCGGTGAGAGTTTTTTAATTCTTAACTTTAAAGCTTGAAGGCAATTTCCAAATGAAAAACATTTTTAATTTCTCATTACAGTTTCAGAAAAATGTGGAAATTACCCGCCATAGTCACATCTTCTCCTAGAGTAATAATACAAGCAGCATTTTCTTTTAATTATTACTTTTGCAGATTCAGAAAGCATTTAATTGTGCTTTATGGCTAAATGCACTGTTGTTATAAAGCTTCATTCATTTATTCATTTGTTCCACCATATTCTGGCAATACTCCACAGTACTGAACTGCATTCTTATCTCCATGATTTGATCTTTCTCTATCTCACTCCCTCTCTCTCACTATATATTCCAGGTATGGCTCACTGAAAAGACGAAGTCTGATCTCTCCAAAGGCTTGGAAGGCCAGCTTTTCTGAGGTTCACAGGAGCTTCAGTCCTAGAACGAGCCAGCGGTTTAGTTTCAGATCCCCGGAAAAACCTCGACACAGCACCTTGTCCAGAGAAGGCAGCATGCTTAGAGGGTCTTTAGTCGAGTCCAGGGAACTGGATGTAGGGTCGTACCAAAGTGAGGTCCACAGCCCTTCTGCACAGGAAGATGCTGTAGAGAGTGCATCAGGAAGTGAGCTGAAGTCGGGAGACAACAACAATCAAGTTGAAGGAGAAAAGGCTGTGAAAGAAGAAGAGCCCAAGCCGCCCGTAGAATCGGAAAATAAAGGAGATGGAAAAAAAGATCTACCAAGTGCAAGCAGCTCTGAACAAAATAACTCCTATGAATCAGATAGCTTGGAGCTCCAGCTGTCTGCAGCAGACAATGGCCCACTGCACATTGAAGAGACGGACGACAGCCCGGTAACCCTTGAAACTCCAAAACTGAACAGACTGGAGAATGGTGACGCTTCTGGCTTGAATTCTGACGCCAAGGATCTGAGCATTCCTCAGAAGGTTTGTCACTCGAGTAGCACACATGTTGTGCAGCTGTCCTTTTTTTATGCATATTGTGTCATAACTCTCTTTTTTTTTTGGGTGTGCTATGTAGGACGTCCCTGCAGAGAAAGAGATATCCTCGAACTCAAAAAACACAATGGTTTAAAGTTTTCATAATAAAACAAAAGGTTTGTGTGTTTCATTTTGTTCTACAAGATGCCATATTATTATTTCTCTTCTTTCTTTGTCTGCGTTTCTTCATTTGGCTCACTTTATCATCAACCTTTGAACGCCAGAACCAAACAGCGCCGAACTGACTGAAGTCAACAGCTGCAGAAGAAAGAAAAAAAGACAGGGCGACAGTTGCAACTGACAAGTTCAACTGTGATTTCACAACTGACGAACTGTTGCTGTTAGTTTTCTTATTTATCTTTTAAGGAAATCAACTTTACATATGTATTGGTGTCTTTGGGAAAACCTATATTTTCATAAACTCACTCACTGCATTATTAAAGCAAATACATTTTAAAATGAGGGATTTATACAACTAATGCTAGCAAAGACAGAAGCTCTACATAGGTTTACACTGCTAAAAAGATACTGACCACAGAATGGTTAATCTACACAGATATGATATGTTTCTGTCTCTGTGTAAACGTGAAGAGAATGCCATTCCACTCTTATTGTGGAACCAACAAGGAGGCGTTTTAATCATTTTAGCCTTTTAGTCTGTTTTATTATTTCTTTTTATTTGTTTTTGATTAGATTTTATTAATTATGCCTGCAGTGTGAGGACAAACTTTGTAATTCTGAAAAATAAACATAGTTCAAATTTTGTTTATACTAAAGCTGAATTTCTGACTTTTTAATTTTTGGGTTATTCGATGTATATGTGCACAGGATATAAGAACATTGTGTAAACGGCAATAAAAACTGGGTAATGTCACCATTTTGTCTCTCTGCTAGTAGATGTTTAAGATGATGGGGTGGAAAATGGTGAGCGCTCACTCAGCCTGGACTTCAGTACTCATCAGATGTATACAACATTGCTTGCTTAATGATTTGACTGTCATGACAAATTATCTGTGAAATAACATAATTGATTAGACAGTATTGGAAAGGTTTGATTATATATACACACGTTTTAGCTTATGTTTCTTTTATTATAACGAAACAACATGAAGGGACAGCTTCCTGAAATTTCTTGTGGTCATCTGAGCCCAATGTGTGTCTCACTTCTTGATGTGGAACGACAAGCAGTTTTGTTTTCAGTTAGACAGCTGCTAACTTACTTACTGGATTTTACTGGTGACCGTTACACATGACAAATGAATGCTTACGTGTAAGAACGCTTACCAAGCGCAACTACATCTACAGAGGTTTTCAATCTGGCTATTTCAGCTTAAGATTGTTCCTGCTGTATGTGCAAACAATGTGAACTTTGTCACATATTTAAATAATCTGTCATGACTCAGCCCCCCATATTTATGCATAATGTAAAATAAAATTGCTTTAAGGAGATACACCTACACCTATGTAATAAAGAACCCCAGACATAACTAGGATTCTTTATTACATAGATTTCTACACTAGGGCCAGCTAACCAGGGCCATCTTTGTCACAAGTAAAATTATGTTCAGGATTAGTAAAATATTTTTAGAGTACATGTTGTCATAAGAATTTTTTTTTTTACTTCACTTAATCGATGTATGTTCTGGCATTCTTTAAGAATTAAAACAATGTTAAATAATACTACTACTAATACTACTACTACTAATAATAATGACCCAAATGTATTTCAACAGGTAATAGTTTATAATACCATTGTAATAATGAAATAGTTAAATTTATTTCAACTATTAGTTATTTTCTGATTGTTGGCTATGTACTAGAACACTGTCTGCAAAGTTAAAACACTTGATAATGTCATAGTGTGTCATTTATAAAGTCTTTGTAAATGATTAATACATACCATAAACATAAAGAGCCATAAACATTACAGGCGTGGCTAGCTATTAAGTTGAAAGTAATGCTCATAAATCTTGTTTGCAAGGAGTGTGAAGTAGGCCGGTGGGGAGGCGACTGAAGCTGCAAATCAAACACGTAAACCTGGAGAGCTGGTTTGTGTCCTTTCCTACTCACTGTTGACTCTGTTTTCACTTACTCTTTAGTTGGGTTAGCAAAGGATTGTGGTTTACGTTCAAATACCACGAGTTAACGCGTACACTAAACCAAATATCTTGTCATCTGTGACACCATACACAAAACTATGCTGTATATAATTCATAACTAATGACATATGTAACCCATTGCATAAGTAATTATTATTAAACCATAGTAATTAGTCATCATTATCATCGGTTTACCCTTATTAAAGGGGTTCGTGGTGGAAGTGATACATCTTGATGAGAGACGATCTTTGACATGGAGGCAAGGGAGGGGAGGCGGAAACTGAGCGCGTGTGCTTTATGACTCACGAGTGCTGGAAGGAAAACTGTGACTAGTTAACTGTATTCAACAGACGCAGATTCAGACCCCTTACCAGAGCCGCACGCCGGTTAGATTACCAGACTTAAAAAAGGCAGTGGGCGTTAGTTTTCTCCACCATAAAAGCTCTCCCAGGAGGGGGGGAAACTCAGTGAATTTGTCCGGTTTTGTGACGCGCTCCTCCGCTGCGCTGCGCCCAGACAGGTAAGCTCACTCAACAGCTGCGATGAACAATGCCTGATTGATCAGCTCGAGTTTGAGAAGTGTAAAAACTTCTTCTGGAAGTGTGTGTTACTCACTCGTCGGTTTTTGCCCCGGGCTTTAAGTGGATTTGTACCAAACAAGTACATTTTCAGTTGAGGGCTCCTTAAAAAACAGTCAGATGGTTGACTGTGATAAAAAAAAAAGACAGCTGGGCTGCGAAACGCGTTGGTAACAAAGCCGAGGAACGAGGTGTTGACCGGTTTGAGAAAACATGTGTGACAGATTCACATCAACATGTTGGAAAAGCTCTGAGCGGAAATCACCATGAGCTCGTTGTCTGTTTTTACAGTTTGTGTTTTTCTTTCAGGTATAACCGGTGAGAACAATAACCAACCATGAATCGTAAGCTCTATCTTTTTTTTCTTTTCTTTTTGTACTATATAGCCTTTTATTGTTTTCTTCCTGTTTTGTTACAGGTGTCATCTGACAGTTTGATATATTGTTGCGTTTTGGAGAAGTAAAGTTTCAATCTACTTTTACTCGAGTAGTTCTTGTTGGCTAACATTTCAACTTAACCATCGTAGAGCTTCCACTCTGGTCGATTAACCGATCACTTCAGTGAAAGTTAGTTGGCAGCTATTATGTAAATACAAGATTGCTTTCCTTTTCCTGGTCTTATATTACACTATATTGTAAATTCTTTGTGTTCAGTTTTGACTTGTTGAATGAAACAAACCATGTGTAATGGGAATTTAAAAAGTCTTCTTTAAATGTGAAAATATTATTGAAATAACTATATAGTAAAGCTGCATTTAATAGTTTCTTTGTATTTTCTTTTTTACAAGATATAAAAATCCATATATGTCTTTTTTATGTTTTTATTACTGACCATTCTCACAAGTACTATAAACTTTTATTGATTAAAGCTGCCTATAAGTCTGTAATAACATAGAACCCAAAATGACATCTTTATTTGTCTTGCTTTAACCACAAAATTTAAATTTGCTGCAATGCAAAGCTCGGAAAGAAAAAAAAAAAGGGGCCCAAAGCGATGGCGCTTTTGCTGTTTCTGTTAAATCTGTGATTATTGCAGCTCTGAGTTTTTATATTACAGTTACTAGTAACGTGTTTCTCTTTTCCGTGCTCTGACTAATACCATTGCATCACAGCTATTCAGAAAAATAGGAGTTGGACAGGTTTGTTTCAGTCCCAGCCCTTAATAATAATCAGATTACTGTGTCTCAACAGTGAATATTCCCTCCTCAGCCAGCAGCTGTGGTGTTACACAAGCCACTCTCAGTAGACTGGGAGCTGAAGATAGAGCGCTGTGACATTTTTAACATGCTTTTTTTATCTTCCAGATACAGATAGCGAGAATTTGACAACAGCCTTTACCACCACATATAAAAGCAATAAAGTGTGTAAGTACATTTGTCTTTCACTACGATTGTTTTTACTTTGCTTAGACACAACCAACAAATGTTCTGATATTGTGACCTTTAGTTATAGTTTTTCTTATTTTAATAAATAATGTTTATATTTTTTTTTCTTCCCCCATTTATTTTCAGCCCCAGATGTGGCACTTGTTGAATCACTTCCCACACAAACAGAATCCACTACCATTCAGGGTATGCTCGAAAGCTTTTTGTTTTATGTTTTCCTTTACTGGTTGTCTCTTTCTGAACCCACAGCATTACAAATGACAACATTTACTCAAAGTAGAAGTATATCCTGGTGATGCACGTCTACTTAGCTCTTGTTGTGTGACTTTTTTCTTCAACGAAATACTTCAAAATCAAGAATCGAACTGTTCAGTAGTACAAATCATTTTGAAAGTGCCCTAGGTTCCTTGTCTGCTAATTTTATGCCTTCAGCGTGAAATTATTGCAGTTTGAATCCCTCCCAACCTTTAAACAACACATAAAAAAAGCTGTCCAGTTCTGCTTCTTTCAAATAAAAATCCACTCTCTCAAAACCGAAGGGGAAAAAAAAATCTCCTGGGCTCTCTGTATACTTTAGAATTGGTTTTAGGATTTTACTGATCCTTTTTAACATATGTCTGTTATTGGTCCCAAAATGCATAGAAGATTTTACTCTGCATTAGCCAGTTCTGGACCTTAGGTCCTCCAATATGGCTTTACTGGCTGTTCCAAAATTGATGAAGACAATGCAGCTTAATGAACTGCTCATCAGCAAGTCTAGACACGTATATAAACACGTATGCTTTGGTAGCTTGCTGTCTGGAGCATTCAGGTGTGTGTGCAAGTGTGTGGGGAGAGCTGCCAATCTTCTCAGGAGTTGACATCCCACCAAATTCACCGTCATACTGTGCAATGATTAGAAAACCTACAGAAAACAAACCAGATTCTACAAGCTCCAGTTAGCACCCTAAAGTTAATGAAAGTACAATTAGAAAAAGACTGAACAAGTATGACTTCTTTGAAAGTTTTGCCAGGAGAAAGCCTTTTTTCTCTAAACAAACATGGCAGCAAAGCTTAGGTTTGCAAAGTTCTCAACAAACCCCATATCATTTTGAAATGGTGTCCTTCTAGATAGACAAGACCACGCTGAGTATGTTTGACCATAATGCAGAGCACCGTGTTTGGTGAAAACTAAACACAGTATATCAGCACAAACACCTCATACCAGCTGTAAAGCACGGTGGTGGAGGGGGTGATGATTTGGTTTTGTTACACAGCCACAGGATCTGGGCCCATCTGTCCGACAGCTAAAGTTTGGCCAAAAATGGGCCATGCGACAGGACAATAATCCTAAGCACAGGAGCAAATCTACAAAAGAAATAGCTGAAAGAGAAAAGATTCAAGGTGTTGCAGTGGCCCAGTCAAAGTCCAGACCTCGACCCAAATGAAACGCTATGGTGGGACCCTAAGAGACCCCCAACACTGAACTGAAGCAACACTGTGCCAAAAGTGAGATAATGACAGTGAAATAAAAAATAATTGCTTATTGTTGCCAAAGTTTGTTCCACAAACCGATGAATCACGCATGCCATATAATTAGTTCTTCCACATACTGCTTCTGCATTTTGGCTCAGTTTATGCTAAATGCTGACACGGTGTAACATGTCATGTGTTGTTCTTCACAGGTTGTTTTTAAAGATCTTGTAAGGACTACATAGTGTTTCATGTACTGATTCGTAAAACCTTAGAAATGAAAGCAGATGTAACTTATTACATACTTGCTTATTTTTATTTTTATTTTGATGGTGCTTTAGGGGTCTCTTGACTTCTTAGATCACTTCTGAAAATACATTTTTGTAGACTTTGTGTGGCAGCTTTTTATAACACTTCTTTAAGCATTTGTTTATCCTTTTTTTCAAGTTTTGTGTATTTCTGTTGTACTTTTATTCCTTTAGTAGCATTAATTTGTTGAATTGTATTTATTTTGGTATTTACTATTGTACATTTGATTTTCAGAGTATTTGGTAAACTCTTTTTAAATGTTCTATTTTCTTTCCCCCAGTGTTAACAACAGTTGCTCCCACAAGTTCAGACTCTGCAGTTATTGCAGGTAACTGTTTGCACTTTATCTTGAGATTTATTTCTTCTTCTTCTTTTTTTTTTTTTTGCTGCAGTTCAAAGTGTCTTCTAAACCTGCCTTTCCCCCCCACAGTTGTTGTTATTCTCATTCTGCTGACACTAGCTGCTTTGAGCTTTGTGCTCTGCCGGTATCTGTACCACAACAGAGGGGACTACAGGACGACAGGGGAGCTGGCTCCAGGAGAGGACCCTGATGAAGAGGACAATAACAAGCCTGCACCCGAAAAGAAGGAATACTTTATATGAACCTGGTGGAAGACTTATAGCGAGTTAGTTGAGCTTAAGAAAATGATCTGTGGAAGTGTGATAAGAAGGAAAACTATTTCCTTGCGTGTGTGTTTTGAGGGAAACCCGTTACTGGCAGCACACTGTGCAGAGAAAAAAAAAACCTTGTTGAAGATATTTTTCTTTAAAAATGCAAGTGAAACCAAAGAAAAGAGTACCACTGTGAGGGTGAATGTTGATTGGCTGAAGGAGGTGAAAGCTGAAGTTGTGCACAGGTTAGCAGAGCTAAGCACAACATAGTTACATGATCAGTAAATGCAAAACAGTCAAATCAAAGGAGCGCCTTGAA
Source organism: Maylandia zebra (assembly GCF_041146795.1). Lineage (NCBI taxonomy): Eukaryota > Metazoa > Chordata > Actinopteri > Cichliformes > Cichlidae > Maylandia > Maylandia zebra. The sequence continues at coordinate 30,000,167 of NC_135186.1, forward strand.
TGTAATATTTATCATCCACATTTAAATTTCTCTTTATTTGCCATTTCAGTTAGTTACCGTACTTTTCTCAAACTATGTTTAAGATGATTTCTGGTGCTATTATGGGCTGTTACTTTCATATTCATTTGCTTTTAAGAAATACTTTTTTATGCAATTCTTTTATTATAAGCTGGTCAAAGAAAGTGGTTATCTTTCAATAGAACAGGACAGCTACACAATATTTCTTGTTCTTGGTTGTGTTTTGTATACCTGAAATGGTTGCTGGTTACTTCCTTATTTATGATAAATGTGGAAGTCAATTAAACTTGTTTTTGGACGAGTTTTATTACCGTGTGACAGTGTGTGAATGTTTTAATGCATTGCTGCCCCCAGTCTGACATTGCAGACAATGCACTAGCACACTGCACATTAGACTGAATAGGTACACTTGGCTACATCCAATGTAATGTAAAACCTGCTCAAACCAATATGTTGTTATGCTGTTTAGTCAGGAAAGAAATTCCTTAATTTACAAGCCATCTATGTCCACTGTGAGCGACCATCTTTGAACAGAGAGGGTGGTTTACGACACTGTCTGCCACCTGTAATCCAGTTTTAACATCCCTTCCCAGACGCCTTAACGCCCACTCACATCCTGGGCCTTTTGACCTCAGGAAATCACATGATAGGGTGGGGCTAGGTTTCACAGCGGGTTCACCCGAAACCTTACCTTGGCTGATTGTGACCTACACCCGTTTTCACATCTTGCATCGTTTGATTAGGAAGAGGATCAACAGGGCTCCATGTCCCTGTTGGGGGAACACTCCCATAGGGCTTAAATCTGGGACTCGCCACCATTTGACCCTAGAATTGAAGAAGCTTCTTGGATGAGAGGTGAAACGTTTTCAAGCAACTTAAAGAAGTCCAGACACTTTTCTTCCTAAGCTTCTTAGCCGACGATGACCTGGATGACTTTAGAACCTTCACAGACGTATTTCTTAATTTACAATAACCAGAATCGCAATATTTTCCATTCTTATAGGACAGTACAGAAATAATTGGCCTGATGTTGTAATGCATCATAAATGTGTAAGAACAATGAACTGAAAGCAGTGGATTTGCTTCATTTTGGTTTGGGAGTTTAAGTATTCTGGGATCTTGTTAGTGTGTAATGTAAAATGGAGCATGAGATGGACAGGTGGATCAGTGCAGCATCAGCAGTAATGCAGGTAGTACGCCATACCATTATGGTGAGGACAGCTGAGCCTATGGCCATTAGCTCTGGGTATCAAAAGAAGGAATGAGGTTGTGGACACATGGCTGAATCAAATATCCTATGCAGGGTGCCTGGTCCTGGACATAAGATCAGAAGCTCAGACATCCAAACTTATACTAGAGGAGCGAGTTGATCGCAACACCTAATTGGATGCTTCCTGGGCACCTTGCTTTGGAGGATTTCCTGGTACGTCCAGCTGGTAGGAGACCCATAATACACTAGAGAGAAAATACATCTCACCTGATCTGGGAACGTGTTAGGATCTCTGAAGATGAAGTGAAAAATGTTGCGGGGAGAAGAACATCTGGAATACTCTGGTTAGCCTGCTTCGATTCAGAAAATGGAGTGACTGATGCACAAAAGGAAGACTTCGCTATGTTTCAAATTTCCAAAATAACCTTTATTCTAAACTTACATTTTAAATTTTAAGTTTAGTATAAAAAAGTTAAGTGCACCTAAGTTCTTTTTTCAAAGTATTCCATCTTTGACATGTCTCAGCAAACTGTAGTGACACTCATCTCCTTTAGTAATCTTAAAAGATAGAATGTGTACCAAAGTCCATCACATCACTTTAGTACATACATCTATTTTAGAAAATATTGTAAAGAGAATCCCTGAACTATAAATGTCCATAATCCTTCAACAAAGAGTGCTCCTTTTGCTGGCTGTGGTTGGCATAGCATCTACTGGTCAGCTGTAAATTACAGTACTTCATATTGCTGGGACAAAGCCACTGTTATGCTGCTTTACAAACAATCAGAGCATAGATGGGAAAAAAAGATAACGTTTGTACAGTTTCTAAGTTTTGATAGCTGTGGCCTCCTTTTCCAATGAAGCTGTATGAAATGACAGCATGAGCGGGTAAATAAATGGACATGGAGATGACTGTCACATCTGGTGCTGCAGCTTTATGTATGAGCTGCGGAGGAGAGGTTTATTAGAAGAGTGATGCAGGTTTCCAGACAGATGATTCTTCTGACTTAAATAACACTTGAAAACACTAAATGTTGGTTGACAAGAAAACAGGTTTTGTTTTCTGGCGGCCACAGCTGTTAAAACTTGATATGCTATGTCGGATACCCAGTGACACATTGACGCTTGACACAAATGAACAAGTCTACAAATATTAGCTGATGGTATCCATACAGGCAACTTGCCTATGTTTAGCAGTCTTCTTTCAGTTTGCCAGATTATGTAAGATGTAACGACCCTAAGGAAACGAGTTTAAACAGCATTAAATTTTTTTCTTTTTAAAAATCCTGGAAATTAAACATTATGCCGACAGTCATTTAGCCTCTTTGCAAAAGGTTTGCATACACGTGCAGGCAACTGAACAATGTGACATGTCAAAAGTTTCAAAATTGTTTAGACTGGATGAATTTTAAAATGTGAAAAGTGCTAAAAAACAAAAACCCACCCACACAAAAAAAATAAAATAAAAATCCCCAAAACATCACAGCTTTCTTAAAAGCATGAAAACTGATTTAAAAAAAAAAAAAAAAAAAAAAAAAAAGCCCCTTGTCTGCAACTCCTCCGTTTTGCTTAGCAGTGCATTTCAGATAAAAAGTATTTTAATCTAACTTGTACATAGCAAAGGTGCAAAAGTATGCAGCAACTCAAAGATGCAGTTTACCCACATTAACTAACAATTGCAGTCACATCAGACCAAAGGTTCCAATGGCCAACAGTGTCACAAATTCTTGTCCAAGGAAAAGTTTGCTTTTAAATTGTGACATTTCAAATATGACGTCATAACCAAACATAAGTGCATTGTAGACCAGATCTTTGGTACAACCAGCTCATTGGTTATACTAACAAATTTATTAGCCTAACTACTTGCGTAAGTCACTTAAATGTGGAAAAGTAAAGAAACACTGAAATATAAGTCTCAGTAACTTTGCTGAAAATGTTACCTAGAAATGAACGCTATCACAAAAGGTGACATTTTTCTGTGGAGAATAAATACTTGATGATCTAAGATATACTGCGTGAAAAGGAAATAATGAAAAGTAGTTTAAATCTGTACAATAAAACATTTAGTGTATAAACTCTGGGTATCCGACTGTGAAATAGAAACAGGAGACAAAAAAGCTAAAATGTTACACCAACCACCCCTTCCCATCCATCTTTCTATTTGGATTTACTTTAATTTTTCTTTCCTTTAAGTTTACTGAAGTTAATTTGCTTAAATTTAGGGCTATCCCCAGTGCTCTTTGGCACTTGACTATGTTCATCTACAAGTTGCCCAACAAGGTACAGTAAACCACTTTCATATTGCAGTAAATCTTTTGATTTTTTTATTCTTTTTGCTTTAATTTCTTTAATTTACATGTGATTTAAATAGAACAATCTCTCAGAAAGTTCACTGTGCAACAAATTTTCCGTGGTATTTTGGATACTGTGCAAAAGACAAGACATTTCTAGCTAAAAGCATCCAGGATGCTGACTTTTTTTTTTTTCTTCCTTTTTTTTTTTTTTTTTTTAAATAGTTGAGATGTAATTTCTCATAATCATACTGGTACTTACATGGAACTACTAGACACCTATTAATTGAACTACACTAAAAGTTTCAAAAAAAGACAAGTGGATGTTTTTTTTTTTCTTTTTTACTGCAACTTTGTAACTGCGTTTCACTTTCACCATAAAGCAGCTAAACTATATTTATGCGGGTCTGATATTTCAATATTTCATTAAAGTATTTTTACAGGAGTACAAGAACATCTCAGTGTAATTTGCGACCATTCAATCAAAGAAGAGAAGATCTTGTTGACAAATAAAGATGCCTGAAAGAGGTCAGATCTGGAATGACCAAAAAGGTTAGACCCAATGAAGAACTATGGAATGGATTCTGTAACATTACAATTTTCACTTGTCCTCTTCAGGCAATGGAGTTTATCATTTCATCTCTAGGTCAGAAGTGGAGTACTGTACCTTTCACAAGGGCTCTAAAATATTACATTCCGTTAGGTGATATCAGTATTGTGGCATGGCCAAGCAGCCTGAAGAGGGAGGCATATGGGATGGGGAAGAACTGGGGCATCATCTGGGATGGGGACATGGTTTAGGCATGAAGGAGCTGCTGTTACCAGATGGTATAACCTCCACTGGATCCACCCAGGAAGAAGTTATTCTTGCGCTGTGTCATTACAACATTGGCACCTTGCATGGCAGCCAGCTGAGCGGCATTAGGGGGGTGTCCAGGAGGTGGGGGCTAGAAAAGGAAAGAAACAAGCACAAACACAGTTAAAGAGTTCCTCATTTTAAAGTGCATCTCATCTAAGGTGGATATGACTTCTTGGGATGGACACTCACTGGGATGGAAACACTGCTGCCGGCTGTGAAGCGAGCACCAGCATCATAGCCGCTCTCCACCATCACAGTTGAACCATGCGGGTAGACTGCTCCCATTGGATAATAAGCCATGGGGACATTCTGGCCCACTGGCCCAACTGGCATATGTGGCTGCATGGGCATATACACCTGAGCACCAGGATAGGGAGAGGACATCTGAGGCACCTGACCAGGCACCTGAGGTGGAAGCACATATCTGGGCTGGTATATCTGGAGACACAGAGAACAAAACAGATTTTTCTTTTGTTTATAAATGTAAGTGCGAGTTTTAACTCTGCTCATCATTTGACTTAAATACGGATTGGTTACCTCAGAATATGCAGGTGGTGTGTCTGTGTAAGGAGGTGCCTGAGGAGACATTTGCATAGCAGGAGGGTATACAGGTGCAGTGCTCTGCTGAGGGTACACAGCCTGCTGTGGATATGAACCTGCAATAAAAGATTTTACATTAAAGGAAATAATTAAGAAAGAACAAAACTCTTAGGGACCAAACATTCCTCTGTCGTGCCTAGTGGTATTAATACATTTTCTACTGTAATAAAAATGTCATTTTGTTTAAATGTGGACAATAGAGGAATGCAACACATTCAATTTTGCTTATGGGGTCAATGTCCATTGTCCAGTGAACTTGAAGATGGCTCCTGAGAGCCTATTAGTAAGATGTAAATTTCCCCAAATATATTTTTTTCCCCAATAGTTACATATTCATAATCACAGAAAACCACAAAAAACAAAACAAACCCCCAACAAACTGTTTCTTCGGGAGCAGATTATAACAACTCACAGTACACAGGAGAAAAATGAATATATAAAAAAATAAGATTCAGGGTTTCTTGGCTACACAAGTTATGTTAAGTAAAATTTGTTTTATTATTACTATTATAAGAAAAGAAAAAAAATAACGCCATTTAAAAAAAAAAAGGGGGGGGGGGACACTACAAGTGATCAATTAGTAAATCAATAGGGAATTAATTAATTCTGATATGCAAAATAATATTTAAAAGTAAGAACTGCACTTCTCCAGTTTTAACTTAACAAGTGTGACTGGTGGATATTTTTTTTTTCATACTTACTGCTCTTCTTAAACCGAAACTGTAACTAAGGCAATAATAGGCAAATTAAAAATACTTTATGTATGTCTGTTGTGAAACTCTAGGCCAATACAAACGCAGACACGGAAAATAAAAACCTGTCTGACTGGAATTTATTCATTTATTTTGCTTTTATCGTTGTTGTTATTTTTGTAACTTTTCCGGACAAAGAAAAAAAAAAAAGAAATCCTCCTATCCCCCGATGTCGATATCGTTCTCCTCTTAAATTACACAATTACATATTATTTCCTCGATACAGATGGCCGATACATCTTTTTAGTCAACTACAATCATAACCATCAAAAAGCTAAAGAGTTAAAATGTACAGATACGAACGAAACTGGGGACAAAAGAAATGTGTTTAAATAAAATAGTCAAATAATATATGAGGATATAATACGTAAATTGTCAACAAAAGAAAACAAATATTACTAAAATGAGCCTCACGATTATATTTATATGATGGGTCCTACAAAAGAGAAGGAAAGAGTCACGTCAGCTGTGCCTTTAAAATGTGCCTGTCTACAGAGATATTAGCTACCTAGAAAACATGTGACCTGCCCACTAATGGTATACGAATATAGAGAGACAGTAAATGTAAGATTTCACTGTAAACAGCTTCACTACTAACAATATAGCCGCCTTGGTTCAGAGTAGGAGCCACACTGTTACCCAGGAAGCGTCGGGTTATTGTTATGTACGTGGCTAAACGTGAAGTCCGCTTCGGAAAGCCATAACGGCAGCTCTTCGTCTCTAGTTAATCACGTCAGCGTCGTATAGCGAACAGCTGACTAATTACCTAAACGAGGTCTGGAGAAATACCTTTGTTGTTCATTGTCGTGTTATAATTCAGAAGCTGAAGAATATCAGGTTAAACGGAGCTCTGCGTATCTTCTCACGGCCTTAGTTCAGGTCACGGCTTCACACAATCGTCCACTTCCTTGTTTTTCAGCTTCTTGTTGTTGTGGAAGTGGTGACGTCACCCGTTCTCTATCTATCTGCGGTTGCACGCACGGTTTTACGTGCACGCCCGCGCCCCCTACTGGTAAAAATGGAGCAGAGGTTAGCCGCCAGCTGGAAGGAAAAATGATTGTCTTGGTTTTAAGGCAGAGGGCGTCAAATTTACTTTTAATAACGCCCACACTGATAAAGTTTGGCTCACATCAAGGGTCATGCATACCTAGTTGCTTCTTTTTCTTTTTCATCTTCGGGATACTCGATGTACGAGCTGGACACCACCTTATCTGCCCCCATCTCACCATGTCCCTGCCATCCTCCTCTGTTACACCAACCCTCTGAATGTCCTGCTTCACTACATCTATGACTCTCCGCTGTGGTCTTCCTCTTTTCCTCCTGCTTGGCAGCTTACAAACCACCCACTCCACCCTACCTGCACTCTTTTCTTCACCTCTGCACTGCACTGCATTGTTTTGGATAGTTGACTCAAGGTAGTTAAACACATGAACCATTTTTCCTGATACATCCCTGATGTAATCCTACCCTGACCTTGAACCCATCAGTCACTCTTGCCATACAATCAATCCTACCATAAAATTATCCTGGATAATGCTGGTGCATGTCCCATACAGTAATATCAAACACAATTCGGTCCGCATGAAGGCCTCAAAAAAATCAGCAGAATTTCATGCTATTTACCTCCTTTTTATATCGTTTAATCAATCACAACAATAATAAAAATAAATCTAATCTTTGGGAAGTTCACATGTACCACATGTAAACTGCCTTCTAATAAGAAAATATATGGACATAGACATTTATGCAGGTTAATCTACATTTATTGCTGGGCACAATTTGCAAAGGGCCCTGGACCTTGGGTTTGACATATGTACTTTAGGGCCAGTAAAATATAACAGAAATATACAATATTATAACACCATCATTGCTATTTTCTTGTGTGTCCTTAATATACTCTTGCACGTCCTATACAGCATCCTCATATACAATTTGGTCCAGATAAAGACATCAACAAATCAACAAAAATTAATAAATCAATTATGTTAAGGTCATTTCAGCTATTCATGTTCATAAACATGAACATTATTCATGTTCATGTTTATGAACATGAATAACTCATAAACATGAAACACTCTACACAAGCTGTCTTGTGTAGAGTGTTTACTAAAACTTGCTTACTAATTAACTCTTATCAGTTATATCCTGTTTTACTTTTATATTTAGTTGTCTTTTAGGTATTATTTTAAATTTTATTTCCTCCCCTGTCTAGTGATCTTGATTATCTGCACCCTTAGCTTGTTTTCCCCAGGTGTCTCCACTCTGTCCCGATTAGCCTTCTGAGTATGTGTGTATGTATACAATTAATCTCAGTCAGTAAAACTCCCGAAAATCATTGGGATGGCAAACCAAGCCGATAAAAAATATAAATTTTCGGCATTTGTTTATCCTGATGGGTTACCTAAAAATTTACATTATTAAAATGGTTAGTTTTGTGTGAGTCAACTAATTTATTCATCAACTAAATGATGACCTTTGATCTCAGAACTACACATTCATTCCTTATGTATCACATTCAGAATTAACACGGGATTATTCAAAATAGCACGACTGTCTACACCATGATCAAAGGTTATATATTATCTTCCAATTTAAAAAATATGCTATGACAATCATCAGTCAGAAATGTTTTAATCCAGTGAGAAACACATATAAAGCAACCACAAAAAACATATCTAGGTCATTTTAAGAAGAAAGCCCACAAGTCTCCATAATTATTTCTGCTATATTAAATAATTTAATTCTCGTTCACATAAACGCAAAAACGATGCGAATATCGTGATATTACAGACAAACAGCGGTGTTGGGAAATTGAAACGTATCGGCACAGTGTTTCATGAAAGCGTCTCCATTGCTCGTCTTTGTGTGCGCTACTTCCCCTTTAAGAGAACCATGGCACCTCTGAAGTCGAGGCAGACATTTTTCAATGCAAGATTTTTTCTTGCATAAATTATGTTCATGACGTAGTGCAAAAGGCCAATTTTGTAGCAATTTTGTCCGACTTTACAGCTCAAATAGGATTCTGTGAGACACCTCAAGGATTTTTGATTATCTGAACTGTTGCAGAAAGGGCATCGTCATTAAATATTAAGAGACAGGAGATCCTAACATTGCAAGCCTCCTTATCAATGCAAATACCTCTTTTGTGTGCAGTCACAGCGCCTGTCTGGGAGCTGAGATGAATTTTTAATTATGTGTGACTGAAACAAACTGTGACAAGGACCTTTTTAAGAGCCGGGGATTACAGAAAATAAGCTGCATATACGCGGTAAGTTGAATATAATAACCGGACCGTATTCTGGCTTGCGCTTCGCGCATAGCAGCGAAATGGCGAGAGGAAATGAGTTTTGGTTAATATGCAATGTTCGTAATTAGCATAATTTATATATTTATGATAAAGAGAGGGAAATACATAATATTCGGTCTCTTGGCACGGATCGAGATGATTTCCGTCGCCTGTGCTCCGTGCTTGCTGCTTGTCCTCAAAAGTGGCCGACGCGGCGAGACTTTTATTGGCCAGGATGGGGGTGGGGAGCCCATCAACACCCGCTGAAGTTTTTGACAGATCCTCATATCTAACGGGGCATTGCAGCAGGAAACGCACCGTCTCGAGTCTTTTTGTGATCCGTGGTGGACGGGTAACCACTTAACGTCCACGACCAGCGTGTTTGATCACGTTTTCTGCTGCTTAAGTGCAAAACAGTATGGCCTGTTTACAGGCCCCTTTCAAATAGTCTACTCGTGCAATGACTATAATAGCAATGAATTGAAAAGAAAGAAAAAACCCTGTCCTCTGCATTTGGTTCTGTTTAAGCTGGGTTTGTCATTAAAGTGCAGACACTGTGGGCTTATCCGGGAAACTTGATACATATTTTAATTTCTAAAATGGTTCTACATTTTTTAAATCACTTTTTTTCTTCTTTTTTGTTAACCCAGAATGCCAGGAAGACAGTGATTGTGGTGGTGCAGCAAGCCATGAACTCCCAGGATCTGCCTGCCAAAGATGCCCCACTTACTGTCAATGAGCAGGTAACACTCATGTGTTTGTTAGGGAGAAGTGGACCCCCCCCTTCCCAACCTACTCTTGCAGTGAGCTTAACTAAACATAACTTTGCCTTCGACTTGTTTGCTGCTGTTTGCTCCTGTCACCCTCCATGCGCCATCGTGCCACTTCATAATGGAATGATTAACAGTCACACAGCAGACCACTGAGATCCTGATGCACTTTTGTGTTTTATAGACTAATAATACCTATGCTTGTGTTGGAAACAGTCTTTGAATTGCCATGCTTAATAATTAATTGTGGTTTTTCTCTCTCTAGTAACATTGTGTCTAGACATAGTCAGCAAACAAAAGCAATGCTCTTCACAGAAGCACAAAGGCAACCTTTAAGAAAGCATTGCTTGAACTGCTTGTTGGCTGATACTCTTATCATTGTTTATGTGTACTCATGCTCTTTTCATTTATGTCTCTTTTTTTTGTTTTGTTTTTTTGTTTGGTTCATTTTGTCCTAACATGTGCTCGGCTTCTCTGTTCTCCTTAGCCATTCACTGTCTGACTGCAGAAGTCTTTTTTCAGCCATTTAAATCCTGCACTTTGAAATTCCCTGCCAAAGACAACCAGGTATGCATCCTCCTCTCTCTTCCTGCATTGTCTCTCTGCACCTTGTCCTCCAGCCCAGGTTGTCTTGCTGCCCCTCCACTAGGTCTGTCATTATTGCATACCATGAGTCATCAGCTAAGTTCTTCCAGAGGGAATTGACAAGGTGGAGAAATACTGAATTTACAGAATTTTTGTTTTACACCCCTCTGGTGCTAGGTCAGATGAGAATTATCTCCTGTTGTTTCATAAAATAATTGCACATAACTATTTTATTACATTTTTAATACAAACTCAAAGAAAAGCAGAGGCCTTCTTTGCATTTGAGTCCTCTTAGATTAAAATCCTGATCGCTGTGCAGGTCATTGTGATGTCTGGCCATGAAACCATTCGAGTGCTAGAAGTAGAAGTCGATGCGTCTTCAGCCTCTTCAGCAGCTGATGGGAAGAGCGAATGCAAAACTGATGAGGGCGTGGCTGAAGCTGGAGAGCAACCTGATGCCAGCAGCACCCAGGACAGCCCCACAGTGCCCCAGAGCACAGGGGGTGGTGTAGGTAAATCATTGTCATCCTTGATAATGCTGGATAGCAGAGAACTCACTTCTCATATATCCAGACTTGTAGTGAATTCCTAATAACATCTGTGTGATTTAAAAAAAAAATCAACAACTTAAAATGTAATTAATAACCAACTCTGGCTGTGCTCCTGCAGTGCTGGGTGAGCAGCAGGTGGTGTCTGTGGAGCCTCCAGCTCCTACGGTCCAAACTCTGACCCCTGCTGTTCCCATCAGCGTGTCTCTGCCCCAGCACCAGGCCGCCATGCCCATCACTGTGCAAGGCTGTCCACAGGTCTGACTTTTTGAGATGCACACACACTGCACCTCATATTCATATTTAACCATCTGAGAAACAAAGTAGTTTTGCTGTCTGATTTTAAAGGTCGGTAGAAAGAGCTCAGAGTGGGTGGGAAAGCCATTTGGATTTTTCTCATTTTACATATTATTCTTGTAGAAAACGAATGCACCAGAGAGCCAAGTGTCAGTATTATTACATTAAAAAAAATCATTGTAGGTGATTTAGTGAGGTTGTATACCGATGCCATTGTGCACTGTGAAAGTAAAAAGGATGAGCAGTTTAATCCAAGTTGCTGAACACATAGCCTGAGGCTATTAGCACAACATTTTCAGCAATTTCAGCAGTCAAAAGTAAAACCCCTAACATGCTTTTTTTTAAAAAAAAGCTTAATAGTGGAGTTTTCAGTCCACACACAGTAACCGAAGTATGACTATTTAGTTTCACTGTGTAAAAACACAACATTAAAAATAATAAGGAGACAAAATAGTCCACTGAAAGCACATTGAATACCTCGCAGGCATAAATGTTGATGGAATTTTTTTCACTAGGTGCTGACCCAGGAAAGTCTGGCCACTCTGATGACTGGTATGATGGCACAGACGGGGTCACTGGGTCAGCCGCTGCTCATTCCTCTCAGCATGCCAGGTGCCATCGGTGGCCAGGGCGGTTTGGCTGTTCTCACTCTTCCTACCACCAATGTAGCTACTCTCCCTGGTTTCACAGCGGCTAACCCAGCTGGAAGTCTCCTCAAACTGCCATTTGCTGGCTTTCAAGGTAAAACAACGTGAATGCCTGCTTTTATTTGACCTCCTATATCTTCAATATGTCTGCATTTGTGTTGACAAGATTACAATTAAAAAATTCAACAACAAATGCAGACATCATTATCTTCACCAGCTTTTTTTATTGAATCTTATGACCTTTTGTACATTTGATTGTGATATGAGAATAATAGTGCTTGCTTAAAGGGAATTGTTGAGTTTCAGCTCAATGAAATATGCTCTGTAATGACCTATACTGTGATTTCAGCCTCTTTGAATGAAATAAAACGAAATTACTAAGTTAATATATCTGATGAAGTAAACTGTCTAAACGGCATAAACATCTATGTCCTCCTATTATACTTGTAAATGTGTAATTGATGTTTCAGGTCAGATTTTCCATCAGCTATTATAAATTGGTGTGGTAAACACTAAACAATTAACCCAAGTAGTGTCATTGTGAAGTATCAAACTGAAAGTTTTCTTTTCCTCAAGCTTAGCTTTTTTTTTAAAGTAGTCATCACAAATACAGATAAGATGCAAACCAGTGGAAACTGCATGCTCATTGGTTAACTACTTGTCAGTGATACAGTTAAGCATACTTTGCTCTATCCTCCTTTTTGACTCTATTTTGGAACGTCATCTATAAAATGATAATCTTGCTGTGTTCAGACAGACTTGTATCTGGTGATAAACTTATCAGGAAAGTCTAAATCAAGGCCATAGATCATGACAGGGCTGTTTTCCCATAAAATCCTATGCAACTACACTAATTTTTGCAAGCACAGTCGCCCTCTGTTGACCACTAGAAAGACTGCAGATTTAAAGGCAATTTTGCATTGGCTTGACTTTCCATTACTAGCTGCTACATCGGACTGTACTAAGTACACAGAGCTGCTAGTATAGCTGTAGACTTGACAACATACTGTATATGTAAAAAAGTACTGCACTACCTGCCATGGATGCTCCAAGTGCACAGTTTCTATGCTGATGTTAATGTCAGAGGAAGTTTGGAGTTCTTCAGTTACTGAGTCAGCAAAGAGCTGGCTGCCTTTATTGACTATTTGCTTCAGCACACTGTAACTTTACCTTGTCTACAACTTTGTGCTGAGCTGCTGTGGTTGTCAATCTTTGCAGTTATACCCCTTGCACATAATCATGGAATATAGGTGGGCAGAAATTCCACAAACTTACTTGTTATACTGTTGGTAATCTATCTATCTATCTATCTATCTATCTATCTATCTATCTATCTATCTATCTATCTATCTATCTATCTATCTATCTATCTATCTATCTATCTATCTATCTATCTATCTATCTATCTATCTATCTATCTATCTATCTATCTATCTATCTATCTATCTATCTAACTATCTATCTATCTAAACTTCATTGCAGAACATTAGAATGTTGCATAATATCTTTCTCAGCTGCAACTGTCCTGAACTCAGTCCAGCCTCAGCTGCAAGCCAATGCACAGGCGGTGTTCCAGTCTCAGTCAGCACCCATTCAGCAGGTGCAAGCAGCCATGCAGCAGGTGACACCTCAGGCACCGCAGGTAACCGGTGCACAGATTTCTGTTGCTCAGGTGGGAACAGCCCAGACGACCACTGCCACCAACACCATCTCTCCGTCCAACTTGTCAGTGGCAGCACTTCAGACTGCAGGACTCTCCATTAACCCCGCTATTGTAAGAAATCTCTTCCTCTGTTCATACCATTCTTCATTTGTCATCTTTCAAATACACAATGAACATGTTATGATCTTTGTGCCTAGATCAATGCTGCTTCCTTGGGAGCGCAACCACAGTTCCTCAGTTCCCTTACATCCACTCCCATCATTAACAGTGCCATGTCCAGCATGGCTGGAATCACCAGTCAGATCATCACAAATGCCCAGGGCCAGGTGAGTGCCATAAAATACTGCTGCTGTAATAATATTATGTCAGTGAGCTTAGATTTGAGTAATGACCTTGTCCTGTTCTCATCCTGTTACCCGCCTTTCTTCTCTCTACTTGATTGTTTCAGCTAACAGGAAAATTCCTTTAATAAAATGAAAGCAATCCTGGCAGCAACACCATTGTCCTTGCAGTAGGAGCTAGACAAAACGCAGACTAGAGCACATATTGGACGCCATTAAAAAGAGAAATGAGACAAATAAGGGATTGGAAGACAGTGTTGTTTACTTACTTAATGTGGCTCACACTTTTGCAAAACTTTTAAAATGATGCATAGTGAACTATAATCATTCCAAAGACAATTATATTGTTTTCATGCATGTCTGTTATGGAAAAATTGCATCCAGCCTCCAGTTTACATTAGTTCACAGTGCTATTTCAAGGCAGTAGAGCATCAGACAATTTCAACTGAAACTGCTTGACCTCTAAATAGTTTCATTACTCACTCCCACCATTATTGCAGCCTTTCGGACTTGTGTAGTGTTTAATATTGAAAAATACAAGGCTTCTGTGACAGAACCTCTAATAGGATGTACTTATTCCCCAGTAGCAAAAACACGAGCATATCAGGATACTGAATGTCCTAAAAGCGGATTTAAGTGAAAATCAGCTGAGAAGTTTATATTTAAATGTTTGTTTGGATTTCATTTTTAACAATGTTTTTAGGTCATAGGGACACTCCCACTTTTAGTGAATCCAGCCTCTCTGGCTGGAGGAGCTGCAACTCCCACGCTTCCGCTCCAGAGTCTCCAGGTCCAGACTGTGGCCCCACAGCTGCTTTTTAACACACAGGGACAAATCATTGCCACTGTAGGGAATGGTCCTGCTGCAGTCGCAACTTCTGCAGCAGTTCTGCCTAAAACCACAGCTCCTCCAACACTTACCAAACCTTGCACACAGGTAGGAAATAACAAAAAGTACTGCTTGAGGTTATGACAAATTAAAATATTGTTGAACATTTAAATATTGGGGATTTGTTTTTGTAAAATTGGATTATAACACATTGAATCTAACAATTATTTTTATTAAAAATCCTCCCAGGCTTCAGTAACAACTGTCACCCAGTCACCGGTTGTCATTGCCCCACAGCCAACTGTACTAAAGACCGCCACCACACTCTCCCCCTCAGTTCCCATCACCTGTGGAGACACAGCAAAAGTGGGCCAGCTTGTCAGCAGTATGTACACCTGCTTCTCCTTCCCAGCCACTGATCTGTTTTAAGTAAGTAGATATTTTTAACCAGATTCTTCTGAATTGTAGAACCCCAGCAGGCAGTCAGCACAGAGGAGGGCATTAATCTGGAGGAAATTCGAGAGTTTGCCAAGAATTTCAAGATCCGTCGGCTGTCCTTGGGGCTTACTCAGACACAAGTAGGGCAGGCTCTCACTGCAACTGAAGGTCCAGCTTACAGCCAGTCTGCTATTTGCAGGTATTACCCTCCTGTTTTTGTTGCTCTCCACGCAGATGCTTTTTTTCTTCTACTTTTTTGTAATTCTTGTGATTGTAATTCATCTGCAGCCTTCATTTTATGCAGCTCACTCATCTGTCTTTTATGTAAGAGAAATGAAAATGTAACTACAAGGGAAAAGCAAAGACGCTTAGTAAAATTAGTCCTGATATTCTAACTACATACAAGCAGTTTTCTTTTAATATATATGCTCACACTTTATTGTTTAGAAAGTTGCAAGTATATCTGTCAACGCGCTTTTCAACAGTCATTAAATAAGAAAAACAATAGTAATAATAATTTGGTATTATAATTATTGTTATATAAATAAGGAAAACTAATTATATTAATGGAGAGTCCTGCAGTCTGATATATCTATTATATTCTGATATAATAGAACAGGACATTACAACGTTACAACTCACACTCATTTTTCTTGGTTTTCTTTTTACACCCGTATTGTCTGTTTGCACATGTTTATATTAATTTATGGACCTCTCTTCCATTTTACTAACAAAATATAAAAAAATGAGGGTAGATTTAACACTACTGTACATATAGTCAACCAAGGTTATCAAGAACCTAGTAAATTTGTCTGGTTGCAGTCTGCAATAAATAGCCAGCTTCGCTAAGAGGTACACAGTATATTATGCATTACATTTATTCAGTTCTCAGCGTCAGTTACAACTCTTTCTTCTGCCATGTTTGAGTAATGGCTTTTCGGCTTGCAGTCGGCATAATTGAGGAGATTACGAATGCTATAGATCAGAAACAGTATGCAGCTGGAGTATTTCTGGATCTCAAGAAAGCATTCGACACAATCAATCATGACATATTAATTAATAAACTGGAACGGTATGGGATTAGGGGGGTTGTACTGCAATGGGTGAAAAATTATTTAAGTGACCGGAAACAATTTGTGAAGCTGGGTGTCCATTCCTCATCATGCTTGGACATTGCTTGTGGTGTTCCACAAGGCTCTGTACTGGGTCCAAAATTATTTATTATTTATATAAATGATATTTGTAAGGCATCTGATATATTAAAATTAGTATTATTTGCAGATGACACAAATATTTTTTGTTCTGGGGGGAATCTAAAGGAGCTGCTGGATACAATTACTTCAGAAATGTGCAAAATTAAAAAATGGTTTAACAGGAACAAACTATCGCTAAATCTAAGTAAAACTAAAATTATCTTATTTGGGAATTCCCTTAGAAATGCACAAGTGCAGATTCATGTAGATGGTGTGGAAATTGAAAGAGTACTTGAACATAAGTTTCTTGGTGTGATTATAGATGATAAATTAAACTGGAAGTCTCATATAAATCATATACATAACAAAATTTCAAGAAGTGTCTCAATCTTGAGTAAAGTAAAACACATTCTGGACCACAAATCACTCCACATTCTCTATTGTTCCCTGATTGCACCGTATTTGAATTACTGTGCAGAGGTTTGGGGCAATACTTACAAATGTTCGCTATCATCAATCTTTATATTACAAAAAAGGGCCATAAGGATAATCCATAAAACTGGTTACAGAGATCATACAAATCCACTATTCTTAAAATCAAAAATTCTAAAATTCACAGATCTGGTTCATTTTCTCACAGCACAAATTATATATAAAGCAATAAATAACCTGCTTCCTGACAATATTCTAAAAATGTTTTCTAAAAGGGAACGGGGATACAATTTGAGGGGGGAATTAAATTTAAAACATCCTCGTATCCGTACAACATTAAAAAGTTTTTGCATCTCTGTGTGTGGAGTGAAGCTGTGGAACAGACTAGGTAAAGATATGAAGCAATGTCCAAGCATGGCGCAGTTTAAAAAGCGGTTTAAGGATATGGTTTTTACAGGGTACAGGGAAAAGGTAGAGATTTGATAGGGTGTTCTTGTCTAATATTTTCATGTGTGTGCGCATGCACGGGTTTGTTGGTATGGATATATATATATAATTGTAGGCTGTGTATCCTTGAGGTGTTAATGGGGTTATTGAAAATGTGTATATGTGCGTATGTGTGTATATACGTATGTATGGATAGATAGAAACATATATGTGTATATATTTAAAAAAAAAAAATAAAAAAAAATTACACATAACATATAATGTAATTGCAAGGAGGTATTTCTGTAGTCTATTGATACTAGATAGTGGAAAAGGGGTGGGATTAAATAAGCTTATGCTTCTTCCTGCTCCTTTTTGAACATGGACGTTATTTGGAGTTGTGGTTGCTCGTTTTCCTTTTGTTTGCTTTGTTCATTTGTCTCTTTTAATTCTATTTTTTTTTATACTTTTTCAACATGTTCAAAATAAAGATTCAATCAATCAATCAATCAATCCTAAACATAAATTTGTCTCCAGGGCTTTTAAGTCTTTTGTTAATTTGTCCTCAAATATATTACCTCTGGATTTTACCCCTGTAGAGTACTGTAAAAATACTTTATTTCACCTTATATCACTGCTGAATCAATGACAGGGATCATTCACACAGCAACATTAACCGCTCCAATGTGACATGAATAAAAACAAACCTACAAACACCCTGCAAATCTTAAAGCCATTATTACAGGTAACTGAATTATACCTGTCCATTTGCTTCGGCACAGGTCTGTTTGTGCATAAATTGGACTTATGCACAGCTCATTAAGCATGCATCCAGGTTTACCGTGGAGCTGCGTAACATACCACGTATTCCCATTACTGATGTGATGATCACAGTAATTAATTTGTGTATTGGATAAAAATTAACATTCTCAATAACAGCAGATGGGTTGCAGGGGGTTGATATAATACATAATTAATGATGATGGCTCCATTTATTTTCATTTGAAACCAGTCAAATGTCTTTGAAATGTTACTGTATCATATCATCAGGCTTACATATATATCCCACTGAGAAATAATGGCAATGCATGTTAGGGCCTCTAATTTGGAGATACTAATTAGTTTGGGCATGTGCAGTTTAGTGGTTTGTTTGTGCATGCACATTCAGATAATGTCTGAGCCATTTCTTGCATCCCTAATCCCTCTGAAAAAGTTCAGATTGAACTTTCTTTTCTTTTGCAGGTTTGAAAAGCTGGATATCACCCCTAAAAGCGCTCAGAAACTAAAGCCTGTGTTGGAAAAGTGGCTGGCTGAAGCCGAGCACTGGAACCAGAAAGGCCAGCAAAATCTGATGGAGTTTGTCGGTGGGGAACCTTCCAAAAAACGCAAGAGGCGTACTAGTTTCACACCTCAGGCAATAGAAGTACTCAACTCCTACTTTGAGAAGAATGCTCTGCCAACAGGACAGGAGATTACAGAGATTGCAAGAGAGCTAAACTATGACCGAGAGGTTGTGCGTGTATGGTTCTGCAACCGGAGACAGACACTGAAAAACACAAGCAAGATCAACGTTTTCCAGGTTCAGTAGTGACCTCATTCTGGGAGATTTTCTAACCGATCTTTTATCCTTTTGGGAATTTGAACATGTAATTCAGCAGCACAGAAGTGAATTGTGTTGTAAATATGACTGAAAGAATAGCAACTTTTTGAGAAAATTAAGAAATTACAAAGATCTTTTGAAAGAGTGCTAAAACTGAAGTATAATTGTGTTCTACTTGTTTACACTACTTTTGTGTGGTGCATACTAAGTCAAACTGCATGGTCCTCTTACCTTATACAGTGATATTAACATGTTATATTTAAAACAGTTCATGAACTTTTATACAAGTGGTTTTATAGGCTATCCCTCTGACTTATGTTAAGTGGTTATGTATTAAGTCACATTGAGTTTAGTTACATGTATGTCACGCTGCGACAATGGCTTGATGTTTGAATACGAATATGCTTGGGTCAGAATGGATAATGTGAAATTTCTAGCTGCATTAATTTATATCCAGAAAGTATTTGTCCTGCATGAGCAGCTCTGCGAACATAAATGCAATGTTGACTGACTGACATAGGACTCTGCAGAGTAGTGGTTTACACATTTTGCCTAACAGGAGAAAGATCCGGAGTCCTCACAAGGAGGACACACAGATCTCTTTGGGGTTGCATCGGGAGGGCATCCAGCATGAAAAATCCAAATCAAACACGTGGAGCTACTTGCTTAGGTGACCTCCTGTGAGTAAAGGAGAGGCTGAAAGTAGCTTCTTTTTCTATAAGACTTTACAGACTATATTAACATTAATTTCATCAGATTTATTAGGTCCAATAAGCCCTAAAAGTTACAGACTCCTGATTGTGTTTTGGGACAATCATAACTTTGATATATTTAGTTGCTCATCATAAAGGTGAGCTTAAAATCTGTGCTCATCCTGTCTTTAATGGATGTAAGTTTTTTTTTTCTTTTTTCTTTTTTGCACCTGTGTGAAGTGTGTGACGCTGCTCCATGTCTATGGGTAACAAGTTAAGTTATCAAACTAGTATTATAGCAGTCATCTATGGTGCCACAAGTGTAAACATCTTTTTTTTCGTGACGCTTTGTTTGTTTGTGACTAACTGATTGTGCAAATGCTCATAACATTTCTATGTGAATTCACGATCGTCTGACCTATTTTTAAACTTTTTTTTCTTTACTCTTTTTTTCATTCGGCTTTTAGGTGCTCATATTACTCTGAGTGTCTTTTGCTTTCTCTTTGCTCATTGCTTTGACTGTTACATTTTTCATCTTGAGTTTGATTAAGTATATTTGGAAAATGGGAGCTTAATTGGTCTATTATGAAGTCGATTTAAAGCGGTGTCATGCCGTTTGAAACATTAGTAGCATTTTTGGGCACTCTTAATAAGCCTAATGTCAATCAAATTGATTAAGTAAATTTAAAAAAAAAAGTGTGTAATTAACTGTTCAGTGAAGGAAAGCAGTTTGTGGTTTGGTGCGTTATGATATTCAGCCTAAGCGCTTTGTGAACACTTTGCACATGCAGTATAAAGCTACTTTCTGATTGGAAGAAAACAAAGAAAAACAGTTGGCGCCTTCTGTACCGATGTTTCAAGGATTCTTTGCACTTTAGTGACAGTGAAGGGTTATGAATGGTTAATCTACCGTCAAGGTTTCAGTTTTGATTTTGAAAGAATTCTCTTTGCTTTTTAATGTGCTTGAACAGTAGGAAGCTTTGCAAAATGTAGCAGTACTTGCAACAGTGCAGCCATCAACCTGACAAGCAACATCTATTATTAAGATTCTCTTCCTTTTTATGCAGATAAAATGTCAAATACTGCAAAGTATAAAGGCTATTATTATTCTGTTATGAGTTTGTGAAACGAATAATACATTTTATGTTCCAGCTAATATTTACCTTTTGAATGACGGTATGAAGGCCTTTGTTGCGGTGGACATGTACCTAACCATAAAGTAATAAATATTACAAAGGTTTTGTTTTCCTTGGTGATCAAAAAGGGAAGGCAATATATCATATTGATTAATATAAGTTGTCCAATAAGATAAATTAGATTAATAATATGAAAGTTATATTAATTTGATTCAACAACAAACATAAAGCTTTGTGTTTTTGGAGGATAAGGGAAAAAGAAAATTGGAAGCTGTTGTGTTTTTTTTTTTATATATATAATTTTTTTTGTCAAATAAATAAACCCATCTTTATTACTTACTGATTGTTGTCTGCTGATATACATGACTCAAAAAAGGAGAAAAAGAGTGCCTTTATTAATATACATTGTGGGCCAGTCATCTTCCAAGAATTGCCCACACACTCTGGTCACAGAAGGCTGAGCATTGTCCTGTACCCGAAGGAGCCCGGGGCCCACTCCACCAGCAAAAGGTCTGACAGTGGGCCTGAGGATTTCATCCTGATACCACAGTTCATGACATTCAGTACAGTGTCTCCAGCCTTTATTATGTGTATTACATGTGGTCAGTGTGAATTTGCTCTAAATTATAACCACAACAGGGCACCAGTGGCGGACCTGCGAGTTTTGATGTTCTCGAGTGAATGCCAGTTAAGCTGCATGGTGCTAGGCTGATAGCACAGGTTCTCACTGAAGGATATTGGGCCTCTGTGCCATACTCAGTGTGTTTTTGACAGTTTGCTTAGAAAAATACATCTTAGTACCCTGCTAGAGGTCATTTTGTAGGGCTCTGGCAGTTCTCCTCCTGTTCCCCCTCACCCAAAGGAACAGATACCAGTCCTGCTGCTGGGTTGATGTGCTTATTCAGCCCTGAGCTGTCCTTGTGAAGTGGCCCATTTCCAGCTATGTCCTCCACACTCTTCAGACTATGATGGGAAACAACAAACTTTCCTATGGTGGTACAGATGGCTGTGTCATCCTAAAGGAGCTGGACTACCTGTGTAACTTGAATAGGCTGCAGAAACAAGACAATACCTACAGGACACTGACAAAAAGCAAAATTAGACCAAAATCAGTGAGGACACTGGTCAGATCACCTGTTAAACCATTTATTTTCTGGGGAGTTGGTTTGTTGTTGTTTTTCCAGAGGACCTGTTGTGACTTTCTTTTGGTGAAATTGATTCACAGTGGTTTTTACTCTCTGGACAGACTTATATGGCTGAAATGTAACTGAATTTGTGTTATACTGTGAAAATGACGCGTTCCCTTATTTTTTTCAGCAGTGCATATTCTTTCTAGGTAGCTGAATGTGAACGATGAAATGTGCTTTTCAACAGAGATATACAATTTTTTAAAAAGGTTTTCTTTGGATCCCTGTGACACAGACTGAACAACAGAAAATGGATAGTTACAGTAGATGTTACAGTCTATCAGTTTATGTATTCATTTTAGTTTTTTGGGTATAACATGGATGCTATGAACAAAGGGCAAAATTTAGGAAGTTTAGATTACATGTTACAATAGAAGCTTAATTCTCTGTGAAGGTTTTGTTCACAGCCTCAATAAACATATTCTTGCTGTGTTGGACAGGTTGACAAACTGAATGTGACCACCTTTATTCCCGCTTTTAAAAATAATTTTGTTGATTAGTTTAATTAATTATTAATTAATGATTTTTGTTTTAAAGCTTGCTTGGTTGGAGACCTTTCTTTATGGAAAAAGAAATGAGGCGCATAGTAGAAAAGGATCCTTGGGGATTTTGTGACAGAATTTATTGGTGTGGTTGGTCAAGTAAAATGATTTTTAATTTGGTGAGTGATTTTAAATATGGAGAAAAAAAAAGAAACAAAAACTGGTGATGGGTATCCTGCAGAGCTCAAAAAAATTAAAAACAAAAGGATATCCAAGGAGATGAGAGATGAGTGGAGGAGGTGGTTGATCTCTCTCAGAAAACTTCTGGTGACAGCTACTTTGCCTTGGAGTTGTTATGTGACAGCTAAAAAGCGTGCTATAGTGCCATATTTGCAGTGAAGAGGAATCACAACAGCATATTTTATTGGACTGTTTCAGAGTTCAGGATAACAATGTGGGACTTTGGTGTAAGATTCCACCTGAATTATAAATCTCTAATTTATGGTTTGTTGGATAACAATTTGCCAGCATCTTTTCAATTGATAATGTGTGTTGTATGCTTTAAATTAAAGAAAACTACACAAGCCATTGGATTAAATCAGGTCTTTTATGACAGTGCTATGGTAATTAAACAGATTCTTGGTGAAAGGAAAATCTTTAGACCATAAAGATGGATGAAATGCCCTGTGGATATTTGTCATTTAGGAATCCAGCTGAGTGGAATGGTCTTGTGTGGTAAATGACATTATGTTTTATTCTGGTTGTTGTATATGGTTTATTTTAAGGAAAATGCCCCAGTAAAGGGAGCTGCCGAAAAAAGTAAAAGAAGAAAAGCATTATTTGTCGTCACTGACACGTTATAAGCAACAGTCATTGGTTATTTCAGCCATGACCTCAGCGGAGGGTGGCGGTAATGAGTCACAACGGTGTTTGCTAGCACTCTGAGACGATACAAAGAAGGAGACGGAACGGAAATTACGGCAGCTCCTTTCCCGAGGAAGCTAGATAAACAAACAAAAGCAAGACATTATAATACATATATTTAAACATCTCGTGCGATTTTGACCACTTTTTACGTATAGATATGCTAACCACAAATAAACCGAACCACAGAATAAGCTAGAGAAGGGCTAGCATCCCGGGACGTTTTAATGATTTCTAGCATCCTGCTAGCTGAACGAACTGGCAGGCTACGTAGCTAAGGTGTTAGCTCGACATGTTTATTTTAGCGCTTGGGCGAAGGAGCGTGACATGATGGCGTAAAACTTGCAGTTATTACCAAATAGTCACACTTCCCACCTAAAGGTAAGCTTTGCAGTTCCAATGACTTACTTACTATGTGAATAAAAAAAAAGGTAAAGACATAAAGTGTATTTTAGCGTGACACAAGTTTGTGTGTGTAAGCAATACACAGTTACATAAAACGTGTGTTAACGACTACCGTTATCTTTAACCACGGGAACGCTGCTTTCCTTAATGACACCTGACTGGTTCGTGTTTTTAACATGTTTGGGGGGAATGTCCTGCTAATAAACACAGAAATATCCACTGTTTTTTAAACATCAGAGCCACACTCACGCTTTTTTTTACTTTCTCTTCTAAATCTTGAAAGGCTGTGAGAAACTGATAACGTTTGCCTCGAGTTTCAACCGGAACTGCACTCCGTTAAAATCTCCACACCGTCACCATGGCGTGGGCTCTGAAACTGCCTCTCACGGATGAAGTGATTGAGTCCGGACTGGTCCAGGACTTTGATGCCAGTCTGTCCGGCATTGGCCAGGAACTCGGTGCGGGGGCGTACAGTATGAGGTACAGTATGAGTTTTGGACGGGTAAGGCCTTTTACTGAATGCAGCCAGTGCTACATTTATAATGGGCCATATGGTAATTTATTAGATTAAACAGTGTTGAACAGTGTTTTGGTTTCTTTATTTTTTTAAAGATGTAAGCTATCTTGTAGTTTGTCTTCAGACAGCTGCTCATGTCAAATTCATTTGGACATTTTGCGTAATTTAAAGATGAGTGATTAGGTGCATCCATTATGTGCAGTGTTTCCCATTTTCTGACTGCTACGTGGGCAGTTTGAGTGGCAAAATCTCTTCATGCTGGCAGACGTGCGAATTAAATGCCATGTGCAGATAAAGTGAAAAGCCAAAACACTACTTGGAGAATATTAGCTGGAGTCTAATAGTCTTTGAAGAAAATAGTTCCCTGGGGCATTTGATCTATCTTATCACTCTGTAGCATATCCTGAATTCATTAGTGTAATTATCTGCAGACACTTCTGTGCTTTTTCATTTGCTGTAGCTCATCTAAAAGTTTAAAGAAAATATTTTTTGCTGATTGAAGTACTTTGCACCAACCCCCATCTGTTTTTGTATGCTTTTCTGGCTCATTAAAACTGTTGAAAGTGGTGGCTTGTTTCAGAAATTCTTGTGTGGAGAGGAACAGTGACATGTAGACTGGATACCTTGGTATTTGGTAGTGTTGCCTCCATTGTAGTTACTGAGCTGTGAAGCTAGAGAACACCATAATTCTCCAGCCAGTTTTAAGTGTTGTCTAGTAATGACAGGGAGACCTTTTGTATCATGAGGCTGAAGGTCGTATCGAATCAGTAAGTATAAGTGTTTAGACTGGTTTTCTGTAAAACCTTTGAAAGAAGCCCTGTTTGAATAAAAGATGTTCTGTATTGCATAATGAAGTGATAAGAATTTGGCGGCTTACCGAGTTTGTTTTTCTTTTGTCTCTGCAGCGATGTACTTGCCCTTCCCATTTTCAAACAGGAGGAGTCCAACCTCCCACCGGACAGTGACAACAAGATCCTACCCTTTCAGTATGTTCTGTGTGCACCTACCTCGCCAGCCGTTAAACTGCATGATGAAACACTCACCTACCTCAACCAAGGTCAGCATCAGGATCCCAGCTGCTGTGTACTTTTCAACTTTGTGCAAATTTAATGATATCTAAGAGTTCAAAGTCAAAAGCTGCTGAGAGAAAATTCAGCTGCCTACATATATATTTATTTTTTATGTGGACTTGTCATTGCAGGGCAATCCTATGAAATTAGAATGCTTGACAATCGGAAAATTGGGGAACTTCCAGAAATCACTGGCAAAATGGTGAAGGTAAGAAAATCTTTAAAAATATATTTGCATAATCCAGCAGCTGCTAGTGTAAACCTGTATAAATATTATTGGAAAAGCTCCAGCCAATGGCTCATCTTGCATCCAGCCATGCTTCACAAAATCCCAGGGGGCTGCGAGTAGAATGGAATAAGTAACTCCAGGGTTAGATGAAATTAATGGATGATTCATTTTTGTGTGATTACATTTCTTATATTCAGTGTAATATGAATTTTAATCAACTTTTACTTTGAAGGTTTCTTCAGTGTGTCAGAAGCATCTCTTCAGTGGTGTAAAATACAGATTGTGTGTGTCTCAGCCAACTTCTCAGCCAGTTGTCTGTAGTCTCAAAAGTCTCAAAGACATTTTCTTAGCATTAAAACTATACCTAGAGATTAAAAACAGTCTAACAGCTAAGATCTGTTTTATTGTTTATTGCTGAAGTGTTTATGGGGAATGAAATGGCCACTAGGGAAAGGTTTTGGGACAAAGACCACATCTGGATGAATCTCCTTCACACCAGCCTTTTGTAAATTGCTTAGAATCTTATATTGTGTAGTAGTTAGGCAAGCTAATCACATCGCTTTATTGCAAGGCTGAACTAAGCCCTTGTGCTGGGGTACCAGGGTAACGATAGTGTATGTTCTCTTTAATCCTTCAGTAAAAATTACTTTCTCTGAATTTCAGAGCATAATTCGTGTGGTGTTTCATGACCGACGACTTCAATACACAGAGCACCAGCAGCTGGAAGGCTGGCGCTGGAACAGGCCAGGGGATCGCATTCTCGACCTGGGTGAGCATTAAAAATATTTTTAAAAAGCTAACAATAAGATCAGGTATTTATTATACTGAATTTGTGCTTTGCAAGGTGGTTGCTGTGTAGCCCTGTATGTGTGCTAACAATGAAATAGTTTTTGCAGAAAGTAAATTCAGGATACCAACTGTTAACCAAAACCGGAAATTCATACTCATGGTTGCAATAACGAGAAGATGGTGTATATCAAAAGCATCTTTGATAACTGCTTGTTTTGCTTTGATCCATTGCAGATATCCCGATGTCAGTGGGGATAATTGACCCCAGGGCTAACCCCACTCAGCTTAACACGGTGGAGTTCCTTTGGGACCCATCAAAACGAACCTCAGTTTTTATCCAGGTAGCTTGATGGGCAACACATAGTAATGATTGTGTCATTAATTCTTATTCTCTGTATTATTAAATTAAAATGAACAATAGTGATATGAGGCAGTTTAGAGTGCTTTGGCGTGACGGAGATGAGCCTATTTACATTTGGTTTACTCATTTATTGCACAAGTAAACTGAATGTCAGTCTGCACTTACTAATGTTACACTTTTGGCATGATTTGTTGATATTACAGTTAGGTCATCAGTCTTGTGTAGATTTTGTTTTCATATTCCTTTCCTTTTTAGGTTCACTGCATTAGCACAGAATTCACCATGCGGAAGCATGGCGGAGAAAAGGGCGTGCCTTTCCGCATCCAGATTGACACGTTTAAGGAGAACGAGAATGGAGAGTACACAGAACATCTTCACTCTGCCTCCTGTCAGGTCAAAGTCTTCAAGGTCAGAGGAATGACATGGAAAAAGAGAAAATCTGAAATAAAATCTATAATGCACCCCAGTGCAAATGTTGTATTTGGTCCCTGTGGTAGTACTGTCCATATTCACCATCTTTATTTCCTCCACTTGACGTGTTCTAGCCTAAAGGTGCAGACAGAAAGCAGAAGACAGACAGGGAGAAGATGGAGAAGAGGGCGCCACAGGAAAAGGAAAAGTACCAGCCTTCCTATGAAACCACAATCCTGACAGAGGTAAGCATATAAGAGCTCAAAGCAGTAATCACTGCTTGGATAAAAGTAGTTTAAAGGAAATCAAAATGAATTTTAACTTAATCTAATTAACTAGACTGCTGATGTTAGCCTACTGTCAAACTATATTATGTACTTATTTTAAAAAAAGTAACAAAACATTTTTTCTAAGCATAACCAGAGAATGTTTTTGTGATAAATCGGTTATCAAAAGAAATAACTCTTAGTTTGTTTTTTTTCTTGAAGTGACTAATGAGCTTGTCATTTTAACCTCAGATTTTAAAAAGTATTTACTAGGAAATAACAGGTGATTTGACACTTGCGGAAGAGACGCAGACACAGCGAGACACAAAGGATGTGGAATCATCCATCTTTTAAATCCATTTTCCTAAGCACTTAAGGAGTTTGGCTCAAATTCAGTTTAATTGAAACCTAAGATCAAATCTACTGGCAGCAAAAATACTGGTGATGTATGTAGACGCTACAGTAACACAAATGTTGGGTCTTTTATAGTGCTCTCCCTGGCCTGAGGTCACATATGTCAACAACTCCCCATCTCCTGGCTTCAATAGCACCCACAACAGCTTTCCAGTGGCTGAAGGGTATGCTGCCTGGATTACTTTAAAAATCACTATGAAATCCATGTAGTGGCCTTATTTGTTTAGTAAGGGCAACACATGAGGTCTACGTTTTTCTTAATGTGGAGTTTGTTGTTATTGCTTCTTTCTAACTGATAAATTTTTCATCCTTTGTAGAAACGGGTCACCAAACCACCAGCCTGAGCCTGTTGTTCAGGTGGCAGATGTAAGTTCATTTTTAGTTTGTGGATTTATTTGGATTTATTTTACCGGCTGCTTACCTCCCGCCACACCAAGCAACTGCATTTTAATAAGCTCAAATGCAAAGCTGACATCTGGGTGTTAAACTTCTGCCTGGGATGAGATTCATTAGCAAGTATAAAATATGACTCAGTGTGTAACTAGAAAGCATTTGATATATATCTGATTTGAGTCATATATATGTCAGATTCAGATATGATGTAGCTCATCGTGCTTATATCTAAATAGTTTTTGAAATGAGTTTTACCTGTCTCTAAAATCCTGCCTTTTAAGGTAAAATCCAGCAGCTCTTGATAATCTTCATTGATGTGTGTTTACAATTTTAATATTTTTTATGTTTTACAAATTGACTTGATGGGGTAACCATGGTGACACGGTCAGTGTTGGTCAAGTTACTTGAAAAAAGTAATCAGTAACTAATTACTGATTACTCCCCCAAAAAAGTAATCCCGTTACTTTACTGATTACTTATTTTCAAAAGTAATTAATTACTTAGTTACTTAGTTACTTAGTTACTTTTTAAAAACACAATTTACAACCTGAAGAGGTGATAAAGTGATAGATCTTTCAGCCCAATTCTACTTTTTCTACATAATCCATCATACAAAATGTAATCAAATGGAAAAGTCTCTTTTTAAAACTTGTTTTATCAGTTTTAATCTTTTAACTTTATGCATCAAGCAAAACATTTAATTATATGCAACATTCTCTGACTTGAATAAATTAGTTTAACATTTAAACCTATTTTCTACACATTCCAGCACATAAAATAAAATATTTTTTGTGTTTTCACTCACTCTTTCAAACAGATGCAAGTAAAACACAGCAGAAAATAAATAAAGTCAAAGACTCAGCGGTCCTTTTGCTCTATTTTCACCTGTAAAGCAGGAGCAGGGTAGGCGGAGGGTTACCCTGGTGCAGGTGTGCTGCGGTCAGTTGAAGAATCCGCGCGAGTGTCTCTGTGAATTTCCCATCACGTCGTAGCTACTCGGTGCTTGCTCGGAAGTTTAGGGGTTTTTTTCGCTGTAAAAAGAAGTTTTCTTCCCACGCACGATGGACGCTAATGTTTTTGTCACTTTTTATGGAATCAAACTCAAAGTAAGGTCAGTACTTCCACACTTTAAACGCTGCACGCTCATACTCTCTCCCGCACTCGATATATTATCCATTGTTGATCTGCACACAGCTGCTGTCACCAACGTCGCACTTGCTTACGTCACTGTCATGAGACATTCTCGCAAAAAAAATCACGGTTTTAGTAACGCAGTAACGCAGCGTTCCTACGGGAAAGTAACGGTAATCTAATTACCGATTTTGCAATAGTAATCCCTTACTTTACTCGTTACTTGAAAAAAGTAATCAGATTACAGTAACGCGTTACAAGTAACGCGTTACTGCCCATCTCTGGACACGGTCTCTGACACGGTTGCTTATGTCAGAGTATTTTGATGAATTCTTTTTTCTTTTTCAGAATTTGTTACCAACAGCAACACCACAGGATGCACAACAGTGGCTTCATAGAAACCGCTTCTCCCCTTTCTGTCGACTCTTCACTAACTTCTCAGGTAATATGGTTACCTCTTTGGCCATATCATAAGATAAAAGGCTGCACTTTAATGTGAAACTAGAAAGATATTTTCTGGAAATGTACTCATTTATTTAAGTAGCACCTTGTTATATCCAGAGGTTATTCAGAGTGCTTTACTGAAGGAGACATGAGAATTAAAATCAGGTAAAAGATGACAAGACAAATTTGAATCATAATTCGTTGATTTAAAAACGAATTATGTAAAAGCAACCGTGTGTTTGTAGAGACTGAGAATAGGATCTGCTTTTGTGTACCAGGGGTAGACCTGTTGAAGCTGACCAGGGAGGATGTTATTCAGATCTGTGGGCCAGCTGATGGTATAAGACTCTTCAATGCACTTAAGGGACGGTGGGTTATATTAAATTTTCCTACCTTCTTAGGATATATAATTTACCTAACTTATAAAAAAAAAAGAGTATGAATGTTTTTAGGCATCTGCATTTTAGTTGTTTCTCTCTTTGAATTCAGGGTGGTACGTCCAAGACTCACCATCTATGTTTGCCAGGAATCTCAGCAGGCACGGGAACAGCATCCGAAACATGAAAATGGAGATGCTGCTGCCAGCGCTTTCTTTGGTCAGTGTATGTTCATTTAATTTATGTTAATTTAATCATTATCTTTGTTGACGTCCAAACGTTTTTTTTAATCTAATGAATTTCCCTTTGGGGTTAATAAAGTTTTTCTTATTCTCTTTTTTTAATTTTTATTTTGAGGGGCCTCAGTCACACTAGAGTAAAGCTAGGATTGCAACCTCCTTGTAAACAGGAAAAACTGGTGGTTGGCGAGTGATTGCATTAAAAAAATTTTTTATGTCTGGGACTGTTGCAAGTAGTTGTCACAACCAACTGTTGACCACTTTAATTCAAGGCAAATGGAAATGTTGCCAGGTGGGAGGAGGCCTTCTTCCAAACCATCTTTGTCGGACTCATACTAACTGGAGAGTCTCTAAAGATTGGCAAGGATGTGCAAAAAATTGTTGTCTAAATTTTAAATGCAGACAGAATGCTAACACAGTGATCTCAAACCTGGTCTGTCTGTTCAAAATGACCATTTCCATAAGCAGGCTGATAACAAGTTGATTGCACGTGGTGACAAAACTTTTGGTCATGTCTGTCCAGTGTTATTCTAGTCTACTGTAGTGACTGTAGCCTAATATTAAGGATCTAAACCATTCACAGGTGCCCAGCCAGGAAATAGCCCCGCACTATTATTCTTCTGAAGGCTAAGCAACAATTATGATTTAGTTTCGCTATAATTGAGTATGCCTAATATCTAGTGAGCGTCCTTTGTTGTTTAGCTTGTGTTAACCTTTCTGTTTCTCTCTCTGCAGTATATCACGCCATTTACCTGGAGGAACTCACGGTTACAGAACTGACAGAGAAAATTGCTCATCTGTTCAGCATCTCACCTAGGCAGATCAATCAGATCTTTAAACAAGGCCCTACTGGCATCCATGTGCTGGTTAGTGATGAGGTAAGGCAATCCCCCTCTTATGATCTTACTGTGAGTTGAAGATTTGCACTTTTTGAATCAGTAGAGACTTGCTGTTATTATATATGAATTCAAGCACAGGGTTTCCCCAGGAAAACTGGTAGATCTTGCGCCTGGGGTGGGTTGGGTGGATTGATTTGGTAAAATTAAATGTTGCACTGGATCCATGTAGCTAACTCTGATGTTAATTGCTAATAGTGCAGTTGCACAGACAGAATAGTGGAGCTATGTAAATGTACTAGGGCTGAAAGATATATCGCATTTGCGATAATATCGCGACATGATCAAGTGCAATTTTCTAACCGCAAAGGCTGCGATTATACTCTGGACATGTCCAAATTCATGGGCTGCATCCTCCTGAGGCCGCATTTGTAGACCGATTACGTCACAGCGACGCGCCGAAGGCTGTCCAAATTACTACCATATCCCAGAATTCATAGCGCGGCCCAGCCAAACTCCAGTTTCCAGCAATGGCGGCCGCTACTAAGTTTTAAAATTACTCATACTAATCTTTCTGGGTCACAAAATAAACTTTTAACATATTTTCAGGCGAGAAAGTAGTTGTGTAAACATCAAATATCTGCTCGGTTTATCAAGATATCCCATATTTGCAAAAGTGCTTCGACGTTTTCAGAGGCGTCTGCTACCCACCAGCTCGACAGCTAGCCGGGAGCTCGAGGGTTACTGATGCGGCCGAGAACGGCACAACTCCCGGCACATCATTTTCAGATCACCGCGGAGTTTCGCTGCTCGGGTTAAACGTAATATATAAGTCACTTAGACAACCTAAAAATGTTATTGTTGGGCTTTTTTCCGTGTTTTGTTTGTTCGTGAGTAAATCGGTTTGGCTGAGATTAAAGTTATTAGATTAGATAAAATAAAACTTTATTAATCCCCCGGGTGGGTTCCTCCTTGGTTTTCACACAGCTGACTAAACGTCAAACAGAAAACTTATTAAACAGAAGTATGAGACAGTCGAGAATTTACACCAGTGTCTGGTTATATTTTAGATAGCAAGAAGCAGACGGCCGAGTTTATTAAACTCCATCGAGACAGCGGTGACGCTAATCAGAAGGCTAGACCGTCCAATTTCACGCCTTTAAATTTTAAAGGCGTGTTTGTGTGTGTGTTTATACAATTGCTATTATGTTTGCACTTTATGTGTAATGTTACTGACTGCAGAGATCAGTAAGATGTGTGTATTTTTTATTTATTAGTTTTATTTATTTAATATTATTTTTTAATTGAATGACAGTCTAGTAGTTCACAGATGTCGAAAAACTGAGTGTGGTAAAGCCACTGATTTTTTTTATGTATATTTCTGCAATCTGCACATTGTACTGACTTTCATTTTAATGTTTACACCAGGGTTCCTTGTCACCACTTTATGCTCAGATGTTTGTAAGCTAAAAATAAACTATTGTGTATGTTCAAATATACTGTTGTGGTATAGAAGTTAAGAAGTTAAATAAAAATGTCAGTCATCAATTCATGCATCACCTCATGTCATCATAACAGAGGTCTGTCTTCCAGGAAAGAACAGTTTAAAATTAATGTAATATAGTATTGGCCATACTATATGATGTATTGCTTGTCTTTGTTTAATAATACAGAAGACAAAGACCTTAAAAAATAATCGCATATCGCATCGCAATCGCAATATTGGGGCAAAAAAATCGCAATTAGATTATTTTCCATAATCGTTCAGCCCTAAAATGTACCTATATTCACAGGAGAGAGGAACAGGAGGATGCAGGAGTTTTCCTGCATGAAAATATATATGCACACACCATTAGGAGAGCAACAAATCACATTTAGTCTGCCTTAATTAGTGGATCGTAGAGCTGGGCGATAGAACGATAACGATATGTATCGCGATATAACTTTTACTCGATAGAGAAATTAAGCTATCGCGATAGACTTCGCCGCTCTTGTCCTCTTAAAATAAAATAAAAATAAAAAAAAAAGGTCAGCCAATCCAAACTAAGTAGCGCAGAGCCGAACCAATCACAGCCGCAGCGTCACGTCGCGTGACTTGTTACGTACAGCACAAGTGCCAAGCCGCACGTGTGTTTGTTTGGGAAGCAGGCAGTGGGTAATAATAATAATAATAATAATAATGGATTGGATTTATATAGCGCTTTTCAAGGCACCCAAAGCGCTTTACAATGCCACTATTCATTCACTCTCACATTCATACACTGGTGGAGGCAAGCTACGGTTGTAGCCACAGCTGCCCTGGGTAATGGAGCCAGCGCGTAATGGAGGAAATGAGTGTGCCGACTAGAAAAATCTACCGAGCGTGACCGAAGAGAAAACAGATGACGGTTCCAATGCTGGAGAGATTGTCGAACGGAAGAGCCATAGAAGTTCCGTAGTGTGAAGGTATTTCGGCTATTTCAAGTCTGACAAAAAACAGAGTAGCGTGCACTGTAAATTGTGCCGAAAACAAGTCTGGAAATACAATAAACTGGTGCATGCGTCACACTGTGCGCCACGTTATTGTTTCGGTGAAATGAATTTCTACAATACTGTTACTGTTAATTCTACTCTGCAGTGTTTAAATGCTTACATATACACACAGTTACTGTCCCTCCACACATACGACTCGGGTCTGCTTCTATGCCCCAGCTTTGTTTACTTTTTCCCACCGAGGCTTCTAGACTTCTGATTGGCCAGCATTTCTGCACGGTTAGGAATCTAGCGCCACCTGCTGCTTTGGCATGTTCATAGCAGCGTTTTCCTTCATTTCTGCCTTTATGTGTGTACGGGATTATTTTTTAAAACGAAAACGGAAAATCTCCGTTTTCAAAAATACCCGTGTACGTGTGGACGTAGCCTCAGTCTCTGACTGGAAGCGCTAATTCGTCATTCGGCTGTTGTCAGACTAAAGTAACTGTTAAAACTGTTTGAAAAGCTCAGCTATACTACAAGGAGAGATTGAGAATTTCCTTTTAGTTCTCAGTTTATTTGATACTGACAAAAGTTAGTTTTGTCTGTTCTTCTGTAAAACAAACTAAGATTTATTTTTAGAATTAATATTTTGTTTCTAAGTGGAATTGACAATTTAGTCTGTTTTTGTTTGTTCTGTTTTGAAACTTAAACGCTTTAGCGGCTGCCTTTTGTGTAGTTTGCAATATTTGCCTTTATTTATCTGAAAAAGTCTCATGTTCCTTAAGTACATCTACCCTGTTGAACTTATTATGGGAAATAAATATTTAAATAAAAACAAGCTGCTGATTATTTCACATTTTACTTGTGAGCAACGGCACATTTAAATCTTACAAATATAGTTATTTGGCTTATATCGTGATAGATATCGTTATCGCCTGAAATGAAAAAAACATATCGTGATATGAAAAAATCTCATATCGCCCAGCTCTAGTGGATCGATATCAACAGGACAGGCAAATGTTTTTAAAAAAGTAGAAAAGAACCAGAAGATAATAACACGACTTGTTAACTTCTTTAAAGTTTTTGTTCTCATACTTTTATACAGTTTTTTGTTTTTTGTTTTTTAATGCTGCCTGGCTCAAACGACAGTCATTTGTGAGTTTCAACATGGGGTTATTTACCCCATGTTAGAAGACATCCTGTTATTATGGAAATTTGTTAGGAAATGTTGGATCACGTTATTGGCAAACAAAGAAAACAACCAAGGATACTGCTTAAACTACTAAAAGTGGGTTAAAACCTGTGCAACGCTTTGTTAAAAACTGGAAGGATAGTGGTGAACCACCATCTTGGAGAAAGAAGTGTGGTTGGAATAAATCCTGAATGTTTGAAGATCAATGGGGGGAAAAACAGCAGTGGAATAGACAGCTATGTTTTAATAGTGAAAGTAAAAGCATTTTCCCACAATGCAAAGAGAACTCAAGGAGTTATAACTGAACAGCTGTGTAGCCTTAAAATAACTACTCAGTAGTAATGCTAATTAGTAGGGCTGCAACTAAAGATTATTTTGGTAGTTGACTAATCTGCCAATTTCTTTAATTAGTCAATTAGCCAATGATTATAACTCTTATCTCCACTAAACTAAACTAAAATTGGCTTCAGTCTATATGTTCAAATAAAGCTTCGAATTAAATTAAAAAGTTTGTTTTCCAGTCCAAAAAAACAGTTTCCCAAGTTTACAGATGATTCGGTTCATGAATTCATGATTGCAGTGGACATGATCTGGAGTGAGGCTTGCTCTTGTTTTTGAGATGATGATCTCAGCTGC
This sequence comes from Maylandia zebra, assembly GCF_041146795.1. Classification (NCBI taxonomy): domain Eukaryota; kingdom Metazoa; phylum Chordata; class Actinopteri; order Cichliformes; family Cichlidae; genus Maylandia; species Maylandia zebra. Next base: position 30,035,537 of record NC_135186.1, read on the forward strand.
AGCTGATACCATGCGGCCATTTGAGAGGTGCACGAGCCTCTTTTAAGGACAAACTCGTCTATACGCCTGTGCTTAATACTAGTAAAACAGAATTAGAAAAGACTGTTATGTCATAGTTTCTCAGATGGTGTAGTACTCAATGCCAATGAACCTGGTAGGAAGACATGTGGATGAAGTGATGCACCGATCAAGACTAGTGCCTACATTACAAGCTTGTGGATTTGGGATTTAGGTCCAGAGTCAGCTGACTACCTGAATCTATTGAATGACTAAATTTGTTTTCATCAGCAGATTTTGTTTTTTCATCTCTCTGATAGTACAGCATATTCTGAGATGACAATGCCAGTATTCATGAGGCTCAAATTGTGAAAGAGTGGTTCAGGCAGCGTGACACATCATTTTCACACTCATCCACATCTTAACCCGAGTGAGAATCTTTGGGATATGCTGGGGAAGACTTCACACAGCGGTCCGACTCTCTCATCATCCATACAAGTTAAAAAAATGAATCCAACTCAGGACAAAACTAAATGTTGCATTACTTAACCCGATCGAAATGATACCACAGTAAATATGTGTCGTTATAAAAGCTAAAAGTTGCCCAATTCATTTTTAGACTATGACTTTTTCCTGCAAACGATATTGTTGTTTTTCCACCTGCATAATCATTTCCTCTCCTCTCAACAGATGATTCAGAATTTCCAAGATGAAGTTTGTTTTGTTTTGGACACAATGAAAGGTATGACTATGGCAGCAAAAAATGATAGTGTGGTAGTGGTAGTGTAACGGTATTTAGCGTTATAGTCTTGCTGCAAGTTTATCTTAGTATGTTTCCCTGATATTTTTTATTTTTATTTTGATTCCTATTCCTTTCTTTTTCAGATGACACAAGTGACGGCTACCATATAATCTTAAAGTGAATCCCAGGCAGGAGAGTTGTCGAGTCCTTCTCTCTTGTTTAGTCCTGGTTCAGTCAGCCCCTCTAGAGCTCTAGAGCTTTGTACTTTTTGCTGTTCCTTTATGGAGATGCACCCCCCCCCCCCCCCCCCCCCAAAAAAAACAAACAAACAACAACCCCAAAACAAAAACCTTGTGAGGCAGCTAGGAGGAAGATGCGACTGAAGCAGTTGCCCCTCTTTTAACTTTACCTTATCGTCTGACTTTTGAGGGAGTGACTCTGATTCCACAGTGAAGTCTTACCCTGCCGTTTGCTCACTTAAATGGTTGCATTTCCCTCTGTTGGTTACATCTCAAGGAGGAGGTTAATGGCACTACATCTGCTGTTGTTTGTTACCTGACCATCTGGCGTGCCAAGACTCTTTGCTTCGAGTTCAGCCGTTTGTTCTCTCTTTAAAAAAAACAAAAGAAATGATGACTGTTAAGATGACAGTACTTGACTTTCAGCCTGCAATTCAGCATGAGTCCTCCTCTTCATGCGCGGTTGCCTTATCGAATCCAAGCCAGTCTGCAAGAAACACAACCACTCAGTTGAATCATAGTACAACAGGTATTAAAATTAACAACTGGACAATTAAGGGAAACCGTTAGAATCCAGCTGCCCTTCCAAATATCCGAGGTTCCTTTGAAAGCTAACAATGTCTGCCTGTTACTTCTGTGGAAAAAAAGGCTACTAAACACTGTTAGATTGTCACAGTTTGTTTAGAATGCTTACTGGCACATGTGATTGTTACTTAATCGTCTTAAAAGATGATAAGCACTGTCTATGTTAGTGATCTCCGTGGTAACACCAGCAAATTGTCTCCATCTGCTTCCTGTATCTATGAGCTTGTTTAGCACACCGGCGTTTTATTGTTTGTTTTTTGGTCATTTCCATCATAATTTTGAAATAGATCATTGTTTTAAAATAATTTAAAAATAATGAATCATGTTTTTTTTTGACATTTAAAAAAATTATTTTTTACGTACTGACATCTACTCTGCTTCCTTTTTTTGGATGTTACAAATGCTAATAAATAAGTTTTGCGGCAGGACAGAGCTTAATGTGAATAATATGGTTTATGTTGAGTATTTTGTAAATGGAATTGATGGCTCGATAGCCGTATTTGCCCCTCATCTCATTGGCATTATTAAAACTTAACCATGTACTGGCTGCTATTTGCTGTCTTTCTTTAAAAATATGAAATAGTGTTAAACTAAATGTTTTGAAGCTTTCCTAAAAAAGGAGACATGATATTTTATTGGCACTATCTAGCACAGGCTCCACATCTGTCCCTTTGGTGTACAGATGTGGATGCCTAGTCACTTACATTTGACTAGACTTTAGCATGTCATATACTGTTAACCAAATTAAGCTTAAATGCAGGTTAATTTAGCGCACTACGGTTTCGTGCTTTGCACATCTGCTTCTGCACAATATGAACAAAGAAACAGGAAAAAAACTGAATAGATACTTCATTTCCCAGCATACCCCGGCGCAGGACATGCCCGTGATGTCACAATAAGTATATATACAGCTACAGGGAAGAATTTCTACCTCCATTGTTACATTGTAACAAACGGGGCCGGGGCGAAGCGGGGAGAAAGGCGTCTTCTCGCTAGAAAACCTGCAAGATTTTGACACCAAACGATAAAGAGCAGAGCGCACCGTTATTGCGAGAAGACGGCGAAGTAAGCCCAGACGACTGAACCCGCCCCGGCGAGAAGAAAAGGATAAACGAACACAGATGTCAGCGGATTTCTCCATTACACCCATTTAAAGGCTTACATCAGGAAGACAAGACACTGAGGGTCTTACATTATTCATGCTGCACCGAAAAATGTTGGAGAATAAAGCGCAGCTAACCCTATGACGCCCCTTCTTCCTATCGTCTGTCCTTTAAATAGATAGGAATGCATCATTTAAATAAAACCCGCCGGTCTTGCACAGCTCCCGTTTTCTTCGTCATCTTTCAGTGTGCAGAACAATGAGCATGAAGCCTAAGTAGCCTGAAATAGCCAAATATAAGTGTTGCAAATTGACAATCACGCAAGCTTTCATCCAGATTACTTCGGCTCCACGGTTGCAGTCTGGATACTCGTTCAGGGATCTCGGTTTTGGCATAAAAGAGCGTCTCATAGGGCGTTGAAAGATTGATGTGCAGCTCCTATTGGAAACAGAAACGACCTACGAGTTGGTTGGAATAAGGGTCCCTGTTTCTGCCCCAGGTAAGTGGGTTTAGTGTTTCATTAACCGGGCGGTTTGCCATTGTGTCTCTGTGTGGCTCTTTTTCTCTCTCTGTGTGTGTGAAATGGAAAGAGAGAGAGACAGATAGAGAGCCTTGCCTTGTCAGACTGGCAATATCTAACCTCCCCCAACACAGTCAGTCTGTATGTCCACATTTAAACAAATAGCTCCTCTAAACTGCGTGTCCCTGACGGGTAATATACCGTGAAGTCACACCTGTCGGTAAACATCCTGTAACATGTCAAAGGCAAACTTAAGTCCTGAAAGAAAAGCCTTAAATTCCTAAGCTGAAATAAACATTTAATGTCAGATGTGTTACTCTGGTTTTTAAAAAAGGGCACACATTTGGTGTCATAACCACAGCTGCATCTTTACAGGTTAGGCCCTGTCCCTTACAGCCCGTCAAGGTGGGTAATTTTGTTGAAATTAGGTCAAGGTATTAGTCTTTAATGGTCATAATTATTATTAGGACATAGATTAGATAATTTTGGACTTTCCCCCCCTCAGAAGTAGTTCCAGGAAAGATCACTTAGACTGCATTTGAGCAGCTTTTTGGTATCAGCACATCCCTTTTCTCTTTTTAGCTGAAGGACAAATTTAATTGTGTAGTTATTACATAAATTATGCTATAAATGTACGTGTCAGTTTGAACATTCTCCTGCAAGCACTTAAAAAAAACTGAATGAAAAACTACAGAATGGGAGTTGCTCCATTTGGTATGACATTACAATATGTTGCAGGCAGTAGCATGCTGCATAGTAAAATATGAATTACCTTGAGAAGTAGCTGGTTCACACTATAGGATGTATGGTAGTAATATGGTAGGTTTAAGGTAGATGGATATAGTGTCTCTATGGGACATAATCATCGGTGTTAATATTGATGTATAATTATTTGGAATGTATCTGTGTGAATGCAGATGCCTGTGTAATGCACAGGACATAACACAGTGTAACATCAGACATGTATTTAGCTGCTTTCATTCACCTTGTTTGACCTCTCCTACAGATGCAAGTGATCAGCTCCCTCCTTCAAATTCACCCATATCCATCCCTCCCCCTACACTCAGTTTATAGCAGATTTTCTTTAGGGGTAAAAACAGATTGTGAAGCCACAGACATTATTTGCTTCAAGGCTGCTTGCATAAACTGTGCTTGCCTAGTTGCCATGGTTACATTTTCAGACTTGATAATTTCAAAGTCGGATTTCATGTGAGATGGGAGCCACACAGACGAAATGATGGAGCTGGAATACAGATGAAAGGAGGCAGGAGCGAGCAGATGTCACCTTTTTGTTCTGTTTGTGTTGTCAAGGGCTGACCTTACACAGGAACAGTTTGATAAAAAAATTAGCTCATTCTCTAAGTGACAACACGAGCATTTTGTTTCTGTGGTAGTAAATCACAATGTGTCATGTGTTCACATCTTTTGAAACACATTTACTGGTGCCGGGTATGTTTTTTTGTGCTCCTCTGTGCCCCCAGATACTTAAGTTTCCATGGAGGCAGGTTCGTCCCTCAGCCTCAAACGAAGATATGAAGAGGTGGACAACAGCTCTCCATTCTCTACACCTAAGGACTCTGACGATGACATCTCCAGCAGTGACAGTGCTGACAGCTGTGATAGCCTCAACCCTCCCTCTAGCACTGCATTTACCCGTAAGAATCTCATTAAAGGAAGTCGAAAGAAACTGAACAGTTAATCAACGCAAGTATTTAGTATTTGGTGTGTAAGACTGTATTGAAAATCTTTCTCCCTTTTTCCCCGCTTTAGCCACCTCTATCCTCAGGCAGCACAAGCCGTCACCAGGGGGGAAACGTGTACGTTTTGATTTGGTGACGGTGTATTACTTCCCCCGGCGGCAGGGCTTCACCAGCGTGCCCAGCCAAGGGGGCAGCTCCCTGGGTATGGCCCGTCACCACTCCTCCATCAGACACTACACACTGGGGGAGTTTGCACGCGAACAGGAAACCAGTCACCGGCACACTTTGCAACAGCACCTGCGCCAGGAGAAGCTGAATGCCCGCAAGATGAAGGTAGATTAGATGTATCAGTCGTGCCCCAAGAGGGTCAAAATTCAAGGCACAGTAGTATCTTCCAGCTGTGGGCACTTTGCATGTCTCCACTTGCAGTAGTGACTCAGTACATGTACTTCCGCTCTGTCCTTCAAGACTTTACAAAACTTTCTGCTTTGTGACCCTGTACAAAAACAGTCGAGCTGGGGCCCCTTTCCACAGTTCCCATGCCTGTGAGTTGCTAGGTGTCCTGCTGAAGACTAATTACCCCCATTAAACTCCTGAAACAATTTTACTTCAATAACTGTTTGAGGCCACTGATGTTTCAAACAAATTCACACAGATTAAAGAGCGATACAAAAGATGCATATGTGTTTATTTAGTGAAACTTAGTTTTTTCTTCTTTCCTCCCCCACAAATCAAGTCATAATCCCCTCAGATTTATCTTGTGACCCATTGGAGGGCTCCGGCCTCCAGGCTGGGAACCAGTGAACCAAACTACCAAAATAGAAAGTATTTAAAAGGAGTTCAGTTTGGACCAGCTGTAAAATGACGCTTACATACAAGCTAATGTGTATGTAACACTTAACCAATGTAATACAGCAAGTAGTTACTAATTTTCTCATGATAGCTTATTTTCATTAAATCATATCTGGGTTTGTGTCCTTTAATTTATGCAGGAGTTTTAGTTTTTTGAGGCCTTTTCTTAAATAAAGATCGCAGTACTTCCTTCACCATTCTCCGTTTGAAAACCCTTTGTTCAAAATGCTAAATCAGCTGCAAATATAATTGTTTTTGAAGTATCACTCTTCAGGATACTTATCTACCACTTGAGCTTAAAATAGGCAATCAGTTCCTTTTTCACCTCAGCTCACAGTTCCACGCTGTCGTCCACAGCTGACAAGGAACGGCACGGTGGAGTGCGCTCAGGCGGAGCTGCTGACTCTGGACGATGTGTCGGATGAGGACGTGGACGGCGTGGAAGTGGACGACTGTTTCTTCCTTCAGCCGCTGCCCACCAAACGGCGTCGAGCCCTCCTGCGAGCCTCCGGCATCACCCGCATCGATGCGCGTGAGAAAGCTGAGCTCCGAGCTATCCGCCTCTCTCGGGAGGAATGCGGCTGCGACTGCCGTTTGTACTGTGACCCTCGCCATTGTGGCTGCAGCCAGGCTGGTATTAAGTGCCAGGTAAGAGCTGTTGAAAGCGAGTTGGGTGCATTTGCAGAAAGAGGAGAGCTTCTTTGCAGTTTGCTGAGACTAAAAACTTCAAAAACACATTTGCAGTATTTGAATTGTCTTTTATTTGAATTGAACTCTTGAATTAAACTGTGAGTGACATTTTGCTGCTTGTACGCTAAGAGGGAAGTTTCACTGCAAATCAAGCCAAAGTTGCTCTGAGTGATCCTGAAACATTTCTATCCTGAGAGAAGTGGTCTCCTCCATGATTACAATGGCCCCCTTTGAGTTCAATTACACGCTGTTGCCATTACAGCCTACAGATCTCAACCCAGCTGAAGACCTGTGGGACATTTTGGTCAGATGTGTTGCAGAGCATCACCACCATCATCATCATTATGACCCCAAATGAGGGAATATCTTTTTGAAGAATGGTGTTCATCCCCTCAGGAGAGTTCAGTAGCACTGATGCATGTAGATGCCCAACAATTGACTAAAACAGTTTATGCTGGTTTTCAGTGTTTCTCCCCTAAGATAAAATAAATAACAATAAATACAAAATATTTGGTTGTTCCGTAACAGTGTCTCCCCTCATTTATGGCCACGCTAGTTCCTGTCATCCTGTTTCTCTGCCGGCAGACTTCAGCCTATGTCTGTCAGAGAAAAAACATGTAGCGCAGTAGCAGAAGAGAAGATTGTGACAACTTGTTAGCCTGCAGCGCACACTTCCCCACAAAAAAGCCAAAGACAGGGCGTCAGATGACTTCAACCTCCTTTCCTTTCAATTTGTTTTTCACTCACTTGTAGGTGTTTTGACATTTCACAGGGGGAGGGAAGCGCATTAGTAAATAAATAATAGAAACGAATGATGACTGACTCCTGTTTTGTTGCTTCTGTTTAAGTGTGCTGGTTTCGTGGAAGGCTGCGTGCCGGCTCGCTGTCACATTGTCATGGCGTTCTGGGGCTCTTGAGTATAACAGAGCCATTGTTAATATTATTAATAACACTGGTGCTCTCCCTACGATAGCTTAAAATGTCTGCTATGAAAAAAGCCTATTCATCTGATTTTATGTGGGGTTTTTTTCTCTCTCTTTTCTCGGCTAAGGCGAGTGCTGAGGCGAAGAGATGTGATCAGAGCTGGGGTTTTTTCTTAAATCTTCTCTTCTTTTTAGCACGATCATGAAAAAAACAACCAAAAAACAAAATACAAAGCCAGTTTCTAGCACTTTTCATGAAATCTGGTGGTTAGATGGAACACGGGGAAAGGAAGGTCCCGTTTAATTGGGGAGCAGATATATGTCAGCTAAATAAACCAGTTCAGTGATTCTAATAAGAATATCTTTATTCTTTGGTCATTTTTAAGCAGCAAGTTAAACAGTGTGAATGCATAGGCAAGCTGTGTTGAGCAACTTTGTTAAAGTTTTGAGAATTTACTCACTTGATGTGTTTTATAGAGGCAGATGCTTTATTCTGCTTGCTCTGTTATCTCTTTCCTCACTATTACAATGCTGTTATCTGATCCAGAACCGGCTGCACGCTTTTATTGATCAGTGCAGTGAAATCAGAATTCATAAAACATCGGAATGAAGCAGTAAATCAGACATTGTGTTATCATTTATTTATACACCTGGTGTATAAATAATAACCTGAATCTTTTGTCTCATTTGCTTATATTTTTACCTGTTAGGAGGAAGTACATCTCTGTCTCAGCCTGACTTGTTGCACAGTAACCAGATTATCTCTTGATTGCCATGATTTCCTAGATTTTCCTAGATCTCCTGAACAACCGTAAACACTTTCATAACTTATGTAAATTTAATCAGTATTTAAGCATTTTACTTTCAAGATGAAATGAGAGTAAACTACCTCTGCCTTATTCTTCAGGTGGATCGAATGTCTTTCCCGTGTGGCTGCTCTAGGGATGGCTGCGGCAACGTAGCAGGTCGTATTGAATTCAACCCTCTACGTGTCAGAACTCACTACCTGCACACCATCATGAAGCTGGACGTGGAGAAGAGGAGGATGCTCATACAAGGAATGGGAGACCAGTATGCTGAATCAGACCCGCTGTCTTCCCCCTCCTCCACGTGTCCCACTTCACCGGACCTTTCTTCAGTCGCTGGCCTGGACTCTGAGCTGGAGGAGAGCGAAGTGCAGTCGGTCGTGGAGGTTCAGGATCTTCTGGCGGAGCAGGATATACTGGAGAGGGAGAACGAGACAGCTGTGCTGCACCTGCAGAGCGCAGAGGAGCAGGAGAGGAGGGAGAGGGAGGAGGCTGAAGGGGAAGCAGTGCAGCCAGAGCTGAGTGCTGATGGGCTCACAGAGCAGCCTCTTTGCCTCCTACCCAGTGCCTTGGGAGGGGAGCTGCCTGAGCAGGCAGAAGTTCCAGGTGTTGAGCAGGTCCTCCTGCAGGGGCCTTTCCCTACAGGGGCTACGGTCTTGTGCATCACTGACAACCAGGAGGAGAGCCCCTCTGACCTCCTCAAAGACTCCTCTTCCCTGCTCTACTATCAACTCAGTCCCATAGAGCCTGGAGCCTTTGAGACGCTGCCCAGAACAGAGGAAGCTGAACAGGAGGAGCCTTTGGTGAGGGAACAAGATGCAAGAGAAGATGAGTTTGCGGAAAGGAAACAAGAAGGAGGAGAGGAGCTGAAGGAAGATAAGCATGAAGACAAGCCTTTGACCGATGTTATTCTGTGCTCAGAGGAATGCCTGGCAGCAGTGGAGGAGAGGCCTGCGAGTCCTCAGCAGAAGATCCCAGAAGAACAGTGCCAAGAGCAGTCGTGCATGAAGAAAGAAGTAGATCCACTGCCTCCTGAAGTTTAGTACTAGCGTCTCTGCAGATAATTTGCACAATAGCTTCATCTAAGATGAGTAAATTACACATTTTACATGTATTACTGCTATTATCATAAATAACTACAGGTCTCCTATAGTGAGTGTCAATAAAATATGTGAAGAATGAGCTTGAGTGTTACACAAAGGAGGAGAGATGCTGAAAGCACATACAGATCACTCCCCAGAAGTAATATGGATGCAGTTCAAAGACAACATTGTAGGTAATTCTGTTGGGGGTGATGAATGCGGCCTTAATGGAAAAAAACACGGAAACACTTGTGCGTAGGAGTCGATTAGGAGTACAGCGAGTAGTGTTTTGTTCATTTCCAGCGCAGCAAACAGAAAATACAGTGTGTGAATGCTGACATAAGCCTTTTGTTTTGTGATGTATAAAGGTGTCAACACTAAACACAAATTGTTTTTTCAGCGCGCAGGAAGCTGGTGTATTTTGATACTTTACCGGCTCACTTTCCATTACAGCAATCTCACACTGTAATCAAGCCAAATGAAGGCCTCCGATCCAACCTTCCCCTGAAAATAGACCTAATAATCCTGGAAATACTTGTTTTTGTGTACTGTATATGCATTTGCAATGTGCAGGACAGAGATGAAGTTTCTTTGATCTGTATGCACATTGCGAAATGAGGGCAGCAAACGTCGTGGCTCTGTCGCATTGAGAGGAGGAGGAAAAATAATTTTAAAAAAGAGCAGAAATTAGCACTGGCTGTAGTTGTTACTCACTTCGGACTGCTCGTACAAATGCAGTCGATTTGTCAAACAAAAAAAAAAAGTTTACTTGTAGTTGCAATGCCTATGACATTATTTCTTCGAGTAATGTGTCATTTGTGGATACTATACTATTGGTTTTGAAGTTGAAGTCGTTGCAGTTCGTTTTCTTTGGGAATGAAAGGAAATGTAATTTCTTTTCATACTGCTACATTATAATGTCATGTTATGATGAGTTGCCAGAATAGCGCTTCCTAGTCTTTTTTTAATTGATGTTCTATAAGAAAGCGAGGATTTTGAATCAAGTCAAATTTCCCAAGAAGAAAACAGCAGTAAGAGTCAAAGTCAAACTGAGGCCTGTGCTGTTGGAAGTAGTTATTATATGAAACAATGTGATGCTAGTAATTTATGGATCAGATTGACATCGACCTGAATCTGCGTGTTTTATGTTCCGTCTGTATGTGTGCGAGTGTGTGTACATCTACTTTACATTTGTACGTCTGAGTGAGGGAGGAGGGTATGTACTGTATTAGAGATTGGGAGGTGCTGGCAAGGACACGCATTTCATTCATGACAGGTGCTGATGTTACAGATTTACAGTTTACAGGATCTCCTCCCCATTACCACGAGAAACAATGTTTCTCCACTTGATTGATGTAAGAAGTACCAGAGAGCCTCTCGTAGGAATGCAATAGCTACTGCACTGCAAAAATCATTAATGTGGTGATTATGGAATGAGGTGTCTCATGATTATGTAAATGCAATCGTACCGCATTTCTGCTCTTTCAGTGTCTTTTTTTCTAATCTCGGTCTGATTAGTACTGATCTGCGTAAGCGTGCCGACTCTTCTTACACAAAATCAGTCCTTTGTTTTGTTGCCTATAATTACAGCTGTTGCTTTGTGTAACTGCTTGCCAAACACAGGATGTGCTGCCGTGTATCAGATGTCTGATGTGTTTCTTTGCCTTTTTTGTTTTGAAATTGTCTTAATCTAAATCTGCTTACAAGTTGCACCAAAGCAGTGGTTTCAAACCTAATTAAATGATGCTTTCATCCATCAGATTCTAACAAAGCAGTCTCCTCTAGTTATTGTGAGGCTGCAGATTTATTGTGGCTCTTTGTGTTTGCGTGACTTGCCTTGATATAGTACCATCTTTGAAGTGATGATGATTACAAGCTGCCTATTGTTGAGCTTTTGTCCTCGGCTTTCTACTAATAAACTTAGGTTTGGGACCACTGCACTGAATTAACTCCAGTACACTATGTGATTGTGTTTTCTCTGCGTGAATGGGGTGTGTGATTGTTGAGAAGACTGATAAGTTTAGACTTCATCTAACAGCTGTGAGAACTACTCTCATGCTAACTGTTGCCTAAAGTGGACACAAAAGATTTTATACAAAAGTAAAAACAATAAATTACTCATTGCAAAAAGGATCAATGTTTCTGTGTGTTTTTTAATAAAGAATAATAAGTCTCCTATCATTCCTGAGTATTTGTAATCGCAGTAATTCAGACAGATTATGTAGAATCGATTAGTATAAAAATATTACACAATGAAAGGTTTGATATTATCAGCACGCAATTATGTATCAATTTAGTTCACAAAAATACATTTTTACTTATTTTTTTAAATACTTAATTTTTGTTGCATGCACATAAAACACAGACATGACTGTAAAAACAGAAATACACAACTAAGTATATCACATTTTTCTTAATAGTTTGCACTGAAACAATCTACGGTTCAATGAAACACAGTTCATTCATTGTTTTGCAATGCAAAATTGAGTGATTTCATTATTAGTGCCTATTTTAAATTTTTTGCCTTTACCATTGTTATATTTAAAAAAAAATGACTGAAGAATGCGTGAAAATAGCAGGTAATATGTCGTAATATGTATTATTGAAAATGAAGTAGAAGTGGAAAACGAAAAGCCTTTCTTCTCATTTAGTTAAGTGTTACGACTTATGGGTGTCCACGGTGCAATATGATGTGTCACCGCTAGATGGCGGCATAAAATCAGTACAGTATCTGTGATACGGCTTCCATTCTCTGCAGTTACCGTTAAGAAATCTAAGGTGCCACATGTTAACTATGGCTCCGAATTGTAGTTTTAAACGACTTAACAGATATATAAACATATATGTATAAGTATGCCAGCTAGGTTAACGGGTTTCCTCTTTTACAATCATTATTATTGTTATTTTTTATTTTAAATGTCATTGATACGGGTTTAAGTATTCAAACTGACCATTTCAGCATTGCCCTGCCTATGCCTCTTGACGTTTTCTTACATTTACAGTTCAGTGGATGTTCCAGCCAATTGTGGAACAAAAAATATTTGCCCTTTCCTATCTTTAGTTGCAGGAAAATGTGAGCTAGATAAGCTATCGCCTCTGTTTTCCATTGGCTGCTAATATAATAAGCTCTTCTAACGGATACAAGTGTAAGCAAGTGTACAGCTCTGAGGTCTTTGCTCTGGGATCCAGGATGCCACTGCACTTACATTCACTATCTGGCAAACAGCTCTGCAAGCCAGTCACTGGTAACTCTGGTGCAGACAGAAATCATACAGTGACTGTGTGAGTCTTTCAAAGATTGCTATAATGTAATTATATATCAAACAGCTCCATTTTTAGACATGAACTTCATTTTCAAGTTGAGTTTACTCCTCAGCTTGTGAAAACAGCAGGTCTACAAGAGGTGTGTCCAGTCTATGAAAATAACCCTAACTTCCAAGACTAACATTATGTGACCATAGTGATAAAACTTTAAAACATAGCCTGTAATTAAATGTGCACGTCTGCAGCAAGATATTACTTATAATTACTTATGAAGTAATTATAAGTAGTGCTAAATTAAATCGTGATTCTAAATCAGCTATTGCTGTGAATGTGAGCGAGAATGCTTGTCTGTCTGTGTGTTGGCCCTGAAATAGACTGGCAGCATGTCCAGGGTTAAACCTCGGTTTTACCCTATGCCTGGTGCCCCTGTGACCCTGGAATGAATAATCAGTTCAGAAAATGGACAGATTTACAAAGTTACTGTTAATATTTGTATTTCTTTTTCATTATTTTGGCCACAACTGTGAGCAGGCAACTTGAATAGCTGGATGCATAAAAGAGAACCTGCTGAGCCTTTATTTAATGTGGGCTGGAACTGATATGAAGTGATTTGCTGAGGTCTGCTAGAATCAGTGGTATGCTCAATTTATCTGAAATAAATTCCCCTCTTTTTGTGCTTGTCACTGTGTGCTTGTGTTTTTATGTGTAGAATCCAGGATTGAGACTAAAACAACAAGCATATTACATCGGGAACAATTGTGGCAGTGGTCCATGGCTCTGAGAGCTATACATCATCTGTTTAGCCTTTCCGGCCTCTGGCTTTGCATTGTTGAACTTCTCCAGTGGCCGGAAGAACTGATAGCTTTCAGGATGATGATGGAGTCCATCATGAGCCTGTGGAAAGACGTAAAGAAAACAGTTAAAAAAAACATTGTAATCAGAGAGAATCACTCCCACAGTCATCTCAGAGCGTGTTGACATATGTGCTAAATCGCCAGCTTTATCTAGGCTTTAATTTTACTGTTGTGACTGGACAGATCCATGAAGAGCAGCTGGGTGTTATGAGTGATGTATGTGACATGGAAAATTGCCACACCATCTCACTCCAGCCTCCCAGTCTGAAAGTGCTGCTCCAGCGCCTGGAAAGAATGCTCTCTGTACCCCCCACCCCCCGTCTGTGACGCCAGCGCTATGGCATCATTAGTCCTTCACCGAAACCGGTCCGTTTTAAATGGAACTATTCATAAAACTGGCTCATGTTATTTTCACTAGTCTGCCCCGCTCGTCACATGCTGGCTGAACTGAAGAGGGAAATCCAGACCCTCTTGTGCAAAGTTCATTCTGTGCACTCGGGAGAGAAGATCGCAATAACCTTCTGAATGCAGGAAGAAGGAAACAATGGGGGCAGTGAAGGTAAAAACAATACTGTGGCTGCTCAAACTTTCCCTCTTTGCCCACTGGTGAAAATACAATATATCTTCCTGAAGTTCCATCCATTCGCGTCCGCTTATGTCATAGGGCGAGAGGCGGGGTACACCCTGGACAGGTCGCCAATCTGTCGCAGGGCCAACACACAGAGCCAGACAACCATTTGCACTCACATTCACACCTATTGGCAATTTGGATTAACCAATTAACCTATCCCCACTAAGTGCATGTCTTTGGACAGTGGGAGGAAGCCGGAGCGCCCGGAGAGAACCCACGCAAACACGGGGAGAACATGCAAACTCCACACAGAAAGACCCTGGCCTGATGGTGGAATTGAACTCAGGACCTTCTTCTTCTTCCTGTGTGGCAACAGTGCTAACCACCGTTCCACCGTGCTGCCCCATCTTCCCGAACTTGTCGCGCATTTTATGCTGATGTGTTAGAAACTCCAGTCTCTATACTTACCATTATACATATATTTATATATTTTGTTAAGCTCTTATTAAACGTAAGTTTGCCTAAAGGTAACAAAATCCCCCCAAAAGCAAGGAATCTGAAAACTCCTGGGACATATAGCAACAACTTCAATTTTTAAACACCTTATTTTTTTTTAAACTTAAAGGTACTGCTGAAAGGTACTGATAGCTGATATGTTACTTTTGCAGGAACCAGAGAGTAATCCTGTTTTTCTGATACGATGCCAACACAACAATAAATGAAAGATAATAAATGATACATTTGTATTGTCACCTTTTAAATTTAGCAAGGCAGTTGACATGCAGTTAGAAATAACAAAAATAAAAATGTATACATTACTTTATAATTCTGTTGTTCTTTTTGTAAAAAGATTGTGTTTTAATAATTTCTGGTAATTGACTTTGTCGTACTGGAAAAAAAAACACAGCAGCCCAAAGCTGGGTATGGGATGGCACTGACAGAACTAGCAGATAAAAACAAAACAATGCAAGTCGACGAAAGCCAAACGACTCTCACCAGAACCAGAAAAACAGCTGTGGACACACAGCTGTGTGAAATATGGTTTGTCTTGCACTGACTGCTGGTCCCCAAGGACATGTTCGTCATAGCTATCCAACTTCCCTAACAACAGCCCTAAAACACCACAAATTGTGGAAGTAAGTTAAAAAAATAGCAGCATGTAGTTTCAGTCTTGTGCATGTTTCCCTTTGTTTTTTCTTAAATGTTCCATGTTCTTCCTTCCTTTCAGTCTTATAATAAAAACCATCCCATTAGCTAAGCACCTGGTGGCATGCCCAGCTTCCCTCGAGGTGGAATAAATATCTATATGCTTACAAAGTCTCTTAACAAAAGCCAGTATGGATAACCTCATTTGAATGTTTTCTATTTTACCCAATGAGGAATAAGAGGTGACTTCATATCAGAGGCATCTGGAGGAAGAGGAATCTCTTGGCTTGACCTTTGCAGCTGTCAGGATGCGTTCAATTTGTGTAAACAAAAAAGGGGCCTTTAAATTGCCTGTTGTTAATTGGTCGGTAAAAGTGGTGCTCAATTTTGGTGGTTAGTGTCTTTGCTTGCTGAGACTTCTCTTCATGTTTATTTCAAGTCTCGAGAGGCAGCTGAATGGTCGCAGTGGTTGATGGTAATGAGAGAAACGCAAGTTTCAGGGAATGTCTGGTGAATGATGACATCGTCTTTGTGTGTGATAATATGTCGTTAAAATAAGGTTCTGACCCATCAAACCACATTTTAGCCACATCTACACCGCGGCTCTGGGGATGGGAGTGTCAGTCGGCCCATAACGCTGTTTCACGTTGAAATATATCAGCACTAATTTGATGGATTGCATGAAACGTCGCAAATATGAATGTGTCACAAAGCCAGGCGTCCTTTTTGTTATAAATAGTTTGTCATGTTGGAAAAATCTTTTTTTAAAAAAAAAGAAAATTACAGCTTCGCTCTGAGAGTTAAATGTAATGTAACACACGAGAGGCCCAAAATGATGCCGTGTTGTGCATGAAAAAAAAAGTTACGCTTTTCTAAGCATGCATTTTCTATCAGTACTGTTGTGGCTCTGTTCATCTGTTGATTGCTGCTGATATGTGTCCAAACTTCTTTAATCTTAAAGTACTTACTTAATAATGACAACTGATTCTAGTTGCACTGTACAGCTGTACTAACTGGTAGATTAAGCCACATGTAGTAATCTCGGTACATACATGTCTTCTTTATGTCTTCCTGTTATTTCAGTGTTATTCATAACTTCTTCTTCTCTTTCTCTCTGTTTTGTCTGATTTTATATTTGTTGTTTTACCCTTTTTTCTCTTTTAATACACGACTTTCCCTGTTTTTAGTATGTTATTTTTATGCACATGAAGCCCTTTGAACCTTTACATTTGCTACTGGCGTAACAAATAAAACTGACTGGACTTGACACAATCTGCTGGGGTGGTCCTAGTTTCACAGAGGTGGTGGGAACAGGAGATAACTGTGCTTTCAGAAATCTGGGAAAGGATACAGAGTCACTTCCTGTCCATGTGCCCTATTCCCTAATGGACAATTAAGTGAATCATGTAAAAGTCCCCACTTGTGGCAAATGTCTAACCCCCATTACAGCGGCCAAGTCACTTAGCTTAATTAAAACCATGCCCCAACTTCATATTTTTTGTGTTTCTCCCATTCTCATAAAAAACCTAGCAATGATAGTCATCCTCAGCAGGGGCCAGGCTGTGCTGACTTTTATAGCAGCTCAGTTTTCAGTAGTGGTATTGTACACTGATGCTTTAATCGAATGACCTCATTTCCTGTAACAAAGGGGTTCATTGGCCTACCTGTAAAAACAATGCGCTGCCTTGCTGCCTCTGCGGGTAAGACTTTCCATACTGTGTGTGCTGAGCTATGTATGTGCAGTGTGGAGTGTGTGTGTGTGTGTGTGTGTGTGTGTTTAGGGCAGTGATGACTTTCCATACTGTGTGTGCTGAGCTATGTATGTGCAGTGTGGAGTGTGTGTGTGTGTGTGTGTGTATGTGTGTGTGTGTTTAGGGCAGTGATGTTGGTAGGACTGAGGGTGATTTCCAATGTGGAATAATCTGCAGGGTTGCAGGAAACATATTGCATTAAGGGGGTTGCAGGTGCAGTTGAGTTTGAAACTGATAAGAAATATTATGTTTTATATGATTGTTTTTTGTTTTTTTCTCCCCCCAACACACTTATTGGAGGGATTCTGTTAGGGGCTATATTCAACTAATGCAGTGCCTGTTTGAGTAACGTGCAACACATGCTACAATTTACAAGTGTTTCCTAAATGCATCACTGGAGGCATTCATTAAGTTCCTATATGACAAAAGGATAGATTTAGGGAATCACTCACTGAATGCATGTATTTAACAGTTTTTTTAAGTCTTGGTTTTTACGGGTTAAAATTGTTTAGGATAACGATTTGGCCCTTAGTTTTGTTGGTTAAACTTAAAAGGCTTTAAAGACTTGGGTAGCTTGTCCTCATAAAGACAGCCAAATAAACATGTCTGTGTATATTTATGCCCCATCACACAGAAAATCCTATCCATGACTCAACACCTTATCACAGTGGAGGCATTTTTGTACCTCAGTGATTCTAGGATCTATGTTGCTGAGGGCAATTTACCCCTTCTTTCAAGGCAATTTTGTTCTAGGTGAAGGGCCAGACTATGTGCGACAGTGGTTGTACATTCTGGACAGTCACATGATGAGAAGAGCAGAACTGCAAACTAATCACCACCTGGAGGTGAGTTGGATTAGGTGGTGGGCAGAGAGTGCTGGACAGGCCTGGCATACTCAAACATACAGTGTTTGCAGCATAGCTTCAACAGCATTCCACAAAAAGGAGCTTTGGTCTATTTTTGTGAACTATCTAATCCATGTACAGATCCTGCCAGAGCTTGGTCTGCAGTGCAGCAAGTCAGATTTGTTCTTGGTTGGTGTTGGACTCTGTCAGGATTGTCTGTCATGGTCAAGAGCTGGAGGAAGTGGCTGAGGATCGGCAGGTCTGGGTGTCTTTACTTAGACTGCTGCCCCCATGACCCACACCTGGATAAGTAGAAGATGGATAGTTGGATGGATGGATACAGGGTGGAGCGGGCAGCAGTCATTCTGGGGGAAACATTGCTCATCTAACTTGAAAATCAGCAATGCATTTTATGCTTTCTAGCTGACAAAAAAAAAAACCAGACACAGAATGAGTTGGAGACATAGAAAGCATAAAAAGATTGACATAACCACCATGAATCCGCCCACTGGTTTTGGACTCCGCATTTAATGCTTCAAACTTAGCATTTTTCCAGACATCATTTTGCTTTTTGGGACCAGTAATTACCTTTATGCATGAAAGGGTGGAATACTCATTTCCCAGCTAACACTTTTAGCTTTGTTAGGATGCTGAATTCCCAATTTATGTGAGTGCATCATACAGACACACATTACTAGTAAGTAATAAGTAAAGGACTTTTAAAATACCAAAACTGAAGCACAAAGTTTTTTGATGGTCTGTGTCACACAACAAGCCATATATTAGTAAGCTAATCCATTAAAATTCTCCCAAAGGCACCAAAAGTCTAGACACAGGTCCAGTTTAATGACTCAAAATAGTGGATGAGGCCTAACAGAGTAACTTCAGCTGTCTGTCAGGATTCATGTCAGTCAGTGCGACAACGCCCCCAACTCGGTTATCCAGTTGGATAAGTTATTAAAAACACACTCAAAGATGTTTGCAGTGGAAACAATCCACAGGAGATCAAATCATTTTCTGATCCGTAGACTCATTTTTAAGCTCTGGAGGTTGCCCATAGGAGTAAAAAGAAATAGATATGCTGATTAAAGTTATTACCGGCTACATCGATGCAATGTGGAGTTACTTTTCCAGGTTGGTCTAGGTTACAGCATCAGTTATGGCGTAGAATTACAGAAAGGTTTGGAATTACAACACACCTATGGTGTAGATTTAATACAGAAGTATAAATCCAAAATTATTCAGGTCCTTGGCAATACACATGCACAGACTTGTCACGACAGTGACAGGACTGAGAGACCTTTTAGATTGTTAGTATGATATTAATTGTGAACACCACTTGCTTTTTTGTTGCATTGTTACTGCTTTAAAGAAATTGGGACAAAGAAAAAAAACATTCCTAAATATAAAAATATGTACTTTTTTGGTTTTAAATAAACCTCCTGTCTTACTGGTGTCCCAGAGTGTGCTGGGAATAGAGACTTGGTCTCAAGTTACAGCTGGGAAAACAAGTGTAGTATGAGTCCAACAGGTGATGGGCTTGATGGAAAGGCTTGTCATAACACTGCAGTGCTCCACCACTGCAGGCCTTCTCCTGGAAATTAATTACACATCAGGGGTGACTTCAGATGATTATTTATAGCCCATCTTGGGGGGTTTAGTGGAAAGGGGAGCTGCTTAGAAAGAATGGAAGTATCAGAGAGCTGCTCCACTGGACACTGAGTGACATCCCTTTGACTTGTGGGCTAAATAAAGTAATGCGAGGTCATTCAAAGTTTGACTCTTTAAAGACCCGCTCTGCATCTGCGAACTGCTGTCAAATTTTAAATGTTGGCAATCAGTAACAGATAACAGATCAGTTCAACCAAATGAACATGAGGTTAAGCTGGCTAATGCTCTGGAATGTGGAGTGAGTTTTGTTTACTCTGTCCTACCTTCCTTTTGGATTATTTTTAGTTCATGTTCATTCAAGTTCATGTTCCATATAAATCACTGAGAAGCAGGACAGGCAGAAAAAATGCATTTAACCTACGATTCAGATTCAAAAGACTTCAGTGCAAGCATGCTGCGTCATCTGAGCTGTGCAAAGCTGTGCAAAGATAGAAGATGATGCACCATCAAGAGGGTAGTCTAAGAAGGTCACAATAGTGCTGAATGTCAATTTGATCTCCTGCTTCTCTCTTTAATGACCACACACTCCCAGCTGCTCCCGGAGAAAATGTTATGGTTCAGCACTTCCATGAGATGTGATGGCTTTCCCACCAGTCCCCCTGAAGGGAATCACAAAGAAATCAGATTAACTGGGATCTTCATCTGTCTGGGTTTGTAAGAGTTAACAGAGACTGATGAGGCGTTCCTAAAAAAACATCAGAGGATGCTTCTGTGATCTTGGTACAGATTTACTCTACTCCCATGTCAGACAGCATCCTGGGAGCTGATAAAATATTTCAGTAGAAACCCAAAACGCCTTTCCCTGAGATTAAACTCCAGGGAGGAGAGAACAAGATGTATGGAAAGACACAAGGAGCTCTAGCTGCTATAAATCCTAGGCATAGTAACATGAACTGGAGAGCAGCGACATGGTTAATGAATATGTCCTGATCCGCTTCACTTCACTCTCTAGTGCCTTTTCCCACAGGCCACCACTTTTCCTTCTGGTCAAAACTAAGGCACTGAGAGTAACTGCTGACAGAACAAATACATATAAATAGATGCAATCAATGTACGTCTTCCTGGCACAATGAAACAAAGCGAAATGTGCATTGTGGGCACCGACTTCTCTTGGATGTTTTGGCTACTGTATGTGAGCGGATACACTCATTGTACTGTATGCTGACTCTTTTCTGAGCAGGCGCCATGGCTTCCATCCCAGTGAGTGATGGGTAAACCCAATATTTTATATCCCTAGCCAACAAAATTTCCCCCCTGTTTTTCCACTACTGAAGTGCTTCCCTCTTTAAAGGCTTCAGAGTACCCTTTTAAAGTGGGAAAGTCTCACGTGACCTGCTGCTCGTGCTGGCACTGGCATGGTAAAAAGAATGAACTGATGAAGAGGATCCAAAAGTGACTCCAGTCCTGGAGTCCATTTCTGACATTTCTGACTCCAAGCAAACACAGCATTGTGTATTTACGGTGAACCTTTTAAGAGGCACTTCAGCTAAATCAAATTCACACAAACCCACACACCCACTCGACACCCCCCTGGACAGATACACACACAAATCTCTGGGCTCCTACACTCTGTGTTGGGTGTCACCGAATTAGAGGGTAGGGTAGTTTCTCATTGACATCAGCCTCTGACCCTGTGGGGCTTTCTTTGCCTTCAGGCCCCTTCATTAGGCTCCTGCAGAGTGTGAGCACTCACCCGGGGAGAGGAGGTCGTCTCTCAGCTTTTTACTAATCACTATCTCCCTTTCTGAGCAGGGAGACCCCCTCACCAGCAGCTGGCAGGTGAATCAACACACTCTTTGTCAAATCACCTGAAGGCCTGTTCTTCTTCTTCTTCTTCTTTCTTCTGTTGTGGTTGATTATGGGAAAAAGATCAGAGAATTATCATTGTTGGTTTAGAATAAGTAGCTCCTAAATAAATTGAATGAACAGGACTACATTTAAGAGAATGATAAAAGAATTGTGGGGGCTGCACAGGGTGGGGCGGATGGGGGAAGGACATGGGTGGAGATGTGTGATAAAAGTGATATGATAATGTGGAAGCCCTTGGAGTTAACGCTTGGCTTTAACTCACTGTTAGAGCAGGGTGTGCCCATGTTAATGAAGGAGGCATGTTATAGCCCCAAGCTGTGCTAATAAGGGTACCTGTTGCTTTATCCCAGCATGCATGCATATGCATGTGGGGGAGGTTGCGGGAAAATGGAGCTGCAGAGTCAGAAAGTCTACTGGATATGAGTGGAAAAAGTCACACTAAGAAGAAAGGTTCCACATCTGATGAAAGAAATCATGCACAAACTTATGGATGGTTGGGTCAAAGACTTTTAATGCTTATCTGCAGCTATTAAGGAAGCTGAGACTATTGGTTAGTTCAGATTTGCACAAATTAGGGGGGAAAGCATTCTTAAAGGTAAATAATTAACACAAGTTATCATGCTGAGCTAATGTAGAGCTTTAGAGCTGCTAGTAATGGCCTAGATTTTATTCTCTTTATATGGGCAAAGCTGGGCTAGCTGTTTTCTATTGTCTAACTCTTTTTGTGAAAGCTAAGTCTTTCACCAGATTGTTGCATTTGTACTTTAAATAAATGTCATTTGGGTATTTCTTGATCCTTCACTTCCTTAGCTACTGTATATGTATATAAAGAAACCTGTATAAAAGTCCCATCATTCAATCTGTGACTTTGCAGCAGGAGATAAGCTTCACTGCATTTTTATCTCACTTTATGTAAATTTCAGTGTAGTGAGTTACATTTAAGTATCTAATTCTAAAGAAAGAGCTCTTTTTTACTGCAGCATTTTCTCTTGATGTCTTCAGATAATGGGAAATGTTTTAAATAGCTTTAAGCAAAAATAATGAACTGTGGGGCACGAATAGGTCTTAATCCTTTGTTCAGTGTAGCAACATGTCAATAGAAACTGCTATATTTACAACTTCTTCAAAATGTTTCCTTAACAAGATGTGTGAAAACCTCAAACTGACATTTCCCACAGCTGTTCCACACACTGACAGGTTTTGTTGTTTATCTATAAACCACAATGACAACACATTGCTTTTCAGTTTTTACATGTGCTTATAACCACCTACAAAGCAACAGCACTTTCAAAAATACATATTCAATCCCCTTTCTGAGTCAAATAAAATAATCAGTATGACTTTCATGCCTGTAGGATGTCTGCAGGAAATCTCCAGCCAACAAGTTTAGAATAATGTTTGGAAACCTCGAGCTTGGCCCTGAATAAAGTTGACACAGGCTGCCTACCAGCACATCTAAACATTAAAGTGCATCTATCTTATCAATTCAAGGTTAGATAGCAAACATCTGTGTTTTTCTTAAAATGTGACTATTCTTTTAAGTAACCTGTGCACACATACTGGTGATAAGTTCTCGCTGTTTTCCCACTAAGGCATTGTAGATGCTTTTTGGCACCAATGTGTATCTTATGTGGGAATGCCTTTCTGTCAGATCACTTGATCTTTTCTCTAACATTTTCCATGACTAAAGACTTTGCCAAGTATGTTTTAAAGACAACTGGAATGGAAGAAAAGCTGCAGTCTAGCAGTCATAACCAAACCCCTCAAAATTACAATCTCTTTTCAGGAAATAGTTACAGCATGTAACTCCGTGTAAAACCACAGCTTGTTTGCGTTGCATCACCGATGTCCGACTCAGCAGTCTCCCCACAGAACAGATGTCTCCCGAACTTGATCTTTGCATGGTTGAGTCACCGACTAAAGATACAGATTCAATTCTTCATTTTTTACAGCAATACTTCTTCATTTGTAAGGACTCTTTTTGCCTGAAAGCCCTTTACAATACATGCAATTGTTTCATTAACAGATGATGTAAATGTGAAACTTTTGCGGTAAAGATGAAGAAAAAAAAAAGAGTGGGCCACCCTCAGATAATTCCACTATGATGAATAAAGATTTGGATCCCAGGGCTGGAGAACAATCAGCTGCTGTTCTCACGAGTACAGCTAGACTTGCCTTCAGTTCCTCTGTGATGTGGGGTGAGAAAGAGGCTGCTGCCTGTGAATCATTTCATATTCATTTTTGCTGCTATATAAATATACAGATGTTTGTCCTGATATCACCTCAGTTTTCTGCTCACTGAGATCTTCAGAGGGATGCGAGCAGCTGGAAGACTGAGACCAGAGGAACCAGATGGTACTTGTGGAGTGCAGCCTCTTCCATTGCTATAGGGTTGTGGACCCTCCAAACACCTGGAAATAGTGTGGGCATAGAATTGCAGTGTTTGCCAGAAAATATCTGGCATTGACTGTTGGTCTGAAGTTTCATTAGATTGACATGTGTTGAGAAGTGAAAAAAAAAATCACATCTTTAGAAGTTTCTGTAGTTTTCCATCAGCGCCTTGGATGAAAGAGATTTCTTTAACTCAGAACATAATGATTTATGAATAGTTTCCAATGTGTTTTGTATGAAAATATCTCATCTTTTACAGTTAAAAGGCTCCAATAGATTGCATGCTCTGAATTTATCTCATTTCTCTTTTGCTAGGCGTGTGGTGGTTTTAATTGGCTGCAGGAGGTTCGCCTGACATGACTGCTGTGGAAATAGCACATTACGAGCAAAGGAAAGCCTTACTCATACAGCGCACACATAGAAGTCTCAGTAACTGTGTCATCAGTGAGCAGGCAACTCAGCTGAGAGAATGAGCTCCCCACAGCCAGTAAATGACTCCACCCAGCTGGTCTCTGTTGTCTTTATCCAAAAACTCCCCTCTGCACCTCATACTAACATCATCTACATGGCCTGCACCACAACTGAGAGACATGGAAGCAATTAGCAGCAAGCACAGAAACATATTGTATAGGCAGGGTAAAGTCCAGTCTGAGCTTCCTAAGACAAGCACTGGCTCTGTTTTAGCTTGCAAGCAAACTGATCACTGCTGTCAGGAGTGGTGTAAGGAAAACGGAAACTCTTTATGGATGTCTTATTCCAAAAATGAGTAGAAATTCCCACATGGAAAAGACATAAAAAAAACTTGTTGACAAGCTGACTTGATTCATATTTAATTCTTAGAATTATTTTGGCTCAAAAATATGCTTTTGGGCTGCATTCCTGGCTAAATAACACTCTGAACCATATTAGTTTCACAAGTAATAGAAAGTAGTCTCATTATGGGTTAGGTTTAAGACTGTTAACGGAAAAAACAATTAATGAGCCAGGGAATGGATTTTGGGGAAAAAGACGGAGTAGTAAAGAGACGTTTAATGAAAGCTGCAATCAGATTAAATGAATCAGGACTTTACATTTTTGGACTAGCTGACTAAATGTCAGAATATTTCAAAATCTGTTGAATGTAAATTGTTTTCTTCGATGCCTCCTAACATTATGAACGTGGACTGTTTATTTGCTCCATACCAACAGTATATATATGAAGTTTTTGTACTTTTTTTTAGCCTTTTAAATGATTGCTTTCTCATTTTCAAAGTGTGTCTTAAAGTGGGCGAGAGACCCATTCTGCATGTAATGATTCAAAACCCTAGGTTCTTTGTGAAAACATTTTCATGGAAGAAATCACCAGATTACAGATTTTACAACTTTTTGTTTCTGGGGTTTTGAATTTAGTTCCAGGAGTTAATTCTCGGATGTCAGAGCAGTTTGGATGCAACTAAAATATATTTTTCCAAACCAGTCAATTGTAATATTTGCATGACCAGACTGGTTAACAGTGTGTTGCCTTGGTTAAAGGTTGTTCATAGTGCAAAAAGAAAACTAACTGGAATACTTTATAAATGGTCAGCACTAGTGTGAAATATATGCAGTTTATAGTAATTAGTTTATAGTTAATATATGCAATTTATAGTGGTCTTTATCCGTCTAATTAATTCTGAATCCTGATGATATTTATTTTCACCACTCAATGCAACATTTCCTGTGATCCTCCCATCGTATCAGTGCTTTTCTTTCTTGTTACTCCGTCCTTCCACCCAGCCGGAGGTCATTATCATTCATATGGGGTATTACATAGTCAACAAGTTATTTCTTCCAAAAGTAAACCAACTCCTTAGTGACTGTGGTTCTGCCAGGTCCTGATGAACGGAGGTGGATCTGTCCAGAAAAGCTGGACGCGCCCATGACAGCAGCTCCTCAGAGAATCCAGCTCTTCTTGTTACTCATGGAAACCAACATGTTAATACACACAACTTTGCTGCAAGACTCAAATGTTCCGGGTTGTCTTCTCCTTCTTACAGGGGTGGGACAGTGGGGGGTAGCTGTGCTTTGATACATTCTTTACACTATAATTGCATCAGTCAAAATGACAGAGGCAGACAGAGGGATTTCTTGTAAAAGAGAGTTTTTTGTCCTCATAACAGCTCCTTTACCTAGGCAAAATGTGCACAGTGATCTGTGCCAAATCCCTAATAAAAGCCAGGCACATGGTGCATGACGAGTGAGGCTTTCACCGCAAAACTCCAGAGGGAAGCGCAGCAAGAGCGACGAAGAAAAAGGAGGAGAAGGTGGGATGTAGGCAAAACTTCCCAAGATCTGGGGAGATAACAAACTTTAACCATTACACGCCCCGTGTAGTCAGGCTGAGCTATGCAAGCATTAAATCCTTATTTGTTTCTGGGATTTCTCCATTCTTTCGCAAGATGAGTACTACTGACTGATAAGAGGAAAGTCAGCAAAACACTTTACTGAGATAATTCTTTAAAACAGAGCCAGCTGCACTTTTGAGAAAATTATCTCCCGCTTGACATCTTATTGATTTGGCTTAATGGATAAAGCACCTAACTGCAACCACATGCGCGCACACACAGATAACCACCCAGCATCAACTTTGAACTCACTGACAGTTTACTGAAACGCTGCCAGAAATATTTTAGAAGATAAGCAAGTGCTGAGAAAATGTTAAAAACTAAGAATGGTGTAATACTGTTTTTTTTAAATCACTTTGTCTGAAATGGAAAAAGAGGGGAAAACGGTGGGATAGTTGGGTAATTTAGGACACTGAGACCTCAGATTAGGTGATTCATCATCATAGTTTTGTGAATCAGAAGTTTTATCAAGACCACCAGACTTTTTACCCTCCTCTGCTGGTCATGTGTGAGACATCGGGCAACTAAGAACAGAGGCTCCACTTTAGTTTAGCTTGTACTCAAATCAGGTCATAAGCTTAAACACTGAGTACTAGTACTGTGTGATGAATGGTACACAGAAGTCTGCTGCCTTATTTAGAATTGTACTTGGAAGAGAGTTTGAGTCACAAGACATTGACGGCACAGTCTCTCCCAAGGGAATTCATTACAGAGAATGAATCAGCATTTTATACAAACACAAGGTGTTGGTGTTTATGCTCAGTAGAATTTGCGTGAGTTCGATATTACCATGAATGGTCAGTCTCTCCTTAGAGTGAGACATTTGGTCTCCAGGTTGTTCAACATGAATCAGCATTTAGAACAATGCTGTGACTTCCTGAAGGATGCTGGAAATGGAAAAGTCATCTTTCAGTGAATTTTTCATTGGACAATGATATGAACTGAAATGAAACTGTAGAGGAGACATAACCTCAACTTATGTTTTCATTATTGTTTTATTTCATAAATGAGCATCATGACAGATATTTAGACATTAGCTTTTTATTCTAGTTACCTCATCAAAAATGGGCGTGACCCTTCAAATCAGGCTCTATTAAAAACAGCTGTACTTAGTTTGTCATGTTTCTCTGGAAAAATGTTGGAGAACCCATAACCACAATAACTAGAGAAAGACTATTTACAGAACATTGTTTGTTTCATTTAGAGGAGACCTTAAAGCTCATACTCCTTAACAAGGATGTCCAAGTATTTCCAAAAATAACATTAACAGCTATCAATAGGTGTACAACTTATCCCTGTTAGATGTCATGAAAAAAAAAGTTTTGCAGTTTTGCTGTGTTAAAAAAAATCCGTTAAAGTGTTAAAAAATTAATAAAACAAAATGGTTTGTTCAGCTGTCTGATGCAAGCCTTCCGTCTCCTGTTTTATGAGAACTTTTACGAGAGGTTGGCAAATGGCAAGATAATGTTTTCCAATTGTTTTCTACCTGGGTGTTCCACTATAAAGAATTTATTTAAAGTGAAATAAGAGTTGAAGCTCTGTTGTTAAAAATGTATGTTTTGTCATTTTCCCCACAGGGCAGAAGCTACAGCTGTAGCAGAGAGTAGGTGGTCTTTCTCTAAAAGCCCGGAGCTGCGTTATATTCCATTACTGGTCAGGCCACAGTTATGTGTGGCCAGGAAAATGCATTTTAGCCATAAAGCAATTAATGTAATAACAAGGGTTTTACATAAATTCCAAATGAAAGTAAAATGGGTGCTTTTATAGTGACAGAATTCATTGCGGTCTCAGATTCAGTAACAGGAATGAAGACATCAACACAATTGCATAAACAACATGTGACGTTAAGTAAGCTGTGAAGTGAGTCTCCGTTCCCCTGAGGTGAAGGAGATTCATTAGCGGCACGAACAAGCAACATTCCTTAAGACAAATGCAGGAAGACTGGGAATTGTTTGACTTCAATGCTTGACTGTGCTGGCGACCTGGCACTCTCCTAATAATGCAACACAAACTCCCTGATAAAATGTGCCAGGATGTAACAATCATTAAGATTTACACAAATTATGCTAATACATAGAACCAGGCTTCATGCAACGGATAAACCTGTATTTTCTAAGCAAAACAAAAGGCAAAATGAAAAAGTTATTTTTCTGTTTTTTCACTCCAGAGCACGCTGTTTGAATTATGGATTCTTTAAAGACCCATCATACAAGCTGTGGCAGATTCAGTATCAAGTCTCAGTGATGGTCTTAAAAGCGCAGGCCTTTGTAAAAAAAAAAAGATTTTCCATGGAAATGTACCAGAGCGGGATGCAGCAGCAATAAAATACCTGCCTGTGTGGTTTTTCCTGCTCTTTGATACGTGCTATTGTTTGAATTTGAATTGACTCACAATGCGGTGATCTGCTGCTTACAACACCTGCTTATTTATTTAAAGGCTTATCATATCACTGAAGAAATAAACTCAGAGAACAGGTGGAGATGTTTAAATGATAACACATAAACTTTGGCGACGAGTCAGATTTCAACTGGAGGAAAAACCTGCAGTTGAACCATAATATTACTACAAACCCTGAATCCTTTCATTAGAGAGGACACTTCATTTCCACTCTACTCTACTCTGTTTGCTTGTGTGCACGGGTTGGTTTGTTTGTATCCCCTCCACCAAATATTTCATTGAATTCCTCATCAATAGAAGCACCAAAAGCTGATTGGGTTTCCCATTACCTCTCGTCCTGTGCCTCCTTTACTCCTATAAGGGTAAGAGCTATTACTAAAGAGCTTCAGACACACTGCACATAACCTTGCTCTGACTTGTACATTAGCAAGCTGACAGCATACCCTCTTCATGTTGGTTCAGACCAGCTGATACTAATAATGCACTGATCATAAACCTCAGAGGGCTTCTATATAAGGCTGCACAAGCATTCATGACACCTCGGTGGTCTGCACAGCATTGACATCAACATTGACTTATAAGGAGGAGCCGCACAGATTAAGGGGAGTCAAGGGATACTACATTTTTAATGGGCATTTGTTAGTCACCATACCGAGTAGTGTCTTCTTAAGGTTTCCAAAGGGTGACACGACTGAAATATGGTACATTCTTTTGAGGCCGCCACATAGTTTACGACCTACTGTGTTGTTCATCAGCCCCAGTAAGCAAAGTCTGCACAGGAAATAACACACAATACATCAGGAAGTTGACAGAGATGACAGATAGGGTAGAATTAATGGCATTTTACCCTGGCAAGTGGCAAAACTGTAATGTTGGCCATATTGGAGTAAAAGCTAATCTATTCTAAAGTATCTCAAAGCAGAAATTCATGTTATCCACATGACGGATGTGAATCATCCCCTAGGTTTTCCTCCTGTGTCACCGTGAAATAAGTATTTCTTACTAGTTTGGTGATTACTTAAGTTTCAGAAGAACCTTTAGCAACAATAATAACGGTAATTATTTTTTGTAAGACTTATTCAACTTATTCAATCTTGTGGCTGCAAAACAAGCCTGAATCATCACCCCTTCACCACCATGCTTGACAGTTGGAATGAGGTGTTTGTGGGCGTTTGTTTTGTCAAATGCGGTGCTGCTTTATGGCCACAATCTGCACTTTGCTCTTGTCCATCCAAAAGGATTGTTCCAGAATTCTTAGAATTCTTGTGGCTTGTTCAGATGCAGCTTTGCGAGTCTTAGGTGTGCTGCCATGTTCGTTTTAGGGAGAAAAGGCTTTCTCCTGGTAACCTCTTCAAAAAAACCCATGCTTGTTCAATCCTATTCTAATTGTACTGTAATGAACTTGAACATTTATCATGCAAACTGAAGCCTGTTTAGTCTGAGTGGAGCTCCTTTTTGCAATTTCACAGGAGTTGCAGTCTGGCGTCGGGGTGAATTTGTTGGGAAGACTGTGGCTTTTTGTTAACACAAACCTGAATGCTCCAGACCAGCAAACTGCCAAAACTTCAGCTTTTATAGAGGTGGTTATTATAGAGGTGCGTTTTTCACAGGATTGCGTAGAAACCTGTGAAAACTTTCTTATCACTCATGATTTAAGACCCGTTTTTCCTTGTCCAATAATTTGATTTATGACCACATATCAACAAAAAACATAAACTTATCATATATGCTTCCATTTTAGTATTTTAAAACATATTTAGTAGGGTATTTTATTCGTGAAGAAATCAAGTGAACATTGCACTTGGGTATATACACAGTAGCCTTTGAAAAAAAAATCATTAATCAGCCTTATATCTGCTGAGCCAAAATTTTAAACAAGCACTGCTGTGTCTATGTGAAGCCTCACAGAGCTGCTGAGCTGTAAATTAGTTGCTATGAATCAAAAAGACAACAGTTAAAATGCTATAAGCACAGAGGAGGTTGTTTTAATGATTCTGCACTGCATGGTTCTGTGTAAAGAGAGTGATAAATGTGAGCTTACACTTCAGGAAGGAAGCACCAACCTGAAAGCATTAACCAGAAACATTCAGGAAACTATGAACATATTTTGCCCCTTATATTGGTGTAGATGATGATAGTAAATGTAAAGATCACCCTTGGTGTATTCTTCATCTGTCAAATTAAAAGCAAAACGATGTGAACTTCATTATTTTCATGAGTTGTATTTAGAATTTTTCCATCAGTGAAATAAAATACATGTCTTCACTAAGTTGAAGAAGTGCTGAATGTCACTGCATTAGAGTGTCATGCATAAGAGTTCTGATGTCTCTATTAATGAAGTATCTGAAAGCACGATTATGCACGCGCTTAAACTGGCAGTGGGTGCTCTTAATTTTCCTGATATTGCAACAGTAACATGAGGCTATAAAAAATGAGCATATTTTTTCTTTGTCTGTGAGTAAAAGAAGAAACCGTAGCTCTATATATATATATATGTATATATATATATATATATATATATATATATATATATATATATATATATATATATATATATATATATATAGAGAGAGAGAGATAGAGAGAGATAGAGAGAGAGATAGATAGATTTTTACTCTAGTGCAGTTTGTTTTTGTTCCCGCAAAGCCGGTGCGTCTGTTTCCATATGAGCTCTATCAAACATATTTAGCCGAGGGAGTGGGTGTGGGAAGCAAATCGGAGGGAATGTGTGAATGGTTATGTGTGTGTGTGTGTGTGTGTGTGTGTGTGTGTGTGTGTGTGTGTGTGTGTGTGTGTGTGTGTGTGTGTGTTAAACAATACCCTGAGGCTCTCTCAGTGCTCACACTGATTCAGTGCCCTCTCCTGCTGTACCCCCAGATCCACACATTTTAACAGTCGCATTCCTTCGCACAGGGGCCTGGCGGCAGCCCTGTAGTGCGCCTGCCCCAATAGCAAAACACAGAAGGGGGTCAGGGGGCATATCATTACTCTGTGAGACAAATAGACCATCCAAACAAAACATGACACCCTGAACGTGAATGCAAAATTGTCCAAAGGGCAGTGCACACATTTTTTTTGTTCAATATTTTGTTTTAATTCAAATTCTGCAGTTTTGAGACCTCAACAGTCAGTGTCTTCTTCTTTTTAATGTAATAACATATAAATGTTGCTTCCTGAGTCCAGCTTGAAGTATTTAAGCACTATTAAGCTTCACTGCTGATACCAGTATTAAAGTGCGTTTTCACTCTCTTGCCAGTCTTGTTCAATGCTCCATAGCCAGGTGCTGGCATTTTGTCTCACTTTATCAGCCTGGACACTCTGAATCAGTGACCTTTCTCTAAAGGATGTCAAGTATTTTATGCAGCCTCTTAAAAAGTTGTGTATTTAGGCAAACATGTCAATTGAGGGACCACAGAGACTAAACACTCCATGAAGCGCAGTGAGCTGTAAATGCAGGCAGGTTAGAGAGGCTTTGTGTGTGTGTGTTATGGATCGTAGAACAAGGCTGGTGGAGTTGATAGTGGGGTCGTTTCCCCGCTTTAGTACCCTGCTTCCTTAAACTGATTTGCAGATGCACATAAAAACCAAAATTGCTCATTTTCAGCCATTTTATGACTCTTTTAAAAAAGGCAACAAAACAACGGACACTGTTTGAGTTATCTTACTACCCACACAAGTTGTCTCAATTTGTTTGTATTGACAGTAAAAGCTCATAAGAGGAAACCATAATGCACCAGGGTGGGTAAACTTTCCCTTGTAAGGAGCCTCCGGAAAGATTTCAACATCTGAAACAATCATATGATTCAGCCACTGTGTTGCTAAGAGCTTGTGTTGAAAACAATAGACGGGCTTCTCAGCAACACGGGCCGGCTCAGGACTTCCACCCCATCATGACAAATCTGTCATCCAGTATGAAGTGTCTCATACTAGCGGGAGATATCAGCAACACTCACCACCCTTCTATTATAAACATGGGGAATGTTACAGAGTGCAGATGGGAAAGCAAAGCTGATAGGAACTGACTGCGCATATATTCAAGGTGTGTTTGCGAGTGAAGTGTAACAGAGTGAACAGTATGAACCCAGTGAAACAGGAAAACCAGGCAGGCTTTTACACTAGAGGAATTTCCTGCCTGTAAGATGTGTGTCATTGTGTTTCTCCTGCTTAGGAGAAACAGACAGACAGCTTTTAGGCTTACCATTTACATTAGCTGAAGAATCTAATTTCAGTGTCCTATTCCTCTCAAAGTCTTTGTTAGGTTTTACACAATAATATAGCCCTCTATTCAAAAACCACATTCTCCATCATTGGCATCATTTTTCTTGATTAGAAAAACTTTTTATTCTGAGCAAAATTCCACTAAATGTTAAAAACACAAGAAACAAACAGAAGTTAAACTTCTTAATCATTGTCACTCGTGACCTGTCTGGGTTTGAACTACTGAGTTATCTGTTGTGGCCTTTATTTACTGTCTGTTTCCCGGTGGTAAAATGGTGTTTACTCTGTGACTTAAAAGCAAAACAGTTACCGTCAGGGTGTCTCTCCAGCCCCGTGGAGCCTATCAGTATCATCTCACAGTTGGTGACACAAAGAGAAATGAGATCAGGAGGTGGGATGGAGGTCGGTGTCTTCTGGAACAAAGATTAATAGCTGGTAATGACTGTTTGCTGAATTAGAGCTGGAGATTACCTTTATTTTGAAACTTCGAGTATTTTACAAAACTGTCTTCTTTGCCACAGTACACCTACAGTACAACCTAATTTCGGTTGGGGATTTGAGTGTTTGTGGTATTAGAAACTAATGTAGTGTTAAGCTGGTAGACACAAACTGCTTAGGAGGTCTGGGAAGCCTGATTCTTTCTCACTTCACACTCCAACATTTTTCATCTTTAAATGTAAAGTTTAGTCTTTGCATCCCAAAGCACTCTTCACAGAGCTCCCTCTATTTAACAAAGCTTAAATGATTTTATTCACTGTGAATATATTTTTTACAGTTGAAGTGCACTGCTCTATTGCAGATCCACTTTAAAAGGGAGAACAAAAGAAATAACTGTTATTTATTAGTAACAGTCTTATATCTAAGCTGGGGCCACCACACCCTTAGCTTAAGACAGTGGTTTTCAAACTGGGGGATGAGCCCACCTGGAGGGTCACATAGTCTTTGCAGGGGGTCATTGAATACCAAGGAGTGAAAATAACCAGAACAAATGTGATTTATTTAAGGAGAATAAAAAGTGAGTTTTCTGATGCTATTAGACTAACCTTTCATCAGAAATTTCTTTGGATTTATTTTAACTTAATCATTAATTGAAAACGATGTCTGTTCTTTCTTTGCCTTTGGGGGGAGACCTCGACCTTGTTGCACTGTGTAAACCAACCGAGAAACAGAACTTACCCATGTGAAAGCATGATTTCACACCTTCACATCTTGATATAGCTGTCCTAACATGTGATAGATGCTTGTTTGTTGTAAAGCATATCCTCAGTTATTACAGAGAAAGAGTCAAGAGACACTATATGTGTGTATGCATGGGTTCGCATACATGTACGTACTGCATAGAGGCTATACCACAGTGCCAATATGTCAGTTCTATATTTAAAATAGTTGACCAGCTGTGTTGAGTCCTGTGAAGTGTGCTATAAGTGTTTTGCAGCACTTCAAATCTGTTGCCATAGAGGCTGAGTGATGATGTCAAAGTCCAGGCATTGGAATAAAACCACACCCCCTTTTCAACCGAAAAGACAAGATGGAAAATACTGTTCAGTTAGCCAGACCCAATTACACATCACCGAAAGCAAAAGAGACTCTGGTTTTAGGCACAGAACATACTTAATAACGGAGCACGCTTTGTGCACTGGCTTGTTCCTGCTTGATGGCGTACATGCAGGTATGCATGAAAAGAAGTAGAGGAGGAATTACTTCAAAGGAAAATGTAACCAATACTCTGATGCTTTAACAGGTCACACAGATAAATGTGTGTGCACAGATAGCACAAAACCTATGGCTGTCAGTAAGTAGACAAAAAAGAAGCCCGTGATGACTAAGAGCTGATTATCATTTGCTGATACTATTATACCCTGTGTCTAACCTCATGCATGAGGTCATAGGACTCTGATTGCACCACCATGACTACCTCCAACTGCTTCAGATTTCAGAACATCCAGAAGCATCATTATAAAACAGCAGTGCACCTTTGGAAGATGCACTATCTTGTTATTTGAGAGCCATCGTGTGTTGGGGTTTCTGAATAACAGACCATGACCTCAGCTGAAAACTTTCAACAACAAATGTTTTTTATGGGTACAGCTCGTTTGTCTATTAACCACACCTTGTGCTTTGGCTCAAAATGAACCAGCACTCTCATCTTAGGGACTTAAAAACAGAGTAAGAGAATGAGACCTCTCTGGGATTAAGGCTTTGAACCATCGAGCACCCCCGACAGCTGTGAACTGCCCCCCCCGACCCTCTGGATTACTCCCATCAGTTTCTGCTCTGTGTGTCAGAGCACTTAGAAGAGTTATAAATATGAGCAGCACTTGACAGAGAGTTCATGTTGCTACTGCCACACAGCCAAATTTGGCCCCTGTGTTCAATCCCTGAGGCCTCAGATGAATCAGCTAAACCAACAGTCACTAATTCCAGTCGGCCTGGATTGGTTTATTAAAGGTCTCATTGCAGTGAGTAGATGCTTTTCCACAGCCTAACCACTTTCCTTGCTCCTCTCTCGTGTGACTCAGACAGAAATACATAATCTTCCTACACCCCCCCTTAAGCTCCCCAGAAGACATCATATGCCCAAATCAGATCCACACTGTAATTAGATAGAAATACATATGGATCACACATTGAGATCCAAGAGTGGCTGATGGACGTATAATTAGTACAGATTTATGCAAATAGGTCATAAGGGAAGGGGAAAAGGCACATGGGAGTCTTGCATTTGGAAAGCGAAGCAGTTATATTTATAGTTTTAAAAAAAGCGTGAAGTGACGTTTCACTGACCTTTCAATCACCTAGCAGCCTACCTTCTCTGCCAACAAATTTGGTCTCAAAGGGTCACGATAAGTGTGAGATAAAATCAGAAAGAGGCTTTAAGGTCCATTGTTAACAGTCTTAGTGTGAGTGATAAAAGCATTTCTATCACATTAGTAAACATATGGGTTAGTGGATTAGAAGATCCCTCTTCGAAGTTTTTTTTTTCTTCTCCCCTCTCTCTCTTCGTTTTTTTAGGGAATCACAAACTCCTCCTCTTCTAAACTCTGTTACGGGTCTGGGAACTCCCTGCTGTATGTATCCTGATTAGGTGAGCAGAGAAGGCGTGGGTCTGAAGAGGGGCAGAGAGAGAGAAGCCGCAAGAAGAGCGGGGACGCCGAGAGGAGCTGACGGAGCATTAATGAGATATTGGCCGCTTAGAGTTACAGGGATGCAACTGTAGTTTTACTCCCCACTGTTTACAGGCTTCATCTACGGACTAGAAAACAAAACATTTGGCCAATTTCGCCATTCAAAACTAACTTTAGTGGATTAATTTATTGTCAAAAATGGGCTTGGTGAGATTTCTCACAAAGACGCCGGGGATAGTAGCCTTTCTCGCACGCTCATTCCTTTGTATTATCGGGCTATTACTGACTTTTTCTAAGCCTGCCTGCAAGGCTTTCAACTTGGATGTGGAGAACCCAGCTGTTTACAGCGGACCCAATGGGAGCTACTTCGGATATGCAGTTGACTTTTATTTGTCTGATTCTGGCAGGTAAGTGTGCTTAATATAGAAAACAGAAAATGTAACTGCAGAGCGTTATGTAGTAAAAAAATAAAATAAAAAAAATAACATAGTTTCCGTATAAGGTCTGAAACATTTGAGGTTTATCTGGGCAATTCAAGTTTCCCAGTTGTACGCAAATATTGCGCACAGATTGCAGTGTTCATTGAAGTATTTCGGAACTTCTGGCCAAACTTCAGCCATCTACAGCTCACCCGTTAAAGTCAGAAGTTTCCAATAGGAAACACATTTCATTTGTGGGATGTTGTTTTGGCTCGGAAAATCGGGGTTTTGTGTGTATACTCTGCTTCCTGGACGCATGCCTTGCGCACAGAGCGCACACGGTCAGTCTGCCTACAACTTACTGCAATTGAATTTATCCAGAAAATTTGATTTTTTGTTGTGTTTTCTGAAATAAAGCCCACATAACTCCAATATAAAAGACTGAAAGCTTCAGTCTTTTATATTGAGATGAAGATCAAAGATCGGAACATTCGGAAATCTTCCTCAAAGCTTAATCTCATTGTCCTACCAAATTACAAAATTAAGATGACCTTTTAATCCGCCCTTGCCTCGAAACCCCAGAACATGCTACCTCACTGCAACCTTTAGCGATCAAATCTCGGTATTAAATGCTGTGGCTGATTTTGATGCTTCCTGGTTCATCTGGGATGTGATCCCAGTGACTCTTAGCATGCAGTGACCGTCTCAGTATTCTTCCCGAGGGGTTTTTGGCATCAGTCACTTTTGGAAGTAAAACTTTGGCAGGCATGGCTGTGACCAGGACTTATACTCCAGTATTCTGTGGGGAATATAAATAAGGGGTGGGGTGGGGGATGCTCTGTCCCAGGATCATATAGTCTTTCTACCAGCTGGAATGCAGGAAAAGATAAGACATAGATTACATTAGTTCCTGACAGTTCTGCATTTGTGTTTGTTTTTTGTGTTGCTGACCATTCACTATATTTTGGTGAGTCCACTCAAACCTGTAATTGCAGTAATCATTAACAAAAGGTTATACAGCTGGAGTCAGGACTTCACTCCAATGTAATCACACTCTCTGGCTGACGATGTGTCTGCTGAACAGTTTCTCAGACCACTGTTCAAGCAGCCAGCATGCAGCGATTTGAGAACGGGCTTTGTGCCGAGTGGGCTGCGAGCATCAGCTTTAGTTTCCCTGTTTCTCCTCCCCACTTCCCTGGACGGCAGACTCTCAGACATGAACAGATTTCCTCCTCTTCTATGGCCCTGACTGTCTCTTTAAACTCCTTCTGCTATTGGTTTTTATTTCCCTGCCTGGGAAGCAGGGGTTTTAGGAGAGCTGTATGATTTAGAATGTGAAGCTTGCATGCACAGAACCCTCTCCCCCTCTCCGGCTTTCCCCTCCTTATTTCCTCCTATGCTGATGTCATTCTGCAGGCTTTTTAATTCACCCATCGCCTAAACCTTCCCCCACTGTCTAGCCTTTCTCCCCATCATAACTCCTAGTCTCATTAAGTATCAGACACTGTAGACGTCATCTTACCGATGACTTAATCTGAACTTTTTTACAGTTGAGTCGCTCTGCTCTTGGAAGCGGACGTGAGACAATGGTTTATATGTCCAGGACAAGGATATTGCTTAAATGTAGTTTCCTAAAACACACTGCCCTGTAATTTTCCTCCTGGTGATCTGTGTTCAAA
Organism: Maylandia zebra; assembly: GCF_041146795.1. Classification (NCBI taxonomy): domain Eukaryota; kingdom Metazoa; phylum Chordata; class Actinopteri; order Cichliformes; family Cichlidae; genus Maylandia; species Maylandia zebra. The sequence goes on from NC_135186.1 coordinate 30,073,279, forward strand.
AGGCAGACATCAAATAAAACGAAAGTCTGAGAGAGCACATTTAAAACCATTACTCATCGCTTTATCTGCAAACCACATTCATCTGCCACATTTCATCCACACTTTCTTAGAAGTGTACACATCAAACATTATCAGCAGTGACATGAAATGAGTTCCTATTATCTCTTGTTTTGCCATCACATCATCATCGTCCACAATTTTTGGAGCCATAAGATGTGGGGGAGTACCTGGAACCACTGTGAGGTCAGTTGAGGGTTGCACAAAGAGATTCTTCTTGTCAGGATGAACTGCTGTGAGCCTGGCTCCAACCTTTAGGTAAAATTATTGCTGCTTTTCATCCATGCAGATTGCAGATGTGGATTCAGAGACTGAGACTTTCTCCTATCAATAAAGCTGCTGTCAAGTCAACAAAGAAGTGGGCTGCTTTCACCCAGTTTGATGATCCTTGACAGCTAGTTTATATATGTGGGTCTGCCATGCCCTTTGGCATGACATAATAAAGTTAAATTTAGACATTTGTGGATGGCCCCCCATGGAAGGACGCCTGAGGATAGAACTATGTGTGACAGCTCTTGTCAGAACAGGGCAGGAAGAGCAAGAGGATATATGGTTCCCTGTTGTGTGAGCATGTTTCTCCATGTTGAGTGAAGATGGACATTTCACAGGCTTGCTGTTTTCTGTGTACATCAGTCCCCTTGTGTACCCTCCTCTACATGGACTTTGGAGGGCCTACTCTTTCCTCAACCACTTAATCACAACCACTAACTGACTGCTCTTTCACTTTCTCTGGTGTCTGGCATGGATAAGGGAGTGGATCATACCGAGATAGAAAAGGTTAAAGATCAGGAGCTGTAAACAATAACATACCTTGCCTGGAGTGTATGAGCAGAAGAGACAGGTTGATGTGTTTCAGTGATGTGTTTGGTGATATGGATTAGCTTAGCCCTGTGTCTGTCCTGGTTTGGCCGTGACAAACACATGGCAAGGTCAGCCAGTCCATGTTGGTAACTCTCCTACAGTTTAATCTCTCAAACAGTGTTAGAGTTAAACTAATATTGACACTGGACTGGCTGCTAATGCAGCAGTGTTTTTTCTGTGCCTATGCAGGGGTCGCTCTCCATATATGATCAGTCTTATTTCTGTTATTGTTTTCATTGGTGTCCTGTTCTATAGACCTGGTTCTAAATCAAACCAGTAAGTGTTTGAGCTGCAGCACAGCACAGCTTGTATATTTGGGTTGCCAAGCTTTTCTTCATCCAGGTTCTCGTTGTTACGTGCAGACAAAGGGGCCCTTTGTCTAATGGCAGAATTTGTTTACCATTTTCCACTGGAGGAGCTTTCACTGTGACTCATTTCTTTTTTTTTTTTAATTTATTAGCCTTAAAAAGCAGCTTTAATCTTCTGTTGTCAAATGTTGTTTTCACCTACTGGCCAGTAGGTGGGAAATATTCATGCAGGTTTTTGTGAAGTCAGGCGGGAATAGTTAGCGAGGTTACACTGTAGTCTCTTTCTAAGTTTTGCTGTTTTTCTTTTAGTTAAAGATACTTTTTTATACTGAGTCTCTGTGTGTTGCAGTGGAAACAGATGTCAACGTGGATGGTGATGATGGCTTTAAAGGGCCACTGGACCCCACTGTAATGTCTATTCTATTAGCAATGTCCCGAGGATGTCAGGTTTACTTTGGTTTTGGAATGGTCAGGGCTGGCCGGACTGATACTTCAGATTTAATGTCTCACTGCCAGCAAGCCTGGTTTGTTTTACCTTGAATCATGAAATGACTCACTTCTATAGTAATCTGATATGGGCTGTCCTTTATATGGCAATAAGCACATGACGCCATTGTCCTCTTGTGAAATTCAAATTGGAATCAGTTTTATTATTTAGGAATATTTAGGTAACATTTAGCCTTTCTTGCCTATGAATGTGAGCTTCTGTATATGCATGTGTGGGTGCAGCAGGGGTCAGAGGGGTGGAGAGGCAAAGTGCTCCAACAGCTGCAATCCCCCATGTTTAATACAACAGCTTCTCTATTCTGAGGTGAGAGCATTAGACCCCCTGATGTGGCCATTGTGGAGAGGTGTGAACCAGCAGCAGTAAAATCCCTGCAGAGGACTGTGAAAGAGGAAGAGACTGTGATCGTGGTTGGGGATGGGCAACAGTTTGGTATGAGCAAATGCAAAGATGAAAATCTGAGTCATTTTGGATGTTTTTCTTAGTAGCTGGGTGTTTTAAATGTCTTGCTTGCCACTTGTGAAACAACTTGACACATCGACGGTTTTAACAAAACAGCTGATGCTTTCCCCACATTCACTCTAGTGAGTTCAAACTGATTGCTGCTTGTTGAAAAGTTGGAAGGAAAGGCAATGATCGCTGAATGAACTTGTTGTCAAGTTGCTGATCCGCGTAACAGCTCCTGGTTGAGAGCTGTGAAGAGAGTCAGCTGCTGAATAGCATAAAGTATTGAAGCCTTAGCTGTTATTTCTGGTTGTGACATCTGCTTGGATGCGCACACATTTTGCCTGTGTGACAATAAACAACATTATTTGGCTACCTTAGCTAGCAGTGCCTCAATTTCCAGGCCACCTGTTGCCCGGCTATATTATCCTTCTGAGGATACAGAGGAAATGGTTTTGCTGTGATATGGGATCAGATCCTTGAGAGACTGGGCTGTTTATCTTATCATCACTGGTGGGTGCTTTTTCAGATCTTAATGACTTCTTTTCAAGTCAGTGCTGGGATCTGGAAATGTCTGTAAATTGTTAAAAAAAAAAGGACATAACTTGCTCTAGGCTTTTAGAGCTACATATAGATCTGTTCCCCGTCCTGCAACTTACAGTAACATCTGACTGTTAAGAAAAAGGTGGCCTCTGCTCAGCGTAGTAGACTCACTGTAGTCAGCACGCGCCAACCAAACACTGCTACTCTCATCATATTCAGGCTCCTGGACAGCAGGACTGACAACATGTGTGTATGTGGTGTGTGTGTGACTAGACGAGCGTCCATATGGCAGCTGTAAGGACTCAAACAGCTTCTGTCTGGCCTTGACTTTGAGAGTACTATCCTATTTGTATGGGTCCATGTGATCTGCAATAAATCATCAGACACTACTGCCTCTCATTTCTGTCATTCAGCTGATCTCACTTCTCAAGTGTCAGTCACGCTACAGTTGGAAATCATTCAGCTTTTCTTATACGTGTTCCACATTTGAACTTGATTTCGAAATTTTGTCTCTGCTCCCGCTGATCCAGGTTTCATTCAAACTGTTCATGAGAGGGACGTTTAAATCTCTTTTTTTCACTGAAGGAATGAGAGCAGCGAAGGTCATGAGCTGTCTCTGGCTTAGATCAGATCACTGCATACGAGATCCTTTTTCTGATATGGAACCACTCCAGTGTTTAACCATATCCTAATAGGTTAGTGCAAACTCTGGGGCACATGTGTTTTACTTAGGTGTTGCTAAGGTTCAAGGGACGCTGGTTCTTTTCTCCGGCCCTCTTTGTGCACAAGAACCGTAGCATTTGTTGAGCCGTGTTTATGACTGCAGATGGTGACTGCAGCCGGCACTGGAGGCTTAAAATGTGATTGTAATTTTTCCCTTTTCGAGCTTAAATCCTTTTTTTTTATTTTTTATTTTTAATAGTGTTCAAGTGACATCAGCCTTGCAGCTGGGTGGAAGACAATTAAATGTGGAATGGGGGGAAAAAATGCTGTGCTGAACAGGAGGGGGGTAACAGAGGCATTTGACTGCTGACAACTTCCCTCTGTAACCTCATCATAAAGCGTATTAGTTACGGCTACGCACTGTTGTGTCACATCAGCAAGTTCCAGCACTCTGTATCACCCTTAATTTCTCAACCCCACATAAAATAGTGGTTGCAGTCTGGCAATTATGGCGTGGTGAAATGTTTTTTTGTCGAATGTCCCCTGATTTCTGACCTTCTAATGAGACAAACCCAGTACTTGGTTACAGTGAAGCTGTTGTTTACACATTCCTTACTTGCAGCCTAAATCGTTTAAACTAGTTTAATTAATGCTTAATTGTCAGCTGGGTGGTGCGCATCATTAGTGGCTGCTGTAAGGCAGTTGGTGGGACATGAAGAAGCCGCTAATGCTTTTCATCTGCCCTGACTTTCCCATTAAAACATTGCTCAAATCTCTTTGTGTGCTGTGAAATTGGCTTGCCATTTGTTCTTAGCAGCATGACCAAATGAGCAGACCGATCGGTTTGAGATGATCACATTTGACCTTTTTATTGCCTGTCAGATGGATACTGTACTGCTGTTTTCACGGCACTACAGGAATTATTTGCCTAGTCTCCACTTTAGCCATTGAAGCATTAATACAGCCCATCTCAGGAGTATCTCTGTCCTGAACAGCTGAGAAATCTTGTGCCTGCCTCTAATTACGTGTCTTTTCTATGGGCAGAAATCTGTGCCATCAGAAACTGAATTTGAATAAGTTAAATTTGAATTTGAATTGCTCAGATTGAATCTGAATTGTAACTTGAATAAATGCTTTTGAAAACTGAATTTGAATTAGTCTAATTTGAAATTGAATTTATGGTTTGAAAATGATCATCACTAAATTGAAATTGAATTTTATATTTTGAAAATGAATTGATTTGCTTTGAAACGGCATTTTATCCTTTAAAAATTCAGCTCTCGAATACTTTCAGTTTCACTTCTCACCATTCAGTTTCAGTTCTACAATTCAATTTCAGTTCCAAAATTCAGTTTTTTGGAACTTACATCCGGTTCCGGTTCAAGCGCAGATTAATAGAACTACGTTTTACTAGCGGACCGAAAGTGTTACTGACGGGAATCTACAGCGTCTTGAGCTGAATTAAGACTTCAGAAGTCATTCGTCATGTCGAATGACCAGCGGATAAACTCTCAGGTTGGTAATAAATGTATTACATGTATAAGAACAAGCGTCATGTTAACAAAAGATAGCCGTACGGTAACTTTTATGCTTATTGTAGCTGCTAGCTAAAAACGCTAATTTAGCGTAGTTTGCCCTGAATTCAGCTTTGACAACAAATATGATCGACTGTTTCTAGTAGAATTCCAAAGTTGTTATCTTGGACCCTCTCAGAGTACCCCTCTGTATGCTTGCAGAGACCCCTACAGTAGGGAAACATGCAAAACGGTGTCCAAACCTTTGTATTTTAGCTTTATTTATGTCTTACACAGCATCCCAACTCTTTAGCTAACTTAATAACTTTAGCTAAAGTGAATAGTTAGTCTAATTCATTAGTGCAGCATTACTGGATCACCTCTGTTTGAAGTGATATAATATGATATACAACTATCACTGAAACAGCAAACTTTGTAAATAAGCAAACAACACTTCTCATTCTCTAAACGTTTGGCCACAGCTGTAGATTACACTATCAGTGCTTGTTCACTCTTAACAATAATTACATTTCTAAATTTACTTTGTGCATTTACAGGTAAACAATATCTAATATTTTATCTAAATGACTTCTTTGTCTTTGAAAAGGGTGAAGAGCCTGAGGCCGGTGACAGTCCAGTTCTACTCTAAGTACATCCTTACAGTGGCTCACAGGACAAGGCCACATTCCTGTCCTGCCAGAAGAGAAGAGAAGCTTCAGAGTCTTCATGCAGTTCAACCACACCTGTCATATTCCATATGACAGGGGTCTCAAACTCCAGTCCTCGAGGGCATGGAAAAGTTGCATGACACTGGCCCTTGAGGACTGGAGTTTGAGACCCCTGCCGTATGGTGTTTATGCTGTTTTCTACCCCACCGTTACAGCATGTCTGACTGCCTGTTCAGCATATGCAAAAATATGAGTTTAAGCATGTGATGACTAAGGCCTTCCATTATGGTGTTTGTCATCACATGTCACAGACATCTGGATGATCATTTGGAATAAACAAAAAACTAAAAACTTGTTACTTCATCTTATCTTTATTATTGTTCTTATTTTACATTGTTAGGCATTAGGTTTATTTGTAGTAGTCCTTTCCAACTTCTTTCCCTCTTCCATGTTACTGTGGCAGCTTGTCAGCATCTATTTGGGGTTGGGAGTGGAACAGAAAGTAAGGAAATCCAAAGTGCCATTAAAACCAGGAGAGGTTCTTATATTTCAGAAGAAGGGATTAATTCAAAAGACCTCAATGCCATATTTTATTTAGGAACCCTAGAGAGCACTTTGCAAAATAACACATTCTTATAATTTCACCCTCAGATGAGCCAAGCTACGACTGTCAGGGAAGGTGATGTAGGTACAGAGCATATGAGAGTGGTTAAGTTTGTCTCTTGTCTAGATGAAGGCACAAGAGGGATGGATGGCAAGGCGTAGAGATTCAGTATCTTCAGTCTTCAGTGGACACTCCATTTCTGGCACAAAACACCTGTAAAAGATGGTCGATTTAGGAGGTGACCCGACAACTTCAGCCTGTCAAACATAGTAATGGAGCAGTATGTTTAAAAAAAAAATAAAAAAAAAATCTAATTAAGTAGAATTATTATGGTAGTTAAACACAGTGATAGTTGTATATCATATTATATCACTTCAAACAGAGGTGATCCAGTAATGCTGCACTAATGAATTAGACTAACTATTCACTTTAGCTAAAGTTATTAAGTTAGCTAAAGAGTTGGGATGCTGTGTAAGACATAAATAAAGCTAAAATACAAAGGTTTGGACACCGTTTTGCATGTTTCCCTACTGTAGGGGTCTCTGCAAGCATACAGAGGGGGTACTCTGAGAGGGTCCAAGATGACAACTTTGGAATTCTACTAGAAACAGTCGATCATATTTGTTGTCAAAGCTGAATTCAGGGCAAACTATGCTAAATTAGCGTTTTTAGCTAGCAGCTACAATAAGCATAAAAGTTACCGTACGGCTATCATTTGTTAACATGACGCTTGTTCTTATACATGTAATACATTTATCACCAACCTGAGAGTTTATCCGCTGGTCATTCGACATGACGAATGACTTCTGAAGTCTTAATTCAGCTCAAGACGCTGTAGATTCCCGTCAGTAACACTTTCGGTCCGCTAGTAAAACGTAGTTCTATTAATCCGCGCTTGAACCGGAACCGGATGTAAGTTCCAAAAAACTGAATTTTGGAACTGAAATTGAATTGTAGAACTGAAACTGAATGGTGAGAAGTGAAACTGAAATTATCCGAGATGCTGAATTTTTAAAGGATAAAATGCCGTTTCAAAGCAAATCAATTCATTTTCAAAATATAAAATTCAATTTCAATTTAGTGATGATCATTTTCAAACCATAAATTCAATTTCAAATTAGACTAATTCAAATTCAATTTTCAAAAGCATTTATTCAAGTTACAATTCAGATTCAATCTGAGCAATTCAAATTCAAATTTAACTTATTCAAATTCAGTTTCTGATGGCACAGATTTCTGCCCATACTTTTCATGCCCCTACTTTTACCAAGGAATTTGATGAGTCGCACTCAGCAGACTGACGTTTGAGCCTCATTAAATGCTAATTATGCAAAAGCTCTTTCTTTTGAGCATGCAGCTATAAGATAAGGGTGGGGAAATGCCAACGAGAAGTTGACAGATCATCCAAAGATAAAGACCCATTAAATACTAATTCTTCCTGCTTTACAGTGCAGAACTTTGTGTGTGTGCGTCTTTGCACATCTGCATGTATCAGTGTAAAGTAGTCAAAAAAACTGCCTTCAACTGCCAGCTTGCTGATTAAAGCATGATGTGCTTGTTTGGTTATTTCCTGATTTTTTTTTTCCCTCCTCTCTTTGAAAAGCTGCCATGGCCAACTGTGGCTGGACTCTGTTCAGATCTGATTCAACAAAAGATGCTGGAGCTTTGTTTCCTCTGCCTTGTTATTGTGTACATGTTCCTCCAGCTGTGTCATTTATTGCATGCATGTGCTTGCAGATTAATTCTTAAATTATTTTGCCAAAAAATCATTTGCTCATCCTGGTTGTCCGAGAGCATTTGGCTGAAACAAAGGAAACTGTGCTCAATGAACTTTTCTCGCATAGGTTTGGAGGACTTGTAAGAGGCACACATGAAGTGTGTGGTCTGCTGCTGAGAAACTTCTGCTACTTCTAAACTCAGATCTGAATTTAAAGATAGCAAAAGCAAGCTCTCCATCTGTCTTATTGTGAGAATTCATAACTAGGAAATCCTGCTGTGATTTACAATACCGAACATGCAGGTCTTTGCTGCTTTACTGGGATATCCCTGAGTCTGCATATACAATCAAAAATAAAAGGGTGGGGGGACACAGGTTCTTCCTCTCCAAATTGAATTGGTTTGCTTCTTTGTTCCTCTTCCAACGGGAGTTTCTGCTCTGGATTTGGAACTGGCATTGCACATTCTTATGAGGTACAGGCTACAGTAACAGTGTGACCGTGACCTTCTCTTTGTTCTCCCACATATGTGTTTTCATAACCATAGATGCTGAGAGGATTTCAAAGCTTTGTGCTGACCATCAGTAGACCCTGCCCCACCGCTGTTAGAGGTTTTTTCTCTGTGGTTTTCTGCATCTTAGCATCTACAGTCATGTTCCAGGAGGATTAATTACAGTGGATTACACCATCCTTGGAATATTCCACCGTTTAACTGCTGTTTGACTCATACTGATTCTCCTGTCTTTTTCTGGACCCTACTGAGTAGTTACCCTTCGGGCCATGATACTAAGTTTAGCCCCAATGTAAACCTTCATGCACTATTGGTAGATCTAGGGCAGGAAAGGGTGTATTCTTCCTGTTTTTAAGCTCCCTGGACACTGTCTGGTCTCATTGGTCCCATACCTCCTCTACCCACATCAATCCCAAATACGTCTGTGATGCTTGTCAGGTCAAGTGGCTCAGGAATGAGGTAATGGCTAAACCCTTAGGCACATTATCTAGCCCCCCCCCCCAAATCTTGCCTAAGGCTTGATTGTCTCAATTTACATAGCACCCCCTTACTGCTTTTATTCTTTTATTTCTGTTTGGAACTCACCTATAACCTCACTATTCTTTCCGTGTCTACTGGTTGTGCCTCTTCACGGGTGACTTGCCTTTCTGTAGTTGTACAGTGTAGCTCCAAGGACACTGATGTTTAGTATCACAGCTGTAGAAACAAGAGAGTGACTCTACTTAGCCTGTCTGCTTTTTTGTTTTCCTTGTGAATCTGGCCCACAGGGGAGCGTGTGTGACCATGCAATTGTTTCCCCTTGTATGTGTCTTACTGTAAACAAAGGGAGTGAATGTGCCTGTCAACATTGCTGCAGCTTGCAGTGGTTGTAGGGGATTATGTAAAACAGTGCTGCAACCTGTTAGGATGTTTAAAAAAACGTGCGCCGGATCATGCTTAAAGCTGTTCAGGTGGGAGGTCTGGAATGCAGTTTTTAATTGAAGTCAGGCTGGAGATGTTTTCACACATGAACTCCCAAAAATGTTGGAAAAAATTAGGTTGGGACAGTGTCCGAAAGTTTTCCTTTCTCACATGTAGCTCACAGCAGGAGATGGCTGGCATTTAGCTGTGTTGGAAATATTCTCTTTACTTTAGGTTTGACACCTTAACCTAAAGCAAAGTACCCATGCTGTTCTCATATCGGTGCAACTTCAAATAACAGAAACATTGTATCTGTGTGGTACATTTGCACTCTCACATGCACCTCTGATTGATTAAAAAAGGGTGTAGCATATGTGTGAAATGACTTTTGAGCTACAAACCGTGGTTTGATTAAAAAAAATGTACGTTTAAAAATGCTTGGTTATCTGTTAGTCACCCACCCTGTCTGTCTTTTCTTTGCAGTGCAAGTGTGCTGGTTGGAGCCCCCAAGGCTAGAACAAAGCAGTTCAACGTTACAGAGGGAGGGTCTGTATTCTACTGTCCATGGAGCTCCAGCCAAACCGACTGCCACGCCATCAAATTTGACCTTGAAGGTAAGTCTTATGACTGATATTTACACTCTGGGCTTCATTAGCGCCAAAGAAGTTTTATGCTCTTTTCTAGCTTTGCAATTCAAAAGAAATCCTTCTCCACGGGGCCTTGATGCTGCAAATCAGTTCATCCACTCTCTGAAACTGTCACGGTCTGGCTGGCAGACCGTGGGGATGTGAGAAATGAGGACCCAAAATGCAGGACTTGGCGCTGAAGGCAGTGCGTTTATTTACAGTGGTGACAATCCAAACAACAATAAACTCCCCGTGCGATCCCAACTCCCGTTCCGTGTCTTCTCCTTTATCCCGTGCTCCGTGCTCTGTCTCCGTTCCCTGTGTACTGTCCGTGTGCTGCCTCCTGGTCGCCACAATTCCTCCTGAGGAAACACGCATACAAAAGGCAGTCGTGAGTACAAAACCTAACGGCAGACTTGCACTAACCTTGCACGATAAACTAAGACTGACGGGAAGTCACTCAACGATCCAGCGTCGAGGAGCTCTCAGCCACACTGTTTTGAAGCTCCTCTGACGAGGCTTGATCGGCGCCAGGTGTGTGTGGATTCCTGGGTGGGACCGGTCAGCTGGCAGGGCCACACCCACCAGGCCTAGAAGTGCCTGCCACGACCGCACCCTCACACACCCATAAACACCTGACAGTACACCAACACGGAAAACAGGACAGCAGACACAACCATAATAACAATAACCACAATAATAATGATAATAACTACAATAGTAGTCCAGACTGCTCACGGACCCCGAATCCCTGGAACTGGGTCCGTGACAGAAACAAACAATTTTTTTCTGCCTTCTCCCTCCCTTTATGTCAAATTTCTTCTGTTCAACCATGAGGTTTGATCAGAAGATGTGCTGTGTTTTCAGGCTCAAAGCTGGAGCTGTTTCTCACTGACATAATGCAGAGTTAGAAATGAAAGAAAAAAAGGAGCTTTTTACTTCATAGAAGGTTATTTGCACAATCCTGCCTGTTATCTGTGCAATGCAACTACACTCTCTTTTTCCTTTAACCTGTTTGTTGGGACATATTGTTTGCTCTTAAACTATTCAGTATTGTTGTTTCTCTGCCCATTTATTTGGAGGCAATCGGAGCATTTTCTTTCTGGAAAAGGAATCATTGTTTTACTCCATTGAGTGGTTGTTGGCTACATTAGTTCCTGGACTTTGGGTGTTCCTTTTTTCCTGTTTGTCTTCTCTTCAGGGATAAAAAGATAATGAGGTGTCAAAGAGTTCTTGAAGGGTACTACTTCCTTCCTCCAGATCATGTTCGTGTTGCCTGGCCTCGGGAGGTATACGGAGATAAGCAACCAATAAACAAATAGGTCGGACAAAGAAATATCCTGTTTGTATGACAGGTGAGGTAGACACTACTAGTCTTAACAAAGAGGCTCCAGTTGAGTCAAAATCAAGTAAAGTGGTTTAGAAGAACACGAGGAAGCGTGTGAGGTTGTCTTAAGAGTGGATTCATGTTTCAGTATGTTGACAGAGTGCCCACAAGCCCTGTTTTGCACAATGGATCCACGGCGAAGTGAAGAATGAGCAGGTCAAATTATAAATGATGTAGCAAAGACATACTCCTATACAAACACACAAACAGTATGACTCATACATGTAGGAGGATCCCATCACTTCTGGCTTCTTTCCTGGGAAATCCAACTTAAATTTATTCTCCCTAATTGACAAAGTGGAGAAATATTCCACTGCATGTTTCACAAGCCCCTTTCCCCCCTATTGGACGCCACTGCTTGGTACCCTTTGCTCCACTATTTTAGCACTGCTTTTCTTGCAACATAAAATGTGTCGTGCAGCCATGGATGCTGGCTAAAGGCCACGCGGAGTGATATCATGCACATTCAATGAGCCCTCACGGTCAAGGTTAGTCTCCTGGGCTGCCAGAGTCCTTCATATTTTGAAAATGCTTTGAAAGAGCAGATTAGAGTGCCAGTGCCAGCTCTCACATCTGGATCAGAGTAAAACTGCAGTGCTGTGGAGGAACGCTTAGTCCATGAACATCTGCATGCAAATATGGCTATGACAAGCAGCTGTTACATGAATGACATTTACTGCTGCAATTCATTTACTGCAGCTTTGCCTGTATTTTCTTTGCCAATCATGATAGTAAAGACTAGTGCAATAAAAAAAGACATTTAGTGATTTTTTTTTCTTTTCCCCCAATTTATTCAGTATGAATAATAAAGAAAATGGCTCTAGAGTGTCTTGTATATTCTTGAAACAAAGTGGTGTCAGAGGTCGCCTGTTTCTTGGTGTTTTTGAGCTCTGACCCAGAGGCCACAGAACCTCTTAATTAGCCTAACTAATTGGGTCAAAGTGGCCAGAGACTCCCTCCTATCCACATCCTCTGCCACTGAGATAAGAGCCTGTCTATTTGAGAGGACACATACAGGATGGGAGGCAGGGAACGAGAGAAAAGAGGAAAGGCCAAGAAACCAGAGACCAGCTCTCTTCTGTCCCCCTCTCGTCTCCTGCTGTCAGTACTCCCACAGGGGCAGCTGATGTGATGAGTGAATTTGGCCATTTGTCTTCTACCTCACTGACACACAGCAAAACACTTACACACTTAAAACGAGAGGGTCTGACCACACTAATGGCTCTCCACTCACCCACAGTTCAAAGTAGACAGTGAGTCTGTATGCACTCCAGACCTTCACTGCCCCTCTGCTCCCTGGAGAGACTGGCACCACATCACATCAGCACACCGTGCTATCAAGCCTCCCAGGGGGACTTTGGTCGGATCACATCTTGTTGTGGGTCCTTCTCTGGATTTCCCTTTATCTCCCCTGTGAATCTCCTCTATTTTCATCTTAAAGGAATTCCACATGATTACAGCTGGCTGCCTTCCGTCGCCTCACAGACAACAAAAAGAGCTTTTCATCATTCATTATAGTGACACAGAGCCATGGCTACCACATAAAGACTTTGCTAACCTTGTTTGGGTCCTTACTATGAGGTGCTTCCTTTCTGTCACCCTGCAAGATAACCTGAGCATAGTTAGACAGTATGAATTACAAGACCACCTTTTTGAATGCTACTCTTGGTTATCTTGGGAAGTTAACGCAAACCAACACAGATGTTGGTCAGTCTTAAACTTCACCTGGCCGATTAGCATTTGCCTTGACCAAACAAACCCTTCTGTTATGAAAATGTTAAAAAAAAAAAACATACCATGCAGCTAAGGCAGATTAGTTAAAGCAACAAGGAGCTGTTTGAAGTACTGGTTGGGGTTTTGCCCATGCAGCAAAAGCACTTCTTATCACTCTTTTGAACACTTGAATCATAGCAGCCTGCTGCTCGCCCATGATGAATACTGTTAGCACGAAAGCCCCAGAGATGGAGATTAAACAGAAATATATTTGGGTTATTATAAAACTATATTCTCTCTGCTTACTGCTTGGGTGATGGGAGGCATCACTCCCTGGAAACAGATGGGAGAAGGGGCTGTGCAGTTGAGGAGCCTTGTGGTGAGATAGTGAAAGAAAAATGAATAGGAAAATAGTGATAATGTTGAAACTGACAACAGAGAAGGGGAGAGTGAAGTGGGTGCCTAAATAGAGATGAGTGAGGAGCTGCTGTGAGGAAGTGAGGCCAGAGTGTGTTTTCCTTGGACCCCAGCCCCTTTGCTGTTTCCACAAAGACATGGTGCAGGCCTTCATCCTCAGCTCCAGGCTGCCTAGTTGGCTTGAAAGAAAGACTAGAGGAAGACAGGCATGGACAGAGTGAATATAATACACAATTCCTTCCTCACATCCACATGGGTCTTGATCTTTCCCGGTATCTCCCAGTTCTGTCTGACAGACACTAGCTCTGTTCTTTAGAAAGACACCTGTGGTTGCAGAAGTCTGAGTGAATGGGGATTATGAGTGAAGGACTCGTGGAATGGCTGATCTTATACGCACTTCCCCTTACAGATGTCAGCTCCTACACTCATATGAGCGGTATGTGTCTTCCTTGCATAATCAATTAGTTCAGATTTCGTTCTTTATTGCAGCACAGATGTAGCATCTGTTTTCCAATAAAGTTGTGTTTAAACTGGACTCCCCAGACCATCTGTCGCATCACCTGCTGCTGTCAGAGCACTAAAGTGGGAGATCAGTGATACTGTCCAGGTGGTCAAACAGGGCAAAGGGTCAGCAGGGTTAAGCCACACCAGTCCAGTCCAAACCTGGCAAAAGCTAACACAACTACTATCTGTAGAACAGTGGCCTAGTAGGAAATAACATTCTTTTCAAGTCTAACCATCTCTGTATGAAGAAAGTGTAACATAATGCATGTTGTCTGCCAGTTTTTACAGATGTTTCCAAGAATCTGGAAGGGAGGGGCAGGCAGCGTTATGATGCTTGAGGTCCAGCTGAAGGAATGCATGTGTTATCATGCTGCTATAACTCAAATTCTTTTCTCTCTCTCTTCCTTTATTTCCCCAGGGGATCGCAATGTCTTGCTCAATGACACAAATTACCAAGCTGATTTCAAATCCCACCAATGGTTTGGTGCCACTGTCCGGTCTCATGGTGACACAATTCTGGTAAGGTAGCCTTCAAAGAGATGCATTTAAAATGATAGAATCTTCCTTAAGGGATGAAAACCTCAGCTGTTGCTTTCTGCTGTTAAGATCAGGAATTTCAGACTAGCCTGATATACGACTGTGAGAAACTTTTTACTTGAGTGATGACTCACTCTCTTGGCTGGGTGATTGCACATATCCTGTGTTAGTTAGAAGTTAGGAGAAGTGGCTAGATTATTGCCCATTAAGTTGTTGTCATTCAGGTCCACTTTTCACCCCTAGTCTCAACTCACTGTACTCACAGCCACACACATACACCATGTGACATCAAAGTTTAGCTGCCTGTTGTTTGGTCTGATTGTACGGCTTGTGACCTGGGTTGAGTTACATGGTTACCCCCACACAAGACACTCCACTGACCTCAGCTTGAGACCCATTCTGAGTTCAACGGGGGGGGGGGGTTCACAACTGGAAAAACATCTCCCACCTAATGGCTCACCCTGTTCATCAACACACTGTTAATCCTCCACTTTTCTTACTTGTCATTCCCACTCCTGTGAACTGCAGGCTTGTGCCCCACTTTACTCATGGAGAACTAAGGAGGATATTCCCCATTCTGATGCTACAGGAAGCTGCTACCTCTCTGTCGAAAACTTCACCAACTTTGTGGAGTATGCTCCTTGTCGTACAGGTAATCATCACCTCTCTTCAAATCTTATCGGCATGGATGCTTTAATATATCAGGATAACACCAATGGTTGTTTCCTGGATGGTTTCTGGATATCATTTGTTGATGCTTCACTTATTCTGACAGTAAGTCCTTCATGATACACCGCTCCTTTTGTCCTTCAGAAATCAGTGGTCCATCAGGACAAGGTTACTGCCAGGGAGGATTCAGTGCCGAATTTACAAAGGTAAATGTACATTTTCTGTCAGTGAACCAACACGGGTTTCTTGAATAGTTGTATTTTTTCCCACTGAGGTAATTCACAGGTGTTATTTTTCTTTTAGGATGGCAAAGTGGTGCTGGGAGGACCAGGCAGTTATTTCTGGCAAGGTATGTAGGACCTGCATCAATCAAAAGTCAAAAACAAAAAACACACACGCACACACAGAAATCTCAGTATGTCCTTCCAAGTTTCTTTCTTATCATTATCTTATCGTATTTTAGGTCAAGTGATCTCTGCAGCTAAGGAGGACATTATCAGAGCATACTATCCAGGCTATTTTATTCAGGCGGTGAGTGGCCAGATCCAGACCAAACAGGCCCATTCTTTGAAAGATGACAGCTATCAAGGTAAGCTAATTAAAACTTTATAAATTTTGCTAAATCACATGTCGTCATGTACCTGCCACGAAAGCTAATTTTTCTGTTTCCTACAGGCTACTCTGTTGCAGCTGGGGAATTTAGTGGTGATGGGGTAGAAGGTAAGTCAACAAATCAGGTAGCAGACACTGCCAGCATTAGGTGAGGTTGACAAATAGTGAAACACTTAAAGACATTTACAGAGCAACATGAATGTTATAGTTGTAGTAAGATAAACATAAATCATTTACAATATTTTACATAATTATTGAGCTGGAAATGTCTTTAGTAAATTCTGTTATCCTCTGACTGGGCTTTAACCGTATTTTTCCCACTTTAAATCTTTGCTTTGTCTCACAGATTTTGTTGCTGGGGTTCCAAAAGGACACATGCTTTATGGTTCGGTAAGATCGCTTAATCATCACTCTCATTTTGGCTTTCATTTAAGCGCTTTTAGAATGGGAAGCCTGGGATTTATACTTGGGAATGATACAAGAAAGAAAACAACTTTAGCGATATTGTCACAGTGGGGATTATTTTTGCAGTGAATTCCTTTCCATGGATCGTGCTTATATTAGACCCTATAAAAGTTCCCCATATGTGCTTGCTGTGTTGCAGGTGTCTATTCTGAACGGTACAGATCTGACAAACATGACTGAGTACACTGGAGAGCAGGTGAGTCCAAAAACTCCCACCTGAGCCAACTACAGAAAGTTCTGTAATGCTCCACTTCCTCTGTGTTTTTATTGCTCAGCTCCCCATGAGAGCTCTTAATTTGCTGATTCATAGTAAGCATAAATAATTTCCTCTACTGCAAACCACAATAGAGACAAAAATCTAGCAAACACAATACTGCAAATCTCAGTTCTTGGGGGGGAAAGTGCAGTCGCAATTTGTGCAAATGGTTCTAGGAATAGAAAAGCAATCAACTTATTTCAACACTGGTGATTGACTCAGCTGAACAAATATAATCACAAGCGAATTTGCATACACTACGGCGAGACTGCTTTTGCAGTGCTTTGTAGACTGAAAATCGTGACAGAAACTGAACGAGAAATGGAACCGACAGGCCTTCACTGGACCCAACCTGTAAAACCCATCAAGCCTTTGTGATTTCTTGAGTCTTTATGATTTTTTTTTGTTCTAGTAACAGAGAAAACACGCCTGAAGTTTAGTTTAACAGTGTGAGGGTTTGGGATTTTGGACTGCTTAAATTGTAATCATGTCTTCTGTTGTTGTGATGTTTAAAGTCATGGAAACACCTTTTCTTTTTTCTTTTTTTTTTAATAGATGGGCTCATATTTTGGGTATGCAGTGGCCACAACTGACATTAACAGTGATGGGTGAGTAGTAGCTGTCTGTCTTTCTTTATTTTATTTTTCAGTGCATCTTTCTTTTTCTTTTTTGTGATGTTCCTGTTTTGTCTGCAGGATGGTTGACCTGCTGGTGGGAGCTCCCATGCTCATGGTCCGAAGCTCTCATGGACGCCTGGAAGAGATGGGCCAAGTCTACGTTTATCTCCAGCGTAGCCCCTTGAAACTAGAGTCCCGCCTACCTCTAACAGGCACTCAGGTGTTTGGGAGATTTGGCAGCACCATTGCACCCTTGGGAGATCTGAACTTGGATGGTTTCAATGGTAAGAATAGGGAATTATAATATGGTAGGACAGAAATTGGTAATGTGGGGAAATGATATATAAGGCGACAATTTAAAAGAAAGAAATTTAGTAACAATCTATTATGATGCTACTTTTTTCTCATTACACTTTGAGAATGCTTGTATGCTTTGTTATAATATCGAAGATTACGCTATAACACAATGACGCTCTGTAGAAATGTGCTTGCTTGAACCACTTATGGTCTCTAAAGAATGAAGCCGAATAGCTTTGGTGACTTCAACAATATTTATAGCCTACAATACATTTCACTTTATGAATGAACCAAACTAGAAGACTAATAATGCTAAACCTAAAGACTGTTATGGATGGTAACTAAGTGTTTAGCTTAAAAGATAAAACAGTTATTGGTTATGAACTTTAAGTGTTGCTGCTTATGTCACAATGTAAGGCATATAGTCAATAAATGATATAGTATATACAATGATGAGTATGTTAAGTGATCTTGGTATAAGAGGATGAACATGAGAGCTTATCAGCTAGGATTCAGTTTTAGCTTTAATCACAGAAATGGACCGGAAGTTTCATTCCTACATAACTGGGGATTATGTAGATCACACAGAGCATCATCACATAGGTTGACTTCTAAATACCCCTGTGTCCTTATGTCAAAGAAAAAAAGTTTTGCTTCTTTGTGCAATTTCAAAACATTAGCAACACTTTGTAGAGCAAGGAAACCTACATACTGTAGGCTATTTAAGTAAATCATGCATATTAATTTTGTAGTGAAAAACAGCTGAAACTGTAAATAAAGTGCTCTGGGATTTTAGTTTCTTTCTCTAAATCTCAACGGTAATATAAGTTAATTTTTCCCCCTGCAAGATGTGGCTATCAGCTGTCCATTTGGAGGAGAAGATCAGCAGGGACTGGTTTATATTTACAATGGATACTCAGAAGGACTCAGACAAAAGCCATCTCAGGTGATTAGGGGGCAGTGGGCTGCAGGGACTATTCCTGCTAGCTTTGGATTTGCTCTCAGAGGTGCTAAGGACCTGGACATGAACGGATACCCAGGTAAGTGAGGATGAAATTTGTAATGAGCATCATTAACGGTTTATTTATTTATTTTTTGTGTGTGTTTAATTTATCTTTCTTAATTTCCTCAGATCTCATTGTTGGAGCTTTTGGTATTAATAAGGCTATTCTATATAGGTATGTTTTATTTTTATGTATGTTTTTGCTTGATCGAAAAGTCAAATTCCAAAATTAAGTCTGGGGGAAAAAGCATGGCTGTGTTCGTCTGCCTGGTGTGCCAAGATAAATGTTTGGTCACTCTACAGATATAGTGTAAGAACAAAACAAAAGGAAAGACATAGAAATAGAGTTTCCAAAATCTGAAGCTAATCTATGAAGCACTTAAAGTGGAAACTGTAATATCTGATGACTGTGTCTTCAATCAGCATTCTTGTTGTTGCCTACAGATCCCGGCCGATAGTCAACACCAGTGCCTCGCTGACAGTTTCCCCCACCATGATTAATCCTGAGGAGAAGAACTGCATTCTCACCACTGGAAACTCCAGCATTCCCGTTTCCTGGTGAGTATTCAGACGGTCCAGAATTACAGAACACTCTGTTTCCTGCAGCTCTTCACTTTTGGTATTTATTTGACCCAACTGCAGAGACATGGGCTTCCCCATTTCCCCCATGCATAAACATTTCTATCATAATAGGAAGTTTTGATAAAGAATATCCTTTACACAGTGATGGTATTCTGAGGACTGCTCTTATCTGACCTATTTTCAGAGTGTCTTCATATAACACACTTTATTTTGTGGAGTGGAGAGAGAAAAAAAATTGAATAGAAGCATTGTTTGCAGTTTTCAGCCTGATCTAACTGTGCAAAGTATCCAGCTCCAAAAAAAAAGAAAAACCCTAGAGGAAGGAGACCACGGTAGCTTGCTGCTCGACACGGTTGACACTGTGCTCCTGTTTCAGCTTCCCCCCCTTCTCTACATGCTGATCCATAAAGGAAACTGTTGTATACACATATGTCTTGATTGTGCTACGTTGCCTGGTGATGGGGAGATTTTGGTGATCGGGGGGAGGAGAGCAGAGGAAATAATGGGAGGGGAGGGGCTGGAAGGTTTTTGCAGTTGCTTTGAATGAGATATTGTTTGGTGGTGGAACACAGCTGGGAAACATCAGGACACGTAGACTCCCGTGAGCGTGCGCACACAGTTGTGCCGAAAAGGGCAGACACAGGAGCATTCATATGAAGTTACTGCTACTCTTCAAAAGGAGGCTTTGCACTTTCTCTGTCTTTTGCTCTCATTTTTCACCTCTCTTCCTGTTACTTTGCTTTTTTTCGGTAAAGCCCATCCATCTTTCTTTTCTCTTTTGCATTATTTTTTTTTCTGTGACTCTTTCAAGGGGTTACTAGTGATAGGGGTTGGGGGTTTTGGGGTTGCAGACTTGGACAGCGGCGGCATGTTGTGTGGCTGATGTCATGGGAGAGAGCTACAGGCTTATATAGACAGCCACTCACTGGTCAGCACTGAAACCTGAGTCGTTGCTCAATTTCACCCTTCTTAACTCTGCTATTTCTTTGTGTGTGGGGAGGGCTGCGGGTGGAAAGCGGAGACACACTGATTTATCAGCCTGGCCCGCAAAAGTAGTTTTATGCCAGCCTATCTCCAAACATGTGTGGTTTTTGTCATAATATTCACTGAAAGCTCAGTGTGCTCCACGCCTTGTAATGTGAACCATGTAATGAGCTGACACACACAAAAAAAGTCACCCATGAGAAAAGGCGAGAGAACAAGGGAGGGCATCTGAGGTGTCTTATGTGTACAGTATTTACACAGAGTCTCTGCCATTAATGGATATGCTTCTCTCATCATGTCCTTGTCCTTTCTTCCCAAAACAGTGTCAACCTGAGTTTCTGCATATCTGCTGATGGGAAACACCTTCCAAAGAACTTAGGTGAGCCAATTTTCCACATCTGCATTTTATTACAAACTGTCAAATAGCCACCAGTGGTAATGTTTTAAATCCATAACAGTCTGTAGGTTAAAGTGTTTTGGCAGCTAATGCAGATTTTCAGACTTTGTTATGACAAAAAGGGAGTGCAGCATGCCAAATGTCCTTTGTGATCCACCTTGAGTGATCTAACCTCTTCTGTCCTCAACATTTTTCCTCGTTACCTCTTAGTTATCATCTCTTATTAGTCCCCCTCAGTACACAACAGCTCTATGTGCCATTGACTATGTTGTGTGTATTTCAGAGTATTTACGGAGGTCCTTTTCAGACCTGTCACTTTGTGACTCTAGAACATTCATCACACCATGAATGGTCATTTGTGTGTGTTATGCGTTCCAGATTTCCAGGTGGAGGTGCAGCTTGATAGTCATAAGCACAAGCAGAAAGGTGCAGTGAAGAGGGCTCTGTTCTTGGATTCCCAGCAGCCTTTGCTCCCGATGACTGTGAGGCTGAACCACGGACAGCAAGTGTGCCAGCATAAAAGAATCTACCTAAGAGTAAGTCCTCTCTTTCTCTAACAAAAAATGACATTTAAGCCTGTGCAATGCTTATATGCAGTTTTTCAATAATGATTCTAAGTGAAGTGTAACTAATAGCTGTAGTCATTTTATAGTTGTGTTTCTGTGTCACTTTTGAACAGCCAAATTGCACGGTGGTATGACACAAAATGTGTTTTTCTCACTGTAGGATGAGAAGGAGTTCAGAGATAAACTCTCCTCTATTTATGTGGCCTTGAACTTCAGCTTGGACCCAAAAGCTGCAGCTGACTCCCACGGCCTGCGGCCCATCCTCAACTATCAGACCACACACGTAATTGAGCAAAAGGTAATTTGACGTGAACTACACTTCTATCAGCTAGGTTAATTAACCCGGGTATCTACAGAGCTGTTTAAATTATTATATAGTAAGTTCACTAATAATCTGCATGTGCGACTGAGATTCCTTCAACTCATTCTCTCTGATCTCTCGATTGCACTTTCCGCCATCATTCAGTAATCACTGGCCAACTCCTTACTGACTCTTCCGTTCATGATGAAAGTGTGAATCTTTTCTTTGTCGGCTGGGAAGAGATCCAGGGTGTCTGGAAAGTTGTTTTCAAAATGAAAATGTGAGACACATGTACAGTGGCGTGTTTCCTTGTCCCAGCAGGAGTAGCTCTTGGCCTGCTTAGCTACTGAGGTGAGTGTTTTCAGAGCTGCAGGCACAGAAGGATGGTCAATATTTCAGGGAGGGGCACGGACAGAATGTTGGCCCCTCTGGTTGAAGTGTCTCAGCATTTCTACATGAAGGCATCTTTTCAGCTGTGGCACAGCACGCACCATATGTTTAATTCAGCAACAGCCACCAGATTGGAGCATTAGGGGAATAGCAATCAGTCTAGTTTGATCTCCATCTCTTTCTTTTTCGTTCTCTACCCTTGTGTGTTTCTCTTTTTTCCTTTTGGACCTTGTCACTGCTGTTTTTCTTTCCTAAATATCAAAGCTTTTGGGCCTCCAACAGATGTGGTCTACTGCTGTACCAAGACCTTGAGACAAGCCTGAGAGAAAGAATTAGCCATAAACCTGAATCCGTTCTTTGAATGTATAAAAGCAGAGTAGGAGTGGTGTCAGACTGCCAACAAATTTAATTAATTTTGCTTTACTCTGTATGAATATAACGGTATACAAACAGAGTATGGTGACTATTATACCACAGCCTTGGCCTAGAATAGATACATGATGCCCTCTTGATTTCCACACATGCTTTGAGAATGTGTGGAAGGCGATATAACAGTTCATAGACTCTGCCAAGTTCGTACTCTCTCAAAGCTGGAGTGCGAATGAAAGGCAGCTTTTGCGCCGAGCGCAGTCTCACTCTCTCACCCTAACATTTTCCACATGTATCTGTGAAGATTTGTGGCATTATGATGGATCTATTAATTGCTATCGCATCGCTCGTCTTGCACATAGCATGCATTTGTATGCATGCCAGTAAAGATTCAAGTTGCAGCCACCTTTGGAGAACTTGGAACCGGCTGAAATTGTGAATCAATGCCCTCCTTGTTCTTAAAACAAAGTCGTCTGACCAATTGAATATGATTTTGATGAATGTGCTCCAGTCATATTGCCAAGGTTGTGTTTTGTTTTTGCCAAATGATACTTGGACTCATTATGTCACATGCTGATGTCAGTGTTGATGTTGTTTAAGTACAGTAATGGTGGTACGAATGTTGTTTTCCTGCCCCAAACAGACATATGAGCTGGGGTGCACATGCGGCCAAGTTAGCATGGTGGTTACCATGGTGTGCATAATTAGAGCTCCTAGATGGTGTAATGACAAGGGGGGTTCTTGGCTCTCTTTAATCTTCTTCTCTATTTCTATTTATTGTCTTTATCATCATGAACATCATCACACTGTCATAGTCGCGGCGAGATGCAATTTAGCAATCCACAGGGCTTTCCCTGCCACACGTTCAGCGGTCATCCACTTATCCGGCAGTGTTTCTGCTCCTTTCTTGTCTTTCCCTCCACTGTAATCTCTGAACCATCCCTCCTGCTGTCAGGTCACCAGAGATATCTTATGTCTCAGCAAGTTCCTTTAGGCTGTAGGCTTCTCCCTTTACATTTGATCATGCTCCACAGTGGTGTAGTGTGTGGTGAAGGCGCGGTTTACCACATAGCGCTGTGATGTGGGACACTGGTTAAAGTTGGGAGCTGGCTGCTTTGTGCTCAGCTCCATAGGAGTATCTTCTTTTGTACAGGCTCTGATCTGCACCCTGTTTATAATCTCCCCCAGTTTTACATTGCAAACAGAAAGCACGTGCGTGCCGAGACAGCTGGCTCATCAGGCTGTCTGTTGCTGTCATGACCTCACTGAGGCAGTTATTGTCTCTGTGTTTTTAGCTGTCTGATGTGTAGTGATGATGTCTTGTAAATAAGAGGGGTTGCAGTCCAGGTGTGTGTGCATCTTGGGTGGTGGTCCAGAGACAGGTGGTGGAATATATTAGTCATACTGCATGTTGCATCTTGCTACACTCATCTTGTTCTCTTCCTTAAACAGAGCTTGTGATTTATCTTGTGTACCTAATTCTCTTCACGTGTAGAATAAGTGTCACAACCTACTGTGTGATGTTGGCCTGCACCCCTATATTCAGACTTTTATCATCTTCAATTTGTATCTTCTAGGCACAGATTCTGTTGGACTGTGGAGAGGACAACATCTGTGTTCCTGACTTGAAGCTGGCAGTTAGCGGGTGAGTCTTTTTCCTTAGCTGTTGCTAAAAATCCCAGAGCATATAGGTTTTAGAAAATAGAATAAAGTTCAATGGATATTACACAGTGAACCCTGAACAGGATTACAAACACTGAAATTTTCACCTCCGCTATGCAAAAAGAGACCCTAAAGCATAAAAACAGCTGTTATTGTTGTTCTCTACTTTCTGTTTAGTTTAACAAACCACAGTGTGAGTGTTAATAGCTACAATTTTGAAGTACAGTAGGGGCACCATTCGTTAAAAACAAAACAAAGCAGGAAATAGCTCAGCTCCACAGGTGCTGTGACAAACGCTAAAGGGGGAAAGACAGAAAAGATGAAAGGAATCTGTTTGCAAGAGGCCCAACCCTGTCTTCATCGCCATCCCCGCTACACTTTGATTCGAGAAATCTGTTAGCAGTTTTCTCAAAAATAACTGCCTCCCTGATACTCCCTGCTCTGCTCTGTCATTTTGATTTCACATTCCTATATTTATCTACCATCTGACCCCATTTTTCCCAATGTATAACTTATCTATTACATATGGAACAACCTGCTGGGATTCTGCTGCGCCCCATCCGATAGAAACCCAGACGCAGAAAGTGTGATTAGTGCAATTAAAATTATACTTTGTTGATTTTCGTCTGCTCTGCAGTAAATTATGGCAGCCTAATAGTTGTTGGAGGGGGTGATCAGATGGTCATGATTTAGTGGAATTTCAGAGAAAAATGTATCCAACATTTGTACGATGTTTTTTTTTCTATTCCGCTGCCAAATCACATAACCTGTTAGACCAAGGGTCCCTCAGGGAAGTCTTAGGGTTTTGTGGTGTTTTCTAATTTTGAGGCTTTGTTTGCTTTAAAAAGTGCCATGTCAGTTAAAATCAGGCCCCAGCTGAATCTTTGGCCAGCAGAGGATCGGCTTTATAACTCGTCTCCCTTTTGCTGTCTCTTGCTTTTATGAGAATAGACTTTAATTAAAAGTGCCCTTGTAGCCCTTCTTGTGGAATTTCTCTTTGTGCCTAGCTTTGGAGGAAGGTGTAGGGAGTGAGAAAAAGCAATAATTGGGAGATGCTTTATAATTCTGCGCCTTTTGTATGTCTTTAATATCACATGGGGAAAAAAATTATGTAAAGTGGGCTATTTTGAGATTAATCTAATTGTTGCATTTTTGCAGCCAGGTTCTAAATAAAATAGATCTTATAAGCACAGAGCATGCAGTTATATTAGTTTTATTAGAGCAATTTGCAATTTATTGCCTGTTCCACTGCCAGCAAATGGGAACAAAGAATGCCCTTGTTTACTTGGAAAACAACTTAATCCATGTTTATTTATGGAGGTATTTATCTAGTGACCCAACTAATCATTTGGGGGTTTCTTTGTTTTGTATTTCTTTTTCCTTGGGTCCTCAGTGACAGGAAGGAAGTCTACCTTGGTGATGACAACTCACTGACCTTGACATTCAATGCCAGGAATGAGGGTGAGGGAGGGGCATATGAAGCAGACCTGTATGTGGTGCTGCCCCCTGAAGCTGACTACATTGGCATTGCCCGCAATAATGAGGTGAATAGAAACAATCAAACTGACACCCTGATTTTGGGACTATTGGGACTTTAATCTTGATGATTTTCTTTCGATGTGGTTTGACCAGTCTGTCCTCTTTTCCAGACCTTGACCCAGTTGACTTGCAGCTATGAGACGGAGAACCAGACCCGATACCTCAGCTGTGATTTGGGGAACCCAATGAAGTCGGGCACCAATGTAGGAGCAATGTTGTCTTTTGGCTGTCTTTCTCTTTTAGCTCAGTGCTTAAGAAGTTTAAGTGTTGTGACACAAACAAGGTTGTTTGTTTGCTTGTTTTGTTTACATAGGACATATAAATAGTATCTGAAATTTAATGTATCAGTTATCAGTTCATAGAAACTAAAAAAGGAAGTGATGCGATCTTCATTTTGGGTGTGGACAGCACAGGAAAAGTCAACGTGTGTCAGGAAATGGTGTGGCAGGAAGTACAGGCTACATTTGTTCTATTGGTTCCCTTTTTTATTGATTGAGTCACAAGTCAGCATGTTTTTAATAGGTTTGCGGTGCAAGACAGTTGGCTACATGTTAACTCAAAGCGACAAAAAGACTTCTTTATTGTAAATGGATCTGACTGAATGACCCCTTAATAATGTGCAGCACAGGAACAAGAAGTCACATTTTTGTGCTGCAACATGCTCAAGCAGTCAGTCAGTAATTTTAGGTCCTTTCCTTTTCTCTGTTACTTGTAATGAGAAAAAATTCAGAGGATGTTAATATGTCTGAACTTCCTTTCCTTAGCTCTGGGCAGGCCTACGTTTCACAGTGCCGCGGCTGAAGGACACACACAAAACGATTCAGTTCGAGGCGCAAATCCGCAGGTACAATTTCATGTGATCACCAACACAGGAAAAAATAGCAAAAGTGTACACAATATCAACTACTTCTGATTTAATAGTACTGATTTTCACAACTCTCAAATTACATCAGCTAATCAGATCTTCTTTTTTTTTCCATTCTCTGTTTCCACAGCAAAAATGAGAATAATTCCCATAGTGAGGTTGTAGCCTCCAAGCTGGAGGTGATTGTTAAGGCTGATGTCATTCTACAGGGGTGAGCTGAGTGTTAGAATTCCCCCATTCGTGCTTTTGTGACTTCATTAAATCCCTAGTGCCTCCCTACACATACTCTCATACCCCTCCTTCCCATTTTAAGTGTGTCTCGACCAGATAAGGTCTTCTTTCCGCCGGCCAACTGGAAACTGACCAAAAATTACAACGTGGAGGTGGACGTTGGGCCTGCCGTGGAACACATCTATGAGGTAATCGATGTTAGCTGTGCATGCTCAGTGGGGTTGAGCAGATTGGTTTGGAAAGCAGATATTATAGTTTAAAAAAAAAAGAAGGAGGAGGAAGACAGAGGAGGAAAACCAGATCACACGGTGGGATTTGCGCCAGTGCAGATCCATGGATTTGTGGATTAAAAAAAGTACACCAGATATTAATATTTCAACATGGGAAAGAAACTGCTTGGAGAAACAAATGAAAAACTTAAGGGGACTCTTACAGTTTTTTTTAATGTTTGATATAGTAAAATGTTTCTTTTTCACTCCTTTTTCCAGCTTGTGAACAATGGCCCTAGTAGGATCAGCCACACCCTACTTGAGCTGCGCTGCCCTTTCCGTGTCCAAGGTCAAACTCTCCTTTACCCTCTGGAGTTCTCCACTGAAGGCCCCATTAACTGCACAGCTGACAAAAACATGAACCACCGAAACCTTAAAGTGAGTGACATTCAGATGAACACCTCTCAGGGTCAAATGAGGCAAAGTCAGAGAGTGAAGATCTCCCATCATTTCCCTGTGTGATTCCCAACGGTTGGCCCACACCCACCTTCTCCACCCTGAATCTCGACTCCACCCAGGACACTTTCCCCACCACTGCTTTGAAGTTCAAACTCTTCCCTATGCTCAGCACAGCTTGATGAACCACCTCACCCAGCAACACACTCATTCATCTACAACACCCCCTCATACTAAGTTGTAACTTGGGGATTTTGTGGGCAAAACATTTTAGTGTGGTTGTTTGTGTTTACATGTGACGTTTGACAGATGTTGAGCAGAGCTGTGAGTGGTCATCTGTCTTAGCTGTGATCTAATGTTTTTCCCACCCCCTAGTGAATTGCTAAGTATGGTGTATTTCCATGGGAATCCATAAGCAGTAGAGCTCACATGCTTCTGATTAATGACAAAAAGCCTCAGGGTCATGCTAACATTAGGTCTTATATTGACAGAAAGGGTGGTGCACTTTTTTTGCCTAGTGAGGTCAGTATCTGTGTTGTTCTAATGGGTGGCTGGTGTGTTTCTGTTTTCCTTTAGCTCCAGCGCTCATCCACGGAGTCACCTATTCTGGCGCTAAAGGGCCATGAGCATCGCCTCGAGAGGAGGGACGTCCACAAGAATCAGCTTGCTCATTTGACTAACCTGGTAAGGCACTTAGCGGGAAATTGTCACATTCTGTAAGAGCAACATGTTTTATGCATGAATGAACCCTGTCGGACAAAAGGGTGGAGTCTAGCAGTCGGGGACTGATTGTGATAGTGTCTTTAAAGCAAAGGAATGACAAGCTTTAGTTTGTAGTTTGGAGTAAGTATGATGATGGAAGTAAATTCATTTTTGCACCACACATAAACTTATATTTGAAACTATAGATTTGATGCTTTTCTGTGCGACCCTGTTTTGGTGACACTGGCCCTGCTCCTACATGAAGCTCTGGGGACGGGAAATTAGGTTATGATGTCGTTAAAAGGGAGGGGTCAGAGGTTACAGGCTTGTCCCATTGTGGTGATTAACATTAAAGAGCCTTTAGTAGTGGTGGGGAAAAAGGCATGGGAGGCTTTTTGACTGTGATGCACTGCTTAGTTCACAGACTTGTCTCTAATTTTTGGCTCTGGGTGTTATAAGCCTGCTCAGCCCCCACACACTGGTCCTATTGATCCACCCAGCTGTAGGTAGCTGCTCTATCTCCCTCTCTGTGGATACCTGCCTCTACCAAAGAAGTCTTTGTCTCTGTGCCCGTCTCTCCTAACTGTGGTCGTTTATCAAGCATGTCCAATGACACTCTAGTATGAAGCAGCCCTTTCTCCTGTTTCTCTTGTGTCTGCACTTTTTCCTTATGCCTGAGAGAATAGACATCTCCATTCAGCACGAGTCTTGATCAGAATGCATTACTGTTTTGTGGTCAGAGAAGGTGAGATGGTGAGAATTGTAGATGACCTGTTTAGTTTTTGAAGGACTGGGATTAACTGCACCAAAACTCAAAAGACTTCCAAATTACTTTGATTTAAAATGGCCTCACTTTCATTGTGTTGTGGGACATGCAACATTCAGTGGCACTGAATGGGGAGCTCTTTGAAGACAATAGTGGTATATCTTATTGTTCTAGCACATGTAATACATTTGAAACCACTTTACAGACTTTTCTGCTTGCTAAAAGCAGGACTTCTTGGTTCAAAGATACCAGACGACTGGGGTGTTTCTGTGCATGTCCTCTTTGTGCTTGTGTGGGCTCTCTCTGGGCACTCCAGCTTCCTCCCACAGTCCAAAGACCTGCATGTTAGGTTAATTGGTGACTCTAAATTGTCCGTAGATGTGAATGCCTGTTTCTCTGTGTTAGCCTTTCAAAGGACTGCAAGCCTGTCCAGGGTGTACTCCGGCTCTCGTCTTATGACAGCTGGGATAGGCTCCAGCCACCTTGCTACCCTGAATTGGACAAGCTGCTAAGAAAATGGAAGGATGGAAAAAATTTGTAGGCTAATAATGGCCGAGCGCTTTACACGTATGTTTAAGGCCTTTAAAACCTCATGGGTTTACCAAGTTGGGATACCTGGCAGATGTTTATCTTTATCAGGGGCTGAACCAAAGTCCTCTTTATTAACAATCTATTAACATACTGACTGTAGACACGTATTAGTCTTAATTCTGTCCTTATTAATGTTGAATGACTGCCATATTTATGAACCAGCAACGGTAACTGTCAGCTTCAAGATTAACTAATTATAAATCTAACATCAAGCATGTCATATATGAAAAAGGGCTTCCACGTATTTGATAGTTCTGTTATGTTTTACCTTACCAAATGCTCTCATTATCTTACTTGAAATATGGCTGCAGTTAACAGTAGTTTTACCTGATCAACACTCTGATTCAAAACCACCTAATTTATTATTAGCACCATTGAAGCGTAATTGTAAAACTTCACAGACCGCTTCCGTACAGTAGCTGTGTTTTCAAGCTCAACTGTCATTTTATTAAGGATCCATGCCTCCATGATCCAGCTCTTGACCACATAATCCTGCCAGTGAGGATATATGTGGGAACTGGGTCTGAGGCATCTTTGGCATTCGACCATGTGCATGTCATTTTCACAAACCTTTGAGGCCCTGCTGCCCTTGGGCATCAAGCATGACTACCGAACGGAAACAGACTGATATGCTCTCTGTCTGTCTGAATAATTATTAAGACTGTCTAAGACTGAGCCTAAAGGAACTAGGCGGGTACCCTCTTCTCCTACTTTTGCCTTTCTCTGTGTAATAAGTAAACTAATGGGTTCCCGCAGGAAACCCGCCGAAACCTCTCAGTCTAGGGGTGGTCTGGCTACAGTACCTTTAAAACAGAGTGTGCACATGTTTTAAAATGTTAAATGTATCAAGCTGCACTATGGGGATCTAATTAAGATTGTGTACTCTACAGTCTTGAGAAAAATGGGCTGGTTTTAGTGGTTGGGCAATAATGTGGCGAGTGGTGCATGCTGCATTTTTACAGTCTCATGACATTCCTTCAATCTAATTCGAAGCAGGCGTGCAATAGGGATCATAACATTGGGTTCTTTGTTATATTTGTATATTTGTTCCACCGGCTTTTATTTATCTGTTCTGCTAGTTTTTAGATTTGCTTTAATAACTTCCACTTGAATTTAGGCTTTGTCATATTATTTAAGTTTAGTGGGAATAAATTTTTTTTCAGATGGTATTCTCGCACAAAATGGCTTGACATGTATTTAACATCGCTAACCGCATCATAATGATGGCATTCTCTCTGCACAGAACTGCTCTACTGTGGACTGCTGGAAAGTTGAATGCAATGTGGGTCTTCTGCAGAAGGGGACTACAGCTATCCTTAAAATGCGATCCCGTGTCTGGGCTGAGACCTTCACTGAGGTTTGTGGGGGAAGAACCTTGCCATACAAACTCCCCACACACATACTGTACATTTTACATATCTTCCAAACATAAGACAAAATACAGTAATAAATTGATCTTCCCCTACCAGTGGCTGTATATTTTCTCATGTCAGGCTCTGGGAGGAAGTAAGAAGCCATTTTTATTAAAGCGTTATTAAAACAACACTGAGACTCGACCTCAAATGTGCTGCTAGGAAAGGCAAATAGTTGGAGTTGTCAGTAAGACATGTTTGGTTGTGATCAATTTGTACTCAGCAGCAGCTCTGAATCAGTTAACAGTATTACCAGTTACGCATATTTGCCTAAACAAATGAGACAACAGTTGCTTTCTGAGGATGCAGTTTGCTCCACACTGGTGTTCATACTGCAGCTTCTACCAGTGTTTGTCATGTCTAAAATACACAGATTATTTCCCATTTATGTGGTATGTACTGAAAATTTAATATTTGGTTACCACAGCTTCTCATAGGGTAGGAATGCTAAAGGGTGTTAAGCAGGGAGATGCACATGGTCAATGTCGCCACCTAGTGTATAACTAGTATATTATATGCATTTTGAATGTAATTTCTTTTTTCTTCTTCAGAGAGCTTATAAGCAATATGTGCTGGAGTGCCTGGCAGAATACCGTGTGAAGAAGATGCCATATGCAATCCAGCCTAAACTTTTTCCCAGTGGAAACAAAAAGGTATTTAATGTGTTTATTAAGTTATTCAATTTATTAGAACTTGTTCATTTCACACAAATCTATATTTTTAGTACATATTTTTGTATTGTTGTAGTTTGGAAGAAGACATCTTGTCTTGTCATCCTCAGGTGGTGACTCCAGTGGTTTGGAACAAGCCGGATATTGAGAACTCAGTTCCACTGTGGATCATCATCTTGGCTATTCTGGCTGGTTTACTGCTTCTGGCTCTTCTCATATACATCTTATACAGAGTGAGTACTGCTGTGATATAAAAGAATCATAGCATGCTTTTGATCTGAAAGATCAATTAATGGGCTGGTTTTCTGTTCTCATTTATGTTTCCTGCATTTCTGAAATGTTTTTTTTTCTTCTTGCAGTTGGGCTTCTTCAAACGATCTGACCCTTACGGCACTGCCATGGAGAAAGCGGAACTCAAACCGCAGGCTGCCTCTGAAGCCTAAAAGACCACCAAAGCTACCAAAACCACAGTACCTGGCCATATGATTGCAACGGAGAATTGTGGTGGAATATGTAGAGTGGATTTAAAAAAAAGAAAGAAAGACAGAAGCAGTTGAAGAGTTACAAGAAAGAAAGACTACTGGAACTCCACTGTGCTGCACTAGAGGAAGACAAAACTCCAAAGATCTCAAAGCCAAATGAATGTTTTCTTTTTCTATTTTTAATTTATGTCTTTTTTGCTGGCAGGGTTGGACTGTTATCAAATGGAACTTGTGTCAATGCATAAGGCTAACATTGGACTGTACAACAAAAAACGACTGCAGAAGAAATGCAGGCTACCGTCAACCTGCAGATGCAGGAAGATGGGTTTAATTTTATGGATTCTTGGTATGGATCATTTTGTTATTTCCCTGTAACTGCCTTATATTGGTGCTAATGATCTGATATGATTGCTGCCTCTAACAGGATATGGCCACATGTTGCTTGTGGCATCTAGGAGCTGTGAATTATGCTGCCTGCTGAGGCCTGAAAGTATTCTGATATCTCCTAAACACATTTAATTGACAAAAAATAAGAAAACTGTTTATCTGCCTTTAGTAAAGGCAACATTACATCGACAAATATTTAACAACAAAACCTGTTTTAAAGCTCAGATTTCATAGCTAATTGTAATTCAATTCCTTTGCTAAAATTTAAGTAATTTTAAATCCCAACTATTCAGAGGTGCTGATTCTTGCCCAGTGCATGCTGGGATATGCTCCACCACTCCACCACTCCGGAAATTTAAAAAAATGCATAGATGGACATTTCTCACCCGACCATGGAACTGATCTCTCTCTGCCTCAGGTTGGTGGACAGTGCCGGGTTAAGTTGTTTTTGCACTCAAAGGAAATCTACTGATATTATTCCAAAGACACCAAAGACTGACTGACCTTCCTTTGAGTTCTGAATTTGACTCCTACTGATCACTTTGTTTAAATCCTGTATGTTTGAGTCGAGAGTTACCAGTGCTGGCAATGTCATTGTTGTGTAGTCGACTGGGATGGGACTGGAACCACCACAGACCTGTGAAACCTCATGTAAGGCCTGAAGCAGTGTGGTGCTTCTGTCAAAACGCAGTGTTCTCAAGATTTAGTTTTAATGTCATTACTCCTGCTTTGTTTGGATTGGGTTCATTCAAGATGGAAGCCTAAATGAAGCAAATTGTGCTTACGGTGGAGGAAATAAGCATATAATGATATATATATATTTTAAACTGAAGACATGACAATCAGCAATCCTGTAGCCTCGACAGTAGGCTGAAGGCAGAATGATTCTTTTTCAGCATAAAATGTGTGTTGCTGTGAGATACTGTATTTTTCTATTCTTTTTTTTTTCTCTTTTTTTGTGTAAATGCTGCCCATGCTTAAAATGAGAAGTAGCTGAAGCCATCCCACACCCAGAGGCTGCAGGGACGCAACATTAAAATGCCTCGTGTTGGTTTCTTTTGACATATGCATAAGTTTAATGTGTCCTTAATGTAAATACTTAGTGCTTGTCAGTTACCGTTCCAGTTGTGTGTGTTTACATGTATACATGCGAGATTTCATGAATACATGCATTTGTGTGGATGGTATATTTATGAATGTTTGTTTTTGCCTTATTACCTTTCCCACTGCCTAGTCCTTTTTATGCCAATCACATCAGTAGCTTGAGATAATTGAGCTTAACCAGTTCTGCGTTACTTTTAAAATTGATAGCATAAATACCTCTAACAAAGGGATGACAGCTAGGCACTGGGAACTACATGTTGTTTGGAAGTGCAATATTTATATTCACTTGTTTTAATATTACAGTGCTTTCTTTTGATTTATGTTTTGTTTGTGATTGATTTGTGATAAATCAGACCTTTACGTGTGAAGGTGATGAACATGTAGCCAAATCCTTTGTTGGTGGTTCACTTGCTTTTTCTCACTAAGCATTATTTCAGGTGTGAAAGTTTTTGTTTTTCAAGGATTTTTCCCACTTCATATGTACTCACCACTGCAGGACCTTTCTGATCTCACTTTTTGTAGCATAGATTTTCATAAAAATACAAGCACATTTCTGGTATGTTGAATTAGTTTGGTGATTTATGTGCTCTGGTGTTGCACCTGTCCAAACAGCATCATACTGACCGTCTGCAATGCATTTGTTTGCTTCATTAAATTCTCTTCATAAATCCCCTTGTAGTTGATAGATACAATTTTCCAGATAGTCCACAAAATTTGCGTTTGGAAAATTATTTTTATCCTAAAATGTAGTCAGTAGACATTGTTTTTTTTGTTTGTTTTTTAAACGAAACACAGAAAATCATTATTTATAATGATGGGATAATTTTACTTCTTCCTCCTCAGTTACATCAGGAGAAAGCACTGGTTTCTTCATTTTGTTATTTACATGTCTTAGCCAGGACTTTCAAAAAGGTGTTGTAAATATTAATAAGATGGAGAATTGTGAATATCCTCACCCCATATTGGGGAGACCCTTTAATGTCAGGTGGAATGGGGGCTCTTTGAAGGTCAATTTTTACCTGTTACGGTTTGTACTTTAAATAAAATGATTCCTTTTTAAACATGTTTGTACTGTCATTAAATACACATTAGTGGGAAAATAATTTATTTAGAAAATAATATACGAAATTATGCATGTCAGTTAGTGCCAAACATGATCTGATACAATATATTTAATGTGAAAACACTTGTGCACTGACCTAAAGTGGTTAATTGTGGCACAGGTCTGTGTTCTTATGGCAGTTTTGTGGAAAAAACAATGTGATTCTTCCACAGACAGCAGTATAAAAAAACTTCACAAAATGAATTTTGACACCAAAGACAAGAATACTTCACTGTACATCATGTTGTAACATTTCCTTTTGAAGGGATCACTTGAAATGTTTAGACACCAGTGTGACATAAGGCTTTCTGAATAACCACAAGTCCTGTCAACACAGAGTCAGGGCCACTGGAGCTCATTTCTGTGCACAGAGCCCATTTTGACTGTCAATGTTTTTCTGTGCAGAAAGCTTCTCCAGTAATGTCCAAACTCCTTAAGTAACAATGAATTTCCATGGGATGCTACATCTCCAAAGGTCCAGTTCCCACCTCTAATTGAGATGAATTTGGAGGTTTTATTCCGTTATACAGAGTTAATTTTTCGGCTGTGATTTTGCTTCAGTTTCACAGTCCTTGCACATTTTCAGTCATATTTCCTAGCAATCGATTGTTCTCGATAGCTGCGTAAGCTTGCGCTGGTTGTCAATCACCTTCAGGTTTTGGATATAGTGCCGGATGTTTGTGGAAGTCCGCAGAGGAAAGGCGTGATCTGAATCTAGAAAAGATTAAAATCATGCCTGAATCTGCATATGTTTAAGTTTTTGTACTTTTGTAGAAACAAGGTTAAACTGAACCTTCTATAGATCTTATGAAGAAAATATTAAAAACTGTCGAATGGCATTAGAGATGTGGCTTACATGTAGACAAGCGAGTAGCAGCGCCTTCCAGAAACATACGATCTGCCAGGCCTCTCTGTGGAGATGAAGGCACTGCAGAGGGAAAATAAAACATTATCTTACCCGATTTATGCACAAAACTGCATTGTATGTGTTTACTCCAACATGCATGTGAATTACTTCCAACTTTTCCTGAATGCATACAGTCTCAAAGGTATGAAGTCAGTGGGCCCGATCATTTTGCTGCCAAACTATCACTTACCATAAGGTTGGCTTCTGCATCCTCGAACGATTTTCACTGTTTTGGCAAGCATTCGCTACGACAAGGTGAGAAAGGAAACTCTTCAAGTCAGTCTATACTGAGGATATGATTTGTAAGGAAACAATTACATAACAACATTTGAAAATAACTTTTCCATACCATTTTCTCAAAATTGACCAGTTTGTCTACGTAGTTTGCGTTTCCCTCATGGATAAACGTCATATCTAGATATAGGAAGGGACAGAAGTAATTAGTATCTTAATAATAAGGACTTGCCAGTGGATTTGCGATTTACTGGTGTCTGTTACCTTTCAGCAGCAGAGGCATGAAGGGAATGTAAGGAGGACTGAGTTTAGCTATAGCCAGTCTGTATGCCCTGTGGTTGCGTGAAGGGTCCTAAAAGAATAAGCGAGCATAGCACAATCAGACCATTAGAAACCTTAAAGAAAATCTATTGTTTAGGACATTTATAAAACTTATTCAAAGCTGAGTACATAGTATAATTTACCATGAGTCTCTCAAGAGAACAGTAAATCCTTTTTGTCTTGCTGGGTATTCTCTGTAACAGACCAGCAAAAGATTGCAAAGTCAATTTTAAAGTATTTGTTTAATAAGTGTGGCAGAACATTTATTATTATCATGCCTGCTCCCTCAAGGGGGCTCTCACCTCCCAGGTCTTGTAAAGCCTCTGAATTGCACTGTTGCTTAAGCCAAACATCACAGCAAAGAATGAATTTAGATTCTTCTGCTCCTTTAATCTGTGATGGAGAGGACACATGACTGTAAATAAAGTGCAGTCCTTGAAGTGGATGGATAAAGTTTAAGATGGGGGGACAAAAGTAAGTACAAAGGTCCTGCCCGGATACTCACAGTGAAAATACCTGTATGATTACAATATATGATATTAAGCAGGATATTAATGTTTACTGTATCAATTTCTTTTTTTGGTATAAGACCATGCTAATTCTTCTAAATGTATACTATATACAAAAAAAGTATTGGGCCGCACCTCAGTGGATAAAAAATGAGTTGGCCTGGATCTTTTAGTTTCAAAGAATGAAAACCTTAATGCTTCTGCTTACTAAGACATTTTCAATGTCTTAGTAACAATTCAATGGTTCGAATGTTGTGGTAACAGTTTGGTGAAAACCTGTTTCTGTTCCTGCACGACTGTGCTCCACTGCACAAAGCAATGTGCACATATTTCACACATTTCTCTGTGAACCATAAATAATAATAATGGATTGGATTTATATAGCGCTTTTCAAGGCACCCAAAGCGCTTTACAATGCCACTATTCATTCACTCTCACATTCATACACTGGTGGAGGCAAGCTACAGTTGTAGCCACAGCTGCCCTGGGGCAGACTGACAGAAGCGAGGCTGCCATATCGCGCCATCGGCCCCTCTGGCCAGCACCAGTAGGCAAGTAGGGTAAAGTGTCTTGCCCAGGGACACAAGGACCAGGACAGAGAGCCCAGGGATCGAACCGGCGACCTTCCGGTTACAGATGCGATTCCCAACCCCCTGAGCCACGGTCACCCGTGGCCAAATGTTTGCACCAAACCATCTGAGGTTTCAATCAACAAGTCTAAACTATGAGTTGCTTACTGGTAAAGTAGATGCACCTATGGTATGACTCTGAAAGTCGTAGATGACTTCCTTGTTGTGTCATTACATTAAAATGTGACATTGACCTTGAAGCTGACGTCACTGAGATTTAAACTGAGATTTGATTTATAGTAGATGCACCTATGGCATGAATCTCAAAATCCTACATTGCGTCATTCTTGAGTTATCGCAACCATAAACTTGACTGTCCACACCGCCCACCCGGTAAGGTGATGACAACACCCCATCGGCCTTTTAGGGCCGGGAAAAAGGCAAGACATGCGTGAGGTCAGTAGGTTTCACTGTTGAGATGCTTATTTGTTCAGTGGCCAACCTGCTTTGGCTAAATGTATGGTTTATGCAATTAATTCTTACACTGAAGCGATCTTGATAAACTTCTTGAGCAGCATAGCACGTTTCACGAGGTCTTCACATAGGCACAGCTCAGTCAGTACCCAGTGCTGCACCTCATTAAAGCGACGCACAAACCGCTCTAGGTTAGCCGTGATGGCTCCAGGGAATTTGTGGCGCCCAAAAATGTAGTAGACCAGCTCCACCTGGAGAGACACAGACAATGAGTCACAACCACTGGCATAATTTAAACACACCGTGAAACAAGCAGACAGGAAGTCTTTTGCAGGTATCTTTTGTTTCTTTAGAAATGTGAGGCATGCAGGAAATGACCCAAATAATCTGATGGCAGAGATGATACTGGTAGATAAAAGGCGGTAAAGTTTGAGAGTCATGCAAAGTTCTTTGTTGCACGAATGCTACTTTGAGCTTTGGTTATGTATGTCAGTGAGCAAATAAACAGCTATGGGCGTAGTGGCCATGAGATACAAAACACAACTACAAAGGGAAATCCACAACATTTAGAAAATGCAACAAAAACAACAATTCAGAGAAAAACAAAAACAAATGCAGAACACTTCAGAACATGCATAAAGAATGTACAACAGGCAAATACACTGTTGAGAAACAAAAAGGCTTCAAAACCAAAAAGGAAATGCTGTTATAGGTTCCCTCGCCACCAAAACAGTCTTCTCCTTCCTGCATGGTTCTTTCTTCTTTCTCACTCCCGTCAGGCTGTGTTTGCTCAAAGGGGATTACCAGATCATTGTGTATCACTCTCTAATGTTGTAGGGCTTTTATCTTACAATATAAAGTACACAGAAATAGCAATTTTTGTAAAATATGCTATATAAATCAAATTCAATACAATTAAAGTTAATTACTAGTTAATACTCTAGTGTTCTGAAGCAGTTTTGAAGTAGTTGATTGGTAAAATCAAACGAAACATCAATCATAGCCGCCAAGTTACCTCGTGCATGGCAGTGAACAACTCCCAGTCATAATTGGTGAGCTCACTGGCAATGTCTTTAGAAGACATCTGTTCAAGGACGTCAGCGCTTCCTTGCTCTGGACCCTGCTGCTCCTTTAGAGGTGTCTGACAGAGAGAGAGACGGCGCAGTGGCAGAGAGAATGAAAATCATCAGGAACAATGTTGTTCAGGTGAACATTTAATGACTCGCCTTATAGTTGGGGATGCTGCTTTCAACAAAACCATAATATGAAAAACCATAATAAACAACAAACATATTTAGAATATATCCCGTGAGTTAAATCCCCTCCTCATTTTCTATGAAATAGAATAGGATGATATTAATCGTTACTAGTTCATGACCATGCTACAGTACTTTATGGTGAAACTTGGCTGTGAGATGAAAATGACATGAGGCTTTTATTAGGTGTTGCAGGTACATAAATGCAAAATATAGGCTGTTTTAGGTTTGGCTGCTAGGTAGTTGCTATGAAACATAATAATATTGTGTATGATTCAGCTTTTGTGGCTATAAATGAGATGTTACTGTTACAAAATTAAATGATAGGATGTTTTCATAGGTGCTGTACATGCGTAAATGCAGAAAACAGATCCTTTTAGCCTGTTGATAGTTGGTTGCTAGGCAACATCATAATGTCTGCCATAGATAACAACCGGCAGCAATATCTGATGTAGATAAAGAACATAGGATGTACCTGTCTTCCAAGTCTGGTTGCTCAACCCCTGATTGTGTAGGAGGAGTTGGTGGACAGACAGACAACGAGTTCATGTATTTTAATAAGTGTGTTTTAATAAACTAAATAGACCAAAAAATGGTAAAGAAGTTATGGAAGAAAACAAATCCTCACCAGTTGTTCCACTTCGCTGATTGTGCAGATGAACAGTCTCTCGTTGAGTCCCAGGGCGGTGTAGACTGCAGTAGCATCCAGCTTTAGCTGAGCTCTTTCTGTGCGCAGTCATAGGAAACAGAGTAATTTTCACCGTAATTAAAAAAAAGGAGAGCATTTGAAATTCTGTGAACACGACATAGGTTTGATGACAAACAGAATTACTCATCTGTTAGTACATTAGTCTAGCAATCTACAAAAAACTGATTATTTTAATGAAAAATAAGTGTTGGTTCTAGAAAACAAAACAAAAACATATGACTAATGCCTCCCACCTCCTGTGGAGTTCATTTTGATGAGGACATGATCTTCTCCAGCTTTTCCTAATGCTGACATTATCTCCTGTACAGATGTATTCACCGGCAGCATCGGAGTGAGAGGTTTGTTGTCTGGCCTGTAGATCTCATACAACACTAAATCAGAAGAGGACAGAAAATAAAATGTCACATCATGCTAATTTGGTGATTAATTTAAAGACTAATGGTGCCTGTTAAGTTACTGGATACTGAGATTGTTGTCCTTTATTGACATATTGCGTGACACACACGTCACAAGCACTGATTCTAAACCCTTTTCCCAACATCTGTCATCATGGCCATTCACGTGTTCATTTAAACTAACTCTAACCTGGATATGGACTTCAGCTTAGCATTTAAAACATTTTTGACTAGTTTTACTATTCCATCAATCAATCAATTTTCCTGTAGACTCCTGGTGGAGCATAGGGCTGCAACAACACCACGCCAACGGACTGTTCTGGGGCGTTCTCTTCAGCTGGGTTCACGTCATTCAGGCGGCCAGTCCAGTGCTTGCCTTGTGAAGTTGTCGGACGGTTTTCGGAGTGTGTGACCTATCCAGCCCCATTTTCTCTACTTGATGCCTTGACCGACCAGATTCTGGCTGCTTCTCTTCCACAGGTCTGTGTTCGAGATCTTCTCAGGCCATCTGATGTTAAGGATGTGTCGCAAGCACTTGTTGATGAAAATCTGTATCTTGCTGGTAATGGTGTTGGTCACCCGCCACGTCTCGGACCCATACAGGAGGACTGCTTTCACATTGGTGCTGAAGATGCGGATCTCGCCACGCTTTCTATTCCATACTGCTATTTAATGCATATAGTGACCAAGTTGAACTTTATATTCAGTATTTTTAGTGAACATTAAACATGAACATCTAGCAAAACTGTTTATACTGTTTAGCTATATTTCAGACACAAATTTAGCCAGGTTTGATTTTGAAGTTGTTGGTAAAGATAGATGTAAAAGTTTATGTATGATGTTTGTATGATTTGCCATCAATTTCAGTCGTTTCCTTTTTTCATTTATTTAAATATCCCCCACTAGACTTCTATCCTTATTATGGGGATTTGGTTTTCTTGATTATTGTCAGCTGTAGTGTTTGAGCTTTACTCACCTTTATCATGTGCTCTGATTGGTTGAACCCTCCCCACTGACTCCTCAAAGTTTGAAAACCAATCAAACTGGTGGTTCTGCCAATAATATAAAAGGCGACTCAGTGACACTTCAGTGACATTAAACTCTCTAATGGCAGTAGAAAGACATTTCTTACACTCTGTCACACTTTTTGGCAAACATCCCAAAGGGTTTAAGCTCCAGTAGGACTTGTAGTATAAAGAAAAACTTTCATTTTGGCCTCTGTCAGGGTTATCAAAAATATACTGCAGATACAACTTTAAATAGAACACATTTTAAGTAGAGAGTTTAAGTAGAAAAGACAAGCTGTGATATATGTCTGGTATACATATCCATCAATCCACTCAAATGTGTATTTTTGGGGAGGAAATTTTATTTTTAGTAGAAAATTATTCAGCATACATATTCACCAATAGATATAAGGCCAACTGGGCCTTATACCTTATGAGCCCCCCCTCAAAATAAATTTAATATGTCATGGCTGTGTCCAGGCAGGGATAGAGGACCCAAATGTAGACTCGAAAAGGGCAGATGTGAGCTTTAACAGCTTTATTGCGGGACACAAACTGAACTAAACCGAGAGATACAAACATAAGCTAAACCGGTAAGGGAGACAGAACACACAGCTAGAGTGAGGGTACCATGCGACGACGAGCAGTAGAAGACATGGACACTAAATACACACACTTGGTAACAAGGAAGTGGTGCACAGGAGGGCGACACACCTGAATCTAATTGCTCAAGGGAAGCAAGACAGAATACACTAACCTGAGACACGGACCCTCAAAGTAAAACAGGAAACACACAGACAGACCCTCCAGACACAGACTCAGACACAATAATAAAAAATAACAATACAAAATCCAAAACACTGGGTCACTGACCCAGGACTGTGACAAAATATGGTAAAGGATAAAAAACTGGTTTAAAACCATAGAAAACATACTATTTAAAAAGTGCTCAAATATGATCCAGTTAAGGAATACCTTAAGGAGTTGCTACTGTAAGAGAATTTTCTTGGACATGATATCTCTGAAAAAGGGCCAATTTTCTTTACTTAATGGGTTGTTCCTCATACTACAAGAGTTGCTGGAGCTTCAGCCTCTTAAGACATCTGCTCTTCTCCATGCACCTTTGAAGTAGGCGAAGTTGTGCCAGAAACCTGTACTTTGTTTCCACACACTCAATAACTTACCCTGCTCAGTGACTGATAGCCATTCTCCAACCTGAAAAAGTATAGAAGAATTAAAGTGTTAAATAGTATGCGAAGAATATCTATGACTTGTGAATTGTTAAGAAATATGAAACATGATCTGATAGTGCGTACACTTTTGTCCTCCTCCTTTCTCTGAAGTCCTTCAGCACGTTGAACAGTTGTGAATTCGGTGCCATATCTTTCTTTAATCTCTGTTTCAACCCCAACATTAAAATAAAATGATTGATGAAAAAAACATACTGACACAAAAATCACACAGTGATATGTTTAAAATTTTAATTTATGACTTTGAGGCTGAGATCTCACCTCCAGAAAGTCCAAGGCAATAGGGTCTTCTTTCAGGTGAAGGCCAAACAGTGCCACCCACTGGCCAACCAACTTTACTACTTTCTGCTTAATGTTGAGAACATAGGCAGTCTTCTCCTGCTCTGAGCCCTCAGCAAGCTGTGCCTGGTAAGTGCAATGTTGGTTAAGGGTATAACACATAAGACCTTAATTACAAAATAAAAACAACATTAACTATAACAATTTATTCTGGTAATAAAATGCACTGAGAATTCCATTATATTACAAAAATACACTATAATCCAGCTTTGTTTGACTACAGTAATTCTCATAAACAACACTAGCTTCACTGTT
This sequence comes from Maylandia zebra, assembly GCF_041146795.1. Classification (NCBI taxonomy): domain Eukaryota; kingdom Metazoa; phylum Chordata; class Actinopteri; order Cichliformes; family Cichlidae; genus Maylandia; species Maylandia zebra. The sequence goes on from NC_135186.1 coordinate 30,115,668, forward strand.
GTCAGTATAAATGACACTGTAGGATATTGGTGCTGTAGTGCAGGACAGAGCTGGCTGGAGGGCATGAAGACTTTGTGGGTGAGCAGGAAGTCACTCACACAAGAAGCTGCAGGGACACAATCATCACCATAATACAGTGATTACAAAGTAACTGACTTGGTCTGAACATTTTTTTCAACAACAGAAAACAGGTATCTGTAATCTTAACAGTGTCACCTATAGCATCATTTCCATTACACTCCAACTTTATTGTTTCCAGTAGGTGTTCCAAGATTTTCTCAGGTGTTCCTGACATAACTGTGTACCTGCAAAAAGCAAGACAGAAAAAAAACCAAAGAATAACTTTCAAAACCTTGTGTTTGCCTTACATTGATCCACATAAATAAAGCAATAAATTAATTAAAAAGTATTTGTTGTGTAAATGTTGACTTGTTATCTCCTCAAAAAGAAGAAGCACAAAAAGTCTCTTGACGTAATCATTGCATAGTTTGTCTAGCAGACTGTGTTTACAACACTTTGAAAGTTCTTAGCTGTATATCACAGCCGCGTAGACAATAGCGCTCTGTCTGTTTCAGATCATAGCTTTACTGTGTTTGCTTAAAACACTTCACCTTCCAGCACATCTCTAATTTCCACACCCCTCTTTCGCTCATGATGCTTTTACATGACGCTACCTCATGTTATTAACTTTTGTGTACTCTCTCACATACTTTGTTATGCTCTTGTCTATTTATGCTCTCCTCTTTTCCTCTTTTCTTTCCCTCACCCCTCCACAGCCAGCTGATTGCTGCCCCTCCCTGAGCATAGTTCTGCTGGAGGTCTGTTTCTGTTAAAACTAAGTTATTCTTCTCCATAATCACAAAGTGCTTGCTCATGGGGGATCGTCTGATTGCTGGGTTTTCTCTCCAACATCAAAGGATCTCTACAATGCAATATAAAGTGCCTTGAACTGTTTTGAATTGATTGCTATATTAATCAAATTCAATTCAAAACTTTGAGAGCACAAAAAGGGACTGAATGTTCAGAGAATAAATGTTCTTTTCAATTGTGTAGATTTACAAGTAAAGAGAAGAAAGTGGTTTAAACGTAATCTAAATAAGAGTCCTGCATCAACTTAATTGACCTTCATACTTGATAAAGTGGTTCAAGACTGATAACACGTCACTCAGAAAGGCAGGGTTAAAGTCCGCCTATTATGTGAGTGTTAGGTAATACTCCATTAATAAACGGTTAACCACATCTTTAAAAAAAATTTATGTAATCATCACTTATTGTGATGCAGTGTTTGTATTAGAGCCATGCATTATCAGCCCACACCCAGGCAAAGCGTCTTCATGATCATAAACCTACTTGTAAATTAACTGCAGTATTTTATAGAAGTTAGTAGGTCAGAGTCGCTTACTTGCTGCTGTTCCCTGCTCCTCCTTGTTCAGTCGAGTCTGCACTCTTTTCCAACACCAGCACAGTCTTTCCGTGCTCTTCCAGTCGCACTGTATTAGCCTCCACGTCCTGAAGGACAGAGAAGGATGACAACCAGTTTGAAAAGTTATTTGAAAATTTGCGTGAATCTCACATCTCTTAAATTGTCACATGGGGCTACATGTGTTCAGTAAGCACCTGATGTCTGACAGACAACTTCTGGTGATAAAAATGCAGTAAGAGGAAATCCAACAAACCTTGAGGATCCTTATGAAGTCCTGTTTATCAACACGAAGGAAATGACAATTGTCCTCTCGCAAGATGATGGTGGCGGCTCGAGGTTGCTCATTTAGCAAAGCTAGTTGCCCAAAATCCTCACCTTCATGTAGAGTAGTCACCAGACCCTATATGCACACAATACTCTGAGCTATACAGCATACTTGAAATCAATTGCAACGTGTTTTATTAGAGACAGTGGGTTTTATTAATTTGGAACCACTGGCTTTACCTTGCCGTGCGTGATCACATTTACAGAGCCTTTCCAGATGATGTACCAAGAGGTTCCTTTATCCCCTTGACTGAACACTATATTGAAAAACAAGCAGAAAGAAACCACATCAGTCAGTCATATATCTTTCTAACCATTACAACTCCTAGAAGATCACACCTTGAGAGCACCTTCCTTAAAAGTACTTTGTTAAATATGGCTTTAACATTAAAGAAATGGGTAGGATTGAAGAGAAAAAAGACCTGATGATCTTCTTATCCACAGTAAACAAAGAAATTAATTATAACATTAGACGGTCTGAATAGTCTTAATCTTATTTTCTGGAAACAATGAATGTTTCACAGAAAAAGATGCTATTTTCTGTGCATAAGAACCGTATTATCGTGTGATTCAGCAACACAATGAAGCTGTGTAAACTCACAGACTGTTCCAGCTTTGGCATGTGATTCAAAGACCAGCACTGCTGCCAGCTCCTTACGCACCTACAGGCACAGCAGGACAAGAACAGACAGAAGCGCACTGATACCTTTTGCTATCATTGTTGTAAATGGGTTTTTCTTGATTTTCACTTTCATATTTCCAGTGTATTTTTAACATTTCTTTCATGTGGCATAAAATACAAAAGAAAAATATTATGGTTGATGTATGCAAGTAGAATAGTGTCTTTTAAAAAAAATATATTTTAATAAAATATATCAGATCAAATCCATGGTTAACTATCACGAAAACTTGATAACAGTTCACATTAAAAAAAAAATCAATATGTAGAGCCTTTAAAAATGTTAGGGGAGTTTATAGAGACTGACTGAAGAGGAGAGATGAGCGGCAGCTTTGACGTGGAGCAGCTCCTCGTAGATAACCTCCAAGTCCTCGGGACTCCTCTGACTGGGGCTGTAAAAAAAAAAGGAAAGAAGAAGAACATAATAAGCCAAACAAAACAAAATACAGTAACTTTGCTAGCACCTTGAACTTGTTGTAAGAAGCTTTCTGACAATACAGGTTATCATGAGGAAATGCTCATGTAACAACTAAACAAACTGACCATTTACGTAGAATCATAGTGAGCAGAGCATCAGGACCAAGCTGAGACAGCAGAGACAGAGCTTCCCCTAGTTCATCCTCTGAATCCTTCTCATTCAATATGTGGTTAAGTCCAAACTGGGAGTCTTGGAAGCGATAGAACTGTGTGTCCTTGTCGAGGAAATTCAACTCGTGTTTCACTTTGATTGAGACAAAACACAGATGAGAAAATAAAACCCTTAAAATGAAATGCAAGAATGCGGTTAGACAACTCCAACACACACGTTGCTTTAGAAACAACAACGAGGCAGATGAGTAAATTTTTAGATAAGTTTTATGCCGGTCATTTATAAAACTTTAGATATATGGAAATAAATGCAAATGCTTTCTGAGTGAGTTCCTTCATTTGATGATGAAGCATTTCTGTCCTGATTGGAGTGGTCTCTTCCAGGAAGACAGTGTCTCATCCAAAGAGCTTAAGTGGTTAGTGAACACTTGACTGACTGAAATAACAACGCAAAACAAATGTCATGGTAGACTCGGTCACCAGATTTCAAGATACTCGAGCATGTCTGGGACATTTCTAAGTGCTACCAAAAGCATTATCATCAGAATACATGAAAAGTAATTTGTTTGGACATTATTCCACATTCATCTACAGTTCACAAGAAGCCCTAAATTCACCCAACACATGACAAGTATCCTTCCTATTTTTCATCAAAATACTAAATTCTTCCCCTCCTTGAATCGCTACCTTATCGTGGTGGAGGGGTTTGTGTGTCACAGGGATCCCAGGGGCTATGTTGTCTGGGGGCTTTTGCCCCCTGGTAGGGTCTCCCATGGCAAATTGGCCCTGGGTGAGGGACCAGACAAAGAGCGATTCATAAGACCCTTATGAAAAGGACATCGAGGGAACAGTTTACCCTGCCCAGGATAGGGTTACCGGGGCCCCGCCCTGGAGCCAGGCCCGGGGAGGGTGCCCGAGGGCGAGTGTCTGGTGGCCGGGCCTTAGTCCATGGGGCCCGGCCGGGCACAGCCCGAAGAGGAGACATGGGCCCATCCTCCCGCAGGCCCACCACCCGCAGGAGGCGCCATAGGGGTCGGGTGCATTGTGTGCCGGGTGGCGGCCAGGAGCGGAGGCCCTGGCGGACTGACCCCCGGCTGCCAAGACTGGCAATAGGGACATAGAATGTCACCTCTCTGGTGGGGAAGGAGCCTGAGTTAGTGCGTGAGGTTGAGAGGTACCGGCTAGATATAGTCGGGTTCACCTCTACACATGGCTTGGGCTCTGGAACCAGTCTCCTGGAGAGGGGCTGGACTCTGTCTCAGTCTGGAGTTGCCCCTGGTGAGAGGCGGCGGGCTGGGGTGGGTATCCTAATATCCCCTCGGCTTGCTGCCGGTACGTTGGGGTTTTTCCCGGTGGACGAGAGGGTTTGTTCCCTGTGCCTTAGGGTCGGGGAACGGGTCCTGACTGTCATCTGCGCTTATGCGCCGAGTGGCAGTTCAGAGTACCCAGCCTTCTTAGAGTCCCTGGGGGGGGTGCTGGAGGGTGCTCCACCTGGAGACTCTGTTGTCCTGCTGGGAGACTTCAATGCTCACGTGGGTAACGACAGCGAGACCTGGAGGGGCGTGATTGGGAGGAACGGCCTCCCTGATCTGAACCCGAGCGGTGCTCTGTTATTGGACTTCTGTGCTAATCACAGTTTGGCCATAACGAACACCCTGTTCGAACATAAGAGTGTCCATAAGTGCACGTGGCACCAGGATGCTCTAGGCCGTAGGTCGATGATCGATTTTGTAATCGTATCAGCAGACCTGCGACCATATGTTCTGGACACTCGGGTAAAGAGAGGGGCTGAGCTGTCAACTGATCACCACCTGGTGGTGAGTTGGATCAGGTGGCGGGGGAAGACGCTGGACAGACCTGGTGCACCTAAACGCGTAGTGAGGGTGTGCTGGGAACGTCTAGCAGAGGCCCCAGTCCGCGAGATCTTCAACGCACACCTCCGGCAGAGCTTCAACAGCATTCCGAGGGAGACTGGGGACATTGAGTCCGAATGGACCATGTTCAGCGTCTCCATTGCCGAAGCTGCTGCATTGAGCTGCGGCCGCAAGGTGGTTGGTGCCTGCCGTGGTGGTAATCCCCGAACCAAATGGTGGACACCAGAGGTGAAGGGAGCCACCAGGCTGAAGAAGGAGTCCTATCGGGCTTGGTTAGCCTGTGGGACTCCGGAGGCAGCCGACAGGTATCGACAGGCCAAGCGGAATGCGGCTCGGGCAGTGGCTGAAGCAAAAACTCGGGTGTGGGAGGAGTTCGGAGAGGCCATGGAAAAAGACTTTCGGGCTGCCTCGAAGAGATTCTGGCAAACCGTCAGACGTCTCAGGAGGGGAAAGCAGTGCTCTACCTGCACTGTGTATAGTGCTGGCGGAGCGCTGCTGACGTCGACTGAGAAAATTGTCAGGCGGTGGAAGGAATACTTCAAGGACCTCCTTAATCCCACTGACACGTCTTCCGAGGAGGAAGCAGAGTCTGGGGATGAGGGGAATGACCCGCCAATTTCCGGGGGCGAGGTCACTGAGGCAGTTAAACAACTCCTTGGTGGCAGAGCCCCTGGTGTTAATGAGGTCCGCCCTGAGTTCCTGAAGGCTCTGGACGTTGTAGGGCTGTCCTGGTTGACACGCCTCTGCAATGTTGCGTGGAGATCAGGGGCAGTACCTGTGGACTGGCAGACCGGGGTGGTGGTCCCCATCTTCAAGAAAGGGGACCGGAGGGTGTGTTCCAACTACAGGGGGATCACACTCCTCAGCCTCCCTGGGAAAGTCTATGCCAGGGTGCTGGAAAGGAGAGTTCGTCCGTTAGTCGAACCTCGGATACAGGAGGAACAATGCGGTTTTCGTCCTGGTCGCGGAACACTGGACCAGCTCTTTATCCTCTCCAGGATACTTGAGGGTGCATGGGAGTTTGCCCAACCAGTCTACATGTGTTTTGTGGACTTGGAGAAGGCATTCGACCGTGTCCCTCGGGGTGTCCTGTGGGAGGTGTTGCGAGAATATGGGGTGTCTGGCCCATTGCTACGGGCCATTCGATCCCTATACAACCGTCGCAAGAGCTTGGTTCGCATTGCCGGCAATAAGTCGGACTCGTTCCCGGTGGGTGATGGGCTCCGCCAGGGCTGCCCTTTGTCTCCGGTTCTGTTCATAATTTTTATGGACAGGATTTCTAGGCGCAGCCAAGTGGCGGAGGGCTTTCGCTTTGGTGGCCTCAGAATCTCATCTCTGATTTTTGCAGATGATGTGGTTCTGTTGGCTTCATCGGGTGAGGGCCTCCAGCTCGCACTGGAGCGGTTCGCAGCCGAGTGTGAAGCAGCGGGAATGAGGATCAGCACCTCCAAATCTGAGGCCATGGTTCTCAGCCGGAAAAGGGTGGAGTGCCCACTCCGGGTCGGGGATGAGTTCCTGCCCCAAGTGGAGGAGTTCAAGTATCTCGGGGTCTTGTTCGCGAGTGATGGGAGAAGGGAGCCGGAGATCGACAGACGGATTGGGGCTGCAGCTGCAGTAATGCGGACGCTGCACCGGTCCGTCGTGGTGAAGAGGGAGCTGAATGTAAAAGCGAAGCTCTCAATTTACCGGTCGATCTACGTCCCTACCCTCACCTATGGCCACGAGCTGTGGGTAGTGACCGAAAGAACGAGATCGCGGATACAAGCGGCCTCTCCCTTAGAGATAGGGTGAGAAGTTCGGCCATCCGGGAGGGGCTCAGAGTAGAGCAGCTGCTGCTCCACATCGAAAGGAGCCAGCTGAGGTGGTTCGGGCATCTGACAAGGATGCCCCCTGGGCGCCTCCTGGATGAGGTGTTCCAGGCATGTCCCACCGGGAGGAGGCCCCGGGGCAGACCCAGGACACGCTGGAGAGATTATATCTCTCGGCTGGCCTGGGAACGCCTTGGTATTCCCCCGGATAAGCTGGAGGAGGTGGCTGGGGAGAGGGAGGTCTGGGCCTCTTTGCTTAGGCTGCTGCCCCCGCGACCCGGCCCCGGACAAAGCGGATGAAAATGGATGGATGGATGGATGGATACTAAATTCTTCAAAAGTTAGCTCTTCAGTTCTTACCATGGAGAAGTATTCCCTCATCCACTAAGACCTGCCATATTCCCACTGCCTGACTTCTTGATTGGAGGCCTTCATTTTGGGTCATCAGCCAGTCAACAAGGTCCTTACCGGAGCAACATTGCCTATGAGAGAAATTTGCATGTAATTAAGAGACACTGTTACTTTTAATCATGAACTAAAGCACATCGCCAGAATAGGTACCTGTATGTTTTGAGGTGATGCTTTCTATCTCGGATCAGACCAGGGTTCTTCTCAATCATGACACTATATACTGATCTGGCTGCCTTCACCACGCGATCTGAGAGAAACTTGATAAACATGAAAGATAGGTGAAGTTAGCAAATACAGCAAAGTTACTGTATTAGGTGAAGTGTTTTTTATAAACACAATTTCTGCCAATTTTTGGGTTGGTGAAAGGCCGAAGTCAGCAAAAGAAACGAGTGTTTGTGAAAGTGAGGAAGACAATTTCCCCCTCAGTTTTGAACAATGTTGTGTGTGGAGACTTCTGTAGGTGTTGGAGTGTAATGGAGAGTTTGTGGGGGTTGCATAGGTGTCAAAGTGTAATGGAGTGTTTTTGGGGGTTGCACAGAGGTGAAAAGGTGTTAAAGATGCAAACTTAAATGCTCTGAAACTTCACTGACTTTCCAGCTTCTGACTCTGGCCAGCACAGAGCAACAACAAACTGTATGACAACTCTGAACTAGTTTCCCTTTAACCTGCTTTGATGTCCCCACCACTCATTCTCAACAGCACACCTACACACACACACACACACACACACACACACACACACACACACACACACACACACAGTCCTGTTTTCATATCTTAGTGGGGACATCCCATTGACATAATGCTTTCCATAGCCGCCTACCCTAACCCTAACCATCAAAAATGAATGGCTGAACCTAACCATAACCTAATTGTAACTCTGACACTAAAACCACATTTTGAGTCTCAAAAATGCCTTTAAACTCATGGGGACAGGCATTTTGTCCCTATAAGGGTTGTTATGGGGACAAACAGACCACACACACACAAACACACACCCAGACACACACACACACACACCATAATATAAAGGGTTGCATTAACCTAGACCATAACTTTAACCTAAACCCAAATCTTCAAATTTAGTGAGATTATGGGGGCTTTCTTTTTGTCCCTATAGTCCCAACAATATTGGTAATACAAATACACATAGCTGCACATAACACACTGAGGTCAGGCTTAAACTCACAAAGACCTGCACACAAGGGTGCACAACCTGCCAGCCACTCATGCAGAGGCAAAGCTTACGTAACAAGAATGTACTTTGTTTGTGGCTGAAATTCAGCTCTCCAATTTTAGACCTTCTCATGCTTTATGCTTTGTATTTTGAACATAAAAGAATTGATTTAAACTACCACCCAACGATATTTATTGTCTCAATGACTGACAGTCGCACAAACTTTAATTCTGCGCCTCCCTGGTTGACTCCCACAGGTCTTGTGATTACATGCTTGACACAGGCTGTGGATTTTCCCCTAGACACTGTTGTTTGTCTAAGGTGGTGACCTGGAGATTCACACAAAATCCAACACGGATTACTTCCTATATTCTTTTCTTAAGAATGCAATGCAAAGAAGCCAGCAACAGAAACTACTTTCTGTCTCCTGTAGGTTTCTGCAATTCATTCAGGATGTAAAAACACCTACTGTTTGACTTATCTGCTGACATCATGCCTCGATGACTCCAACACAGCCCCTGGTTTTCCCTATTTAAAGTGGGCCATAACACATCCTTGGTAAATCCAAGTTCACACAAAGTTGTTAATTCAAATTTAAAATTGCAATTAACAGCTGCGGGCACAGTGTACACTTTAACCTATCGCCCTGACACTGGACTCTTCCCAGACCTGACATCAACAGAGTAAATGCGTCCTGAGGCCTCTGCTGTGCCCTGCTGAAGTTAGTGTGTCGTGAGGTCACTTGTATTCCCAGAGGCCCATTTTCCCATGGGGCTCCTGCAGTCACATTCTCATGCCTGTCAACTCCCAACTTATTTTCTTGATGAGGCGACTTTCCATTACCTAACTCATTCCTTACAAAAACAATATCAAAAGCCATACATCACTGTGAGCCCTCTGCTGCTGACTATATGTGGTTGAGTCTGCTTCCTGAACTAGGCCATCTAATCCCATTATCTGAGAACTACAACACACATGTAACTGTTTCTAGTGAGTGAAATTAAAGAGCAAACATTTTTCCCACAGGTGTGCCAGTCAGTGACACAGAGTACAACACACACTCAGCCCGTGCATACACAGCAAAATCTCCAGTGTTAAATTAACACTGGAGAGTGTCTATATGGGTCCACACCTCTGAGTGTTAAATACAACACTGTTGAGTGTTAAATTAACACTTTTGACAGTGTTATATGTTTAAAAGTAACCTAGTCAGTTTTGAAGATTAACAATGGCTAACACTGAGCAGTGCTGATTTTCTAACACTGGAAAATAACTCAAAATGTTAGAAATATTCCAGTGATGTATATGCCATCTATAACAGTTGGACAGGCGGCCATAATATATTCATGACAGGGCACTATACTGTTGTTTAGGTAATTTTAAAGTCAGGAACCTACATTATTAGGTGATTTATGACTGAATATGTATAGTATAATACTCACGTGATCCATACTAGATCATACTCAAATTGTCAAGGAAATGATTCTAATCTGTGATTATAAATTACTACAGCCAATTTTTGCAGGACCAGGCAAAGAACAGCTGTTCTACAGGTTGTACAGTTTACTCAAACATGCTAGATGCTTGAGAAAAGCTTGTAATTGTCTTTATCACAGCTCAATTGGATTATCTTTTCTCTGTCTTATCCTTTTTGACTTAAATCTGATGGTGACTAAAACCATTAGTCATGCTCTTTTAAAATGTTTAATTTCATGCCTTTGTCTCATTCAGTGGAATATTGATGAGTGCAGCATTCACTGCATGTCTCCTTTGTAGGCGAGACATTTCTCTACTTTCTCTTTGACCTCAGTGGGCTGTGTTGTGTGAGAAGCACAGAGTGAGTTGACAAGCAGCTTCATCTTTGGGCTGATTTTTACCCCTCTCTTTCTCTGTGAGAAAAAACAACAACGCCACACTTCTTCAGCAAACATATATACCACAAACATGGGTAAAAATGTACGGTAAAAAAAAAAAAGCTTTTCAGAGATTACAGACAGATTTCCGTTTCCATTTCATGTTTGAATTGGAAAATGTTGGAGCACAATCAAACCTTGCTTATTAAAAACACCAATCCTGTACAGTGCTATCATAATGTATGATGCTCACTACTGACTTTTAGAATCGGGAGCAAACATTTGCTAAGCAACAATAACAAAAAAAAACCCCAATGAGGTTAGCAACACATGTCTCCTGCAGATTCAGTTGCTCTGTCCTCCCTCTGTGTCTTTACAAACCCGAAAATATTCACAGGGTTGATTATTTACCCATATGGAAAAGATATATATAAATCTTATAAAGTTTGTATCTGTCTTGTGTGAAACTTGTATTAAAAGCAGATATAAGATCCCTTGAAAAATTACATAAATGAAACTTGTATGTTTTGGATACTTATGAAAACAATATATGAAAGTAATGAGAAAGTGGCCACTTTCATGAGTAAATCATATAAGCCTTATATGATTCACTATATGAAGTAGGCCACATCTTATGCAAGTCTTTTATAAGTTTTTACTATTTCTTTTCCATATGGGTAGGAGTTGAAAGATGCACTCTCTGTACTGCTTTCTACCTTTTCTGTCGCAGGGAGACCACTGAACCTAAACAGAAGCCACTTTCCCTGTCAATTCTTCTTATCAGGGTTTTAAAGGTTCACTACTTGGCATGCTGTTGAAGAAGCTGAGATAAAGCAACATGAGGGGCCTGGACTGAGTTAGGTAGGACTCAGGAGAGTGGGGAGGGTCAATTTATTGTGGGCCTTGGAGTGCTCTTTAGACTCCTTATGACTGCTTGCCCCTGCAAGGAATGTGTTTTTTTAAAACTCGGTTGAGTAGTAATGCAGGATATTATAAACAACAAAAGAACAAGTTCAGCAGTTTGAGAGGATGCAAGCTCTGCAACTCTGAATTATACTGGAGGTCAGTAAAACTAAAGCCACCAGTGCAGTGAAACTTGTCAAAGGCTAACTAGAGTTTAATCAGCTAATTAGTGATAACCAACAATAGATCTCACATGTGCTTAAATTATCTTTCAGGACAGGGGTGAAGGTGTTTACACTCTGCTTTAAATCTTACCTCTGCTCTCACATTGTGGTTCTCCTTATGGTCAGAGTGAGAGTCTCAAAGCACCACTGAAATGCTGTTAAATGTTGGCACACATACCTGCTTCATAGTGTCCTTTGAATTCAGAGCCTCTGGCAGTGGAGTCTGGGAGAAACAGAAAGACATACTTTATACCCAGTGAACCGTTTCTCCATATCTAAAACCTCTAAAATAAAGAAAATAAATTGCTCGGGAGTAGCATTCCACAGGAACTAGCTGGGCTGGTTGTTGATGACAATCTTGTTGTAGCTAGTCTGAAAAAAACACAACCAAGCTGGACCATCGAGAAACGGAAAATTGTTTTCTTTTCTTTGGTATGAAGGTCACTACAGATACATTATCTCAACCTGTGATGTGCCATTGTCTCCAACATGGTGTGGGTGGTTGTCAAGTGTGTGTAATGAAGTGGGAGGAAAGAGTATTTAGACCTCGGCAACAGAAGGTACATGGTTAAACTCTTTGAATTTCATTAAAACAAATATTTGCTTTAAACTACAGACTATCCTTTCATGTAAAAAGTAATTGAACCTGAACATTTAAAGATTAATACTGAAGCAGCTGCCACAGGTAAACAATATTGATGATTTTTCATTACACTCTTGAAATGCTCACTTAAAAGAGTCAAATCATTGCTATCTCTAACGCCCTACCATGTAAAAATATTCAACATTCCCACGTTTGTACTTTGACCCAAGTCAGACTTCCCCTTTGTTGCTTAGATTTTATGTTTTTATGACCATCTTGCGGCTGTTGTTGTCTGTCTGTATTCCCAAGGTAATTGGGTTCAGTGTAACTAATTGAAAATATAAAGGACACACTACGTTTCAACTTGCCTCACAGTTCTAATAATTTACTAGTGTCACTTTAACACAAATCTCTCTCTTTCTACTGAATTGATGGATTGTAAGAGTTGTAACAAAACAAAAAAAGGTAAATATGCAGAGCACTCACGTGACATAGAAGACATGTAAACAAACAGTAGCTGATGTGATTCTTCACATCGGAGATAGACATCGGTTTCTCTGCTTCTACTGCACACACACTTTGTGGCATGTTTTATTTGGCCTGCTGTACAGGCAGCTACATCATGTGATATTAGCCTGAATGGACCACAATTTAGCTTGTAACCCAATTGCCACTGAATGGCAGTAACTCCATGAAACATTATGCATAGCATAGCTAATTTATGAGCCAATCAAAACAAACGTGCCTCGTAAGTTAAAAACATGTGGAGAACATTTCAATATCTGTTAGACAGACACACTTAGGAACCCTTATGTATGTGAGGTATTTTTTCTGCATTGTGTCCATGTGTCAGCACTGGTATGCAGGAGCAAGAAGTCCAGGAGGGATGCTGCAAATGATGACAGAAAAATGAGCTCAGCTGTGCTCTTATCTGCCTCATGTGCTCAGAGAAAGAATTAGCTTAACCTTCAGGGCTTATTACTAATAACACACGACAATGAATAGAAAGATTGGATATCACTCTACTGCCAAACAACTAAACAGCTTTGAGTAAAACCAAATACAGCATACAGGCTTGCTATTACCTGTTACAGAGTCAGATTCCACTAATGTGCTGGCATAGCACAAACAATATTTGAAATGCACAATGCACAATGTGAATGCATGCATTTGTCAATTTTGCATTTAGGATGATTTAGCATGTTTTCAAGTTCTGTAATTTGTCAGCTGTAAGATATCCCTCGGTTTTATCCGGTTCAGCGATACTTCTGACGTTCAAAAAAAGATTGATACTTTTATACTTCTAGATTAATGTGTTGTGCATCATAGTGTTATGGTAAAAAAAAATCCAAAGCAATTGTTGCTGTTCATGCAGAACTTTTAACTAGTTCACGGAAGTATGACATTGATATTTGGCTGGTAAAAGCAGGTAGTTTGGGACACAGTCTCTGCACGTTATCTTTGGCCCCCTGATAGTTAAAAATCAGGTAAATTTAGAAGACTTTCAGCGCTGTTATGTGTCTTCCTGTGACCTGGCAACCGAAACCTCCCTCATTTTGCATTCTTCTACAAACTCTTCTGTAAACTGAGCAAGGGTGTTTCAGGGAACGTGAACAATAAACAATGCACTATTTATAACCCGAGGTAAATAATAATAATGAAATATGCTTTGTTACCTTCCTGTGTCACCACAGCCAACTGCTACAACAATAGAGGAACCTGCTTCAGTCTACTTGGAAGCGTTCCTGAATATCTACAAAATGCAGAGACTCCAGCTGATTTACATAGTTAAGGCTGAGCTAATTTTATTTATTCTGTATATGACTAAAACAGCTGCTTAAATGGATGACATTCCATCTATTTTCCTGGAATCAACTGATGATAGGTTTTCAAAAACTAAGACAGTGGCAAGAAATGCTACCGCAGTCAGCCACAACCAAAAGAGAAGGGTTCACACTCCTTGGTCTGTTTAATAGCCAAAACATCAACATCAATAACAATGAAAACAAGCTATAATAATAATTCAGAGGGAATTTTGAAAAGTTGGACTCATGAAAATGCTGATGTCAATTAATTTGCTCTAACTAACTAATTTGTAGGCTTGTTAGCTGCAATTGTTTCTGCTGTGGTTTCTATAATGAGGCTAGTATACAGAGAAAGTAAGGCTGGGAAAACTAGTAAATAGAGCAGGAAAGGCAGCATAGTGACATCAAATAAACAGAGAAGTGCCACAAAACTGGGCTGTACTCAGTTACATGCACTGTTCACACAACCACACATTTTGCTCCCAGATCTTCAGAAATGTTCTGTCACTTTTCCATCTTTCCTATTTCAGCACCAAATCTCGAAGCTTACTTGCAACGTAAAGGATACTTTTAGGGCCTTTTAGGCAACATGTGTCAGACATTTAGGAGATACCAATTTGCATACCAAATTATGATTACAGTCTTTTACCCTCGCAGTAGCTCTACCAGCAGTGATTTCATATGAACTAAAGCAAGAAAGCAAATGACATCTTGGAAGCCCTATTTTGTTCCAACACCTCAAATTTATAAGCTTTTTATGTTATTTTATTTATTCTTAATGAACGCTAAGCCTTTAAGTCACGTTACTTTGGAAATGAACGGATCAATATAAAAAGACAGTGAATTATGATGTCATCGTAGTCATCATTCTCATCTCTTCTTATCCGCATATTGTGACACCATGCAGTAAAAGCAATTCTTGCTTATGTTCCATGAAATATTCCGCAGTCGTTTCGCTTAAGTAAATGTATAAATATTAAAGAGGCATACCCAGCTGATGCCCCGTATTGTCTGTTTTTCCACCGAGCAGCGGTCCGGGAACACTTGGTAATTGTGAGTCCGAAAGAGATGCATCTTGTTTCGGATCAAAACAACCGACAAACAAGTTTCCCAGTCAGAAGATCTGCAGCTCGGCAGCTCTACACATTATTCACGGCACAGTAATCTGGATAGCCCCGTCTCACACTCATTACTGCACAGCGGCGACTCAACACGGCGACAATGTGAACTCATAACTCCGCATTTTGTCCTCCTAGTAATTCCAGGCAGGTCCTGCATCAAACTCAGATCTTGCTGCCTCATTGAGGTCGAGTCGTGTACTGTTCAGCCATCCCTCGCGGCACAGGCGCACTGTTGCTGCGTTGCGTGTGTGCGCTCTTTGGCTTTTCACAAGAAACTGCATCAGAGAGACTGCCTCTTCTGGCAGTTTTACCACCTAATTAAAAACGGCGTTTGACGTATTTAGCTTGACCTCGTGTGCATGTAGAACCTTAACATTTTGTCCTTCTGTTAAAACACGTCAGCGAGTAGACATATATGATGTGTATATTTCAACTCAAATTCATTCTTGAATGCTAGAGATGAAATTTTCAAAGATGTCAAACCTTACTCAAGTCTTAGTCAAACAAGTAATTTGCTAAAAATGTGCACCCTTTCTGTAAAATAACTGGCTTATTTGTTACAAATTTGCATCATTTCTTGGCTGAACTGTTAAAAAAAAATGGGTGAATCCACACAAACATTGGGGTCAGGGGTATTAAAGGAGGTATAATGTTGCATGAAGGTACTATATAATAAAGTTTGTTTAGTACAGTAGTTCAGGAAAACACACAAGCTGCAGCACGTTGTATAGACCACACACTTATCAGGTTATCCAGCTGCCTGGCTCAACTGGGCCTGTAGGCAGAGATAAACTGCTTCAAGGGCAGAAAGTAATTTAGGTTTGAGGACAACACTTAATGCGTTTATGCAGTTCTAGTTCACAGGTGTTTTTCCTTTGGTGTTGAAGTGTTATGTACCCATTAAAGCTTTATGAAATCATAAAATTCATAACAGGTGTTCAGTTTTGAATGGATTTTTCAATATTTCTTCCTGTGATTCAAACCTTACACCTGTAGTTCACACTTTTGGCTTTTTGTGTTCGTTTATAGATGCAGGTGACTTACGTCCCCCAACTCTGGTGTACGCCGCCTTGGTGGAAAACTGCTGTTTCTGACGTAGTTCTCCATCAAGAAAACAGCTTGAACAAAATCTGTGTGAAGAAAAAACAGCACAATGATTTTATTCTTTAACAGTCGAGAAAGTAAAATGGGAAGGTAGCGTTTTCCCTTGTCAGTTAATAGCAAAACAAGCAGATGTAAATTTGCAATGTCTTACATAAGGACAAGGAGACCCTTCTAAAAACTTAATTTCCCATGTTCTGTTATAACAGGATCATGTCTGTGTGCTGCAGGCTGGAAAAGTTATGCAAGAATTGTTTAAATCCCAGCTATTGTTCTAGTGCAGGGCAGCCCTTCCTGTACTGACCTCAGTGTCTGAGTCACTTTGCCAAACCTTTCCACAACACACACTGACCAGAGCATCCATGTTTTCCATGCTTGGCTGCAATTTGAGCTGTGTGTTCAAACCGCCTCTTTTGTATGTTTTTATTAAAAGCTCAGCACCTGTTGCTGACCTTTACTGTAGACATTACTGCTTCCATCTTGGAACCCTGTTACATAATCGTGTGGTAAGTGAACGGTGGCTCTTGGAGTACAGAAAACTGTACTTTAAAAGGTACCGTGAGGCACATTTGCTGCAAATGTTCAAAAGAATAATGATTTCTTACCATGTTTAGACCTCCTTCGAGTCATGACAACAGTCACAATTGTCTCAAAATCCAATCTTAAAAGTAGCCAAGCAATCAAACCCAACCAAACAGAAGTTACCGCTGAAGTTTAGTCGATAAATTTTGTGTTCTCTGACTAAACTGTGTGTTTCTCTGTGTCTTGAAAATGGCTCACAGGGGCTCTCTGATGCCACATAAAGAATGTTCACAACCAAGGAATCCGGTTTTCCTTCTTATGACCTCCTGGGGGAATTTAAATACAATAGTTTAGCTGATAAGGAAGAGCATATTGCTACAGTCTGGTTGATAGCATCTGAAAAAGTGACTGTCTTGATTGTCTTCTGTAAATAGCAACATATTACTGGGAAAACATTCTTTCAGGGGATTGATGTTTTGCACCAAATATCAAAAGACCTAAGCTGCACTTAGACTATGATCAGCTTTCACCCTGAAAATCCTAAAAATTCAGCAGTGGCGATTGCTTTCTGGCCCAGGGATTGAAATCAAATCTTATTAACTCGTTTGGAGATTTAGGTGACCTTGTTTTAGCTCCAGAGAATATAACCAGCAAAAAGCTCCAAGTTTCAAGGTAGACTGAATTTAGACTGTTGACACCTTGAACTCTTATGGACCCAGGTCTGCATTGCGTATCACATTCCAGGCTGGCACTTTGAAAATAAATGCTGCCCCCTATTGATGATGCACATGCCCTGCAAAGCAATTCACAGGGTATTTAGAAATTGAGCAACTCGCTGATCAGTTTCTTATAAAGAATGCTCAAAATGAAACAAACAAAAAAAAAAAATGCAAGCATTAGTTATAGAATGTTATAGACTTAATTTTATTACAGCATCAAACTATAATGGATTGTTTTATGTGCAGCGCTTCTCTCTGTGTTTCTATCTCTAAAGTTGTATTTATTTGTGTGCGTGTGTTTCTATTTAGATCCTTCGGGAATGGGAGTGGGATTTCCTGCAACACACCCATGGAATGTACTTTGCCAGTAGTCTTTGTTGTGACTGTCTAGTGTCTCTCCATACACACACACACACATAAACACACACATGTCCGTGCACATACACACATTTTCCTTCCTTTATCCAAGCCAGTTAGCAGTGACAGGGAAATACGTGTTTGATCTGTTTGACCTTATGGTCTATTGAGGGCTGAAGCAGAAAGCAGAGCACACATAAGCAAAGACATTAAAGCAGTTGGAGACAATATTTCTGCACCCACTGCAACACTTTCACATTTGTCAACCACGTTCTTTCACTTCTAATCCCCGCTGTGCAGTCACATGTTGACATTTACATTACCGACTTAGTTTCAAATACTAAAAAGTAACAATTTAAATATATTATTTGGAGAAAAACTAGAATTTGAACACCTGTGATGGAAAAGTGCCTTTATAGACTGAAATTATCCTTAAAACCCTGTCAGACAAATCAGCAGGGGCTTTGTAAAGCACAAGATATTATGATTAAAATAGACATATAATATTCATTAATTAGCACAACGAACCAAATGGTCTGCCACAATTCCACACAATCCTTTCCTCTGCAATCAGTAACTCACCAATGTCGCAGTCTTATAAGATTCTTCAGTTTGATTACTTCAGTTCTTTAATTTGTCTGCTTTCCTTTTCTAGCCTTCGCTTCTATCATATGTCTCTCAGTCAGGGTACTTTATGTGAGTTACGGGGAGTGCTACTGGACACAGCTTCCTGTGTCTTTCTGATTGGTCCTGAAAAGAGTGCCCGGGGGCATGGGCTTAGTACAGCACTGATACATGGCAATGTATGTGAGAATATGAAGACAGAATTTGAATCTAAGCAATGTGAATTGCAGTTCATCAGAACTAGGTTATGTGGTTTTCTTGTTTAACAGTCTCGACTGTAGACGAGCTGCAGACAACCACAGGAAATCTATGAGGCTCAGCTTCTGAGAAAAAAAGTCAGTACGCTTTACTATACATCCTTATCACTGTTCCATTCATAGTGAGATTATAAATACATTATGTTTTTCCATGGGAAAACTGCTTCATGCCTGCCACTGTTAGCCAGGAGCCATGATTTACTTTGAATACAGTCTTTGGTGTTATTCTTTTCTGTGTGCAGCTGCATTAACACATGTCCATTTGTGCAGGAAAATACTGTGATATATTTGTCTGACCTTATGACCACATAAACATTTGACATTTTACTCATAAACTTCTAATGCATTAAACAGAAAGAAAAGAGACAAACTAAAAATTCATCTCAGGTCAGTTAGTTTTTTGTGTGTGACCAAAATGCAAATGTATGAACAGCACTACAGCACTGTATAAGTTATAGGGATTTTAGATGCTTACATTCTTATTTATCAAAAGTACATCTGATCAAGCATCATGCATTCAAGCATCAAGCATTCAACATAAAATTGTCTTCAGAGACCTGATCAAGTAATCATGACACTTCTTCTTTCGGAGCTCCCTTCAGGGGTCCCCACGGTGGATTATCTTCCCCTATTCCTAGCATTCTCTTCTGATAACCCAGCCCCCTGTATGTACTTTTTCAATACACCCATTAACCTTCTCTGCAGTCTTCATCTTTTCATCCTACTTACCAGCTTCATATTCAAATATCCCTATATTCCTCCTCTGCACATGTCCAACCCAGCCTTGCCTCTCTAACTTTGTCCACAAACTGTTGAACCTAAACTTTCCCGCTGATATCCTCATTTCTTATCCTCTCCATCCAGGTGACTCCCAGTGAAAATCTTAGCATCTTAAGCTCTGCACCCTCCAGCTTGGCCTCCTGTCTTTTTTGTTAGTGTCACCGTCTCCAAACCATACATCATTGCAGGTCTCACTGTCATCTTGTAAACCCTCCCTTTCACTCTTGGTTTTGTCCTTCTTTCACAAATCACCTCTGACATTTGTTAAATTATAATACATTAAAGCTGTTCAAATTTGCAGAATAGTTGCACAAAGGTCTTTAAGGTGCTCAAAACAAACGTCCCAGAGAGTGCAGCGCACACAAACACTAAAGGCAATGGGTTGAAGTTAATAAACAAATTAAAAATGTATAAATTCCTATTTTGTTTTCAGTGCCTACAACTTTGCACAACACATTTAATTCTACAAAGCTCCATTAGAGAAGTCTAAGAGAAATGCTGTTTCTCTTTGCTCCACTAGGGGCGGTGTGTCGATAAGAAGGGGGTTTCCTCTGTACAAAGATATTTAAAGGGGAGGTGATAGTATGGCAAATTTTTGTAAACAGAGCATAGAAATTCGTTTTTTCCCTGAACTAGCAATGCTAGTTCATTTGTTTGTCCTTTGTCGTGTAACAGCGAGTGGCAGGTAAAGACCAATAACGAAAGTTTTTTACTGAAATAAATATTTCCTCTGCGGATGAAGAGGCAGCTCTCCGGGGTGGTTTTGTTTTCTCGATGATAGCCTAACATCTTTGCGGCGTACATCGGATAAGCTCGTCTGTTGTTATTTTGATGTTGCTTGCTAGCTGGAAATCTTAACGCCATTTTCGTCTTTGTATTACGTACAAGGCACATGAAGTGACTGATCTCTATTTCGAAATAGAGTTTTGCTAGCAGGGATAGCTGTCGGTCTCTCCCTGGGTCCTCTTTAGCGGAGGGGAAATTCATTTCGTCCTTTTCCTGTAGCTTAGGGTATTGCATAATGTGGCAGTAAGCTGTGGTTTAACCTAATAATAGTTTGTTTTGAGGGAAAAAAATACTCCTTTATCTTCGACGACGGTGCTAACGTTGGCTAACAGTAGCAATATTCCAACATGGGAGTCACCAACATATACATTAAAATAGGATATGCTACTGTTGGTACTGTGTTTGGACTGTCGGCTTTCTTGGTCTGGAATATCGCATTTAAACAACCATGGACGGCGGCTATGGGAGGCCTGTCAGGTATGTTGAAACACATAGCATTAACTAAAAACACTGCAAACAGTTAATGACTTTATCACGGGATATCGGCGCATTTAGCCATGTCAGGCATCCTAATCGCGATGTAGGCCTGGACAGTTAAGCGCCATAATCATATAACGACTCTTAAAATTTAGTCCGTCACTGAAATCTTTATAAGATACAATGCATTATTGGTACATTATGATTTTTAAAAAAAAATTGTAATGATATTTTTAATGCTAAATTATAATTATTTATCTTTCAAGTAGAAAAACCGTATTGTTCTTTTTTAATTAACTTCAATAATTGAGTAATTTAAGTGATTTACTTGCATTTCTGAGTATCATGTAAATTTTGTTTTAAAACACATTTTTTTGCAGAAAATTTCTAAAATAGTAGTCTTTTCTTGTTTTGTATGGGAGTAGTCTATTACATTCTATTACAACACTGTAATTTCCATAAATTACTGTCACGTGGTGGTTTTCTGTAGTCTTCAGGCTGCAGTGTTATCATACTCAATCGAAATCTGTGTTTTTCTGTCTTGACAGGAGTTTTAGCGCTCTGGGCTCTCATCACACACATCATGTACCGTCAGGACTACTGGCGAACCTGGCTCAAGGGTCTTAGATTCTTCATCGCTGTTGGAGTATTCTTCTCAGTTTTGGCTGTGGCTGCCTTTATTATCTTCCTAACTATGGCCATCGCACAGAAGCAATGTAATCTTGTCTTTTCTGTTCCTGTTTTTTTTTTTTTTTTTTTTAAATGAATTTTGTATTGTTGTTCATTTATGTTAAAATAAGTGACTGACAATTCAAATACTCAGAGAGGTGAGGATTGTTGTAACCACCTTGTTTTTTCTGTCCCACAGCTTTCACTGACCCGAAGAGCTTCTACCTCTCCTGTGTGTGGAGCTTTCTGACCCTCAAATGGTCTTCCCTCTTGGCCTACTACTCATACAATTACCGCCAGGAGTTTGCGGACATCAGCATCCTCAGTGATTTTTAGTCAGTACTCATTTTAAAGACTTTGGTGGACTTAAGGGGTTTTAGGCTGCCAGCGGGAGATGGACAATGAGCTTTTATAATAAAGAAGAGGAAAAGCAGACATGGCTAGATTAAAAAAAAAAAAAATCATCAGACTTTTATCACATGGTGCTGCATTTGCTGCACTTGCTTAACAAGCTCTGTATTTGCATAGTAACCTGTTCTCCCACTTTTAATGGCCTACGTGCTACAGTCCTGTAGAAATTGTAAACCTCTGAAAACGTCAGCTGCTTTTGAATGAATTTGTGGAGGACATTTGAGACGTGCAGGTGGTTTTAAACAGCTACATCTTTGGATTGTTTCATTTTTAAACAGTCAGAAAATCCCCTCCATAACAGGCTTTTAATCCAGTGATTAGTGTTTCAAATGAAAGTTAAAATACTCAACCATAAAATCGAAACCAAAATTAAAACCATTTACCTTAAAAGTTATACTAGCTTGACAGCGAGTGATTGTTTTCATCCAAATTAGCTCTCAAACAGTCAGCACTCAACTGCAGAATACTCATATCTCCTGATAGTCACTGACTTAATGTTTGAGAAGTGTTTTATAGTTATTATAGTCCAGGATTTGCTAGACAATACCAATACCACTGTTCAATACCAAGTTCTTTATTCTGCTGCACTACTCTGCTATTGCTATTGGCGCTTGTTATTTTAGTATCACGACTAAACATTATGTGTGAAGCATTACTACAAAGATCAAGCTGTTGCAGTGCACTAACAAAAATGGCAACATTATCGAGAACGTTTTGTTTATATAAACTTAACTGAAACTTGTTCACCTTCACTTCTGTGTACAGATACAAATGTCTGTCTTAGATGAGTTAAATATGTTTTATGTGCATCCTACTTTTTGATGAAAATCCTCTGCGGCATTGGTTTTATACAGACTCATGAAAAAATGTATACACTCACTTCTTTATATTTTTTCCCCTACAAGTCCATGTACATGTTGCTACATGTAGCCACGTATCACCAGTACTTGCAGCATTTTACTACTGTTGGCACCATTCACAAACAGTACTCTCAGCTTTTCACAGTTTTTGTTTGGAAAATGACTGGTTCTCATAACATTTCTGTCATTGTCAATTTATTCGTTGAACTATGTTTTTGGAAATTTTGCTGCAGATATAAAGTTTTGTGTTCTCATCGAAAGCTTTCTGTCATGTGAAATGTTAAGAGCATTCATGCTTCTGTAAGAAAGGAAGAAGTGCTCTATTGTTCTCTCATTCTTGAAGGCAATGCCTTCATGTGAAGTTTGTGCTTTTCTTTTTGTTCCACCAGAGGGAGACTTTCATTTTATGTCGAGAGGTTATCTGAAGTCTGGCATTCCTCTTTTAGAGAAAACACAAATGGAACTACTATATAATTGCACTTTAGTCTATGATATTGATGCCATTGTTTTGCACACAAATTCTAATACAATGGGACAAAATCATGTGTTACACATTGTCATGTCTGTCTCACCCTCTTTTTGTGAAAAGAAGGTGTTTGTATGTATCATTTTGTTGCAGTTAGCAGGATTACTTGTATTCGCCAAATTAAACTGGTTTGTAATTGGTTTAGTTCCAGCTCTATCTTATGTCTACCCTTTTCCCATAAAATATGTAAAGTTGTATTTTTGTTTGTGTGTTTCTGTTGATAAGTATGAATATCAGGATGCTACATGTATATAGAAACTGAACCTATTAAAATACATTTATTGGTAATTACATCTTGTGTCCTTGCTCGGTAGCACACTGATGAAACGGCACATTCGGCAATCAGAAGTTTAACCAATTTAACTACACTGCTCAATAAATTAAAGGAACACTTCAGTCAGAGTATACCATCAAGTCAGTTAAATTTCTAGGACATTGATGTGGTCAGTTAAGTAGCAGAGGGATTGTTAATCAGTTTTATTTAATTTGTTTTAGTGAAATTCAACAATGAGACAAGCCTTCAAACAGGAATGTTTTTATAGATGGAAGCTGACATTTTTCCTTCCTCATCTCTTTTTTCACTGGTTTTGCATTTTGCTAGAGTCAGCATCATTACTGGTATCATGAGTCGGCACAGGTAGTCCAACTCTCCCAGGACAGCACATCAGTGTGTGACATTGCTAGAACGCTTTGTCAGGGAAGTCTCCAAAGCATGGAGGAGAATGTAAGCTCTAGGAGAGCTGGACTGGGCAATAGAAGGCCTTTAACTCATTAGCAAGACCAGTATCTGATTCTTTGTACAAGGAGAAACAGGATGAGCACTGCTGCAGCCCTATGAAATTGCCTCCGGCAGGTCACTGGTGTGTATGTTTCAGACCAAACAATGAGGCACAGTCTTCATGAGGGTGGCTTGAAGGCCCAACGCCCTCTAGTGGTCCCTGTGCTCACTGCCTGACACTGTGGAGCCTGATTAGTATATTGCCAAATATTACCGGAATTGGGAGTCCAGCACTGGTTCCTGTACTTTTAATAGATGAGACCAGATGTTAAAAGGTCAGGAGATGCCATGGAGAACATTATTTTTCTGGTAACATTGTTCAGCATGACTGGTTTGATTGTGGATGGACGGACAGACCTCTACTGGCTAGGCAGTGCTTGGCCTCATGTGGCAGGAGTATGCAAGCAGTTCCTGAAAGATAAAGGAACTGAAACAGCTAACTGCCCCTCACACTCGCCTGGCTGAAACCCAGTAAAACAGCTCTGGGACATTATGTTTTGGTCCATTCGATGCTACCTCAGACTGCCCAGTAGCTTAGTCATCTGGTCCAGATATGGGAGGAGATCCCCAGAAGACACCATCCATGGTCTCGCTAGGAGCATCCCCTGACGTTGTCACGTATGCATATCTTGGGCCTTCACATACATCTGAATACAATTTTGAGTTGCTACAATGAAAATTCAGCATAATGGACTTGCATGCTGTATTATTTTTTCACTTTGATTTTTTTGTTGTCTTTGAATTCAGCCATCTATGGTTTGATAATGATAATTTTCATTAAATGATGTGGCATCCTTATGATTTCATTATGTGTTTGAAAGTGTTTCTTTAAATTTTTGAGCAGTGTATTTCACAGTAAGCGTGCATGCACCAGGCTTTATCCTTTTAAGCTCCACCCAGCAGGTGTAGAAGGTCTTTAGCATTACTTCAAAAGTAATCAAACAAGTCTCATTTGAGTCAAACATCTGCAGACGTGCTTCAAGAGTAAGCAAGGCAAAAGTAAGTACAGTGTCTTAAAATTTCTGTTTTTTATTTAACATTGTACAACAAAATTTCTTTTTTTATGTTGAGCTTTAACATCTGTCTAATTGTGTTTGCCTTTACACACGGCATTTTAGTCAGCTGCAATCAGTCACACTACAGGCATACACCAGTTGTTAGGAATCGCTTATTTACATTAACAGGTTATATGTAAGAGATGTAATGTAATATCCCTAGGTTGTGATATTGATAAGATATATTATTCACACAGTATTTCCATATTGGAGATTTATTTATTAGACAAAAAGGCTAAATCTAATTTCATTTTCTTAATGCAGTTATATCTCTTTTTAGCTTTATTTCTTTAAAATCTTCTTTTCCTGTTTAGTGTTTAACAGTTTATAAAAATATAACAACAATTACAACTGACAGCTGTTGGATCATCTGTTCAATATAAAAAGTAAAAATATCTGTGTATTCATAATGTATTGTATTGTCATTCTGGTGAAAAATAACATAAGTTTTTCTCCTGCATGGAGAAAAGGATTACCGAGGACTGAATAAACTTGTGCATGATCTTTTATTTACCCAGTGTAGAGCAAACATTTTATTAGTCCCGTGAAGTTTTGGCTGATCTTTCATTCATCAAGGTTAGATAAGGACCTTACACTTAAAATATGGGCCAGGTTTAGTATCGGGAAAGGTGAAGTATAAAGTTCCAGGTATGCTGTTGAGTTTTTATGGATACTTTCATGAATTAATGACAAATTTAAACAAAAAAGACACCAAATGACTTACTATATTAATGTGTTAAATTTCACTTTGAAGACATTGCATAAAATATCTGCCTGCTTAATATATTTTGCTATGTTGTAGCCATGCAACAGGAAAGCCCACGTTATGTGATTGACAGGCCGGCATATAACCTCCCTGACTTTGACAGAGAATTTGACAAAAAGAGTCGACAGTTCCCTGTTGGAGAAAAAGTAAAGAAACTCTTCAGGTACCGAACTGCAATCTTACTGCACAGTCAACATGAACAACGTGCTTTTCTCTCACACAAACTCTTCTGATAAGCCTCTGTATTATATTCAAAAGCACGGGGATACATAACTAGAACTCAAGTTTACATGTGTGTTATTGACTTTTATAAATGAACAAGCAGAAAACCAGAGATCTTCTAAGACAGTTTTTTGTTTTTTTGTGTTAGATGTTCTGTACCCAGGCTCAAAGGATTGTTACTTAAACACCTGCCGGTTCTAAGCTGGCTTCCCAAGTACAAAGTAAAAGAAAACCTGCTGTGTGATGTCATTAGTGGGGTCAGCGCCGGCACCATTCAGGTTCCCCAAGGTCAGTCAATCTTCTACTCTCAGATAACTCTGTATAACAGCCTTTGACTGATGCTAGCTGGTGGAGTGGATAACAGTTTTTGTGTTATTTTTTATTATTTATTTGACAGCTTCTTTTCTTTCCAGGCATGGCTTTTGCTCTCCTTGCAAATCTTCCTCCTGTCAATGGTCTCTATTCCTCTTTCTTCCCCCTCATCCCATATTTCTTCATGGGCACTGCTCACCAGATGGTCCCAGGTAAATCAGAATGATTTATCTACAGCAATTTTGTGTGATGACAGTGATAAGTTACCAGAGCTGCATGGTGCTGCACTGAGCCTGACTTTGCCCGCTTTGCAATATGGCAAGGAAAATAGATGTGACACCCTACTTTCTATGTCTAGGTACTTTTGCTGTTCTCAGCATTATGGTGGGAATCGTGTGTCTTAGGCTAGCCCCTGAGTCGGATTTCAGTCATTTCAATGCCACTCTTAATGCCACAGTAGTGGACACTGACAGGATGAATGAAGTTCGTCTGGCTATATCTGGTACTCTGGCCTGTCTCACTGCAATCATACAGGTACTTATACCACTAAAAGCTCAGTCCTTTAAGGTAAAATCTGAAAGGAATATGGGATATAGTTTAAAGGTGGCACACTGAGTATGATTTATGTCTGTGCAGATTGGTCTTGGCTTCATGCAGTTTGGGTTTGTAGCCATCTATCTGTCAGAGTCGTTTGTCAGAGGCTTCATGACTGCTGCAGGACTGCAAATCTTAATTTCAGTGCTCAAGTACATCTTTGGCATCACAGTGCCATCTTACAGTGGTCCGCTGGCTGTTATATATGTAAGTTACCCATTCATTATTAAAGAAAATATGATCGGATACTTTGCAAAATTATGATTTGCTGAAAATGATTTCTTTCCAAACAGACTCTCAAGGATATAATATTGGGCCTTCCTGATACCAATATAGCCTCCTTAGTCTTTGCTTTGGTCAGCAGTGCAGTTTTGATTGTGGTGAAAGAACTAGGTTTCCACTTTCGTCATAAACTTCCTTTCCCTATTCCTATTGAGATCATCGTCGTAAGTAGTTAAAATTTTTTCTTTTAGATATTTGAGATAGCTGTTGCACAGATGTTTTTCTGGGTGCACATAAGAGAATTAACAGTATATAATAGAATGTAGCGTGATTTCTGTTCCTGTTTTACACAGGTGGTGGTGGCCACAGCCATCTCAGGTCCGCTGCATCTTCCTGAGATCTACCACATGGACATTGTGGGCAATATTCCTCTGGGGTAAAGCAGACATCAGCTTTTTTGTCCTACTGTTATTCATGAAAGTCATTAAAGAATGTTTAACTCTGATTTGTTTCTTGTCTCTGTTTTCTAGATTTCCTGCACCGATCCTCCCAACAGTGAGTCAGTGGGAAGACATGTTGAGCACAGCTTTCTCTCTGGCTATTGTCGGATACGTCATCAACTTAGCTATGGGCAGGACACTGGCAGCTAAGCATGGCTATGATGTGAATCCCAACCAGGTTTGAAAAACTGCATCTCTCTTAAAAATGTAAGAAGTGTATTTTATTTCACTTTTGTCAACACTGAAATGGTCTTTTTGAATAGGAAATGTTGGCTCTAGGCTGCAGCAATTTCCTTGGGTCTTTCTTTAAGATCCATGTGATCTGCTGTGCTCTGTCTGTAACGCTGGCTGTTGACAGTGCTGGAGGAACTTCACAAGTGAGTGCAGATCATACTCAAATTATAACTAAGAACCTACTGAGGAAGATTTAGTATGGACTATAAATACAGCAAATGTTTACCAAAGCCCCTAACTACTGCACTACTGCTCTCTTGTAGTTTGCCAGTCTGTGTGTAATGCTAGTAGTAATGGTCACCATGCTCGCCCTGGGAATCTATCTAAAGCCACTCCCAAAAGTAAGTGGACATAACAGTGTGAACCTGAAATATCATACAAAACATACAGACGTAAGAGAACAACTGAGACATATTAAGTAACTTCAGTTATCTTTGTTTCTCCAAGTCAGTGCTTGGAGCGTTGATTGCAGTAAACCTGAAGAACACGCTCCTACAGCTCTCTGATCCCTTTTACTTATGGAAGAAGAGCAAACTGGACTGTGTAATTTAAATTATTTGATATGATATTGAAGCATAATGCAGTGGGGTTTTTTTTACTATATTTTTTTCATGTCTTATTGTCTCTTTTTTAGTGTGTGTGGGTTGTGTCATTCTTGGCCACATTCTTTCTAAGCTTGCCTTATGGTGTTGCTATCGGAGTGAGTTTTTCCATCCTGGTAGTTATATTCAAGACACAGTTGTGAGTAAACTGTATGAACATGTAGTACATTTGAACCAAAAATGAGCTCTACTGTTTTAGTTTTTCATAACTACGTTTTCCTTACAGTCGCAATGGTTCAACAATTGTTCAAATTAAGGATACAGATATCTACAGAAATCCAAAGACGTACAGCAAGGTATATTAAGTATATATCTTTTTTTTTTTACCATAAGAAATTACTTGGGGTGAATTGCATCTCATTTTTTTGTAACAACTCCACAGGTCATGTCAGTAACAGGTGTGAAAATAGTTAACTATTGCTCACCAATCTACTTTGCAAATGTGGAAATATTTCGCCAGAGAGTCATCAAAAAGGTAAGACAAAATGGCCACTTTTCCCGTCAGGCAAGGTTGGCCATGTGTTCATGTGACATGTAAATGTTTATATAGTATTTGTATACCTAGACTGGGCTGGACCCTGGCAAACTTATCCTGGCCAGGCAGAAGTTCTTGGACAAAGAACAGAAGGAAAAAGTGAAACAAGATAAGGACAAAACGTCAAGAAGGCGGAAACTCAGCTCTTTGGTTAACATGAAAGCTCAGGTAGGATCAAGTTCATATGACATCAGACTCATGTAATTTACGGGCCATCCAACTGTTGATATATATCCCACTGAGTTAAAGGTGATTCACTGAAAGTACAACTTGTGACCTTTCTGTACCTTTCTGTATTTGTTTCCTGTAAATCTAGACCATATCTCAGCTTGAACTGCAAAATGACTTTGATATGAACGATGGCAGTGCCAACAATGCTGAACTTCCTACAAGCTATGTCAACTTCCACTGTAATGATATTGAACTTGGTGAGCAGTTGCCTGACCAAGAGCCATCCAGTCCCCCTGTTCTCACCCTGGAGCCTCAGCCAGTGCCCTTCCACACCCTAATCCTCGACATGGCGGGGGTCTGCTTCATAGACCTGATGGGCATAAAAGCATTGATAAAGGTTATAAAGTTCTCTCCTGTGCTAACAGAGTCAGGATTAATACAATATAGGATTAATGTAATGTAATATAAGTACACTAAATGTTTTAAAAAATTTTTATGGTGCAGAAAGTAACCATAAAAGATTAAAGATGCAGTTATTTTAGATTGGAAAATAGTTTAAATTGGCAGCAAAAGTTTTTTGAAAGGGGTTTTATTATGTTTAATAATATAAAATGGATGTCTAACAGCTAAGTTAATTAACACAAATTATAATTTCAGAGAATTTCTCATTTTGATATTCCCATATCAAAGAGACTGAGGCAGTTATGTCCAAATAGAAAAAGAGAGCTTCTAACCTGCGTTGAACACATTTTTGAATCATGAAAGGATGCCTTACTTTTTTCTCAAATATTTCATTTTCAGTTAGCCAGATGCTGTTCAGCCGAGCCTTTTTATGAGAGCATTAATAATTGGATTTCGTTGTAAGTTCGTGTATGTGCATGTCCATGACAGGTTTTCTTTCTTTCATTTTCCACGCAGATGAACTCGGGCTACACGATGCTGGGCATTAAACTGTACCTGGCTAACGTTCAAGGTAAAATCTTAAACTACCTGCATTTGTTCACACCTGTTGGCTACTCTGTACAGTTGGCATGGCAACAAAGACCTAATCATTCATAAAGCACTGAGTCCATTAGCTCTGTGAAGTGCTCTGTCAGAGGAAAACAAGTTAGACATTGCTTAACATTTTGTGCAGGTAATCTCAATTTCCCAGCGAGATAAAGGGAAGATCCACAGTGACTGTAGTTTATCATGCTTGATTACTTTAAAGCTGCAAATTTTCTCTTGTTTCCTGCCTTAGAGAATTGTAATTACAATACTACAGGCGCGTTAGGCAAAATCACTACGTTTAACAATGTCTTTGTCCCTGTATAATATTAGTTGCCTTACTTTCAGCCCAGGTGTATGAAGAACTGGAGGCCGGGGGAGCGTTTGAAGATGGCAATATTGCCCGCAGTAATCTCTTTCTTTCTGTTCATGATGCCATTCTGTTTGCTCAGCAGACCTCTGGAGAGAGGGAAGTCTACTCAAAGGTAGGCCTCTCTGCATAAAATAACCTTATCAGACAAATCCTTTTCAAAACATCACATACAAACACATGCTGTTTAAAGCCTCTAAGGTTAGGGATATGGGGACAGATTAAACAGAGGAGAAAAATATATTTTTTTCTTAAGTGAAAAATTCCTCTTCTTAGTACAGCTTTTGTCACCTTATCTGGTTCAGCAAAGGTAAACAGAAATATCACAGGGTTTTGTGACAGAGTAAGCGCCACAACAAACAAAGCTGTACGTTACACCAAGGTCATGGCACATGCTGTATGCTCTGTATCTGATTTAGTCTCTCATATTGTTTCTCATTGTCACATGAGCTAGAGCAGCCTTTTTATTAATCTAACATGACATACACACCATGGAAGACAATAGCAAATTATTATAGGTGAAAAGGTAGAAAATTGTTAATATTTTTTTAATTCAGAAGATTAATAAAATAGATTATGTTGTACATTTCTAAATAGAAAGTAAAATAGCTCTGTAAAAATTGGTTACTGATAAAAAAAAATATTACTTAGCATGGATAACAAATGATTTTAAAGTATACTTTAGTTCTGTAATGCAAAAGTCTAGGTCTTTGAAGAGCACTTTGGAGTAACTGCTTTCACACAGTTAAAGGAGATTTCATTGTATGCCAACTGTCTTACTGCATGTCGTGTCAGTATTAATAGAATCACATTGTGTACAAGCCTGTTTAACTAAAATATGTGAAATGTTGTTGGCTGCAGGCCCAGGGAGCAAAACACGGACTTGATTTTAACATTAATGAGGAGAAGGATCTGGAACAGGTACACTGACGTTTGTTTGCACAACCTGATACAAAATGACAGGTTCACCTACTTATTATTAATTCTGTAGCGAACATTCTGTGTCTAAGAGTCACTTTACTTTTGCAGGAAATGTTTTGAAGTGAACAAGAGCAGAAGAAACATACTGAAGATATTGTCAATAATCTTGACATTATTCTGCAATTTATGAAATGCGTTCTTGCCAAAATCCGTCCTCTGCTTAAACTTTCATCTTTTATCCGACTATCTAAAATTTTCCTATGTTCTACCTTGATCAGTAATCAGGGGCAGTATCCAGTACTTCACGTCACTGGCAGGGGGTGGCACGTACTAGCGCAAGAGACACTAGCAACAAGCAAGTGCTAATGAAGGGAACTCTGGGGCTCAGTTTGCCTACCTTTTACAATAACCGAGGAGTGAACTGCTGACTGCGCAGTCATACAGAAGTGCTCCTTTAATTAAATGAGAGTGTGCATGGCCACAGCTGTGAGCTACAACTAGCTGAGCAGTCTGGCTAAGCCCCTGTGGAGGTAAGGAACTGCAAAAGGCTAAACATAAGTGAAAGGAAGATTACATAGTATCAGCAGTTTCATGGCTTTGTTGTTGCAAACTCTGTTAAGCATCAGAGTCTTCATAACTGTCCATAAGGCAGAATTGAGCTACAACAACCAAATAACACTCTTAATTGTTGCCTCTTGCGCCAGTATAAACTGTAAGAAAGAGAAATGTGTGGGCCAGATAACTTGTGTTTGTGTAGCAGGTGCTTAAAGGCCTGTGGTGTCTAGTCTAACAGCAGGCTGTCAGTGGTGTTGGTATGCCTGTGATGCATGAATGGATTTATAACGCTATTAAGAAATCATCCTAAGGTATTCTGGCACACATCTGCTCCTCTGCTCCCCTTCGTCTCTGCAGCAAATTGGCACCACAAGTGATTACAAGGTTTCTATGGCCATCAGCTTTAATTTGGAGCCTTGGGAAAGTCTTTCATCGCTTAATGCATGTAAGTGTCTGTGTGTGTTTGTGTTTAATTCATCACCTGCAGCTTACACTTCTCTTTCTTCTCTGCCTCATTGTTTTCAGGCTGCCTGTGTGGACTTGATTTGATTTAAATTAAGGGATATTTTGATTGAAAGAATTAGTTTGACTATTGTTTGACATATGGTTATGAGCTATTATTGTCCTACTTTTCTTGACTATAAATGTTTCAATGTACTGTGTAAGAAAAGGCAATCTCTCTGTCATTTTTCATTTTCCATACACAACACTAGCAAAAGCTAATAGACCACTATATTCATTTGTTGTACTAACTTTAGCCAGTATAGCAGTTTTTATTATGTACATGTGATAACTCATTAGAAAAAAGTTTTCAAAGGAGTCTGTGCAGTCCTTTGAAATGCAGAGGAGTTCAGCTCAGTGACAGCAAGGCACCCAAATCATCACCCCTCCACCCCCCTTGACAGTTGGTATGGGTTGTTTGGCTGTGGGTTGTTTGGGGTGGTAGAACAGGTCAGCTACTAACCAGAAGGTTGATGGTTCGATCTCAGGCTCCTCCAGTCTGCATGCCAAAAATATCCTTGGGCAAGATACTAACCCCATGTTGCTCTCCGATGCATCCATCAGAGTGTGAATGTGTGTGAATATTAGATAGTGAGCACTTAACAGCTTATAAAAAGTGTTTGTGTGACTGGGCGAATTAATTAGCTGTATAAAGTGCTATGAGTGCTCAGATAGAGTAGAAAAGCCCTATATAAGAACCAGTCCATTTACCATTTGTGCTGATATACTATGTTTGGTTTACCAGACGTGGTTCTCTGGTTCTCTCTGCATTGTGGTCAAACATATCTACTCAAGTCTTATCTGTCAACCTTTCCAAAACATACATGCTCAGTTTTTTTTTCTAATGGTGCTGTCATTAACTTCAACATTTAACATGCTCACTGAGGTCTTGGTATGTTATTTTTCATTTTCTTTGAACATTGAATGGTTTGACTTTGAATTTGCTGGGACATGCAGACTGTGGCAATGTGTTAACGTACACCTGAATAAACCAATAAACAGCCAAAATGTATTCTTTTATAGAGGCAGTCACACTTACTGACCATCAGTTAATCAGATGCATTTGATTAGCAGTACCTGGCTGTTCCTCTTAATTCCTATAGCTCCAGTATTGGTGAGGACTTCATAAAGTCATTTGAAAATGTTATTTTTCAAATTACTGTAGTATTTAATTTCAATCACTTTCAATTAATTTCCAGTTTTTAATGTTTTTTTTTAATTTTATTATTTTTTATAAATGTTATGTTTTTGAGTTTCAGTTATATTATGAAAGTTATTAGTTATTGGTATGAATCAAGATGTCTTTCATTGCAATACAAAAACAACACTCTGTTAAGACAAGTCCCTCACATTCATGTAGAAATCCCAAACTTAGTAAGCATCTACATTACTTACTCTTCCCTGTGCTAAGAAATTTTGATAATATTGATTGTTGGCCTAAATCAATTTTCTTTGTATTTTTAGTTAAATATGTTACTTCATTTGTGTTGTTTTTATTTTTATCTCAAAAAGAAATGATTGAACGATGAAATTAAACGAGTTATTTGCAGTAACATTGTGAAATTTCAGTGGTCATTACTGAGCATTAAATTACTTTACAGTAACAATACTGTAGGCCTATGCACATGTTTGTGTGTAAAGCAGGCCTAGCTTAAAAACACCAGGTGACTTAATACACAGTAGTTTCTTGCACTTTAGGAGAATCTTTTAATTTGCTCCCATACTGTAAAAAACAAAAGTAACAGAATACAGTAAATAATGTATGCAATAAATATATGGATCACAGAAACATGTCAGTCATAGCTTTTGAAATCGTGTGGTTGCAGCTTTTTGTGAATTGTTCAGAGTGAAAGGGATTAAAATACTGTAACACCCCCAAGCCACTGGTTCACATCGTCTATGCACCCACCCATGAATTCTGGGCAACTGTTTATTCTTATTTGGTGTTGTTACAACTTTACAGTTACCATCATATTTTATTCCTTTCTAACGTATTCAAATTGAACAACAGACTTTGGACTACTTCTGTTTTCAATCGGACCCCCTTGATACTGTGACATTACTCCATAATTACTCTTTATCAATGAAGCAATAGGTAGAAAAAAACCAAACCTTTCTGGAGGTCAAACGATGATTACACTGAACTATGAAATACCTCCAGCTAAATCCCTTTTCAAATGAGATGCTGTTATAATGGACTAGCTTCTTAATCCTATAATAGCAAGTTCACATAAAAATTAATTTTACACCCCTTGCACATTCATTGACCATGATGGTTTAATTAACAAGGTTCCTTTTAGAAATCTGAGACCAAGAGATTTATGTATTAAATTTGTTTACACGCCCAGTGGTTTCATACTATTGAGACTAATTGCATGGTGTCAGAGGGTATCTTCTCATTGAGTTATGGGACCTTGTCATTTAGCGCTCGTGTACTTTTATGAAGCGCCTTCCCTGAGAAAATATTTAGTTCTGACCTTTCAAAATCAGATTTAAAATTGGAGCGCTTGGATAAAGACCCAGGAAGCCAAAGACTGTTGTGCAAATTGGATGTGGGCTTGTGAGCCTCATCTGAGGAAATGAGGATGATGGAGAAAAAGCATATCAGTTCTGTAAATTTAAATAATTGTTGTCTGACATTGATCAATTGACAGCAGTTGGTGCTTTGCATATGCATTTTACAGGCCTGTGTTTGGGGATCTGTTCTGCATCATTAACAAACTAGTTTTAAGCTGGGGCATCATAAATCTTGATTGTGTAATGTCAGCAAATTGTCTTTGGACAGGGTTTGTTTCCAGAGTTGCAAAGAGCAAATGTGACCAGTGATATCTGGTATTAATTAATGCTGCCTATTGTCTCATTCCAGTAGTTCAGCAGCAACTAAATGCACCAACAATGGAACGTTCTCTTGTGATTAATTAAGGCATAAAATCATTAAGTCTGCGTGTCTAACTGAAAGATGGTTAATTATTTATAGTTGAATTAAGCCAGAACCCCACATCTGATTGAAGATGCTGTTCAACCTTCTTGCCATTTTTGTTTTCCTCCTATATCAACTTGTAGATGCACTGAATTTACACGCTACCATTATTGCATTAAAAGCAAAAGTAATGCTAACTAATTATTTCAAAAGCCACTGACCTTCATTAAATGATTGAAACTACAAACAGCAGAATTTTTCTGTTGAAAACTCAGAGTTGGCTTTATTTTTTGTTTTTAACAACTTAATTGTGTGATTTCAATTTCATAAACAGTATCATAAACAAACTTGCAACAAGAAGATAACTCTTTAGAGAGATACACAAATTTGACCTTGCTAATCAAGACAGATTTGCAGCTATTGTGTTGGACAGGTATGCAAGTGAGGTGTTTTATCATCCTATCAAGTCATTAAACAGAGTGGGGGTGCTGTTTGCGTTCCTGTCTCTTACTAGATTAAAAACAACAACAACGCAACAAAAACCAACCCCCTCCCCCTGCCAAAAAACAAGTGATGACTATAGATTCTGGCTCCTTACTGAGCCCTTCAGTATCAGTGGGGAAATTAGACAAGACAATGCAAAACAACGCAGTGTGGTGCAATGCTGGGAGAAGTCATTAGAAGACTACACAGAGTATAGAACAGAGCCACATGATGCTTTGCAGCATGTCATCAGGGGTGTTATGAGTGTTATTACACAATGATAATTTAATCGCTGCTGTACAATTATTTCATTTATTTTGAGAATTGAATGA
Source organism: Maylandia zebra (assembly GCF_041146795.1). NCBI lineage: Eukaryota > Metazoa > Chordata > Actinopteri > Cichliformes > Cichlidae > Maylandia > Maylandia zebra. The sequence goes on from NC_135186.1 coordinate 30,151,590, forward strand.
TAAGCTCACAGCCCAATTTAGAAGATCTCCATCAGCACTGATGGAGTGTTTGTATGTTCAGACTTTTAGAACCGAACTGTTCAGCACAACAGACACTTGACTTTAGAGACCATCACTAGGCATAACTGGGTGCCTACAAATGCCTGTCACATGGAGTATGCTGAGACCATTAACCGCATAAGCATTAGTGAAATTGCCACTTGCTTCAGCTGCATAATATAGCAGAATCATTAACACAAACATATTAGCATCCCAGTGAGTTCTACATGAAAGTGATCCATAAAATTTTCCATAAATGCAAGTCTGAAAGCTGAAAAAAGGGGGAAAATAGGAAAAATAGGAATAGGAATAGGAATGGGCTTCAATACCAGACCAGTTGAGACCAGTTTGGCTTGCTCTCTTTATGCCTGATGTCTCATGGGTAAATCTGCCTTTCTCTGGCTCAGAGGAAACACACCTGTCAGAAACACACAGGAGAAATCTTCTGCTTTTATCTCCACAAGTAGACAAGCCAAGCAGCCATTACTGAAAACCCTTTACCAGATGTTACCATGACTTTGCTGTTGCTCACCTCTTGGTTATTCATAACCTTTCTTTGGGGGAATTCAACCTACCTTTGGGATGACTTTTTCTAAAGTCTTAAATTAGAGCTAAAATAACTTAATCTGATTTGAAAGCATCATGCTTATCTTAACATGTAAACTGCTGCACACAATGCACTATTCTATACAGTAGAATAGTGCAACCAGATATTTTTTATTCTTTAACACCCCCCCCCCCCCCCCCCCGCCAAAATAAATAAATAAATAAATAAATAAATAAATAAATAAATAAATAAATAAATAAAATAAAGGGAGATTTATGGTGGAAGTTGAAGTTTCAGCATTGGCCATTTACTATGTTTAGGCATATGAGGCGTTTTATTGTGACAACAGTACACAGTACTGCTTAGTGATTCAGTGTGCCTGACTCACTAAAACTCTAACTGCATCACATTATGACCATCTGTTCACCTTTCTCTTGCATTTTATTAGATGACAACTGCAGGTGAAACTGCTTTTCTATGGCTGCTCTCGGAGTTAAAGCAATAAACGCAATATACAAACTCACTTTAAAACGATAAATGACAATATGCATTATTTTCTGCTTTTATAACATGGACATTTATTATAGCCATTAAAAATTGCTCATAAGTAGGGTTCAACCCCATTCACAAACGCAATCAAATGATCATGCAGAATCCTGTATTGACGTGCCATAACCACAGGATGGCACTGTGGCTATATCTGTCAACCCAGAAAATCCTCCTGTCTGATCAGCACTAAGAAACTTTGAAGAAGTCTCAGACACCCCCCCCCCCAAGGAAACCATGAAAGGTAAAGCTGAAGTCGAGGCGATTAAAAAAAGTATGACTTTAAAAGAGCTGGTGTTGTGATCTTGTTTCCTGTGATCCATATATATTGAGCAAAGGCAGAGTGATGGTTGAGTGGGGACTGCAGCACCTCAGTGGCCCTGCAGATGAATGAAGATGCAAATGGAGGGAGGGGGAAGTTAAAGCCTTTAGTGACACTAAGCACACCCCAGAGGCCCTGGTGCAGAACGCTCAGCCTCAGCACATCAAGGACGCAGCCCTCTGTCTGAGCGTCCCCTTGGCACGCGCTACATCCAGTCCGTCTACATTTTCATCCAGACAAACACTTGACTCCTTATGCCAAGCTGAGCCAATGACAAGAGACAGATGTGTCCTCCTCAGAGAATCCAGTTTGATAAGCTGGTCCACAAACTATTAAATAACCCAAAGAAACCACAGGAAAAAAACCCTCCTTCTGTTTAACATGAGAATGGATATGCCTGGAAACCGTACCTTCAGACGCTGGCATCGTCTTGGCTGCAAATGTCAATTTCATGTCACATTCTCTCTCTATTCAGCCATGCTATCTGTGATTGCTACATCCTTTGCATGAGAATGGCTTGAAATGAACGCTGGCCTATTCTTCGGATCTCTGGAAATGACATGAATCTTAAAGGATGGGGTTGAATCCAATCACATGATCAGGCTTTACTTTATAGAATCTAAAATGGTGCACCACATTGTATCCTTTTACAGTTATGAAGGATGCCTCAACAAGATCATGGTGTGCTCATAGCTTTCTTTGTCAACCTTAGTTGACAAAGTAACTAGAAACTAAGCTTTCTGGTGGGACCTTCTCTATGCTAAAGAGTGTCACAGTTATGATGCAGGCCCCCTTGTGACATGTTGTTTCTGTGAGTCATTCAGGCATACAGAACTCTGGCTTTCCTCTCCACTGGTTACAGAAATACGGGTGAGCCCACAGCAGGTGAACCTGTCATACTCAGCACCTGCAAGATCCTAACAGCCAGCAGGGGAAAACTGAAGGACAGAGGAAGTTTTGTCATGAAGAGTTTTACTGTGCCACCTGGGAAGCTAAGCGACGAAGGTGAAACACAATGTTGTTTAAAGACACATGGCGAGAAAGACAAACTGTTACAAAATGTCATTACTGCATGCTACAGGGTTAAGGCTACATTCTGGCAATGTCTGGCATCTTTATTTTCAAAATCAAAGTCAAAGAAGTGTGAATTGCCTTATGCATTTGAATATTATGGCAAACCAAGAAGATTCGAATTCAAATGACATCACTGTAAAGGGAACCCTTACGATGTTCTAGGATTTTAGGCCAGTGCTTCGGTAATACAACAAAACTCCGCACACACTTTTGGTCTTAGAGCTTTGCTCATACAGCTTTGCTTGGCACTATAATTTGTTTAAATGTTGATTTATGAACTAATAGTCGGTAATTGCTACTTAGTGCCACTGTTAATCCAAGCTGTCTGACTCCTGAAGCACATTAGGCCAGATTTGTATAATGAAGTAATTAGTTCAATTATGACGAAGAAAGTAGTGTTAGAGTAAGAAACAAGAAGCTCGAAAGTACTCCAGCGCCGTGAGCTTGTTTTCTATCTTGCAATTATGAAACTGTTTGTCTCAGCAGAGTACGGTAAGTAAAAAAAATATTCTAAGAAAATGCTTTTCTTAATTAAAACTTGCACATGTCAACAAAGTAAATTTGAAATTAGACATTTTTATTTTGTTGGTCTTCCGATACAAATTCTGGACTGACTTACTGCCAGAGGTGTGGACTCGAGTCACATGACTTGGACTCGAGTCAGACTCGAGTCATTAATTTTATGACTTTAGACTTGACTTGAAAAAATGTTCTAAGACTTGTGACTTGACTTGGACTTTTACACCAATGACTTGGGACTTGAATTGGACTTGAACCGGTTTACTTGAAAAGACTTGATATTTTACCCCAAATATAAAATTTAACATGCATATTATATAGAGATTGAAAATGTGACGTCATTCACGGGTAGAACCGCAAAGGATTCTGGGAACTCGTGGCAAGAAGTACTAGCGCACGCAGGCTTTCAATTAAAATCAGTTACACAGCGATAAAAAGAAACACAAAAATGTCAAGAAGCTGTTGTATTATTAACTGCAATAGCCGGTCGCATGACAGCCACGGGAAGCCGACGGGTAAAGAGATCGGTTGTTATCGGATTACGACGTTTAAGAGAAATTGTTCGAGCCATGTTTCCGAAGTGACAAACAGGCGACGGGTGGCCTGGATTGCAGCCATTCAAAGATCAAATATAACGTCCCAGAACACTCCAGCTCACAGGTTAGTCTGCTCCAAGCATTTCCACAAAGGTCAGTCTGCTGTTGTAGTTAATACGTCACTTTCATAACATAACTGGTGATATAGGTTACAAGCAAGTCTGGCGCTGAACAGAAATTGTCGCGCTATGCTCCTTTGTTTATTGTGCATAAATAGTGAATTGTCCTGACACAATATTGCGTTTCGCTTCTGTTATTATGGTACATTGACAAAAACATATACTTTTATTCACAGGATAAAACAGGTTTTTTGTATCACTAATTGCCCAGTACGATTACAGCATACAGTATTATTGTCACTGCTACATTTCTGTAACGCGTACCAGAAATTATTTCCACTACTAATTAATTACCGTTGAGCTCAAAGGTCCTATTAATAAACGGTTAACGAATGTGTATTTATGAAGACGATTTGTGAGACTGGTAAACTTATGATACGTACGATGGTCTTTCGTTCTACACGGTGCGTTTCAAGGTCCTGCACCCATCCGGCGGTAAACTGTACCTGGGCTTGTTGCAGTGACCTGAAGTTACTAAACTTCATGAGTGTATGCACTCACTCCAAGAACCGTATGCTTATAAATATGCATATAAATATGAGATAGCTGACTTCATCTAACTAGCAAATGTTTTCCAGGCTACGTTGGTGATGCAGTTTTTTTTAAATGTGTGTGATATTTTTGTCATGCGATTTTAAAGCCGGTCCTACAACCGCATCCAAGAATAACATGCAGCTTATCTCAGAACTATCAGTGAAAATTATTCTTGGAGCTAGGTTTAATTGAGCTGCATTTTAAAGAGGTGCAATTTCACAATTTGTGTATATTTTCTAAGTTCACTATTTTGTCATGTGTTGAGAAAAACACAGATTTTAAAATTACATGGTCTAATATTTACATTTAGCATAACTGCAACATGCTTTTTTTCGTTTTTTTTTTAAAGACTCGAAAGGACTTGAAATTCAAAATTTCAGACTTGTGACTTGACTCGGACTTTTACACCAGTGACTTGAGACTCGACTCTGACTTGCCTGACATTACTTGAGACTTGACTTGAGACTTGAGGATAAAGACTTGAGACTTACTTGAGACTTGCAAAACAATGACTTGGTCCCACCTCTGCTTACTGCATCTCAAATATCAAGTTATTTCAGCTTGCTAAGAGTCCTTCCCACTTTACACTTTCAAAAAATATAGCCCTGTGTTTTCTGTTTGGCTTTGTCACCCGCTGGAAGCTGCCATCACAACGAGTGCTCCATTGTCTGCTAGCATTGTCATTGTTATTAGTCTTTTGGATTGCCTGTGGAGGTATCGGCAGGCTCCGGGGAAGCAGGCGCCAGGCTGGATAATTAGTTGTTCTTCGATGCCAGACGGGCACGTTGCCGTCACTTGGAGGGGAAATGGAAGGTGGCATCACTATCACAGTAACACCGGAACAACCTTTGGTGTAAGGGCTGGGTTCCAGCGCATCTGTCACAGTACCAGTCATCTACCCACTGGCAAGACAATAACACTTACCAGTCTAGCAATACACACAAGGATAATTATTTGATCTCAAACTACATTATGCTTGTCACATTTATCATAATTAGCAGTAGTGATTTAGAATCGATATTTAGGTCCTGCATTGGTTCTGGTGATGATTGAATGTTTCAGGCATATTTCTCTGCAGGACTTACCAGAACAGCAAAACCAAAGAAGACAAAATATGTTCAGCTTTTATTTTTGTACACTTATTTCATTTTTGATAATTGGAATGTTTACATCTGACATTCCAGAAGCTCCCCAAACTACATGGCTTTATTGCTGGAACTGCTGGTGGCTCTGGAGTGACAGTTCTGAAGCCTTCCATGAGAAATGTGGACAATGACGAGGAGTAAAGCTGTGCCTATGAGCAAGGTGCCCCCGAAGCCCAACAGAAGACCGTACAATACTGGCATAGCTACATCCAAAGGCCCCTTCTGGTACGGAGGGACGTGAACCTGCTCCACAATCAGATCCAGGTCACGCCATGTCAGATCGCTAACTAACACACACACAGACACACACACAGCACAAACAGGACAGACACACTTACCATCTCAAAGGATTATGGGAGCATTTCTGTCAAGTTTTAACTTGAATGAAGCACCCAGGAGACTGACGAAATGGACAGGTGATAATTACATTTTGGGTTTCCTAACTGTCCTGGGAAATATTACTTGTATAGCGAGAGTGTTGATACTGAGAAGTAATGAGCTGGAAGCATGCCCACGACCACCAAATCTAATCTGTCATCTCATCTAAACACTTAATAGATTCAGGGTTCAGTGAAACATTATACCATTTGTCATTCATGGAGTCTCCAGAGGAATAACCCAGAAATCTCCTTTGGACATCTGTAGTCACAGATCTGGGCTTAGCATGGACACAGATGCTAAGACTTAGTTGTCTATCATGTTTTCCTGTTTTATGATCTACCAAGCTCAAAAGTGAAAAATTCAAGCTTTGAGTTAAGTGATCATACCCGTTCTTTTTCTGACCCTCTGGTGTCCGCGCTTTTGGTGTTTTGTGTCTGAAACAAAGTTTAAAGAGTTGACATATTTGTGATAATCTTCAACATAGCGCTTCAGGCTCAGGGCTTTGTCCTGGTTGATGTTCTTCCCCACTTCTGTGAAGACAAAATAACACAAGCGATCATTATTTCTCTGCATCTCAAGGTATAAATGTGTTTACGTATCCTATAAAAGATTGTAAAATTGGATTTGATTGTTGTTTTTTTGCAATGACCATAATTACTTCTAGCAGGAGAGCTCCTGCTGTCCTTCAGAATAAAACAAAATGAATCTCTCAGGTTTCGATGTATGAGTAGAGCTCTTCAGAAATGCAATCAAGTGTAAGATAATTGCTACATTTTGCATCCAGGCTTTTCCATCAAGGCCCCCACTCCACCCCACCCCAAACTCCAGCTCATCTCTTCCTATCCTTTCCTTGTCTTTTTTTCACTCCAAAGCTGCTGATGAAAGGAGCAGATGGTTTGTTCTGTGGCTGGTGTCAGCTCCACTGAGTCCTCTGTCAGATCATTTACACCTCCCTCTACCCAACGCCACTCGGCTGTGGACTTGTGTGCACACTGGACTGCAACACATGCCAACGACTGGCATTCTGCAAAATATGCCACTTTTGAAGTTCCAATTAAAATAAATCTCAGAGTAATGAAGCAATTATACACTGTTGTTAAAATCTTGAGGAGGCCTTCTTGACCGAAATAAACCAATTTTGAAAATACACTGCCATGTACCCAAATGAGGCTTTGTTCTAATTTCCTTTTGTCAAGGGACATGCTGTGATGTCTGCTCATAGGGATTTGTTCCTATCAACAACACTGTACTGTGTATAAAAAGTCAGCCATTTTAATTTGAAAACCACTACATTAGTAGCACAACACAGTTGTTCTGTTTAAAAATAAATGATTCCATGCTACAGGAGGCAGGAGTCACCATTATTCTCACCAGTGGCGATGTCTGTTCTGCCGATGTGATGCAAGGCACGTGAAAGCCTGTCATAGTAGGTCTCCTTGCCGTACCTCAGCAGCCAGTCTGTCAGGGCCGTTTGGCACTGGGCTTCACTATCTAGTAAACACAAAACATATGGCCCTCAGAAAGACTTTTCTTTGACTGTCAGTTTGCTGCCAGAAACTCTCTAAGCTGAGCTGGCTGTGTGAGAAACAGACAGGTTTCAAGGTGCGCTTTGTCTTTATACCTTATTACAGCTCATAGCGTCTTTTCATCTCTCGCTAAAAAGTTAACTTTGCATTATTTGTTCTATAACTTATTTTTGCATTGAAATGAAGAGTGACACTTAATGTTTAATGTATAAATAAGAAGCTTGTGACTTATGTGTTGCTGTCATCCTCAGATGTAGAAGTTTAGCTAACCTAGAGCAGAAGGCGTCTCTCTCTTGGCTCGAGGCTGGAGACCTAGGAGATTTTTTTCTGGCGAGAGGCGCTGAAGGTGCTCAAATATGTTTTCCTCTGGGTGAGAGAGGGCAGACAGGAGGTCCTCACACTCCCTAGGTGTCAGCATCTCCACTAAACGTTCCAGTTGTTGGACATCAATGTCTTCCGCCACTAAACAGCCATGACACAAACTACTAAAAGCGGTGCATAAACTCAAGGAAGACCACCAGTCTAACCAACAACATGGCAACGTGACCCTACACTGAAATCAGCTGCTGTCACATTAAATGTCATGCTTAATGAAGCATGGTGCAGACACAACAGAACATTTCTGCAGCACGGCTGTGCTTTCAATTAACAAGTGCCGCTTTTATGGCGTGAAACTGTCATTTTATCCTTCTCATCTGCAGTGCATAGAAACTCAATAATTCATACTTTATAACAGAGAACAGGAAAATCACAAATTTCATACTTCCTGTGTCAGCTCCAGTATTGCTGTCTGCTAATGGATACGAACCCAGCATAAGAACATTTTCTCTCACCTGTGTCCTCTCCGACTGTTGAACTGTGTAGCAGAAAGAAGAAAGAGAAACAAAATTTCAAAATGTCCATGTCAGCTGTGTAGACCGATTTAATGCTGCTAACAATCAAGGATGTTTATTTCCAAAAAGTCTAAATGATCTAGAATTCAAATGTAAACAATGTAGCTGAGTCAGTTTTGTTTTGAATATGACTGGAATCTATTTTTTGTTAATCATTCATTAATATCTTTGGATTAGTAATATATCTATTGTATGTCAAGGGTTATAGTTAACAACTTTTTTAAAAAAATCTTTATTTAAACAGCAAAAATATCCATTGAGTTTACAAAATCTATTTTACAAAGATGTCCTGGCAACCATAACAATAGTAAAAACAACTTATCATTTTGGGAAATGGAAAATTCTAACAAGAAAAAAAGAGTATTAAAAAATACTTTAGATTTATTAGAAGATTTATTAGGCATGATTTTCAGGTGTTTTGCAGCTACAGGTCATTTATTTTGTTTCCCATTTGAGACAGACAATAAACATACCCCCCACTTCTTAAAAACCATCTTAGTTTATTTCCAAACTTCAACAGGAATAATACAAAAACAAACTTAAAACTTATTACAATGGCTACAAATGAATGACAACCTTGATCATGCAACATCCTCAAACTCAGGGCTACAACTTTTGATTGGAAGACAGTCGCACAAGTTGGCTTGTTGGAAGCAAGAGCCTGTGGACAGCCCTATCACAAGCACTGTGCTGAAAAAAGATACAATGACTAAATGACTATCACCCAGTGGCTCTGACCTCACTTGTTATGAAGTGATTTGAGGAGTTGGTCCTAGCACTGAACAGAAAAGGTGTCCCTCCTCTCTACATTAATACTTCTTTTCTTACTGGTAAAAAGGTCAACAGAGGATGACATTTCACTGGCCCTTCACATCGTCCTGTTACAGCTGTATCTATGGATGTTGTCACTTATTATAGCTCCAACTTGAACACCTCCTATCAAGCTGGCTATGAAGCCTACACCCTCCCCCAACCCCAAATGTGTTTTTGGTAATCACACATTTTTTGTTAACTTAATAATCCTATCTTATAAGTAAATGTCCTGCATTTATCACAACCCAAATTGCTTGAAATGTATTTGAAAAATGTAGCGCATTATGATGATTTTAACTGTCAGTTGGCCACTCTCTTTTATAAGCGTGCATAAGGAGATGCCACTTCCCTGTAGCAACATAGTGGATGGATTGACTCACAAGATTTCACAGGATTTAACTCTGATGTAGGGGAGATGTAGGAGCCATGTGAGTATTGTTAGTTTGTTCTTTGGTTTACTGTTTTGAGCTGTGTTTGTTACCATAGTGACATGAATTCTGCATGCTTCACACAAGGGGTGTGTTTTCACATTACTTACCTGTTGACTCGGGCAACATCAGTATGGAGAGCATGGTGTAACATGTCGTTCGTGCCTTCGTGCATAGGCAAAAGATTCAGCCACTGCATTATTGTCATTTTCATACACATCAAACATTTTAGAGACTGCTTGTGTCCTGTTTACAAGGACATTGTCATCCTGGAGTGGACCACTCCCATTAGTATAAAAATAATTATTCAAAGGAAAATAGGATTTGACTCAAAACTAATTTGCATTGATTTAGGTGTGAATGCTTCTTCTAAAGGAAAATGCTGAAACCAAAAAAATCCCAGTGAGATGCGCCCCCAAACCAAAACACAGGGAACCGGATCCCCTCACTGTAAAGGTCAAGAGTTCATGAATTTCCTTTGATTTGTTATTCGTCTGTGTCTGGGGGCATTTCATCAGGGCTTGCACATTTTTTTATTGTCCCAATTGTGTTTGTTTGCTGTCTGAAAAACCCCCCACATTGCTTGTAGCAATGCACTTAAAAGCCTGGTAGTGCAAATGTCTAAAACCTTTTAGAGGCCACTTGGAAAAAATCTTAATATTTTTCAAGCCACTGTGAAAAGCTTCAGCCACTGTTGAGTTTATATTCACATGCATGTACCCACATGCATAACCATGAGCCAAGAACATGCTGCTTAGCTCTGTTTTGTTATTATTATTTCAGACAGACCCCTGCCATAAAGACAGATGAGCACAAACCTTGAGATGCAATGCTTTATTTTAAATGACACAGTTCTTAAAATCTCCAAGTCTGGTTTAAAAAAAGAGAGAGAAGAAAACCCTGTAGTTATAGACTTTATATAAGCTGCAAAGCATAGCCCACACATGGAATCTGCATCACAAAATGCTGAAATCTTGCACAGAGTAACACTCAGGAATGGAAAAGTAAAGCAGCAAAGACTATTATCTTTGCCTTTCCCTTTAATGTGCGCTACTGGAGAGAAGTGTGATGGGAGTAGTGGAGAGGCATCTCTCTAGCACCAAGAAACATGTTTAATGTGTGGGCTACAGTGAGGGCATGTTTTAAATTGTTAATAAGCTTCATTTGCCAAACAGTAAAGGTTGTTTGTGTGGGCTGAGTCTTAAATTCTCCATGTTGGCTAATGAAAAAAAATCATGCTTTGGGGCTGAGAACCACGGAAACTCGGGTGTGGGTGGTATAATAGCTCTGTAATGATTTGAGATGTTGCACTTTTAGAAAAAAAAGAAACACTGGGCACAAGGTTTGGAAAATTTATTCATATTAAACAGTTTTTCAATGCAGTATATATTGATTGAAAAGTATGCATAGCTTATTTCACACAAAAAGTACATAAACTATACTATACAACAGTGAATAAATGGAAGCACCTTGTGAAGAAATTAATAGTTTCCAACATTGAAAATGCAAACCATAAAACAGCAGGTAGAAACTGAGAAACTTCAAATTGCCACGTTTATAACCTATGACTCAGTTGCCTTCTGCTGTTGTGACTGAAGTCGTATTTCCATGTCTCTTACACTTCACACCACTGAAATCTGGTCAAATACAGATACAGACTCCGGTGGAATGAAGGATAGAACACATGGAATATTCTGGCAGCGTCTGAAATTAAAGATAAAAATGTACATTGCCAAAACACTGCGCAGTTTTCTTCAACCTTCTTCTCTGAATTTCTTTCTGGCTCCGATTCATCCGTTTCCCCAAAGTAATATACCAAAATCAGTGTGTTTTTGCAGGAACATTGATTCCTAAGTTACATTAAGGAAAGCCTTGAGCTTTACTTTCACTGTTAAGCTTCAAGATAGAGGCAGAACCTGGAAGTTGGTGCAGAGCATGCAATTGGGACTGTGAGATTTATGAGGAAGCCTCCGAGGTTGAGGGGGTGGCAATGAGTGCGGCAGGAATTGGATGTTGGCCTCTCCCTTAGTTTAAGTTTGAGCCTGAGCCTGAGCGAGACCAGGCCTGCCCTTCTTTGTGGCTCGAGGGTTTCAGGCTGCTGTTAAAATCCTTAGCTCTGGCACGTTATCACAGGCCTGAGCTGAATGACGGTTTAGTCATCATTGATGCAACTGCAGCACAGGTCTCCTCGAGCCCACTGTGGCCAGCCGTGCTATCTGTATACCTCAGAGTCCTGCTCTTGGGGAAACAGAGTGTTCACTCTCCACACCTGAAGCTTTCTGATAGTACTTTTTTTTCTCTTTTATGCACTTAGTCTTGCACACTTTTATTACTACTTCTTATATTCAAAAATCTCTGCTGATTATGCTGGACCTTAACACAAATGATGTCTCCAGGTTAATTCCACAAGCACGTAAAAGCGACTAGCTATGATATGCAGTAGTAGAAGCTAAATTCATATGAAATGAATTTAAAATGCTTTTTCATTGAATAAAATAATACTGTACCTTGCCTTAAACTCATCACTCACCCTTTTGCTCCTTCATTTCCTTGGTGACTCAGTGAATGGAAAGCAAATCAAACAAAAATGCTCAAAGAAGTCTTCAGGAAGGAGTGAAGGTGCAGCTGACAAAGAGCTACTAGGCTTCCCTCTGACTTTTTTCTCTACCTGATCCAGGTATTGGTGTTTTAGAGGACTGTCCCAACCAATAACATTCAAGCACCTGAGTAGGACCACCTATTCCTCAGTCATAAAAAATCTGCCACACCCTGCCATGTGCTACAATGTATTACCAAGAGTTAAGAAGCAGAACAGAAAAAAAGAAACCAAATAAAAATAATAACACAGAATCAAAAGTAAAGTTCCCAAATCCAAAATGTGAACACCATTACAACAGTATTAGTAAAATCATCATATTTTAGATCCGTTATTAACATAATAGACATAACATCTTATTCACTTCAAAGGCTTTAAAGGAAGCCCCCAAGGGAGGCAAAAAAACTTACAAATGAAAGACTGGATTTCATGTAATATTAAGGGCTTTGTGTTCATTATTTGATGAGTCTCTGCTTTAATTTGCTCATTTTCATCTCACCCTCTAGAGTAAACCACATTCTTCATTAAACCAGAGCATCTCTGAGCCATTATAGTAAAGTATTTGAATTATAATATGCAACTATGGCAAGAAAGAAAAACAGCCTTTGGAATTAGTTAAATGTGTATATCTTTACAGTCACGTTCCTGATGATCAGTCCCTTCTAAGATCATTGTGAACCACAAAACAGTAGATGATTAAAACAACTGTATGCTATGCATACTTTAGTTAATTTTTGAATAGCATGCATGCATTTCTTAGCAAGAGATTCCTAGCTTGGTGTACGTACCCTACGTTTAGCCTTAGATGAAAACGGGGCGACACCAGCCATCCGTCACTGTGAACTTTTTGAAAAGCATTCCTTCCCTCAACTCACAATGGCAGAGTTGTGGGGGATGGGTGAGGAAACACAGCACTGAGACATTCCTGAGGTAGAGAGCTGCACCATGCCTCACCTGACAAGATATTCCTCTGGAGAGTACATTCATTTGAGCCCAATCTTCTTTATGTGTGATTTTATTGACAAGGACACCAATATCTTTGAGTTATGAGCTGTTGTTCTCCAGAGACAGGCCGTGTTTTACCTTTGTGTTCGGTGTGGGCCAGATAGCTCTGGACAGAGTGACTCGTTCAGGGTAATCTTTTGGACCACTGGAAGGTGACAGCTGAAAAACGAGCCTCTAAAAACATACCGTTTGAAAGAGACCCTGTGGCTGGCTTACTAAACACACAGACAAAGACTTTGCAGGAGAATTTCTTAGCTCTGTTGGTTATATCAGAGCAAATGGTCAATTGTTAGAAGGGATAATGCTGTTTAGTTAAAAATGTTGACGCGCATAAACAAAAGAGAGAAAAAGACAAAGAAACAAAAAAACTATTCCTTCTGTTTGCACAGTCAAACTTTACCAGACTGGCAGCATGTATCAGCATGCATCAAACACATCAACTGATGTCTCCTTGAAGTCTCTGATAAAAGAGGGTGCTGTTTTTGGGTAAGCTGCCTCAGAAGAAATCAAAAGCCCTGATGTTAAACAACACCTCCTATCCACGAAAATCCACTTTCACAACACATATTTGTCCTATGAAGTATTCTAAGAAGTGTACTGCCTGCTGAGTTGATTTGACTGCTCCTAAGTAATGTGGCGCTTCATATCACATCTGCTCTTACATAATTTTAGTTTACCAAGTTTTATTGTCTCATGGTTTGTTAAGCATATTGATGCTATGATATCCCAAAATATCCCAACTCTTTTCATTGCAAAGAACATGATTGAAATGCTGTTCTTTTGACCTTAAACTGGTATTTTATGTCCCAGTGTGTGGCATACCTCGAACTTAACAAGTTGGTCAACGGCGCATTCACTCCAGAGGATTCAAAAATGCTGCACCTCCACCGAACAAGCACGGTTACTGGCAACAAAACACTGTCATTCAGAGATGTTGTTGGGTGAGCATTGACCCTTATGACAGAGATTTGTTGAATGAAAAGGTGCTGTATTTCAGTGCACTGCAGTCCCTGGAGGCACAACAAAGAGCGATGGCTCCATTGTAACACGTCACTGTGAGGAATGTGAGAGCATCAGCACAGTATTTAGAAAGTCTCTGCAATGCCACATGGGCATGCCAGTGTATAATATCTATCTATCTATCTATCTATCTATCTATCTATCTATCTATCTATCTATCTATCTATCTATCTATCTATCTATCTATCTATCTATCTATCTATCTATCTATCTATCTATCTATCTATCTATCTACCTACCTACCTACCTACCTACCTACCTACCTACCTACCTACCTACCTACCTACCTACCTACCTACCTACCTACCTACCTACCTACCGTCCGTGGGGCAAAAAAGTATTTAGTCAGCCACCGATTGTGCAAGTTCCCCCACTTAAAATGATGACAGAGGTCAGTAGTTTGCACCAGAGGTACACTTCAACTGTGAGAGACAGAATGTGAAAAAAAAAATCCATGAATTCACATGGTAGGATTTGTAAAGAATTTATTCGTAAATTAGGGTGGAAAATAAGTATTTGGTCACCTCAAACAAGGAAAATCTCTGGCTCTCACAGACCTGTAACTTCTTCTGTAAGAAGCTTTTCTGTCCCCCACTCGTTACCTGTATGAATGGCACCTGTTTGAACTCATCATCTGTATAAAAAAAAACCAATCTCTCTCTCTCAGCTGCATGAAATAGTCTGCAAGGTTAAGACTACCAACTGTTCCACCGATGCTATCCCCTCTCGGCTTCTGAAGCAGGTTCTGGACTCAGTCGGACCTTTCCTTCTGGTCCTGATCAATGCCTGCCTCAGTTCTGGTTGTTTTCCAACACCCTTCAAGCATGCTGTTGTTCAACCTCTCCTTAAAAAGCCTAATCTAGATCCATCCCTACTCTCTAACTATAGGCCCATTTCCAACCTCCCTTTTCTGTCTAAAGTACTGGAACGAGCCGCCCTCACGCAGCTCCAGCTATTTCTTGACAATAACAATCTCTATGAGAAGTTCCAGTCTGGTTTTAGAGCTCGGCATAGCACAGAAACCGCCCTTCTGAGAGTTTTTAATGATTTGCTTTTAACTGTTGACTCTGGTTGTGCTGCTGTCTTAGTAACCCTGGACCTGACAGCAGCCTTCGACACTGTTGATCACAACATACTGCTATCCCGCCTTCAACATTGTGTCGGTTTAAAGGGCACTGTCTTAAAGTTTTTCCAGTCCTATTTGAATAATAGGAGTTTTTCTGTTCACCTTGGTGAACTGTCATCTCCCAGAGCTCCTTTAACCTGTGGCGTACCTCAGGGGTCCATACTAGGCCCCCTGTTGTTTATTCTGTACTTGCTCCCTCTGGGCGATGTGCTCCGTAAACATAATGTGTCCTTCCACATCTTTGCCTCTGAGGTTGAACTGCAATGTTTCTTTGCAGCCGCTACTCTCCTGCTTGTCTGACATTAAGACTTGGATGACTCTTAACTTCTTACACCTTAATGAAAGCAAAACTGAAGTCATTGTGTTTGGGCTTCCTAAAGATCCCAACTTCTCTCTTGACTTTTTGGGACCCCTAACCTCCGATTGCACTTCTTCCATTAAGAGTCTTGGTGTTATTTTTGACAATGCTTTTAAACTTGATAAACAAATTAGCTCTGTAGTTAAGGGATCTTTTTATCATTTGCGGATTTTAGCCAAAGTCAAGTCTTACCTTTGCAGGAACGATCTAGAAAGAGTGGTCCATGCTTTTATTACTTCACGGCTGGACTACTGCAATTCCCTCTATGCTGGCCTAGATCGTTCCTGTCTACATCGCCTTCAACTGGTGCAGAACGCTGCTGCTCGCCTGTTGACCGGTTCAAAAAAAAGAGACCACATCACTCCGGTTCTCTGCTCTCTCCACTGGCTCCCAGTTGCCTTTAGGATTGATTTTAAAATCTTATTGCTGGCTTTTAAGGTTTTAAATGGCACTGCACCTTCTTACCTGTCAGAACTCCTTAGTACTTATCGCCCCAGGAGATCTTTGAGGTCAGCTGACCTGATGCTTTTAGATGTTCCCAGGTATAAATTAAAGACAAAGGGAGAGAGGGCGTTTGCTGTGGCTGCACCCAGACTGTGGAACAGTTTACCTCCTCACGTCAGACTCTCCAAAAGCCTAGAAACTTTTAAAACCGCTCTTAAAACTCACCTCTTTTCATTGGCTTTTAGAAAGGTTTAATTTATTTGTTTTATATATTTTTATTTTATTTTTATCAGCGAGGTGTTATTACGAAATTGTGTTCTATTGTATTTTTATCTGTATTTACTGTACAGCACTTTGGTCAGCCTTGGTTGTTTTTAAATGTGCTCTATAAATAAACTTGACTTGACTTGACTTGACTAAAAGACACCTGTCCACAGCCTCAAACAGTCAGACTCCAAACCCCGCCATGGCCAAGACCAAAGAGCTTTCGAAGGACACCAGGAAAAGTATTGTAGACGTGCACCAGACTGGGAAGAGTGAATCTACAATAGGCAAGCAGCTTGGTGTGAAAAAATCAACTGTGGGAGCAATCATCAGAAAATGGAAGACATACAAGACCACTGATAATCTCCCTCGATCTGGGGCTCCACGCAAGATCTCATCCCGTGGGGTCAAAATGATCATGAGAACGGTGAGCAAAGATCCCAGAACCACACGGGGGGACCTGGTGAATGACCTGCAGAGAGCTGGGACCAAAGTAACAAAGGTCACCATCAGTAACACACTACAACGGCAGGGAATCACATCCCGCAGTGCCAGACGTGTTCCGCTGCTGAAGCCAGTGCATGTCCAGGCCCGTCTGAAGTTTGCCAGAGAGCACATGGATGATACAGCAGAGGATTGGGAGAATGTCATGTGGTCAGATGAAACCAAAGTAGAACTTTTTGGTGTAAACTCAACTCGTCGTGTTTGGAGGACGAAGAATACTGAGTTGCATCCCAAGAACACCATACCTACTGTGAAGCATGGGGGTGGAAACATCATGCTATGGGGCTGTTTTTCTGCCAAGGGGACAGGACGACTGATCCGTGTTAAGGACAGAATGAATGGGGCCATGTATCGTGAGATTTTGAGCCAAAACCTCCTTCCATCAGTGAGAACTGTGAAGATGAAACGAGGCTGGGTCTTCCAACATGACAATGATCCAAAACACACCGCCCGGGCAACAAAGGAGTGGCTCCGTAAGAAGCATTTGAAAGTCCTGGAGTGGCCTAGCCAGTCTCCAGACCTCAACCCCATAGAAAATCTGTGGCGGGAGTTGAAAGTCCGTGTTGCTCGGCGACAGCCCCAAAACATCACTGCTCTCGAGAAGATCTGCATGGAGGAATGGGCCAAAATACCAGCTACTGTGTGTGCAAACCTGGTAAAGACCTATAGTAAACGTTTGACCTCTGTTATTGCCAACAAAGGTTATGTTACAAAGTATTGAGTTGTATTTTTGTTATTGACCAAATACTTATTTTCCACCCTGATTTATGAATGAATTCTTTACAAATCCTACCATGTGGATTCATGGATTTTTTTTTTTTCACATTCTGCCTCTCACAGTTGAAGTGTACCTCTGGTGCAAATTACTGACCTCTGTCATCATTTTAAGTGGGGGAACTATCTATCTGCAGTAAAATGCAATGATGCAATGTATGACATGTATAACAATCTAGAAATGTGTTGACTGATGACATATGGAAATGTTACATATTGTAGACATATCACATCTGGTGCAGATGCTTAATATTTATTCATGAATGTAGTATCAAAAACATTGCATTATGAATTTGCTTTATTGCATGTGCCACCATTTTTACTCACACCGCGATAAACCTAAATAATATTTGCATAAAAAAACAAAAACACTATTAATTTTTAAGTATTGGTGCTCGCTTTAGAGGCCTTTGACACATGTTGCAGTTTGAATGTATTTGCGTGAGATTCCTGGGTGTTGGCTGTGTCTGCAGGCTCTATAGCCTGTGGCTGCCCAGAGGTTGTCTCCTTCTACCTTGATACTCCCCTCTGTCCTTCTCTCTTCGATGCCTCATTGGCTGATTCTGTTCTGATTTGCCTGGGCAAGAATGCACCCACCTTCTAATGCACTTTTATGTTCAAGCAAATTGACAATGAAGAGTGCCATCATTTTGCAGCATAAATATTTCATTCCCCGTTTGGATGCAGATTCGAAATGTCACACCCAGAATACAAATGGGCTGTGTGAATGGGCTGAAAATAACAAAGGCTCTCAGTGAATATGATTTGTGTGAGCGCTAGACAAATATGGTGCAATGTGATTAGGTCTTATTGAGAATCACTGTCACTGTAAACTAAATAAATAAATAAAGTCTGAATAATAATCAAATTTGTAATTTAAGCTATCCCCGGCAGCCAAGACATGCAATTACCTTGAATGTCCAACACTTTAAGATTTTAAAAATTGCTGAAAAATAACATTGATGAGAGGCCAAATGGAAACAGTTTCAGGCAAATTCAGTACTCTCTGATGCCAGCTGCCTACAAGAGGTGAGATTTTTACTTAGTGAGTCTTTTTTCATATCTAGATATGTATAGTTCTGAGGCTTCCTGGGTCATGGCATTTTATAACAAGTACATAACGTGAATGAGCGAACAATATCAGCAAGCAGCTGAGCACAGCTTTTGCTAAGCAATGAAACCTGTGTTACTGAAGACAAGTAAAAAGGAAGAAAATAAGTACTTGTGCTCCCCCCGAGTTTTTTTTATTTTATTTTATGTTACTGATACGCTTTTGCTTCCACTTCCACTACATTTTAGAAGGATATCTGGTATTGTAGTTTTTACAACACTCATAATATTATTAGGGGAGTGCAAAGTGCCACTGAGTGTCTCCTTCCAGCTGACTGCATATGCTTGTAAATGGTTCAAAATAATTCTTAATTGGAGCACTGTGTGCTACATGCAAAAACTTGTGTCCCAAAATGAATCTCTTGGGGTAGGTGGAAGCTGGATAATTCTTCCATTCATGTGTGAGACAGGGGGTCTGTCAGCACCCCGTGTTTATGCACTTCTCTCACTGACATGGAACGCGCTCTAATAACTGTGGAGGGATGGCATCGCAGCGGGAATCGTTAAAATGCTTCTCTTTTGCTGCAACATTGTGACTTATCCAAATATTACTGGAGCATAAATGGCCAGTCGTTGCCATAACCGCAGTATAGTACAAGACACCACAGACGCTAAGCAACTCCTAAGTGTGGAAAATTGTTTCAATTCTTCTTGTAATAAAGGCATTATTTCATTATTTCTGTGAGTGCATTTTTCTGTCAAATGTGCTTACTTACGTTGAGGCCACAAATAAAAAAGCTTCTCAAGCACTCCCAGTTTTTACACTGCACCGCAGCCTCACCAGCGAATGAGTCTGGGCTTGTTTTCTTGTCAGCGTACCTGTCTGTTTTTTCACTAAGCCTCTCTATAGAAATTGGGAACATTCCAGTAGGCTGAAGGTGCTGATTACTCCTGCTTTGTTTTGAATGAGAGCGTATAGAGCTTCCGTGTGTTGTGGGAGGAGATTGGGGGCAGGCATAGTTGAGAGGTCAACACTCATTTATTGACAAAAGGTGAGACTGACGTGACCAACACCCTTTGATTATCTAGTCCATTAGTTAAACTGGTCACACAACAGACATGGAGCTTTTGGGTCAAATAGCACTGCCAGAACTTTGTCTTCCAAAAGGGGGTTTCATTGTTTGTTTGTTACTGTGAGTCTGTCTGTGTATCATGTATATAATTGTGCTCTATATCCACAGCTTAACTTTGCTGTCTGACTAATGTGGAGATAAAATTCATGTGAAGCTTCATTCTTCATTTTAGATGTAACTTGAGACCTAAATTCCCAACTCAGATAAATAAAGTAGAGGTTATTCAAGCTGTATTTCCTGAATCCTTGTTTTCAGATGCACAGATTCACCCTTAAATTGATTTTGTCTTTTCCTGCTAACCTTAGGGCACTGGGTTTGGTTACCTTGGCGTAAAAAGTCAATACACTGTCTAAGGGGACTCAAAGAGGTCACTGAGAGCCAATTTAGATTTCTCATTCTCTAAAGTCAGAAGTTAATCCAGAGACAAAAGAATCCGTAGAAAAAGTGAGAAAGGTGTGACTGATTGTACCGATTTCCTCTTTGTAAAAAAAACACAAACAGAAATGGACCGAAAGTGTTTTCTCCAACAAACACACTAACAACATATTTGTGATTTTCTCAAAATAACAGTAAACAAGTTTTTTACTTTGACATGTGGAGAAAAAAAAGGAGAATCTAATGGGATATATACAACAAAAAAGCAGTTCCACAGAACAAAATGAATATTAGCAGAGGGACTAAAAACAGTGGAAAACAAAGGTCCCAAAAGGGTCCCAAACTTAACAAAAACATAACAAGATTTTTATTTCACTAGTTAAAAAAAGTCGTATTGCTCGTATTGCTCAGATTTCTCAAAAGTATAATGTGCAGACTGATATGTGACATTTGATATATTTTAGATGCTGAATTTTTTTCCTGCAACAATAGCTACTAGTCACCCTGCTGTGATCAAAACTACTTGCACAGTATTATGAAAATTTCAAACATTTGATTATGTTGGCAGGTTTTGACTGGCACAGTGCTAGTATAGACTTCAACACTCCTTTGTGATTAAAAAAAAGCACAAGTGATGCCATTGTAGCTACTAATTTCTCAATGGCATATTTCACACTATTTCTGTGAAATATGGAGGAGGTGTGATTGTAAAGCAATACAAAAAAATTCCAGCAGAACTGACCTGAATATAATGTGAGACGGCAAGTAACGCCAGGCAGTTCCCAAAACTCACTGTGTATTGTCAGCTGAGGGTATTTATAGCTTCCCCATAAACAGCGGGATAATATGTGAGAAAATGTTCCTGTGAATTATTATAAAGACACATATGGGAAAATGGCAAAATTACAGTAACTTCTGTAGTCTTTTACATAGAATCTCAAGCTGCATTATCCCCACCAACTACCTGCCATTGCCCTTGTATATTTATTGGTTTTATTATGGTCCTTTATTTTTCTAGTTTTCACTCCCTCCTGCCTTCTGTGTCTTGTCTCTGTCGTCATGTGA
Organism: Maylandia zebra; assembly: GCF_041146795.1. Lineage (NCBI taxonomy): Eukaryota > Metazoa > Chordata > Actinopteri > Cichliformes > Cichlidae > Maylandia > Maylandia zebra. Next base: position 30,172,786 of record NC_135186.1, read on the forward strand.
GGTGTTATAGTATGGCTTTATGATTCAGTCTTCTCTGTATTTTGGTTACTTCCTGTTTTACTTTTAGGTTGATTTTCGTATATGTCTTGTTGTGAACTGTGCATGTGCAAACGGACATACGTGATGGTTTAGAGAATTAAAAGAGTTAGTATAGGATTGCCTTGGGTCGCAATGATAGGTTTCTAGACTACTTTAGGAAACAAGGTGGTTAGTCAGACATATCTCATGTCTTTACTATCTTTTGAACTTGACACTGTTACAGTGTGTAGGTCTGGTCTTTAAACTCTGACTGTATTGAGAGCAATCAGTTACTGTAAAATTAATTTAAAGGAGTATTAGAAAAAAAAAATGATAACCAAAGCTGACAACTGAGTAAGATGTTTTTGTAAAGCTCAGGAGCAGTTATAATCCTCACAAAACAACAACACTCCTGCTGCTTTTCTGAAGCACCTAATCTCTCAAAGGATTGGTGGACCTGGGCAGCTTTTAGGCTGTCGAAGCTTAAATCACCTTTCATAGAGTTGTTTTCCTCAAAGTCAAGGAGTTACCAGATAATCCAAGGCAACATCACTGGTAACAGTCAGAAAATAAAAAAGTGATACTGTGGACCAATAATAACTGTCAGAAAGGTGAACAAAAACTCACTTATAATTCTTGGATCTTATTTAATTGGTTACAATTTATTGGTTATTTAAAAATCATGATAGGCTATTTATAGGCTCAGTTAGCACTTTGATATAAGTATAAAACGATCCAGTAGAATTATGAGTATGACTGTTTTTATTATACCATATGGCTACATGTATCGACATGTTTTAGTCTTAACTTGCTCCTAAGAACCTCTTATGGTATGTGATGCATGATGTTGCTGGAAGAGGTTTGTTTGTGTGGGAAGGTGCTGTTATTACTAAGAAAGAAACTCTTCTCTTAGAGATCATTTGTTAATTAAAGCTGGGTTAAAGCTGCTAAGGCATTGGGGGTATTGTGTGGTAAATCAAACCACTGACTTTGATTTACTTAAATGTATAATTGCAAGAGACAAACTAACAAGTCACTATAATCAACATTTTTACCTAGGGATAATTATTTCCGGTCTATATTATAATGCAAATTCATTATCAGTAGACGATCAGCAGGACTATGCTTTTCGTGTCATGTTGTTTCAGCAGAAAAACTTGACTCCTATTTCTCCAGGGCTACCAAATTATTCATTTTTCAGTTGTCTACTGTTTCATCACAGAATGACACATGACTTGAAAAAACTTGTACTTGTATTTAAAAATCAAAGCAATGAAAACTGATCAGGCAAAAATAATGTGTTTGTTGCGTGATGAACAGGTATAATATTTGGTTCCTACGAGAAGAGGCGTGAGTTGTTGTGAATGTGTGACACAAGGTTTTCATTCAGAATGTGTTTCTGGGAAATTACAGCCCATGTAGGCCGAAAGGCTGAACAAAATGTGCCAAGTGCATATGCGAGATGCACATTGCAGGTGTGTTGTGTATCTTTGTGTACTATCTAAGCGTGTGCATATGTTGATTTCACCTTTTATATGTCTATTTACTGTGCTCACACTTATAATTTAGAATACTAAATTTCAATAAATGACCAGCTTTTTGACCAACGTCGTTTTGATGGGTGTAAATATTGTTCTACCTTGAAAAGAACAAATAAAAAGATACTTAAAATATCATCAAGTTAATTTTTCTAACATCAGCGTTGCCCTAAACACAGGGGTTGGTTAATTTCACCCTTAAGTCTATTACCCCATTATTACAGAAGTCAGATGGAAGTAAGCTCAGGGTTTGTAATCTGGTTATTGTTCATTTTTTACCCACTGCTTATCTGAATAGAACATGAGGAGGAGAATGAATTTCTTACTTTTGAAAATAAGATCCACAGCCACTGCCTTTACATATTTATTTGGTGGCAAAGGTTGGATAACACAGCTGAGAAGCTAAATTATGTATCAACATCTAATGCTGATTTCTCTTCATAGGCCAAGCTCTTTAGACGAGAAGAGGGCAACAGCGATGTCAGATGTATAACTCTACACGGACCTGTTTATTCCACTGAAAGTATACACAGCCAGAATATGTCCTGTTTTACATGTAGATAAAAAAAAGTATTCTGGATTTGCGATCAGATTGAAAGCAATTTTTTTTGCTATAAATATTCATTCTTGGCATTTTTTATTCAGTTGTTGTGAAGCTCAAAATTAATGGGAATTTATCTGGTGATCTCCTATCTGCTATGTAGATTCATGACATTTGGATGTCTCTTCTGGGATAACCCTACTTCCTCGGGACGGGTTTTGTATTCTGTTATGACCTGAAGCAAGTCTACACAGATTTTCTCAGAATAAAGCTGATGTGGATTTATCTAACAATGAAAGATTTATTTTACAGTTAGTCAAGGATTTTAAAAATGCCTTTAGTTTCTCTTGCTGTCTGTTCCGATTCTCCTCCCGCGTTTTTCTTCTGCTTTCTTTTCAGGCAGGAATTTTCCAGAAGAGTTTCTGCAGAACTGTGGAATGCTGACAGGATGGAGCATGTTTCCAGTTCTTGCACTAACTGAAGAATATGTCAGAATATGTGGTGTCTGTGCAAACTAGCCCACTTTAAGAAAAACAAAGGAAGTTGTATCAGGCCATCAACGTGTCAAGAATTAAAGGTCAATTATAGTATTTGGATACCAGGTTTTATAACTTTATTACCTGTAATACATGTGCAAAAATATTGTGTAAAGGAAGTAAAAATACAATTTCTTCTACTAAAAGAACACAATGACGTTTTTTGCTGCTTTGTGAATTAGTATTCTCCAGTCTTTTACATCGAAATTATTCAGGGAAGTGACAGACATGCTTCATGCAATAGCACTGGTATACCAGAGGAAAAAAAGTTTAAAGTGAGGTCTTACCGAGGACTCAGACTGAGCTCTACATGTGCTTTAGGCTGACTCACAAATGAATGTTTTGCTTTCACCTCCTCCTCAACTTTCATTCCTCACAAGCTGAAGTCTCCTACTAAGTTACTGCAGGAATTTGACAGAGTGGAGGATGCCTTTATTTTCTACTGAACGATGCTGACACAGAGCTACATGAGCTGCGGCTTTGTAAAGCTTCTTGTCCTCTGTGATCAAGTCTGGTTAAGTCACTGGACCCGCTTGCCAGTGAAACCTGAGCCAGTAGTGAAATTTTCTTTGAAATGGAAAGGTAATACAGTTTGCCTACCGAAAGTGTGGATAACAATTTAGTGCTTCTTGACTCTCTCCATTATGTGGGAGTACCATCAAAATGCATGAGTGCAACACATCTCTGTGGAGGTAATGGGATCTGACTCCTTGATAATGGTGTACAATTTGAAATCTCATTTTGGTGGAATGGTTAAGCATTAGCACCAGAAATGCTTGACCATTATCTGCCTTGATGCTGTTGACAATTCGAATGATTTTCAAATTAGGCAAACTTAAGCACAATGTTCTTTAATAAGAAAAATACTTGAGGGAAGACTCATCACGTAGTTACCCAATTTATTCCACTGGGTAATGAAACTAAGTAAGTTGCCAAAGAACAATAACAACCTCGGGAGCAGAGCTGACGACCTGCAGGAAGATCATCAAGTATGTGCTTTGCCTGGCCATCCGTGAGACTCAAAGTGACCTTGTGCGCCATCTGCTGAAGCATAGACAAAAGTCTGATTGAGCAAAAGCGTAATTACTAGAGATCACTATGCTTTGAAGCAAATTACAGAAATCTCAGTAAATGTACGGGTTGTTTTTTTTTTTATTTCAAAGGAAAAGTGAATGCTTAAATGTTTTAGCGTGATGCCATTATTATCATGCTGTGCTTTCAGTAAGTAAAATTTTTTGAGATTTATTTTGTTTGTTGGGACATGTTGGATACTTTTTCCATGAATAAATAAAAATAATCTGAGATGAAGTTTATGGGTAGATTTGATAAAAAGGAAAACATTTGTTGGCAAAGCATTATATACAAGGTTTTATAACATATTGTTTCTCTGGAAATCTTTCCTTTGAAAGTCATTCAAAGACAGTGGAAGTCATCAGGTTTCTTACTTTCCACAGTTTGCTAGGTCACTGTACTAACATCTCATCTGAAACCTAACATTTGATGGAATTTGTCATTCTGGTCAGTCAGTAGCTCTTATGGACCTTTCTTACCCAGACTGACTGAGAACTTTCAGTTGATTACAATTCATGGTGGATCCACAGTGTGAGCCTGGAGAAATGTGAAATGAGCACCCTGACCAGCCCCTGTTTAATAGGTTCCAACTATTTCTTCCTATTTTGACATCTAATTTAATTTTGCTCTTTAACTCACCCAATATGCACTTGACACAGAATGTGAACACAGTGAGTCACCCCTGTCATTTCATACCAAGGTCTGACAAAGGTTACTCATTATTGCCATCAAAAAGAGGATTTTACAGCTCCAGATTCTCTCCAGTCAGAGGATGTATATTTGTAAACTTTAAAGCATAGATACTGCAATACTAAACAATAGATTTTCAGAAATTTTATTTTGTAATGCAATTTTGCGTGGCTTTTTGTGTGGTTATTTATGGTGAGGGCACACCGAATGCTGCACACAGCATATACGCCATCTGTCTCTCTCAGCATGTAGCCTATTTTCACTCTTGAAATATTTCTTTTTCTTTTGGAACTGAGATATGGATATTTTGAGAAATGTGCAGAAACTAGATTTTTGTAACTTTTGAAAGTTACAAATGGTTTGTTTTTTCTCTGTATGAGAGTGGGCGAGGCGTACGGAGGTATTTTCTCCAGCCGGGGGAGACACATAAAAAAGAATGTTGGCAATATTATTTCTGAAACCGAGTTGACGTTATTGCAGTTTTATGTGTCATGGGAAATCATTGTGTCCTGGGTGGCAGCAAATGATTATTGAGAGCTAATAGTGTGTGATGTTTAATATAAGGGAAAGAGCAGACAAAATCACTCATAGCACCGCGGGGAATAAATTAAGGGTGAGGGAAAGTGAGGATATGAGGCATCTCTGCAGAAAGAGAATCTTTATTACCACCCGCCTAGCTTTGTGTTGTGTCATTACTGGGACACAACAAATTTCATACTGTGCAGCTGGTTGAGAACTCTATTCCCAGTCTCTGCTGGAATGAGCACCATGTGTGGACTGCGGTATTTACTGAAACCAATACATCCAGCAAATATTGACTTGTGAAATGTAGTGGGAAGCCACGGACAGCATTCCTTCACTTCTTTGACCATATGTTTGACTTAACAAGTCCAGCGTCCTTTCATTATACATCCCATGTTCTCAAGTGTATCAAGGATAAATTTGCTGTCTGCAAACTAGATCATACATAATTTACTTCTTTAACTTCTGCAGCCCAGTGGTCTGTGGTGTCAGGTCATTGAGTCTCCTACATCCAGATCCCCAGGCAGGCAGAAACAGCTTTCTCTCTCACTGACCTTCTGCAGGGCAAACTATTGCTCGTGTGTTGTGGAGAAAGGCAGTATGGTCTCAAGAGGCCAACCTGTGCCTGGGTGTGCTTATCAGCAAGCAGAAGACAGGCTATTTTCCCATATCCTTCAGTGAAGGGCACCTGGAGAAGCTTCTGCACAAGTAGGTAGGGCTAACTATAAAGTATATTGGATTACCAGACAGAACAGGGAAGGAATATATTAAAATGTATTAAAATGCCTTAATATGCAGAAATGATCAAGAGACAGAATAATTTATCATATTTTTACATGCTGAATAATGAAGTCGTAGTATTAGTAGTAAAACCAACAAACCCAAAAATGACACAAAATCAATGATTTCTTGGTTTTAATTGTTAGCTTGACATCCCAGTTAGAAAGCCAGACCATCCTACACTTAGCTATATACTGGGGGTATAAATGGGCTCTAACTGTAGGTTAGTGTAAAATGCATGAAGAATTGTGACTCACATGGTAAATGGTAAATGGCCTGCATTTGTATAGCGCTTTTCTAGTCCATAGGACCCCAAAGCGCTTTACACTACATTCAGTCATTCACCCATTCACACACACATTCACACACTGGCGATGGCAAGCTACATTGTAGCCACAGCTGCCCTGGGGCGCACTGACAGAGGCGAGGCTGCCGGACACAGGCGCCACCGGGCCCTCTGACCACCACCACATTACAGTTATGCTGTCAAATCAGTGCCTACTTTGCTTCCTGCATTGACCTTTATGTAGCTTTGACTGATTGTACATGAGCAGATGCGTTTACTGGTACATAATTCTCTGGCATGACTGGGTTTTGCTGAGCAGAACAACATATGTAAAAGAAAGTCTTGATTGAAGGCGATTTACAAAAATACAATACAATACAATACAGTTTTACTTGTATAGCACATTTAAAAACCAAAGGTACACCAAAGTGCTTCACAATAATATAAACAAGTTAAACATCCTATGCCCTTATGCCATCTAAGGTAACAACTGTAGACACTTGAATTGTAAACAGTAACATGTAACAGTAAACATGCAGATATGCAAACTAAAAATTAAAACAGGGTACAAAAATGGGTACAAAAATGTTTTTGATAAAACAAATATATAACTGTTTGATTGGAGACGTAATATTAGCGGCTAGCCCAGTCCAAGAGGAGTTAAAGCACTTGTGAATGTAATTACAATTAAGACTACATTTTCAGTTTAAATATGGTGATGTGAAGGGAGCAGTGTGGGAAAATGAAACAGGCAGAGAGGCTGGGAATGTATCCAGGAAGATATGAAGGAAGAGATCACAGACTGCAGAGATCACAGACTGTGTATTTGCATTAGAGGTTAACTAAAGCCTAGAGAACTGTGTTAGGGTCTTTCCCACTTAGCTTAGAAACAAGGCCTTACAGCTATGAAAAGTTGAGTGGAGCAGAGGGACTATTCTCTGCTATAGATCACACTATATATACTAGATAAAAGTTAGAGTGGATGATTTTAATAATTTATATAAATTAACTTATATACAGTAGTCTAGTAGTTAGCAAAGGGGTTTTAGGCATAAAGTTGATACATAAGCTTACAGCCCATGAGGGCAGGGATAGCTCAGTAGGTAGAGTGGTTGCCCCATGATTGGAAGGTCGGGAATTCGACTCTGCTGAACGGCTGCCCTCAGGCTGAAGCTTCTGAGCAAGGTACCGTCCCTACACACTGCTCCCCGGGCACTGCATTGGTGGCTGCCTACTGGGTGAATGGGTTAAATGCAGAGGAGCAATTTCCCTACGGGGACTAACACCTTATTATTATATTAGCTTTTGGGAATTTCAAAAAGTAATACATGTAGGAAAATTACATACACATTGCTTTACAATAGAAAAAAAACCAAAGTAAAAAACACATTTGCTCTCTTAATGTATATTTGAATACCTGTAAGGTTTCTTAGTACAATTATGAGAAAGAAAAGCAATGTATTCTTTTCCGCCTGTCCCGTTTGGTTCTTTTGTCATCAGAATTATTGTCTAAAGGCAAAGAAAGATGCCCAACGGATTTACTTTACCAAATGGACCATCCCAGCTTTGCCGTATTGGTCTATTTGATTCACCTTTGCTTTTATTGTTTATTTTATTTTATTTTCACTTGCTAAACATGGGACAGACTTGACTGGGGAAAACAGTAATCTATGTGAATATCAATACTAAATATTGAATATTATTGTGCAGCACGTAAGATCGACAGCGCACAGTGTGCTTTGAGGTAGGAGCCAAAAAGGGTGTAGTTTGTGTGTGTGAGCACCCGTGTGTACACCTGTGAGCATAAGCGTGCTTGCATTTAAAAGGTTCCTTCATGTAATGATCTGCTAGAGGGTGTATATAAAATAGGCTTATGTGTAAATTGTAAAAGAACATTTAATGTTGTGTGTTATAAATCCTTTCATTTCATCATTAACATTTATTAGTAAATCTTCACATAATTAAAATTTTAAATGTAAATAGACAGCACTTTTTTGCCAGGTAAGCACTATGTTCATATGAGTAATTGCCATTAACATTTATGCTTTTACATCTTCACAGTTTATTAACATGAAGAGATATTATGGTAAATATACTGCCTTTAAGGTTATTATGATTTTCTTTGGGAAGGAGTCAAGATATGTTTTGTTCAATAACACCTTTCAATAAATCAATATATATCATAAATAGCAACATATCCTTGACAAAGAGCTTAATTTAATGACAATGTATATCCACATAAAGTTCTTATCGATCACTTAGAGTTCAGCATAGTCCAGCTGGGTTCCAGAAAGTCTCGCTCATGTTTCCAGTGCATCTAGCAATATATTGCGGTCAACCATGTGGAATGCAACGACAGCAAGCCTAAGAGTTTTCCACTGTCCATGTCTACATGTGCATGGCATTCAAGACCTTAATATGAGGAGTGGATAAAATTCTGACCGGAAAACAGTAAACATCATGTGTTTAAATGAATCAAAAATGCTTACTGGAGCTTTCTCCAGTGACATTTGGCCCACTAAAGGCCTTGCCCTCTGTGACATCTCACAGTCCTGGAGGTCTCAACAGAGTACCAGTGGAGAGATTGGTGATTAAGTTAGAAGGTCAGGTGGAATTGATTCTTTTCCCAGCGGTACTTTCTTGCAGCACTTAGACTGGAGACGAAAGCCAATTTGTTTTGGGAGCATAGGATTATTTTGGAGACTCTCATTGCTCCCTTCATTTCCAACTCATCTCTTGGGGTTTTCATCTGCTCTTCCTGACCCTGTGGTGGTGCCTTACTGGACAGCTTCAGCTGCTGGCTGGAAGTCAGACAGACAGTGGTCAGACATGGGGAACAAGAAAAGGCAAGCCCTACGGCGATTGGCTTAATTTAGCTCAATTACTTCATGAGATGGCATACACTAACCCGGAATGATCTCTTCTAATGATTCATTAGTACATTAATCACCCATTTAGCTAATAGCTGGTACAAACAAAAATCATTTGCCCTTGGTGTGTAAGACTTTTTCAGTCTTTGTAGGATAACACAGTGATGAGTCAAGCCTTCAGATTTTGACTGGATCACATAGTACAGAAGCAGCATATATTTAACATAGAACAACACAATTGTTAATTAATTTGTCAAACAAAATGTTCTTTCCTTTTATTGTTTTTTTTTTATATCAGAATGTGTGGTCTGTATGGCAATTTATGGAGGAGGCAAAGGCAGGCGTCATGTATTTCATGTCATGTAGACAATATCTGAGCTGTGTAAGCTTCAGGCTGACAACTTGTTCTCTTGTCTTAATGCTTCATCAAGCATTGACAGCAGGCAGTAATTGTGGACCAAGCTTATGTTTTGATAGAACTAACTGACACAACGCTGACAGCACATACAGCTGCCATCAGTTATGAAGCCACTGACATTGTCTATGTGCTTATTAAACTGAACTGAATTCAAAGACACCTGAAATGTAGCAAAAAACAAAACCAAAAACCCCCCACATACGCATCTTTAACTGCTGACATGTGAGTCAGATAGGAAGCCACAAACACAAATAGTTTATTGTGTGACAAGTGGAAATTTATGCATTACATAAAATTTATCTTTTGATATAAAAAAACACAAAAAGCCCCACAAAAATCGTTTCCAATTCCATGTATTTCTCCCTGTTAGTGTAAATCCATCCATTATTTGTTTTTACACCCTTCCATGTGTGCCCAATGTGTGTCTGAGAGAGTGAGAGGTCCACTGGGACTGGGATTGTGTGTGTGTGTGTGTTTTAACGATTCAACCTTTTTCTCCTGCAAGATTGCTGTGCCATAGCTGCACGTCAGGTGGCTATTCCCCTCATCGCGGGTGGTGGATGGAGGCACTCTGGGTGAAGAGTGGGTGTAAAATGTGCTGCTAAGCGTCTTACCACACATCCCAAGGGAAATGCAGACACTGAACTCTCCCTCACCGATACAGGAAATGGGGGTAGTGGTAGGTTGGTAAGTTTGGGCTGTTGTGTTGCAGGCTTGGCAGAGCAACAAATGCGGTCATGACGTAGGTAGTGGCTGCTTGGAATGGTAATGCTGTTATTATGATTTTGAGGGAATGTCTTCATAAATGTCTGCTCTCTGGGGAGGTGGAGAAGAGATGCAGGGGCCCTTGCACGGATGGACTCTTTTTGCCATGAATAAATTCATGTCCACTCCCGTGTGCTGCTGCAGCCTCTGTTTGCTCATCTCGTATGCAGCTGATTCTGCTGCCCATCCCAAGAGATGAAAGTTTGTAAACATGAATAATAATTAGGAACAGGTCGACGGGCAGGTAATCTGCATGTGAGTTCCAGAGGCGTACTTGCCCAGTATGCAGCCAGCTGGGTGGCTTTCATTAGCATTTTGTTTGCACAGAGATGCAGGTAACGTTTGATCTCTTATCAAGGCAAACAGAGTAGATGTAATTTCTAATTGCTTTTAAGAGAGATTAGGTGTTATATAAAGAGGGGAATGGATAGCAAATAGATTTCATGACTTCTGGGCATCCTTGATTTTTCACTAGACATTTATGCTAGCTACCACACATACCCCTTAGCGAACTGCACCCACACAAATTTTAGGCCTATTTGAGTTTAAATAGCAGACAAACAGTGAGTGTGTCTTATCAGTAGGATGCATATACACAGGAAGTTTATGCAGTAACACTCTGTTTACCAGACAACATAGCCATCTTATTTGGTTTTAATTTTCAAATGTTCTCAGACCTCAGTGTTGGGAATTGGGAATTGCGTAAGACTGGCACATGGAACATCTGGCATGGGGCACCTAAATGGGAACTTATTGGTTTTAAAGATTTGATGGAAAGCCACTGGTGGCACTAGCTTTCTGACTTATTATTATAATGACAGGATGCTAATGATTAATTAAGAGCCTGATTTTCATTATTACTGTGGCAAGAGAGTGGTTTGATCTTGAAGTGACTTTGGAGCACAAACAGAAATGGAAGCTTTTGCTATTCTGCAGCCGTACCTTTTCCTGGCTCTAGCAAGGCCCTGACAGCAAACAAATCTTTGACAAGTCCCTCTCATTGCCCGGCCCCCTTTTATAGATAGTCTTAATACTTTAATCCGGATCCGGTGACAGACTCATCCTCAGTCAATAGGGTAAAGAGAAGCGCATGCAAGGGATGTGTGGACTTGTCCAAAGGCTGGTTCAAGTGCTCATGACCTGAATCTTAAACTGGAGCTCACCTCAGATGAAGGGTATTGAAGGAGGAATTGACGTAATGTTTTGTGAATAAGCCCACGCCTTTATTCAATTCTGTAACGTGTTCAGTCTCACTGTTTGACTGTTGTCAAAAATATATCAGGTGAATGTGTAACACATTTAAAAAAGTGTCCGTAAGCTATTGTTTTATTTTCATATAGTGTGAATACCAGAAGAGCTCACATAATGCACACGCTGTCGTCGGCTTTATCCACTTCCACATTTGATTTTTAGAAATATACATTACCTCGTGTGTGTCCACTGTGCTATATGTGTGGTATCTCTGTACTGTCAGCAGTGATCCATGTGCACTCACATTTCAGAGGTTTAAGCAGGACTGTGTGAAAAGATCCACTGGTTATAACGATGTGCCCTGCAGGTTCTAATCTGTCTTTGTTAGGCCTGCTGTGTGTCCTATCGCAACCGCCTTGGCTAAGACTGATTACCACCATCTTCAACAGCATGTGCAGGTGCATCTAATATAACAATGTGTATCCATTTTGTAATTGTCAAAAGAGGCTAAGTAACCCTGTTGTTTCTGCATAGGGACAGTAGTACCTCTTTACAAAATGTGTTAAAATTAAGTTTAAATAGGAGGTTAAAAAGCTTAACTTTATAGGGAATAGTGATATCAGTGATCAAGCATGTTTTTGATATAATGTTATTCTTAATCTTAGTGGATTATTGCAACAGAACTGAGCACAACAGTAATTTAATGACTGCAACCGGTTCAAAATGCTGCTGATGGACAGACACATGCACAGACTCCTTGAGGTGTTCCCACAGCATTTCAACCAGGTTGAGTTCAGAACTTTGACTGAGCCATTGGAATAGCCATTTTTCAGCCGTTCTGTTCTACATTTGCTGCTGCTGTGTGTGTGATCATTGTCCTCTTTAATGACTCAGTTTCGGCTCATCTTGAGCTGTCAGACAGAGCCTCATATTTGACTCTAGAATGCTTTGATATTCAGAGGAGTTTATGGTCAACTCAATGACTGAGAGATGTTCCAGTGACATGATTTGAAAAAAAGATTCCCAATTATCCCCCCACCACAACTGACAGCTGGTATGAGGTGTTTGCTGATATGCTGTAATTGTTTTTCATCAAATTTGGTGCTGTGAATTATAGACAAGCTGTCAAGGTCCAGAGGCAGGTGACTCCGTGGTTAGGTTTTGTTTATTCTTTTTTTTATTCTTTGTCATGGTTTTGGCTTTTGTATTTCCTGTTTTTTAGTTATTCTTTTGCACCTCAGGGATTTTCTAGCCTTTAGGTTTTGTCTTTGTGCCTATGTTGTGTTCCTTGTGTCGTGTTGTGTGTTCGCCTCATTTACTGTTTTATTTGGACAATCCCATGTCAGTGTGTCTAAATTTGCTTCCCCTTGTCTCGTTATGTCTAATTAATCCCGGCTGTGTCTCCTTCCTGTTTCCCATTCCCTCATTACTCCTCCATATATTTAAACCCTGTGTTTTCCTTTGCCCTTTGTCGTGTTGTACCTTCCTATGTGTTTAAGGCTCCCTGCGTTTCTAGTTTCCATTTTTCTAAGTTTAGGTTGTTTTTTGAGCCTATGTTTGTGGAGAATTTTTCCAGCAATAAAGCCTTAAGTTCATCTTTTGTGTTTAAGTTCTGCATTTGGGTCCACCTCCTTTTTGCTGGCCACAGCTTCACATGACACAAGCATCTCCACTTTGATCTCTTCTGTTCACCGGACATTGATCCAGAGGTCTTGTGGCTTGTTTGCATGTAATGTTGAAAATCCAAGCCATACTGAGATGTCCTGAGAGAAAGACTTTCTCCTGGCAGTCCTAAACAAGCCATACTTGTGTTTTGCATTTCCTCTGAGCATTGCACAGTCTATTTACTCCTGGAAAAGACTGGTAACTGTCTTGATTGTTTTCACTTGTGAATAATCTTTCTCACAGTAGAATGATGGATGCCAGCTTGTTTGGAATTAGACTTTTAGCCTTTACCAGATTGATGGCAAGGAATTATTGCATATTTAAGAGTATTGCTGGCATCTATCCTCCTTGGAATTGTGTTTACACACACCTGTCTGCTCCACAGACTCTATGTACAGTATTCAAACCGATGGTCCGATAGATTCCACTCGATAGTGAAATAGACTTCTCTCTCCAACTTGCACGCACAAATCCCCCTTGAGGAAAACAGGGCAGTTTCCTGGACAGAAGAGAGAATTGTAAGAGGCACATACACACAAACACACAAAGACAGAGGAGAGAGAGAGCCAAGTTGGAGAGCGAGAAGAACTTGGAGGGGTACCAGGAGGACTGAAAGACTATGGCAGGTACGCGTGTTTGCTGCTGATCAGTTAACTAACCAGGGCCTGCCAAGAAATTACCCCTCATTTAAAATAAGACAAACACTACAGTCAGCAATCTCCAGTTTAAGCGCTGTTAAAAGCAGCTTTATTAACTATGCAAAAAATATCAATTAATTAAAAATAGATATGTTGGTCTAGCTAAAACTTCACAGCACAGTGTGGAGCACTATTCAGTTAGTATTCACTAATTCTGTGATCACACTCCAAAATCCACTGCAAACGATTCAGGTACCTCACTTGGTGCCACCACAAACCTGACTAGTAAACACAACGGCTGCTACCTGGAAAAACTACAAGGCACAGCAGGGCCAGGTTTAAAATGTCACTGACATAATGTCTAAATGACACAGAAAACAAAACAACAACAACAATCTTTATTTATAGAGCACATTTAAAAACCAGCGGTATACCAAAGTGCTTAACATAAGAGACAGAGAAGTAACACGAGTATTATAAGGCCTTAGCAAAGTATCAAATATACTCACAGGTCAATGCCACTAATACACAGGGGTAATATAAAATACATATCAAATAAAAACATAATAAAAGCACAAGCCATAAAAAATATTTATAAGGAAAAATAGAGTAAGTCTACGAGTCAGGTGCGACAACAAAAAAATAAAAACAGAAACAGTTAAAAACTCTAGTGGATAATAATCAACAAAGAAACAAAGAACAATTAGAATCACACATAGCATTAACAAACATGAATTGCATTCATGCAACAAATATGTTCAATAATTACCCAACACTTAAATACAGCTTTTCTAAGCCCAAAGGAGCACCCATGATCCCATTTGAGTAACTATTCTTAAATAGAATTGCAACCAGCAAAAATAAATAAATATATATGTATGTATATATATATATATATATATATATTAGGGGTGCAACGATACACAAAATTCACGGTTTGGTTTGGTTCGATACTTTGGTGTCACGGTTCGATATTTTTTCGATACAAAAAAAAAAAGTTCATGCCTTTTTAATTTGTCAGTTTTTAAATTTTATGTTGCTGAAACAAAAGTGTAATAAAAAAAATAAAAAAACCTCAGGGCTCACAAAATTTCAAAATCCCTGGTAGCCCTCCGGGACTGGGACTCTTCAGTTTTTGGTAGCCCAAAATAAATTTAAGTAGCCCGAATAAAAAAGAGAGCAACTTTTTGATTTATGTTTTGTTTCCTGTTTTGTTTCCTTTACAATATTATACATTAAAGTATAATATTGTATAATTATATAATATTAACCTCTTATCTTGTGCGCGTTTTTTATTTTGACAGCGAATGCGCACCTGCGGACCACTTATGTGCACCCCTGGTTATATAGCTCATCATATTGCAGCCACAGAAATTCTTTTGTCCATGAAACCATAAAGCTGCACTTTCTTTTTGCCTTATAGTCTGATTTGTCATAACTTTTCTGTTTTGTGGTCACTTCTTCACCCTGACCTGTCTTATTTGGCTCAGCAGAACTAAAATATATATTCTGCTGCTTTTACACACGCACTCACATAACGCTCAGCGATTCTCTGTGCAATCAACCTCTCACATGTTTAAGCTTGCTGCGGGAGATTTCACTTGTCATGTTTCAGAATCAGAATCAGAATCAGAATACTTTATTGATCCCTGGGGGAAATTATTTTTTGTTACAGTGCTCCATTTTAAACCAACATTAAGACAAGACAGACAATACGCTAACTAAGAATAGTACAATATATACATATATATACATACATACATACATAAGTCACTTATAAATAAATATTTGGAAAAGAAACATGTGTAGTTGTAGCAGCAAACAGTGTGTTAAGTGGATGCGTTGTACAGGGAGATGGCCACAGGCAGGAATGATTTCCTGTGTCGTTCAGTGGTGCTTTTCGGTAATCTCAGTCTCTCACTGAACGAGCTCCTGTGACTGACCAACATGTCATGGAGTGGGTGGGAGGTGTTATCCAACATTGTCTTTATCTTGGACAGCATCCGCCTCTCCGACACCACCTTGAGGGAGTCCAGCTCCATCCCCACAACATTGCTGGCCTTACAGATCAGTTTATTAAGTCTGTTGGCATCTGCGACCCTCAGCCTGCTCCCCCAGCATGCAACAGCATAGAGGATCGCACTGGCCACCACAGACTCATAGAAAATCCTCAGCATTTTCTGGCAGATGTTGAAGGACCTCAGTCGCCTCAAAAAATAGAGACGACTCTGGCCCTTCCTGTAAAGTGCTGTGGTGTTTTTAGCCCAGTCCAGTTTATTGTCAATGTGTACTCCAAGGTATTTATAGTCCTCCACAATGTCAACACTGACCCCCTGGATTGAAACAGGGGTCAAGTGTTTCCTGGTCTTCCTGAAGTCCACGATCAGTTCCTTGGTCTTTGCCACGTTGAGCTGCAGATGATTCTGCTCACACCACGTGACAAAGGAGTCGACCACAGCCCGGTACTCTGTCTCATCATCCCTGCTGATGCATCCAACCACCGCAGAGTCATCAGAAAACTTCTGAAGATGGCAGGTCTCTGTGCAGTGGCTGAAGTCTGTGGTGTAGAGGGTGAAGAGGAAGGGGGAGAGGACAGTCCCCTGTGGTGCCCCTGTGTTGCTAATCACCTTGTCAGACACACACTGTGGGAGACGTACATATTGTGGTCTTCCTGTCAGGTAATCAACAATCCAGGACACCAGAGAAGCATCCACCTGCATCGCTGCTAACTTATCACCCAGGAGGGTCGGCCTGATGGTGTTGAAAGCACTGGAAAAGTCAAAAAACATGACCCTCACAGTGCTCGCCGGCTGGTCCAGATGGGTGTAGACACGATTGAGCAGGTAGATGATGGCGTCCTCTGTTCCGAGACGAGGCTGATAAGCGAACTGAAGGGGATCCAGATGTGGTCTTACTATGGGTCGCAGCTGGTCCAGGATGAGCCTTTCCAGGGTCTTCATGATGTGGGAGGTCAGTGCCACGGGCCTGTAATCCTGGGGGCCACTGGGACGAGGCGTCTTTGGTACAGGGACGAGGCATGATGTCTTCCACATCACCGGGACCCTCTGCAGACTCAGACTCAGCATAAACAGTTTATGAAAGACTCCACACAGCTGGGGGGCACAGGCCTTGAGGACAAGGGGACTCACTCCGTCTGGTCCAGCAGACTTGCCTGAGTGAAGTCTCCTCATTTGCATCTCAACCTGGTATTGAGTGAAGGTGATGGGTGGGGGAGGGGTGTCAGGAATCTCACAGGAGGCAACATGTGAAGAGAGAGGCTGGCACAGTGGTGTGGCTCTGGATTCCAGGCTGACTGCAGGTGAGGTTGTGGGGGTGGGAGCAGACACTGTGGTGTCGAATCTATTGAAAAACAGATTCAACTCGTCGGCTCTATTCTCACCTCCCTCAGCTCCCCTGCTGTTGGTTGGCCTGAATCCAGTGATGGTCTTCATGCCCCTCCACACCTCTCTCATGCTGTTCTGCTGGAGTTTCCGCTCCAGCTTCCTCCTGTAATTGTCCTTAGCCTCTCTGATCTTGTCCTTTAGTAACACCTGGACCTTCCTCACCTCCTCTTTGTTGCCCCCTCTGAACAAAGAGGAGGTGAGGAAGGTCCAGGTGTTACTAAAGGACAAGATCAGAGAGGCTAAGGACAATTACAGGAGGAAGTTTGTTTGCATAGTAAGCTAACGATTGATAAGACGATGTCAGAGGAATTGGTGCGCAAATTATCGTCACTCACCAATCAGTGCTGACGCTCTCTATACACAGTTCGCGCGATTGCAAAGTGAAAGCAAAAAACAAGCGCAAATTCAAACGCGATTTCAATATGTCACATATTGACAGTGGCTCACTGATGCCAATGACATAATTACCCAGCTACATTTCCGAAAGAATGCAAAAGCATTGACATATATTTTTCCTTCCTATGATAGCCCGACGGGCAGGGCAGAGACAGATTTTGTTAGCCCGACTGGAAAAATCGCTAGCCCCGGGACGTCGGGCTAGCAATTTTGCGAGCCCTGTATCTGATTGAGGAATCACTCATCTTTGGAAAAGAGAGTTTATTACAGAGAAATGGCTCTTTCCAAAATAAAAGCTATACTATACGCTTCTTCTGGGGTTTATTCTCAGCAGCATATTAAACATATTAGGTCCCCATAAGGAGAATCATGTGCTAACGGCTGTCTAAATGACTCAGGTAAAGTTTGTAGCATGCCTGCTTGTTGTTTTTGTCTGCTTCCACTTGTCTTTTGCACTAGGATGATGTCAGAGTAAATGTGCAGTCATATTCGTTGTGTTCCCACTAGTGCTGTCAGCGTTGATCTCGTTGAAATGACGTTAACGCCACAACACGGCAAATCTCCGTTAACGAGCTACCGCGGATCGCCCCGAGCGTGGGGCTGGACGGCCAACACGTTAACGAGCTAACTGTGCTAACACACTAGTTCCCACCCCATGTAATTGAGCATTGCGTGGCACATCCAACACACTGTTTCACTTTAGTCCATGACGCGCTTACCTTCAGGGTCATTCGTCACATGAAAACCAAAATAGTTCCAAACGCCACATCTGAATGAGGGTGGAGGAGGTTCAATTTGCCATGTTGCAAGGAGAGCTTAACATCTGTCTCGCTAGCTTGCCCTGCGCTCAGTGAATCTGCGTTCGACTACTCCGCCGAGGCTGCACTGTCGAGCGCAGATCCACTGAGCGCTCAACACAGACAGCATCGTCAGAAGGAAAGTTGATAAAATAAATTAAAAATTTTGTATTGTTCGATACATACACTGTATCGAACGGTTCAATTTCGATACGAGTATCGTTGCACCCCTAATATATGTATGTATATATATATATATGCATATGAAAATGGAGGAGTTGTACTTACATACATTTAAGTTGTCCAAGGTCACAGTTTCCTTCCACTAATTGCTATTATATTAATAGCAATATATATAGTTACTATTGTCCTAATGCGTACATGTTATTAAAATTTGGGATATGATAGTTGTATTCATGTATAGCAACTTGAAATGCTCCAAAAAATGGCAATTTTTGTATGGCTTCTTAGGAAGTGCTTTAACATTGATCTGTATAAAGAAAACACAAAGAGTCAAAAGGTACGTCATTAACACCAGTTTATTTTGTTTTTATTTAATTAATTTTATCCTTAAAGTTTATGACATACCTCTATGAAAAACATACAGCCCACAAGTTATAAGTTAATCAGCTATAGTCACTCATCGCATTCATCACTGATTAAACCTCAAAGTATCTCTTATATTACGTATAATACATTTACTGCACATGGCTTAGAGGACTGTATTAAATCAACCTTGTTTCCTGAGCAGGACAAGGCCTACCACACCTGGTGCACTTTTGTTACCTAAGCACCTCCCACTAATACACCCACATTTTTTAATGCATTATGTGGTTATTTTTATTCCTCTCGAACTACTTAAATATTTTAACTGTTTATTGATAGTTTAATTTGTTGTCCAACATATACACAGTGTCAGTTGTGTTCAAATGTGCTGTATAAATACACTAATCTGACCGAATCCTTTTCATTTCTTCATTTTTTCCCCTCTTTCCTTTAACAAGCTGTAGTTTCCCAGCTACTGGTGCTTGGCAGTATACTGAAATGCCATGGGGAAAAAAACATTTAGGATTTTATTGGAATGTTCTTTCAAGTTGCAGTCAGTGGCTTACTTTTGGCATTTACATTTGCTGTTAACATTTTATTCTTAAACATTTTAGAGCATTTTATAGAATTTTAAAATGCACCAAAAACTAAAGTCATAAAGCTTTCCAATGTGATGTGTCAAAGACCGTGCTATGTTTCTAAAAGAGTTGACGCTGAATCAGTCAGTTAGATCCGAATGAGTCATACACTACCTGGCCCTCATTGTTTAAACAAAAAGCACCTCTGTATTGACTTGTTGTTAACTTTATAAGGATGTCAATAGTCATTATCGCTTAGCTTGTCTTGATTATCCTTTGAGCTGTAAAATCAATTAGGCATAATCCAATCCCGTTCTGCAGGTCAAAAGTTCGCGTTGTATGATGATTCACTGTAGAACTCGACCTTGTTTTTTCAACTCTCTTACATTTGTTCCTGTTCAGAGAACTGCAGATATTATTTCATTTTCTGGGCACCCCAAGAATAAATGTAATTTGCTAAATAATGGCATCGTTTCACCTGTTTCTCAGTGGGAGAGTACAGGTCATGCAATACTAATCACAAGGCTAATAACGTTGAATACAGTTGTAAGCAGGAGCTACACAGAATGGCAATGACCAATACAGATGAGCCAGTGTAAGCAAATGCAAACTATTCTTTGCAGAGTTTACAGGTTAAAGGTGAACAACGTGACCTAACTTGCTTTAGCAGCTCACATGGGATAATTGTAAATTTCCATATTCAAGGACAGACTTTCCTACTGTTCCACACTCTCCACATACTCAGCTTATACATTACACCAATAGAAACATATTGAGACTGTTATTCTTTAAGCTCTGTGAATGACTCCATCATTCTTTGGCTGATTATGCGATCATACATGAGTGAGACACAAGAGAGTGTACACAAACAGAACACTAAAGTAGCAATAATACTGTATTGTCTGATCAGGTGTTCATCCTTGACTGAATTTGATGCAAAATTTGATGTGGGCATAAATACCTCAGATAATGCAAAGTGACAATTTGATGAGTGGCTTGGTTTTCCACATTTCTCTATGACCCCCTACAGAGTTAGAAATCAAAGTGCTTAAGAAAAAACATAATCTAACAGGTTATAATTATGTGGACAAGTCTGTAAATGAATAGCACATTGAATTCTTTTGACATCGAAAAGCACAAAGTCAAAACAAATGCATGTAAGCTGTTTGAATAATCAACATGTAACTTTCATGGGGGTGGGGTGAAAAAGCTGTAGGTTACTGAGGAATTGTCCCTGCTGCAGCCCTGGCCTAAGACCTCCATGTCTGTGGATCAGAGTACACTAATTTGATTTCACGGCATGCTGTTGAAGATGCATTAATCTTTCCCAGACCATCATATGCCCCTGAGCAGCTGTAGAAAGAGGGAGAGTGAGACACAGAGAGGAAAGTGGGGTCAGAGCGACGTGCTTCCCATGCTAACAATGTTCTCCTGCCAACAGAAGCGCATCCCTCCAGGCAGGCCATGTAAACAGTGCACACCATCTCTAAATCACACTCCCACCCTCAGAGACTTTCTAGACTCTCTGTCCTTTTTCCATACATCCCTCCCCCTGTCTGTAGGTTCAGACAAGAGTTCAGTTGACTTGTTTTGGTGATACCACAAAAGTTTTCTTGTCACCTGTGTTATTTGCTTTTTGTTAACTGGGTTTTTTCTTTAAAAAAAATAAAATCTGGAAAGATTTTATCACCTCCCTAACATTTCACTAATCACTCCACCCATGAGTTTATCTTTTAAAGATGCAAGTTTTTATGGATGTGACAATAGTGCTGATAGTATTAGTATTCCATACAGGACATCTCTATCTCCTTACACAGTCTGGACCCTATAGGTTGGCCCTGAGACAGCTGTGTGCAGTGATAAATTGTGTCACATAATCAAAGCTAATCCATAGCTGCAAGGCAACTCCTATTATCTTATGTTACAGCAAAGTGGAAATAAAAAGCTCTATCAATGAGCAAATGTCCCCAAGTCAATTTTGGTCAACAGAAATCAAAGAAAACAGAGAAAAAAAAACACAGAGAGGGAGGAGATAAAGGGGACCACCACAGAATCTTTCTTGCTGTTAACCTCCACCCACCTCCTGTCCCATTGGCCTACCCAACTGTCATCTCACTCTGGGGAGCAGCACAGCTCTGCCAACAGCTTTCTTGTCTTGTTCTATTGATCCATTTTAACACGCAGTGGTGAGCGCATCAAACGCTGTGTGCCATGCAGGATCCATACCCCCCTCCCTTCACGGTTTTCAAAGGAAATGATGAAGGCATGAAAATATGAAAATGCTCTTCACAGGGGTCTGTGAAGGAGGCAATTTCCATCATGCCCATGTCTATTTCCTATGTAGAGGAAAATAACACATTTCTCTGATGTTTTCTGCACACAGAGCAGCAGTGACTCTACTTCTGCTGAAGCTTACAGAGAGAGTAGAACAGACTGGGGGAGTATTAAATTACTGAGGAGGCTGACATTTTTTTAAACTCTTTATTTGGTTTACACCCCTGGGGTATGTAATCATAGCCACAGCAAATCCTTGGATTGGCTTATTAGCATATTCATATATCATGACTTATTTGTTCACATAAAACTTTGTGGTTGTCCAAGATAAGCATTTTAACTGGTTGTCTGATTACAACAAAATGTTATATACTGTACTATGCTTTGGAAGGTTAGAAAATGCTGTGGAACCACCGCGAGTATTTTATTTTTAGACATTTTCCTTTTTACTTTGTTGTAGAGAAATAAAAATAGCAAGGTGTAAAAAGTAAAATGTGACCCACTGCAGATAAAGCTGACATGTTGAGAAAAAACTTGTTTGAATTCTTTTGACATCGAAAAGCACAAAGGTGCTGTAAGTATTTATATTGAAAGGTTGCTCAATGTTAAACAGCTATTTTCTGTCCCAAGTCACATTTTCCTGTTTCCAGGCTGGTTTTTGATGTCATTCAGCTGTCTCTTTAGAGAGTCTCTGTCCTGTGGACAGAATCCAACTGCTTCGGCTTGGACTGCAGCTGGCCAAGTCTTGTTCTGCTTTGCAGCCACTTTGTAAGAGTGGCCCTTGAGCTTGCCACCAGAACATAAACTATCAGTTCTACATGATAGATGACAAACTCAATTGGGAAGCACTTTAATGACATTTAGAGAATTAAAACAAAGGTTTTCAGGCTTCAGGTAGGGGCACTGAATGAGCTGGCTAGCCAGTTAGCAAAACTTGTATCAAACAAACAAAAAATCAAAAACAAAGAAAAAAAAGCTATTGAAATGACAC
Source organism: Maylandia zebra (assembly GCF_041146795.1). Lineage (NCBI taxonomy): Eukaryota > Metazoa > Chordata > Actinopteri > Cichliformes > Cichlidae > Maylandia > Maylandia zebra. The sequence goes on from NC_135186.1 coordinate 30,195,301, forward strand.
CTTTTAACCCCATATCTGCTCTGCTAGTGCACTATTAGGATCTAATAATTCCGACAATGGGGACACCTATATTGTTCCCCTCTTGCATATTGCAAGTATATTTATGCAAAAGTACAAAATTGATATTTTTCAATCTATTCCTTTAAAGGAACAATACACTTTGATGGATGGATGAATGGAAAAATGGGTGATTATTTGATACCTTTACATTAAAAAAAATATCACTGTGTGACTTTGGTTTAACGGAATTCTTTCCTAAGTAAAGATTTTAATACATTCTCAAAAACTCACCATTGCTCTTTTTAAATAACCACGATGCCCTGGGGGGATCGTGTTGTTGTCGGGGAAAGTGAAGTATTCACTGGATAAAAGCTATTTGCATGAAGGAAATATACCCATATTAGAATTTGATGAGCTGCACTTGCTTAGTAAATAAATGAATTAATCCTGTCTATTGTCCTTGTGATTTATTCAGCTAGTGTCCTCACTGGAGACTAGAAGTTAATTAAGATCATAGTGAAGGATGCGGTTCTGTCTAGCTACTCATAAAGATATTGTGTGTGGAGCAGCAGTCCTCGGTTTGACTGCAGTTTACACGTACACTTCTTTTATCTAAGATTTTCGTGCTATTTGGAGATAATAGTAATTTGATTGTAATAATTGAATTAATCATCACCAATTGTACATTGGAGCAACAGTAAAAAACAAAACAAAAAAAACCTCCATCCCAGTGTGATCGGTCATATCTGATCTGATATATCTGTGGGAAAACAGTTTTTCAATTATCACCTAAAAATTAGTTTTAATGAAAAATAGCTTTCATTATTTTCACAGATTCAGTTCTCCTGCTCAGGTGAATTGAATCTATGATTTAATAGCAGTGCCTTTGGTAGACAGAAGGTTTTATAGAATAACACCAAAACCACTGGTGTAAATGAAGAGAAACTGCTCTGTTTGCTAACATTTATATTCATGTAGGTGTTCTTTCCTTTATGTAATAAGAAGACTTTTACACTTTGAGATGATAAAATAATAAAAAATATATCCTAATAGTGGGCAACTTGTTTTAATAAAACAATAACTGCATTCTCATTCTCAACAGATATTAGTGAGGTGACTTTTCAAAACATTATTGTAGCAATGATTTGTGTAGTTTGCAGTTGTCGTACAGTGCATACATATTTCACCTTTCAGCTGATAGTTTTCCAAAGCAGGTGTTTTTTTTTTTTTGCAACAGCAAAAACAAACAAACAGGAAAGCTGTACTTTTAATTTGAATATTTTTTGTCTTTGCATTTATCTTTGAAGGTAGTGCTCATATGAGTGAAATGGTTAAGGTAGAGTTTTAAGAACTGGAGATTTCCACAAGCACTTAAAAGGACTATCAAGAAAAACCCGTGAAATCCGCTTTGCTGACAATTCCATTAGCATACTACACATTGAGATTTTAAGCAATTACGACAAATGAGAAAGCCAATGTAGTTAAAGCTGTGGGGCCCTGTTAAGGCATCTATAACATGACGGCAAGTTGTACTAACATGAATTGACAGCCACATAAAAACGGGAAGAACGTATTTGTTGGTCGAAGATAGTAAAGGTGTATCTGATTTCTTTACTGGGACAGACCATGAAAGAACTCGAGCTCATACTTGGCTTAGATCAGCTATACAGTCCTTTTCTCATTCCCAGCACATGTACTGGTTAATGTATTTTATTTAACTTATACCTTCTACTGCACGTGCGTTTTGCTTTTTCAAGAAAAGAAGAAAAACATGTTTATTTTTTTTATTTAAAATCTTATGACAATATTGTCCTGTCTTCCTCCCGTCACCCCAACCGGATGTGGCAGATCGCCATTTGTCAGGGACCAAGCAGTAAGGCATAAAGCACACAGGTGTTTAATTTAAAAAAAAAAAAAGGGGGTTTTATTGACCCCAAAATATAAAAAGATACTTAACAAAGACAAAAAACCTAAACAGGCAGCCAATAAAAGAGGTCAACTCAATAAACTAAACTCAAGATAACAATTAACCAAACCTCAAACAACCATAAGACAAACTAACCTGCTGAAATGACACACGAGGGAACTTAAATACTGGCTTAGCTAAACCAAATGTCACACAAAGGGGAAAGCATGGCTGCCATATAACCAACTACTACAAAACAATTAAAGAAACTTGAAACACCCCCCAGGCAATGAAGCATGTGGTTTCATCCAATGAGGCTGTCAGCAGTACTACAGCTCCCCCAGCCCTTTGCCACACCTTTTGCCAACCAGGAAGGAGAAGCCAAACCCCAGGTAACTCAAGCAAAGAAAGATTGATTAATATAACATAAAACAAAACTTTAACCTTGTAGTGTTAATATGTGTGCACGCCATATAAACATTGGAAGGTGTGATGAAAAAATAAATAAATTTAATAAAGAAATAATATTGGACAATAAGTCAGATATATTTAAAGTTGACTGCAAAGCAAACTAAAGTGAAGCAACTAATGGTGAGGTGTGGCGCTTACTCTGTGTGGCTTGCCATCACACCGCCCCTCCCTGAGCCTGGTTCTGCTGGAGGCTTCTTCCCGTTAAAAGGGAGTTTTTCCTTCTCACTGTTGCCAGTGCGCTTGCTCACTGGGGGGCCACGTGATTGTTGGAGTTTTTTCTGTTTCCTTTGTATTATTTTGGGTCTTGGCCTTACAATATACAGCATCATAAGGCAACTGTTGTTGTGATTTGGCGCTATTTAGATAAAAGTGAAGTGAACTAAACTCATTTATTCAAATCGTTTATATTACTTTGGAAGTAAATCTTAAATAGATTTGTTTGACATTTGGTGGGGGAGAACAGCCTTAGTTGCACTTCCTGAACTTACGGCTGTTTCAGCTCCTGCTCAAAGCAGGTGGACACTTCTTACCAGAGACAATGAATGACTCTATATAACATGATCAGCCCTGCTCATTGTTGGTGCCTCACTGGTAGATGTGTATGTGGATATATATGATTGGTTGTTTTGTAATTTTTCTACTCTAAATCTATCCTATCCTATTTTTAATAATATAATGATGAAAGCCAGCTTAGCAAAGTTGTACTAAAACATTTGACAGATTTTCGAGCGCCGTGTACCACATAAAATTGTTTCAAGGTCAGTTAAAACAACCAGAATTCCTACATAAGGCACACGGGATTATAAGCGGCACTGTCGATTTTCAGAAAAATCAAAGGATTTATTTTAAGTGTGCCGTATTTTCCACACCACTAAAGTTGCAGCATTTTTACAAACCAATTCTGGTTCATCCATTTCATTCAACGATCCGCTTTCGCCCTTCTCATTTTTGCGCCACGTACGTATGAAAACAAAGGTACTGCGCATGCGTGTTTTACCCATATTCTATCGCAATATTTAATTTTCTTATCGTTGCCCGACATTATACCGGTATTACTGTGAACGGTATGATATGGCCCAGCCCTACTGCATGGACCATGGAAGTAGGTGAAATTGTGCCAAAAACCACTTTTTTTTTTTAAAGTATTCTAACTCTTTTAGCAAACCTAACCAAGCAGGTCCCAGTCATAATCTGTGATGACCCCAGTGATGTAGCCAAAGAGAAAAACAAAACATGACTTTTGAAATCCATCAATTATACTTTTTGTCTACTCCATAACAGTACTTGGAAGAATAAATTCTAAAAAAGACAAACAAAAAATACTGTTGATGACTTAGCCCTCATGGGGTCAACCAGGCAAAGGGAAGCAAAACCTAACAGTAATTGAAACACCCCGCCTCCCTATGTGGATGTTGGGGCTCTTTCAACCAGGAGCGGCACAGATGCCAAAGGACAGCGTTCAGCATCTAAAGCAGCTTTAACAGAATGGCAGTATTTGACTCCCTGAATGATGAAGGGTTGGCTTTTTTGTTGGTGCCAGCTGAGTAAAAGCCCCAAACCTGCTTGATAGTACAACAGCTGCTCCTGGGGGCTACACATGAATATGTCAACAGACTCTTCCAGCCCATTTATTTGATTTATCCTCCTTTTTGCAAATACTGCTTATTTATTTGTCTGTTTGTTTGTATTTATGGAAATTAACTTATAAGGATCTTGTTTATTTGAAAACGTTTTAGCAAGTTGCTCCATGTAAAGGCTGCTTGAGTCAGTAACCCAACAGCAATGGCAATTTCATTTATTTGGCACATTTCATTATGTGTAAACTCAATGTGCTTAACACAGGTGATAAAAAACAGTGTAGCTTTAGAATGCCTTAAGGCAGTGAAAACTGGAGTAAACTGAGTAAAAGGAAACAGTATTATTAGCCTGATTATATGTAACTGCACAAGCCACCATCATGTTGTTTGAATTAACATGTACAGAAAAAAGTCCCGATCACTCTGTGACATGTGGCCTCTAGTGCTTTAAGTTTGTTTTTATAAACTGTTTACCTTTAGAGTGATGCCACTTAGTTGTCATAAAAGATAAAAGATATCTACATCTGTCTCTCTTCCCTTGATTTTTTTATTTCAAAAAGAGCTTTAGGTAATAAATGCACTCATACTATCTAAAATCTAAAGCTGCATGCTCCCATAGGTCCTCATTACTGCCTGAATTTTGTATGTCTTGTTTTTTGCTGTGCAGAACTCACCAGATCCAATAATAGATGGGCCCCAAGATGTTTCAGAACATTACAGTATATTTAATTCATTTTTTTATTATGAATATCTGTTGGTACCACTGCTGGCCATGTCCCCCAGCAGCTATTTAAACGACTTAATAGCCAGGCACAGCAGCTATATTTCACATATACTTCTTTCCTGTGTACTTACAGAGGCAAGCAGTAGAGGCACAGCAGTGATTGAAGTGAAGCCCTTAGTGGTGACAGTTCCAGCCTTGATATTAATGGAAGCCCACATAATTGCGCAAGCCATTAAGGAAGTACAGATGCTATCAGGGAGTGCACACATCGTTATTTCTCAGTGTAACACCTCATTAATATTTGTTGTTTTTTAATTTTTTTTCTCCACCTCCCTCCTACTTTGAGAGGATGAAGGGAGGACTGGATGCTGTGCGAGATAGAAAATGACAGCGAGATGAATCTTCCTGACTCCAGGCAGATGTTTCCTGTTAAGCATTCAAATTAGAGGCACACCTTGATGAGAGCTTCAACAGGACACCCAGTAGAAATATTTTGGTAGATCATAAAATAGATGTAGGCATCCTCATCGCATGACTGAAACTTCCCTGAGTATTTCAAAGGTCAGATGGCTAAGAGCGAGGTGTGATCTATTCAGAGCTGGCAGAAACAGCAGCATCCCTCTCTAACCTTTTACTACTCAGGTCATTGTTGGGTTTGTTGTCACCTCCGGTCTTTTTTACAGTCTCTGGAAACATCAAGTGTTGGACCTGAAGTGTTGAACTGGCAAACATGGCCATGCTGTAAATATTTTACTTGCAATGTGTCACTTGTTCAATTTAGCTGATCTTTAGTAATTAAAAAGATGCTCTGATGATACAGATTCTCTCATGCAGATTTGGTTATTGAACTAGAGCAATGATGCTGGAGAAGCGGTTGACCTTCGTGTATACCTGAAGGAAAATGATCTCAAGAATAAAACTAGGTCTGATTTCAATTAAGCACACTGCCACACTTCCTGTATGATTTGTGTGTATATCAGAGTTAGCTAATCACCCCACATCATTTAGGATTTAGGATATTTATCAAATAATATTTAGAACATACCTGTTCAAAATGCCAGATATACAGTAGATGAAAAGCTCTCTTTCCAAGTACTTGCTAAAATTGTACCAAATAGACAATTAGCCATGGTTGCTAATTAACCAAATACATATATTCCTGAATTAATTTAGAATAACGTTAATTGTAAATTTTTAATTCCAGAGGTCATGACAACTGATCAAACATAGAACATTAAAATAATTCCAATCTAATCCATTGACAAGGTGTCCAAATATATTTGAATATAATGTTTTCTGTTTTATATCCATGTGGGCATCGATTGATGGATTGACCTCAATCATTCATCTATTCTATTGTTCTATTTTTTGCTCTTTTCTATTTTTTCCCGTCGAGGAAAAAGCTGTTCCATTTACCAATGTTGCAGGTATCTGGATCCAAACTTCGCAGCTGCTCCAGGATGAAAATTTCCAGTTTGGCTGTTGCAGAATTTCAGGGTGGCTCTTGTTGACTTTAATCGCCACGGCTTGGTTGGTTTCTGTGTTACGACATTTGGCTACAAACCAAAGCCCCCTTCTCCAAGGAAAGCCTCTACCTCGTGGTGCTTTCCCAAAATGCTCCCTTCAAATATTTCGGGCTCATTTGAGTTGAAGGATGGGCTCACACTAAATCTGACCCTAATCAACTTAATATGAATCAATCAAAGAAAATTTTGTTTTGGAGAATTTTGAAATGATGAAACTGACAATTATGAAACATTTTGTTAGTGTATTTATTTCTTTTTTCTTTTGCATACCATGTCTAGCTTTTCTGTATATGGTCATGATGTAGATTTGGGAGCAAACAAGAAATCGATTAAAATGTTCTGTTTTATTTTAACAATCATTAACTTCATATATTCATATTTATACAAGCAGTGCTTTTATACCTGTGTGTGTGTGTGCGTGCGTGCGTGCGTGTGTGCGTGTGTAGGTGTGTCATTAATAACCTTTCTGTGTGGAACTTCAGGAAGCAGTTGCTGGTAAATGTGAGGTGGACATCACATTTCTGACTTTTGGAGTACCATTGAATTCCTGTACTTTCTGCACCCCTTTGTAGTCCTATCTATGTTCCTAACACACACACACACCAACACAGATGTGCACATGCCCTCCTTTACATGCACATACTATTGCTTACCCACACACATTACTTGAGTCTTACCTGAACTGACCCCTGACCTCCTAATTGCACCTCAAAACTGTTTCTGGGTCTATTTCAGTTTAAACATGGATTAAAAAAAAAAGAAGGATTTTACGTTCCTGTTGGGGAACCATCAACATGCTGCTGTGTTGTTACCTACACTTACATAACAAGCACACAAAGAGCTTTGCTTATGTTTTAGACTCCAGCCACCACTTTTATTCTTAATTATGTACAAAATCTTTCACATTAAAATTAACACAGGTTTTAGTCTTTGTAGGATTGATTTATACAAGGCAAATTTTTCCTGTAAAAAGAGAACACATATTGTTAATATAAACAAAACCGCGGTTACCTGATTTAAGATCTAGTTTGCTCTCTCGTTTTTACATTTCTTATTACATAACAAATCCATGCTTCATTATTCTTAATTTGTGTTGTTCTTCCATGAAAATACATGAATTAATCTTATTTTCTACTTTAAAAAAATAATTTCAGTTCAAAACAATAGCTAAATGGGTGATAATTTCCATTTAAATTTAATTCAGAAGTGTCATCAAAGAAGAAGAGATATACAGATACATAAGTGTTTGTGTTTGATAGTTGCAGTTTGGCACATCAACAGTTCGTATAGGCAACAAAAGAGTTAAGCTGCTGTAGTTGGACACTGCAGAGGTAGTTACATTTGTTGCACTTCCTATGACCCCACAGTTTCCCAAGACACATTACAAACAAAAGTAATAGTAGTAAATACTAAAGTCATAGTGAATGTAAAACTCCTTGAAACCATGAATTCAGGAAAGTAATCACAGGATTCTCAAGAGTACAGAGAGGATTACTGTCATACTTTTATAAGGCATCACCTAAAAAAAATCACATCCATAACAACCAATTAACTCATATGAAAAATAGATGAAATGAGTAAGATTTATGCAAAGATTCCCTACATGTTTCAGCAGTCGTGATGCAATAATTTATTTAAACAGAGAGCTCAAGGAGAAATGATTGAATGTATTAAACATCTAACCCATAATCTGCAAAAGATTAAAAATTACACATAATGCCCAGTATGTAAACCAAATGCTGCAAATAATTTTTCATTGATTACCGACCATGGTGGAGGATCAATATTCACCCTTTAATAACCTCAACTTGGGCATTCCCACTGCTTGTGTGGCAATCCCACATAGAAACATTACTGTAATATATAGCTTTGTTTACAGTTAGAACCCTTTGTGCCACTACAGTTATTTATCTCCACCACTTTATTACTGTTATTTGCAATGAGGTAACTACTTCAAGGCAGTTTTCCAGCTTCTAACTAGACCAACTGGGAATATGTTTGTTGAGAATGATATGACTGGGACACATCACCATCACTCCTCCCCAAATTACTGTCATGTTATAGTGCTCCAATATAATTACTGTATATGAATAATGCTGTGCAATATCGCTTTCTAAATGAAGCAGGCCTTAAATTGGCCCCTGAAGGAAGTCTAAGTCGTTGAAATTGAGAAAGTATTTGATGAACTGGTCTAAGTTTTATATTGTTTCGACTTGCAAATCCAGTTTTCCTCTGTATATACTACTTGACAACAAACCAACCTAGGCCAAGTGTGGTAATCTATTGGAAGCTGCTTGGGAACACTGTAAAATAACAAAATAGGACTTAAAGTAATCAATAATATGATGCGTATTTTTCTTTTAAGATTAAGGTTCAACATACAATGCATTAGATACAAAATAGTACATTTTTTATTCAAGTCATGTTTATGATTCACTCTCGGAGAAAATAGTTGCTTTGTATTTAATTTCGCCAGTGTCGTCACAGTACCCTTGCTTGCAGATCCCTTCCCAGACGCCTTAACGCCCACTCACATCCTGGGCCAGCTGACCTCAGGAATTCGCATGATAAGGTGGGGCCAGGTTTCACAATGAGCTCACCCGAAACTCTGGCTGATTGGGACCCACGCCCAGTTTCACACCTTGGCTCAGGCGATTAGAGGATCATCAGGGGGTCCTTTTGTACCTCTGTGGGGGGTCACTCCCACTAGGTTTATATCTGGGACTCTCCACCATTTGACCTTAGAACTGAAGAAGCTTCTCGGATGAGAGGTGAAACGTCTTCAAGCAACTTAAAGAAGTCCAGACGCTTTTCTTTGCAAGCTCCTTTGACTACGATGACCTGGATGACTGAGAACCTTCACAGACACCTTGCTTGCATCCTTTACTTATTCCTCTGAATAGCATTAAGAAAGCTTGGATGTCCTCAATGATGGTGGTCTAGATTGATTTCCAGGTCAAGCGGAGAATGGAGGACAAAGAAAAAAATAGAATACGAAAAATGAGATGCACTAATAACTTGGCTGAAGCTGAAAGAAGTCAAACTAAGTTTTAGAAAAAGTTTGTGTCGTCAGGGGCCAAGCTTACATCAGATAGACCTTGTTCTGTTCCTCCTAGTTATTAACTTAATACATGAAGGTAACTTATCTTATCTCGAAATGATGTGAAAGCCTCTGCACATTATCTGTGTGGAGAAAACTGCCTTTAGCTTCTTGTGAGCACAGGCATATTATCCCCAAGGGTTGATTAGACTGACCTAGTGACTTCGGGATGATTATTGGCATAACTATTATAGCCAAAATATTTAAATTGGGCTATTTCAGAATTTGCTGCTCCCTGGGGATATCACACCACCTGTGTCTGCTCCTCAACGCCTCAATCCCTGTGGGGCTGAAACCTTCACCAAACACAGGCCAGCAAAATGCAAACAGACTAATGAGGGATTTATCTTCTTCCCTCCTTTTAACTCATACATCCCAGCTCCACTTCTGCCCTGTATTAGCATGGTTTTGTCCACACTGAGATCATAATCCATTTGTATGTCCTTGAATGTAGCACAGTAAAGTCTTTTCTGTCAACAGCCCTGAAATCACCCCAAGTGCTCAGCAATCTAATTAGAATTATTCTTCCTTTCCCTCGCAGTGCCATCCGACCAGCTTTGTGGGGGGTTGTTAAGCATGTATTACTCCCTGTGGGTGGCTTGCCACAAAGAGACGGCAACACCCCATCAGAAGAAATATTATACAGTGCCTTCATTACCCTGTGAACCAGCAACATTTCCCACAGCTAATAAGTAGTATAAGAAATACTTTTGGTTTAGCTTAAACAGTGTTTCTTTCTTTTCTGTCTTTCTATTTTTTTCCTTTTTGGTGGCATTTGGACAGATGACATGTATTTCATGTAATTAACGTGCTATATTTTTTGTCACAAACTCAAAGCAATTTGAAGTAGAAGTTCATGTTTCAAGAAAACATCAATTACAGTCTTTTTAATAGGAAACTCATGTGAGCATCCTGAGACAGGGATGAGGAATTCTCTCCACAGTCATCCTAAATATCTTTGCACTCTTTATCCACTTCCATTTCCTCTGTTTCTCTTCCCCTCCCTCTTCATTTTGTTCCCCTTTCAAATATCCATTCTTTCTAATTGGATCTGATGAGGATGGGGACTTCATTACCGGCTTGCAATGAATTATTATGTGGTGTAATTGGCCCTCCAGTCCCATAGGAGGTGCCCTGCTCCAGCTGACTCAACTGGAGGAGGCTCTTCTGGCCCAGGTGGAGGCTTTTGTACAGCTGAGGTCGAACTTTATCTCAGTAGATCAATTTGTCTTTGTGTCAGAATTTCCAACAGATTCTTACTGGAGTTGTTCGAAGATGAAATTTAATGGGTCTTCAACAGATGCTTTAGAATTGCCCATATTTATAGTTTCAGAAAACTAATGATCAAAATCTTTCTGTTCCATAGTCATGAGTTAATTAACATGTGTTAATGACTTCTGAGATGCTAATTGAGAGACAGTGTTTACACCACAATAAGCAATGCATTCAGGCGGCCGAAAAGAGCTCATGACTGATGTATGGCTGGCTAGTGGTGCATGGCCCACATGACTCTCCAAAATATATATTTAATAAATCATGTCATTCTGTCAGAGTGACTGATAATTACCCTAAAGACACTGAAAGATTATCAGATGTTTTCCTGTTTTACTCATTGCAGCTATGGCTGTATCCTTTCTCATTTCAGCAGATTAGCAAACAATGCAAGCAATGTGGTCCTGGAGAAAAAAAAAAACCTAATGTTGATTGTTAATTGAAAAATTAGAAAGTCAATCAGAGGCTAGAGATCTAATTAAACTGGAATGGAAATCCTGCTACAGACTCAATTGCTCTCTCCAATTTATAATCTCCTGAAGGTTCTGATTTGCCTGGTAAGTGAATGCAGCTCTCCTCTGTGTGATGCTAAAATACAATTGGCTTTTCTAGCTTAGCCATCTGACAGGCTGATTTGGATTCAATCACAGTCCCTTCTCTGGCTGTGAAAAAGATGAAAATAATAATCTAAAGTCATTATGCGGATGGGAAGTCTCTAAACAAGGACAGACCTGAGTATCTGCTTCTCCCCTGAGAAGCCCATGTGGAGTCATTTTCTAATTCAGGCCCGAAGCTTACAGGATAGAGTAAGCAGTGGAGTCTGCTCTGAGCTGGCATGCTTGAGCAATGCCTCAAATGTCTTAGTTAAGGACAGCACATTATTCTTTAAGGAACTGATGGCAAAATGAAGATGTCACTTATGACAAACTAGTCTGAGTGCACTGGGTTGCTGCTCATCAGTTATGTTGTCAGAATCTGAGGTAGCTGTGCCTGAAATCTCTTGCAACCTATGAAGACTGTTGCCTCCACTCACATCATTGTTTACCTTACAGTTAGTGTTTCTTGTGGAAAGGGACGGGCAAACCTTGTTAATTATAAATAACAAGAGCCAGATAATGTAAAGAGATTCTGAAACCCAGCAACGCTGTGTCTGTGGGGGAGTTCTTTGACAAACACGTGAAAATGAAAATTCTCTTAGCCACATGTAATCTATATTGGCTGTCTCTAATATGTTATGGGATTTCATGGATGCTGACTGCAGCAATTTTTATTTCTGCCCAAACATTTTTCTTTCTGCCTCCCGGTGATCATTACAGAGATCCATGGAAATGACTGATTGAGGGTTGTTGAATATGTGAATTGTCAATAATCAAACCCATGCCACAAAAATATTCACCATCCGACTTTGAATTTAATTTGGCAAAAAAAAAATCCTAATTCTACAGCTGCAACAATAAAAATGTCTTTGCTAAATACCAGCATGAGCATTGCCATTTCAAATAGGGCAACTAGCTAAAAGCACTAAGAAGTACTGTCTCACAAAGCCAGTAATATGGCTGCACACTGCTTTTATGGCTACTGATCGTGATGGCGTCACCAGTGTTGGTAAGGTTACTTTTAAAATGTATTCCATTACAGATTACCCCAAAATGTATTTTGTAACGTATTCCGTTACGTAGTCTGAATACTTTGGATTACCTATTATATTATCATACTTTTTACAACTACATGAATGTTCTATTGCTGTGTGAATTATTACTTTTACTGAAGGTTACTCGCCATACCAATACCGACGAAAAAAGTGTACAGGCGAGTCTTAATAGCTTACTTCAGGCACTCTTTTTGGCTGCAGTGGTTATTATTATGTTTGCATGCTTCCATCTCCCGTTTCTGGTCGGTGACAACTTGTACTTTTCAACTATCCTTTTTTTCCCTCCCTGGCGCTCACAAACACATAACAAGTATGGCAGTCCATTCTCCCTGCAGCACGGACTACACCGCCCATGGGGCTACATTCTTTAGGGCTATGCCTGTAAAACTCTGCCTATTGCCTTCATATTAAATCATTTTTGTGAATAATTTTTTTAATATTTCTTCATGTCGTTATGCGGGTCACAAGTAGGGGTGACATAGGCCGCGAGATTGAGACACAGGCATTAGAGCCTCTTAATACGTGTTTTGTTTGGGGTGTGGAAACCAAAAATAGAGAGGGTGTAGCCGAACATATGAAACAGGAGAATACCGCCGTGTAATCCCTTTATTTCAGCAAAGTAACTGTATTCTGAATATCACCTTTTTAAACGGTAACTGTAACGGAATACAGTTACTCATATTTTGTATTTTAAACAGGTAACGGCGGTACATGTATTCCGTTACTCCCCAACACTGGACGTCACTCATATGAAAAACATGAAAATTAGCATGTGGAGATGTACTGTTTCATAATGAATAGAATTAAACAAAATAAAAATAAAAATATTCAATAAAGTTTGAGGGTATTCTGAAAAGATATCCCCAGATGAATGATATCATTTAAATGCTATCTATTTCACAAAAGGAGCATAGAGCTCCTCTCTGTGCTTTATTATGTAAAAAGCTCTCTGCAAACAAACTGAACAGTCATTTGTTCAGTTTGGAGTTGGCTCCACTAAGCCATTTATCCCCTCTCATTATCTAAGGCGTTCTCTTTCCCTGATGGGGAAGGCAAGGGCAAACGTTCACCTTCGCATCCCTACTTGATCTAGTTCTCCTAGGTTGACAGACAAAGGCTAAAGCAGGACAGACTGGATTTTCTCTGCAGCATGTCTTTATAATCCTACTTTGAAACATCCAGGATGATCTGTCTCTTTGAAAACAAGACTGCAGGTTCATAGAAAAATATATATTTAAATCACAATCTGATTTGAGTGACGTTAGTTTTCAGAACCAACCTGCAATTCAGGTTTTGATTGGTGGATTGTTAAGCTTTTTCAGCTTTTTTCTTCAAATACACTTAGACATAAATTATACTTGTGCTGTCCAGACGTACTAGTTTGTAGAAAAAACTTTTAAATTGCTATCAGCAGAAATGGCAAACATTGTGCTTCTGGTGATATTATACAGTACTCAGAGTAGTCCAAGCTACCTTGGCTGTGCCCTTGTCTGACTTGGCACATTTTTACACCAGGTGCCCTTCCTGACCTGATGCAGCCTTCAAGAAATCTGAATCTCTTCCTGGGATCAAACCAGGGCTCTTTTGCTCACTGGACAAACATGTACACCACTTGGCTATGGAAGGGCAGAATACAGCACTAAGGATTTACAATTCATTTAAAAGTACTACTTTAAAAAAACCCCATCTCATATTAAGTAAAATGAGCTTTATCAAGGCATCTCTAAATTCTATTAATTTTCAAGATATACGAGCAATCTCTGTGTTCTTTCCCTGCCTATTTTTCCTTTTCTCTTCTTTGCTGGCTGCATATAGTGTCTACTTCAATTACTGTAATTTTTAAAATAATTTATTGTTTTATTTTTTTTCTATAGTACCGAGTCTTGAATGGATTTCTAAAAATTTTCTTGGCACTCCAGCCTCTTAAGTGGATTGACTTGTGGCTATTATAGAAAAAGAAACTGCTTGTGTAATAGTCCTTTAAGAAGCCATTAGGGAGTCAACAGTAATAAATTATGAACAATACTGTAATGAGCTTCCAAGATAGAAACCTCATAGAACTTATTAATGATGACTGGTCACAGACACTTAATTTGAAGCATTAACTCTCATTCATTTGTTAATATTTATCAGAATTGGGGGGTGTATAAAAAATGACTTTGAGGAGCCGAAATGTTATTAAGCTCGGAGCTGAAATTACTTTTGCTGCCTTGCAGGGCACAGGACTCTTGAGTCTTCAAATGAACTCCCTCGCTTTAGAGTTAGGAGGAGTTCAACCTTATCCACTGTCTAGTACTCTACATGTGCTAGTCTGAACCTTGGAGAGAAAATGAGACCAAAAAAGTGAAACAGAATAAAAATTTCTCCAAGTTTGTACATATTATTTTCACAGCCTTGCTGCTGGGTAGGAGGCTACACAAGCGACCTTTGAACAGCCTGAGGGATGTCAGACACCTCAGCACTCCCAGCAGAGTTCTGGTGCCTAAGAATTAAAATCATTTATAGAGCGTGGAGTAAGGACCAAGGAAGAGAAGGGTGACGGAGATAAACAGTAGGGGTCAGAGTCTTACTTCACTCTCTGGTGGCCTATCTCCCTATGTCTGATTATCCTGTGGGATCACCGGCTTGCCCCCGCTCTTTCTGATGCTTTGTCCAGCAGCTGTGTGTGACAAGGCCTAGAGAGAAGGGCGGGGCAAAGTCACTCCCATCTGGTACAGTCGGATCAGCTTGGTCTGAGATGCGGGTGTGGGGGTCATGTGTCCCTCTGCATCAGTGACAAGACTGTTCTGCTAGTGATGACACTCTATCCACTGGGGAAGAATGTTTTCTTCGCTTGAAAGAAATAGGACAATTGCGTTACTTTTTTGTGAGTATTTTTTTTTAACACAATAAAGAAATTCCTTATCAGGTTAAATACAGGGAGTGCAAAATTATTAGGCAAGTTGTATTTTTGAGGAATAATTTTATTATTGAACAACAACCATGTTCTCAATGAACCCAAAAAACTCATTAATATCAAAGCTGAATGTTTTTGGAAGTAGTTCTTAGTTTGTTTTTAGTTTTAGCTATTTTAGGGGGATATCTGTGTGTGCAGGTAACTATTACTGTGCATAATTATTAGGCAACTTAACAAAAAACAAATATATACCCATTTCAATTACTTATTTTTACCAGTGAAACCAATATAACATCTCCACATTCACAAATATACATTTCTGACATTCAAAAACAAAACAAAAACAAATCAGCGACCAATATAGCCACCTTTCTTTGCAAGGACACTCAAAAGCCTGCCATCCATGGATTCTGTCAGTGTTTTGATCTGTTCACCATCAACATTGCATGCAGCAGCAACCACAGCCTCCCAGTGTCATGGGCTGGGTCTGTGACCCAGTGTTTGAGTTCTTATATGTATCTTTTGTATTCATTTGTGCCCTAGTTTAGCTCACCTAGTTAATTTCTAGATTGCTGTTTAGTCTTGTTCCTTAGTTGTTTATGTCATCTGTCATGTTAGGTTCATGTGTGTCAGCTGTGCTCCCATGTGTGGCCACTTCCCCTGATCATCCCTCATGTGTATTTAGTCTCTGTGTTTCATGTAGTCTGTGTTGCGTCGTCTGTGTTCCCACCCTCCATGTTGTCACAGCCAGTCTTAGTATTCATAGTTATGGTTTCCTGTGTCTTCATAGTTTTTCCTAGTTTTACTTTCCCAGTTTAGTCATAGTTTAGTTTGTCACTGCGTTTCTGCCTTGTCTGCACTCCCTGTCACCAGCCACAATAAAGGCTCACTTTCAGTTAAGTTTACTCCAGTCTACTCTCGTGTGTTCGCACCTGGGTCCACCACACACACCACCGCACGGTCTGCCTCCGCAGATCATGACACCCAGACACTGTTCAGAGAGGTGTACTGTTTTCCCTCCTTGTAAGCTCACATTTGATGATGGACCACAGGTTCTCAATGGGGTTCAGATCAGGTGAACAAGGTGGCCATGTCATTAGTTTTTCTTCTTTTATACCCTTTCTTGCCAGCCACGCTGTGGAGTACTTGGACGCGTGTGATGGAGCATTGTCCTGCATGAAAATCATGTTTTTCTTGAAGGATGCAGACTTCTTCCTGTACCACTGCTTGAAGAAGGTGTCTTCCAGAAACTGGCAGTAGGACTGGGAGTTGAGCTTGACTCCATCCTCAACCCGAAAAGGCCCCACAAGCTCATCTTTGATGATACCAGCCCAAACCAGTACGCCACCTCCACCTTGCTGGCGTCTGAGTCGGACTGGAGCTCTCTGCCCTTTACCAATCCAGCCACGGGCCCATCCATCTGGCCCATCAAGACTCACTCTCATTTCATCAGTCCATAAAACCTTAGAAAAATCAGTCTTGAGATATTTCTTGGCCCAGTCTTGACGTTTCAGCTTGTGTGTCTTGTTCAGTGGTGGTCGTCTTTCAGCCTTTCTTACCTTGGCCATGTCTCTGAGTATTGCACACCTTGTGCTTTTGGGCACTCCAGTGATGTTGCAGCTCTGAAATATGGCCAAACTGGTGGCAAGTGGCATCTTGGCAGCTGCACGCTTGACTTTTCTCAGTTCATGGGCAGTTATTTTGCGCCTTGGTTTTTCCACACGCTTCTTGCGACCCTGTTGACTATTTTGAATGAAACGCTTGATTGTTCGATGATCACGCTTCAGAAGCTTTGCAATTTTGAGACTGCTGCATCCCTCTGCAAGATATCTCACTATTTTTGACTTTTCTGAGCCTGTCAAGTCCTTCTTTTGACCCATTTTGCCAAAGGAAAGGAAGTTGCCTAATAATTATGCACACCTGATATAGGGTGTTGATGTCATTAGACCACACCCCTTCTCATTACAGAGATGCACATCACTTATAATATGCTTAATTGGTAGTAGGCTTTCGAGCCTATACAGCTTGGAGTAAGACAACATGCATGAAGAGGATGATGTGGACAAAATACTCATTTGCCTAATAATTCCGCACTCCCTGTAGTTACATTTTCCACTAACTTTAGGGACTTCAATTCTGAATTTTATCACTGAGTCTGGAAGAAAAAGTTCTAGGTTTTCTACTCTCATGGATCCCAGCACAGCAACTCTTTAATAACTTTAAAATGCATTTGAGCCCCCTGCCTTTTAAAGTACTAAACATTAAGGTTCCCTGCACTGGTATGAATTGTTCTCATTGCGATCTAAATTATACAGCTTGTTTATTGTCCTAATCACAAGACATTTCTGGTCAATGTTTCTGAAAAACAGTGGGAGTACTTTTAGATAAAGCTAATGATCTATCTTAATGTGTCATCTTTCATCTTTTAAGCATTTGCACAACCACAAACATTATTCCACTTTTGGGGATAAATGATTGGATGCTTGTTTTTCATTTCTTTCCTTTCTAGATCCATTACAAATACGTTTTATTCATCATCCCTCACTAAATAGTAGTGAATGGTGGAACTCTAAGAGGGGGTTAGTAGTTTGAAGAGATATCGATGTGGCGATATTCACTGCTCTTTGTTGATTTAGCCACTCAAATTCAGCAGGATACAAGCAGATATTACATGAGGTCTGTGGCTGATTTCCAACTCCTAGACACTAAAGAAAGAATTAAAAGTAGAATTCAATGGAAGAAACTTGGCATCAACCCCTAAAATATAAGTTGATGCTTGCCATCCTTGATGTAATGAACCATAGATGTGATCAGTCCAGCATGGTATATCACTATAAACTTTAAACCGTCGCAACACTGCAAAGTAATCCTTTACATAGCACAAAGTTAGTATACTCCAGTTTATTCCACAAAAACATAATTCAGCAAAACATCTTGTATAAATCCCAAGAAGTATATTCTGTTCATTTGGATGCAGCATTTTCAATGCAAGTTTTTTTCAGTGAACTTTTTCATCCAATGACGTCTTTAGTCTCAGCTGACTGCAGGTTTCCCCAGTTTTATAAACGGCACAGTTGAATAATGAATGAAACAAGTATCACTGACTAACAATAGGCTGTGAGCTCAATTTCATGAGTGAACAGTGTAAGCTTTTTGGAATTTCCTTACCTGGACTGCTGTGCATGCATTAAGACATAGATAGTATAGATGTGTATGTGTACTGCATGTACAGTTTAAATTTCCAGTCTATAAAATTCCATTTGCTGAGCAGTCCTTACATGTAAAAATAACATCCCATCTACCTCTGCTGTCATCTCATTCTTACATTTTTTTTAAATTTATTTATCAGGGTCACACATTAATGCTATTTTCATTCCCAGGAAAAACCAGCGACTGTATATTCATCTCACAGACACATTTTGTAACAAAATACACTGGAATAGTTTGTGTGATATTTGCTGAGCTGTTTGAAAAGGTGGTTATACTTCCTCTTCTGTAACTAGCTAAGATGTTGAAGTACCACAACCACCACTTTATGTCTACACCATGAATGTATGACATGGATGAGAAGAAAAAAAGGATGTGTCGAGGCTGTAAGTGCCTGTGAGATCTCATTATTTATGCTGTCACTGGAAGCAACACCACGCTGGAGGACATGAAACATTAACACATTCAGTAGTAATATGCATCAGTCTCCCTATAAGATTTAGTTGCTCATTAACTAAAGGTTGTAGAATTTACTGTATTTATTGAAAATCAATCTTTTTGTGTGTGTGTTCATAATGACTACAAATAAGAAAACTTTATAGATGTTCCAGTACTCTTTTATGGCACTTTCTTGTCTATTTTCAAAGTTATTTAGAGTCTCATGATTGTGTAGGTAGAAACCACACAGGTCAGTGCTCCTTGCTTCTTTCTGGACTTCAAACAGTCCTGATAAAGCTTTGATGTATGTTTATGGTCACTGGTGTATAGGATGAGATTGAGCTAGATGATCTGGTATGGCAAACCCTAAAAAGAGGAGCGGAGAGAAGAAGTACATTTCCAACAAACTTAAAGCAGCTGAAAAGAGTGGCAGCTCTCTTTGGTTACTGGTTGATCATGTGCAAGTGGAGAATCGTCAAAATACTTCCACATTACATCAGCTTTCTTTAAACTAATGGGATTAGTGTGGCTATTATAATTATCGGTGGGATTTGTAATTATTATATGACAGCTCTCTGAGGATTAATTTGGGGGGATGAGAAATTAGACTGCAGTGAGAGAACCACGTTTTCTCAAAGGCAGAAATTAGATGCACTGATATTCACTGAGATTCACTGTTTCTATTTGCCCTTCCCCTCTGGTTTGCTTTACCTCCATGCCTAATCCCCTTTCCTTTGGTGATGAGCCAGTCAGTAATTGCTTGATGAGGAGTAAGAGTACATGAGCTACAATTCCACCTTGTTTTCAGAGGGCTCGCAGTGTGAAGGGCAGAGAGAGAACCTATAAGGTAAGTTAAATTACAAATTATTCCCTGTGCTTGTTAGCTGGATGGTCAGTGGACCATGCCAGCTGTCCTGCCCTCTGCCCCCAAACTGCCTCAGCTGTTAATCACAATGTCACAGTGACTGATTACTTGGCAGCACTTCGGTCATTCTAAAGCGGGATTGATATATGGAATAATGACCCCTTTAATACAATCTTTATTAGCCACGTGTATAAAATTGCTTCATAAGTGCCACAAAACAGATAATTATAGTCAATTCAGATTAAAAACAATTCGAAACAATATACTCAAAACCATGTTTTTCTCCATAATACTGAGAGATTCTCTAAGTCTTTATTTCTCTGAATAAAAGGAAGTAACTAGATAAGTAGATGATGACTGGGGTTTCTCAATGCCATCTCAAATTGATGTCTAACTTCTCTGCATGGCCATTCCAGTAAATCAAAATGAATAACAGTGATGAAAGTGAACAAATGAAATCAAATAAAACAGGGTCACACATCACTGGAAGGGCAACAAATGGGTACTGAATTGGAAGTAATTTTTCCCCCCTGTGTCTCAACAAAAATGGGAAAAAAAGCCATCAGCTCTGGTCAAAAAGCAAGTTGTCATTTTGCCTAAAGCACCGCTAACCGCATCAACAAAAATATAGGTCTGTGTGGAACTTTGCATGACAGAGGAGGGTCACTCATTTTAATGTAAAAAGACAGTTCTTTTGTGAAAAAGCGCTGAGCGATCCAGAACTCGGGCGAGGTAAAAGCGGTTTGAAAGACCTGACCTTTGTTCGATTTGATTTCTTTTCTGTTCTGCAGTGTCAAAGGTATTGTAGAAGTTAGAAAACTCAGTAGTTCCCACATTAATCTGCTGAAAGTGGAGGGACGTGTAAAAGTTGCTAAATTTAATCCAACAAATACCACGTAAGTAGAATTCCATTTATTAAAATGATGTAATAAAAGTGATAGTATAATGGGTTCCATGTGTCAAGACTCCTGATTCCCTGAAATAAATTATATAGAGAGACAGGAAACCATTGATCCATCAATATGATCCTGATAATGTAAAAAACACAGGAATACTAATTATGATGAATATAAAATACTCACTAGATTTAAATAAAAGCTCCTTTTTTTGAGAACACTTTCAAACATGCATGAGGCCAGTCCAGGGTTTCCACCGATGAACCTAACTACTTGTGACAGTTGTGAAAGAGCAGCATTTTAAAATGGAACAAAATCATAGAAACTGAATCCAGGGAGACAGCCAAAGTCCGTGACAGGGTTGTCCCTTACTTGCTGGTGACGTTGCAGCCTTCCACCTACTCATCAGAATTTTAAATGGCTCTTTACTTTCTACATTTTATATTTTTTCACTATGATTTGTATCTATTTTTTTGGATTGTTTCTTAAATGTTGATATGAGAGTGTAAAATCATCATCTCATTGATGTAAGCTAAATCCCATCAGAGTTTATTTAACACTTATGACAGTTTTGCGCAGCTGCCCCAGAAACACATCTGCTGCAAGCAGACAAACAAACCCAGAGTCAACTGAATACACACAATATCTAAACAAACAAAAAAACACTCCCACAATTATCATGAACAATATAAATGCATAATTGCATTGTTCAAAAATGCATATTCATACAATAAATTAAAAAAAAAAAAATACAGCTATTTTCACAAAAGTAGAAACATGCGGTCCTTGCTTACATTTTTTCCCCTCCATCTACCTCACCGGCTGCTGCCCTAGAGAGCACTGCGATGTACAGTTCATTTGCCCTGGCAAGCCTCTTTCTCTAGGGGGGTATGAAACATGCTGGAGCCCATTAAGAGTCAGTGGCCACCATGTTTAGTATTGAGGATGTGGCCTCGCCTCTTTTCTAATGATGTAAATACTCACTGACAGCATCCCCGCATGTAGCTTGCATGATGAATCACATGGAGCGGGTAAACAGTAAGTATTACCTGTCTCACTGTTGATGTACAATTATGTGTGTGGGCGCCTGCAGACATGACAGACTGGGGAGGTAACAGCTCATATTTTTCAAACATGAAGATAACACAGGTAATACAGTGAGGCCAGATGTATTATTTTTCTGAGAACTTCAGGAACTTTTTCTTTTACTCTTCTCTGAGTACTGAAATGAAATTAGGCATGTGCTTATGTTGTTGTTGTTTTTAATCTTTCCTCTCTAGTCATGGTAATTTCTGCACAGTTTCCATTGTATGCTTAAGAGTTCTTTAGTTTTATTTTTACTGTCTTTTAGCCCTGACTAGTTGAATCATTGAGAGAAACATGAGTAAAGGCTCTAACTGAAGCCCATGCCCCTGTGGGGAGCCCAAATCCTCTGCATATTCAGACTCAGTTTCTCTCACCTCCCCCTCTACCCCTGCAGGCCTGGCACATGTGTGACATATAATTGATTCATTAATAATGTGAACAGATGTTTCTGGTCCAGTCTGGCATCATTCCGGCTCTCCAGCATAGTATTTTACTGTCACAGCCTGCCTATCTGCATCCCATTAAATGCTCATTGACACAGAAAGGAAGAAGGTTATTTATTTTTGATCCTCAAGAGAGTGGAAGGAAAGAAATTACACATACACATAGGTTAGATAAATTGTACTATTTATGCATGAGCATGTCAGTGAGATGAGTGCTCCACCAGAACTCTCTGAAAGGGTCAATTTAACTGTGAACTTGGAGACATAACTGGAGATTTTGAACCTCCAGTGCCAAATTATTAATCAAGCGTTCATTTCTTTATATGCCTTTATATATATATTCAAACTCTGCTTCTGTGAATTGAACAAATTTTACATAACACCCATTTACACTACATTGTGTTTGCACAATGAAAACGGTCATTTGATTGGCTAGACTGTGATAATAAAAGGCACTTATTGGGATTCTTATCATGTTACAAATTGCACACGAGAGTTCTTCTGTTATAAGCATATGAGGGTGTTTGTTTTTGTTTGGCCATTTATGTGGTCACTTCACACAAATGAAAGTCCATCATAGCCTCATGCTGTTGAGACCCATTGCCCTTTCACACCCGGTCAGCTTCCAGCCCTCTCACTGGTACAATAAGAGATGACAAATAATCAGGAGGGACTGAAATTGAGTGAAAATATAACTGTGGGATGTGCAGCAGGAAGAAGAGCAAAATGTCATCTTCATCCATAGCAGCAACATACTACACTAAACCTTATCATCAGGTAATTGTACATGCAGAGAATATCACTTTTCACCACTCTGAAAGGATAATAAGTATTGTAGCCAAGATGTGGGGGCTTTTGTTCTAATGAGATGGAAAGAGAGGCTTTAGAGCTCATAGTGATGGACTAATTAATCAGTCTATGTGGCAGTTTCCCACAGCTATCCATTAGGGTTTCATTCAGCAAGTCACTGGAGCTTCAATCTTAGTTCCATTGTTGAAAATAGGTCCATAATAATAACATGATTGCGGATTGATCACTAGAAGGTTTTGGAGGGAAATGCATGTGGTGAGGAATAATGATGCCCCGTGCAGATAGCCCTCAACAAAAGCATTTTCTACAAATTCAAGATCCAGAATCGTTTTTGAAATTGTACAAAATCAATTATGTTTTTCCATCAATGTGAAACAGCAAAATGACAGCCACAGTTACTTATTTTGTCTCATTTTTTTGTTAGAAGTAGAAACTACCACAGGTAGCTATCTGGGCCTTCATCATTAAGTATGAACTCTTGTTATCCAATAGCCTATTTGGCTTGGGAGCTGTCTGTTATAAATAGACAAGATACAAGCCATTTAGTCCCGTCTCGATATCAGAGTCCAAAGACCTGGTTTCGATGACTGAATTTGTTCAAAATGCAGCAGTCTTCAAATCACCCCGGTACAACCTGAGAGGGATGTCCTAACATGTACATAAATGTAAAATAGATAGTTGAATACTTACTGTTTAAATATATCCAACAAGCTTTCAATTAATCCCTGTCTCATGGCAATGATTTTTCAGATTAGGTGGAATGCAGTCAGTAGCTTGATTATGTTAAGAGGCAACTGTTTTTTCCAGTTCAAGTAAAGCACCATATTTGTGAACTACAATAGTCTGCAGGAGGAGTTCAATCTGTTGTTCAAGCTCATTGTAACCCCTATAGACATGGTTACTAGTATTTTCTTGTTTTTACCTGGTAATATTATTTCCGACACCCCTTGAACACACTTTGATTTTCTGTAGTTCAGTGAATGCAACAAAAGCACGTTGCTGCATTAAGCTAGGCAAAACGGAGCAAGACACCGAGAGCAATTAACAAGCTACACAGTGAGTCTTTTGGTATAAAATAAGTGTTATAAAGTATTTTCAACAGTCTCTAACTTAAAGTTATGTACTTTTCAGAGGCCTTTATGTGTTTTACTCTCGACCAAAACCAGGCAGAGCGTGTATTTGTTTCTTGGGAATTCCGGTGAGTTACTAGAGATGATAAGTTAGCAGGAAAACTTATGCTAATTGTACATGTGGTAAACACTGCAACAGTGCGAATTCTGTATTGTCTAAAAAAAGCTAAAACCAGTCGGAGTACTTGAATTGTGTGTGAAATGGAATGTCGTATTTTATTTTATTGTCTATTTGATTGGGCATCTTCACAAATGCGCAAAACTAATGCAGGATGCACTTTTCTTTTAGCCATAAATGTTGTCCAGTGCCTTTCCTGCACTTTGTAATTTCAGTTATAGGTTAATACATGTAAATAAGTTATTTAAAACTAGTTACGTTACAAACATTTCATGATGTGATTACATATGCCTTAAAAAGGGGTATATAAATACAATTGATTGTAATGCTGTAAAGCAATACAAATGGAATTCATAGAGACAGAACAATGTTAAAACAACAGTGTACTTGATTTTGAAAACTTTATGAGATCTCATTTTATTTAGAAAAACTGTTAAGAACTATTTTGTTTATTGCTCTGTACTGTATGTGCAGACTGGTTTTTTGTGATCCTGGATCTGAAGTGGTTCTGGATATGGATGGCGAGCCAGACCCTGTGAAAACTCTTGGCGAATCCAAAAGCAGTGTGGCCAGCTGTTCTGGATGCAGGAGTAGAGTTACAGTCTGAATTACTTCGAATCGCAGGATTTCAGATAAGCAAGAACAAAAACTGCTTACTTGATACGGATTGTTTCTCTGGGAAACAGTTGAACTCCCAATATCCTGCTCATCAGGAGTCAGGTCTAAAGAGACTACTTATTTTATTTTATTTTGTTGTTATTTTCAAAAGAGCGCTCTTCTCTGTTGATTTTCTGTTAATTTTCTATGCTGTTTACATTGGGTTATTGCACCACTGTAACATTGTAATAAATCTGCCGGCTGTTCAACACTCAATTCTCTCAAATTTATTTTACTCCTCTCGAATCTAGTCTATAAGTTTAATCCTACTATACTAAGCAGGTGTTACATCATTCTACAGAATAGGTCAGTGAATGTCATGTTGATTGCATTTTAGGGCAATAATAGAGGAACAAGCTTGCATTTTCACTACTAGTGGCACATCACAAGTGTGGCATAACATGTGACCTTGCTGTTATTGCTGTCCAGCTGACAAAAAGAAATTTTGACCAACCAATTAGGTATATAGGGTATATAAAAAGTTAAATCTTACAGCATTTACTTAAGCAACACAAAAATTAAAATGTGCTACATGCTTTCCTTCTCATAGTGAAATTGCAAAGTATAAATGTCTGACATTGATACTGTGGACCATCATATTCTGCTAGATAGGCTGAGAGACTGGATGGGTATATCAGGGGCTGCTTTGGACTGGTTTGAATCCTATTTGCATGAACGATCCTTTTCTGTGGCTACCTCTAAGTACAGTTCCTCTTCTACTTTTCTTGCCTATGGTGTGCCACAAGGTTCAGTTTTGGGGCCTTTATTGTTCTTACTGTATTTACTTCCTCTTCAACACTTATTGAGCACTTTTAAGGACATTTCATATCACTGCTATGCAGATGATATTCAGGTATATATCTCCTTTAAGCCCCATGATGTTTCCAAGTTACAAATTTTGCACAAGTGCATAGACTCCATTAGATGTTGGATGGCTGGAAACTTTCTTCAACTAAATGAGGAGAAGACTGAAGTTCTTGTTTGTGCTCCTAAAACTTTTGTACCTAGTGTTATGGAAAACTTGGGTCCACTTGCTACATTTGCAAAACCGTCTATCAGGAGCCTTGGTGTTAGTATTGACTCAGCTCTGACTTTGGATGCCCATGTAAAATCTTTGGTTCGCTCCTGTTTTTATCATTTGAGAAACATTGCTAAGCTGAGTCCCATTGTATCGCGCTCCGAATTAGAAATTGTCATTCATGCATTTGTTTCATCTCGTCTGGACTACTGTAATTCTTTGTTTACTTGTTTATGTAAAGCCTCTTTGGATCGTCTGCAAGTTGTTCAGAATGCTGCTGCAAAGCTTCTGACCAAGTCCTCCAAGTTTTCCCATGTCACACCCCTGCTGATTCAGCTGCACTGGCTCCCCGTTAAATTCAGGATCCAGTTTAAGGTTTTGACCTTGACTTTCAGGGCCCTGCATGGACAAGCACCAACATATATAAGTGAACTTTTGCATCCATACATTCCCAGCAGGTCCCTGAGGTCATGTGACCAGGGCTTGCTTGCTGTCCAGCACACGAGGCTGAAAACAAAAGGCGACAAAGCTTTTGGAACTGTGGCCCCCAGATTGTGGAACTCTCTCCCTTTGAGCCTGAGATCTGTGGACTCAGTGGTCACTTTTAAAAAACAGCTAAAAACCCATCTTTTTAAACTTGCTTTTAGTTGATTTTTATTTTTAGGTTTTAGCTTCTGTGAAGCACTTTGTGATTTTTATCTTGAAAGGTGCTATATAAATAAAGTTTTACTTACTTACTTACTTACATTAGGATTTTTTCCTTCTTGTGCCCTTTACTTCATATCCTCCTTCTGAGTGCTTGGTCTGGCTAAATGCTTGTGTCAGTAAACGTTTGTGGCTTACTTTGCAGCAGCTGGTGAATTGACCAAAAGCCACCCCTCAGGCTTAACACTGCAGGCCTCATTAATGCAAATCTAGCTTTAACAGACTGATGGGAAATTGGCTCCCTCCACTCCACTGTGAGACTGTAGAAAAGGCAGGAACAAGGTGAGAACAGAGATGGGTTAAGTAGCCCGGACATGGGATTTAAAAGCAAAGGTTTGCATCAATCAACTGGTGTGGACATAGATACCAAAACCACAAAAGCCTGAAATGAGAAATATGGTCTAGAAAAGTAGATTTTTCAAGCAGTTAAGTGCTTTTGCACTTGCAGTGTCTGCCACTGTCTACTGTTGTCAGTTGCAAAAACTGTTGCTACTGCAATAGAAAGTCATGATATTTTTTTTACAAAGGATCCACTGAAAATACAGTGTGGGAAAGGATACAGGAAGAGGTTATTCAACAGCAGAGAATGAACAGAACAATGAAAAAGCCCATAATGGAATGAACATCTGCTTATAATATGGGGTAGTAAACAAATTCTATAATATTTGTTAATAGGGCGCTCCATATAAGTTTATTGTGTCATATGGCTAACCATATCCCTGATTTTAAGCAGCAACTCACTGTGTCTGAACAGTGACAAGCAGCAGCCTGGGGTGTACATGCTGTTAAGATGAAGTTAGTTGCATGCCACTGCTGTGGCACGGCATCCTGCTGCTGCCGCTGTTCAAGACAGAAAGAAAAGCTTCCAGGCAGCATCCACGATAGCAAATGCTCACTGTCTGAAAGCAGCATCGCTTGCATTGATGGGAAAGGTTGGAGAATAAATCATTATTCCAGAATCGCAATGTGAAGGAGAGTGAAGCCAAACCAAGCGGTTAACATGTCACTGCTCACAAGACGCTGGCGCTGCAGTCTTGTGTGGAGTCAAATGGAGAAAATAATCATTCTAACAAAGGCAAGAATGCCAAGAGTTCCTATACCGCTAAAATTAGCAAATGTTAGTCACCGTGGTTGTTGTTTTTCTTCTTGCCACTTCAAGGTTCTTGGATATTGTTCTGTCATGCAAATCAGATGACGCTTAGTAGCACCAATTAAATTGACATGGCCCAAAAGTTTTGACATTAGCTTGAGTATTTTATAATGAGGAGAATTCAGTTCAAACAAGCACACGTGTGTCCGTGTTTATTTTGTCTGTTTTCACAAAGAAACTCAAATGTACTGCTCAAAAAAAGCTCAAAAAAACAAAGTTAAAAATGATAAAATAATATTTTTCTAAGCAAAGAACAGGAAAACAAGTGATTCATTGCACGTGTTTTGATTTTTAAATGGTCTGGTAAAGGTGAATCAGAACAGTGCAAAAATATATAATAACTAATAATAACTGCTTTCACATTATAACCAAGTGCTTCTACTGTAGCACAGAGTGAGACTTTCTCTTACTCCAAATACTTTATTTTGGACCTTGAAATTTCTTAATTACAAACCATTTAAAAATATCTGGCTGTGCAAATGATTAGTTTAATGGTTACACCTACCCTCAGTGATTATTGCCATGCGACAGGCTGAAATCTGATGAAGTTAGACAGTCATATTGGTAGAAAATTAGATTGAGGGCATGTTGTTCATGGTTTCATGGCAATATTACAGTAAAGCGTGACACACAGAAGCAAAAGAAAATCCTGCACTTTGTTTGAGGATTCATTTCTCACCATCATGTCGCTTTGAAACAATAAATGCAAAAAAAGTGATCTAGACTAAAACATCTAGACTGGTGTTTACTTTGTGTCAGTAAATACCACTGAAAGAAGATAACAGAAACATTATATCTCAGCAAGTACAGTCAGCACCTAAACGTGTCATGAGGTTTAGTTCATCTGGAGTGCTACAATGATTTAAAGACATGACTATTTACGTGGGAGGAGGAAGTCACTACGCCTGCCTCTGTCTTTTGGTCCCTGCCACTATGTAATGAAGGGGCACAGCAGCTCTGCAGGTTAACATTCTGTCCATCTCCTGAAGACAACACGTCAGTATGGATTAGGGAACTGAAGTAGCCATGAAGGGGAAAAAAACTCTCCCATCTCCAATTACAATAAGCAAACAGCTCCTGGGAATGAAAGGAAGAGAAGGGATGATATGCACTCTAGCAGCACCCAGTTCAGCCCACACAAGACAAAGCAAACATTATTAGCTTAATAACATTTTCAGTTCACGGCAACCAGCATAACAACAAGCTAATGGAACACGAAAGCCCAAATTAATGAGAACAAATAATTTGTAATTACAACCCAGTTTAAAGGCTCTCACAGGTCCTAAGTTGAATGATTGCACAGAGAGTTTGGCCTAATTCTCTGTAGTCAGCTTTGTGTGAATACAGTGTGCGGGTATGGTTTCCCTGTACCATGCAGGACTTTACAGGAGCCTGATGTTTCTCAGATAATAGTCCCATTAGCAGGTCCTCTTTTCCTGCTACCTAGCCTATGTTATGGGTTATTACCACTGCCATATTGAAGATTGCACCCTTCTGACATGTTTATGGCACATTACAGCACACGTACACTTGTCTGTATAATAACTGTCTAGCCTACAGTGTTCTTAATGATAAAACGAGGTAGAAACTGTTTTATGATTTAAGTGGCTGCAGAACATCAAGCCATCTGCTTCCGCTAGCATCATCTGCTTGTTTTGTGCTCATTTTGATTAATGCAGACTTAGGATTTACATTTACAACCAATGTAAAAGTAATCAGGACAAGATGTTTTCTGATTTTTTAACTATGTTTTATTTTTCACTATGAATGAGCTATCGGCAGCTCATCTCCCTCAGACTCATTCATTCCAACCTTTAGCTTTTGAGTTATTATTATTCTCAAATCTATTATATATTATTATATATATTATTTGTTCATTCAGTCTGGCTGTTTTTCATAAGACGGAAGTCTGTAAATGTGCTAATGGATTGACTGCTGTGCCGTGATGATCTATAATCAGCACCAGTGGAAAGATATCACACTCAGTTCCTTAGTAAAAGGAGAATCTTGACATGATGTCTGGACTATAGCCCAAGCTAAATGTTCTGCACCAGCCCTAGAAGAGCTGTCTAGCTTCTCTCAGCTGTCCATGCAAAGAACCTGTTACAGTTGGCTGGAGCATAAACAAACTGAATAAATCAGCAAAGACAATGTGAAAGCCAATTCATCCCCTAATGATGCAATTTTAAGTATGGGCAGAATACTCCTGATTCAGAAGTCTGGAAATAAGAGAACTCATAACATTTTCCAATCTTTTGTAGGCATCTTCCTCTTAAAATGATCACAGGAACTTTGCTTTTTGTCAATACCTGTGTTTTTAGAACACCATGGCATGCTCTTTCCAAGGTTATTGTTTAAAGCGTATGGCACATTTAGATAGCTGAGCTCTCTAAGTGTGCTCAGCTGGGGGGGGAGATGTTTTGGGTTCCCATGTCTTATGGGAGTTGCTTTAAATGGTTTTTACTGGAGAGTCATTAATATTTTACAGAGTGTAATAGGCCCTGAGCCTAGGGACCATGTTGGCACCATGATTACAGCACACATAGCTATTAAAACCGATAAGCTCTGATGTGAAGGAAGCCTATGTCCAGAGAACAGTTTGATAATAATTTTATTCAAAGCATTAAATGTCGGGGCCTTTTGAGTCAAGTGAACAAACAAAACCTTTGCCTCATCACAGCCTGTGAAAGTGAAAAACACATCCCCAGGGTACTAAACAACTTCCATCAAAGCCTGACAAATGATTTCGCCACCTCTTTATTATGCATGCCATACCAGCTTGGGAAGAGAAATGACTGTGCTTGAATCGCCTGAGCACCATGAAATGATACAACTAATGCAGAAGTCAGTTGTTGTGGTTCAAAAATGTTACGTACAGCCACATTGCATGTTCTGTCTTTTTCTTGTCATCTATCTCTAAATGTGTATAATCGGGCAGAAAGGTCACAGACACACAGATGGCTCATATTTAAAAAAAAAGTTTTTTTAAAACTCTAATTTTGCTGACTTTCTGAATCAACTCAGTATTCTGTGAACATGGCAGTATAAAAGCATTGTGCAGTATTAGTTCATGCGAAAGATGTTTTCAGTGGAGGTGCAGGTGCTTGGGTAATACTGGAGACTTGCTGCTGCTAAGTGTAGTTTCCTGCGGCTTTATGAAGACCGTGCCGCACTGCAACCTGCAGGGAAAATTCCTGAGAGCTGGACACCATGTGGGAAAGATATGGCCATTACTGCTAGCAATCCCTCTAGTACTGGAACAGGCCACATTAGTGTGGGGCTGTGGGTCCTTGTTAACATTATTGGCAGGTGGTGCGTGAAGCCAGTTGTCCTTGTGAGGACCCTAAAGGCAACTTCTCAAACAAAACTAAAAGCCTCGAAGTCTTGTAAACTTTTCAACCACAAGCATCGGTGCCTTGATGGATCAGGGGAAGAAGCATTCTTGGTTTAGCTGTAAAAAATAAACCAGACACATAAAATGCTGCAGAAAACTGAACTTCATACTCTGAAGAGAGATATCAATACTTCTATTGCCAGCGTTTTATTGTTTTAAAAAAATGTTTTTGTATTTAAGAATGTTACGTCTCCTCAGAGAGTCGCTGATTTAACTATCTGCTAATAGATGAAGTGTTAGTGTGAACACATGATATAAAAACGAATTTAAATATGTTCAACACATGGATGGTTTTCCCAGGACAGCGTATTAACATCACTCAACTGACACAACAGCAGATGGTACACTGTGTGATTTTTTTTTCTTTATTTTTTTGCTGCTGTTACAACACTACATGCACAACACAACAATACAAAACATAAAACAGAATAAAATGTAAAAATTAAAGTAAAAAAAAAGATGTTTTGACATCACACTCGGTGCACATTGTTTAAATTGTCATATGTTTACAACCAGTAAATATAAGCTCTGTAAATGATGGCTTTGGTAAGAAGCCTGTGATTCGAGACAGTCTCATTCACTTTCCTTTCAAAAACAAAGTAATCAAAAGGTGAGAGACTGGGATGACTGAAGGAAGCGCGCAAGAACTGAAACTACTGGAAAAAAAAAATGTATTGAAGAGAGACAAAACCTGCAGGGCTGAAGTGTTTTAGAGGCTATCTTTACCTCTTGTGCACAAGTACACTCAATGTTTCTGCGTTCTTCTGTGAGCCCTCACCCACACAAGGTTAAACCGTGCAAACATTTAAAGCTTTTAATTTATGGGAATGCACTGTTGTTCTTGCCACACTGGACCTCACAGACGGGGGCTCTGGTAGAGGCCAGAGTTGACGAGGTTTAGTTTACAAGTGCTCGTGTGTGGGTGGGTGCAAAAATCTATCGTATGTGAACCTGCCTTAGTGTTTAATTTTTTCAAAGTCTTTAATTGGCAGTCTCATTAAGATTGCAGTCTCTTTGACTGCTGAATGCTACTGAGTGCACAAAATGTATTTCTCAATGAGGATATTTTCCTGCAAGTATGCAGACACCATAGATTTTATTTCCCTTGCCAAAATAATTTCGTTGTAATCACATGAAAAGTGTATTTTCACTTAATGAAACAGTACATTTTTAAGCAACTATGCCACTTTGCAACAATTTGGTTCTCTTTAAAGCCTGCTTATTAAAATGCTGCATAAATATTTCCTTTCCCCCCACTACATTAATCTTTTTGCCACAGACAGACACTTCAGCCAACCTTCTGAAAAAAAGCCTCACCAGCTGTCGGGAAAATTGAAAAAATCTCTGACAAGAGGCTCTCCATTCTACCGACAGCCCATATGTTCACCACTAGATCTCTACTCCAGGAGCTTATGCAGCTGTTGGCATGTCTTGAAGTCCAGGTGAAACCAGGAAAAAGACAGATGAGAAGATATCAGCAGATGATAAGCTTTAATGTTGGCAAGAAATCAAATCCAGATCCTCAACCAGTGTGCCTAACACTCATTAGGGTGGAGGCTTGGATATACTGTATAAATATACATGCAGATGTTTATTTGATCTCTTCCTCTGGCAGGTTATCTTGAACAGATTGTGGCTCCTTAGCACTGACACTTAGGTGCTGACAGATAGACAGATGGCCTGCTAGTTGCCCCCTTGGTCTCCTTCTGATGGCGTCTATGAGGATGGATGGGATTATTTTTAAGGTACAATTGGTCATCTCAAACACTGCTGTGTATTTACTCAATGATCTACTTGCATAGATCTTGTTTACTCTTTGTAAATAGCAGTAATTATGGCCACATGCTGTGCTTTAAACAAGAGCCAAATGATTAAATCCTGATAGTCCATAGCTCACTATGTATCAGGGGAGAAAAAGTGTGCTGTGCAAACACACGACAGCAATTTTTGGCTATTTTAACAACATGCTGGAAAGATTACATCTTTGCCACATGACACAGTTGTTCACATTTGATGCCAGTTAGCAGCTACAGAAAATGGAAGCAAACAGCTTTCTGAAGATGCTACTTTAATTTGCGAACTACAGTATAATGACAACAGGCTCTGTGTGTGTAAGTGCGTGTGTGTGCGCTTGTAAGTCTGTCTGTCTGTCTATCTGGCAGGCTACTATGCCTGGGTAGAGAGGGAGTCAGGAACAGTCCACAGATCTAGGCATTAAACTAATGTGCTGGGATCAGGGGCCAGCGCCTCGCAAGCTGTCTCTTTGGCTGAAGGCTGTAATACGAATGGGCAGTGAGTGAGCACTGGCACTAGTGATGGCACAAAAACCAAACACCTGCCTAAGTCCTGTTCCAGTCCCCATAAACACTATATTTTCATCTATCCAATGTCTCCTCCGGTTGTGATTAGTGTGATCAACAATGGACCCAGGTGATGAGATTAAAGTCCCCGCTTTGTTGGCCAAAGGGGATATTGAGAACCCATGACTGGATGCACTCATGGATGGGATCTTAATTGGAAATGCCATTATACTTTCAGCAAGTACATGGTACTCTTTGTTCAATTTAAACCTACTGCTATTTATTATTTACCTCTGATTTATCTGTTACTGACTAATTTATTGACACAGCTGGTGAAACTCTGACTGAATGCACTTAACTGAATGCATGGGAGAGTGTATCTGTGCCTGAGAGGTTTTATGACAAAAACAGATTTATTTTAAAAAGAGTTTTAGACGTTTACTTATTTAGATATAATATGAACTAGACACTGCATTTTATCAGCATGGATAACTGCTGGGAGGAAGACTTTGACTTACTAACTTGATATGAAGGGAGATTTACTTTTATTCCCAGTGATGAATTCCTCCTGACACACTCACTAGTGGAAGAAGTTTCTTGACAGTGCTCTGGAGTGTAGCCGCTTCTTCTGTTCTCCTTTAGACATCTTTATGTCTCTCTAATTTCTTCTCTGATCTGCTTCTGCCACAGCGTTGCAGCGACGGGTTCAAGTAATGGGGAAATGAAATGGGGGGAGTGGATTTGTTGTCATAGTGCCATCAAGTTTAAGCCCCTTGACACTGAGCGTAAGGTAAAGAAAATGAAACCTGGCTCTGTCTGAGACCTGAAAGCACTGTGTCTTTTCAAAAAGGATATGATGTGGAGTTTATTTTTATTATCAACTGAGAGAGTTGGGGGGTGATTAGGTTGCACTTGAGTGGTGAAGGCTGCTGTTACTTTTTCCCCTGGAAATTGTGACTTGCTATACGTTCCCCTCTCAAAGTCACCGGGTCCGTTCATGATAGTGCGGCTCATAAGAGACTTAGATTCTTTCCTTGTCTGGCATTAGCAATTACTGCCACCGTGGAAAGGTCAGGAGATGTTTTTAAAATGCAACCCAGGTCTTTGCCTGACTGCTTCACTGAAATGTTGTCATACATTTATTGGGTATCAAATGAGGCTCCTGCAAGTAGTGCCAAGTAGAAAGCCTTGACATTGTGACATTTTATACCAAGGTGAAAGCCTGTCAGAAGACTTTCTCTCGCTTTCTGTCATTTGTCTCTTAGTGTGATCCCTGCTGTTTAATCAATTAAAAGTAATTTTGCAAGCAACAGAGCATTTTGGAGTATTTCAATATGAGAAATGTATGAGATTAATTAAATAAACAGAAAGATGATTTTTAAAGTTGATTCAGGCTTTATTTGTCTTTTGCTGCTCTAAATGTATATATATATTAATTTCCATAATTGGGGAAGTTTTTAATAGATATGAATCTAAATGACTGTGTGACTGTAGAGATAATCATACCTGGACAGACAATACAATTTTCAGCAAGCTAGAAAATTAATTCCCATATTCACCAGATGTTTAATTTATCTAAAGGTTGATAACTCAATTTTCAAATATGTGCTATAAGCACATTACGTATTATAATTAGTCATTTCTACGTTATATGCAAGATTACACAGAGATGCTACAGAATATGAGCATACAAAGGCGCACACATACATTTCAGGTAGCATATATATATATATTAGATAACCCTTGACAGTCTTATCTAAATTTTTAATTGCTCTTAGTTTCATCCCATTTTAATCCATTTCATTACGTTGAGTCTGTGCTATAAGGTGTGGGCTCTTTTAGCAGATGAATATAGCTTGCCTACTCTCTTCCATTTTGATTGTTATGGTAAAGTGTAAGCGCTAATGTGAACCTAATTCACTTCACCCCTCAGCAGTTTAGGCTTTGCCTCATCCATCTCACTTAGAAACTGCACAGCTAGCCAGATCCCTTCTGTATAAAGAGATCAGCTATATTATAATGTCCAGCACAATGATGCTAAATTATTTATCTTACTTAGCTATGGTACAGCAAATAACTGTTAGACACTGAGGAGAAACAACATTCTAGTTATAGACTGTCCTGTTCACTTTTTTTTTCTCTACTGGATTGTGAAGGAGGTGCATAAATAATAGATAAGTAGAAAGCTTTTTTTTTTTTTAAAGGTTAGACCTGTATATATTAGGTTTTTGTTTGGCTCTATGAATGTCCACAAACAATGCTAAATATAACTGAGTTTCCTGTCTTGGCATAACACGCATGTATGTGCGTTTGTGTGCGTGTGTGTTTTAATCAAAAAACTAATTAATGTCTTCATGTATCAAAAGGAGATGTGGCAGCAAAACAGGTGTTCTATTCACAACAGCAATTTGATAAGAATATTAAAAAGCAGGAATAAAGAGCAAACACACATCACACAGACTTTATATTTATAAATGAGACAGGCTACTCTTTGTAACAAGTAAGGCCCCATATATATTAATAGAAATGCAGGCTTTGATATGGATTTGCTCCAGGCTAAACAGAGATTGTGGCCTTCTGATTAATGCATTTTTCATGTCAAACCCATGAGAAAGGACTGGGCCAATGCATGCAAAACTTGTGATAAGTTTGAATGTGGTTGCACTCTTGCAAGTTCAATGTATTTATCATATGTATTTATCATTTTGCTGCTTAGTGGTTTAACATCTTAGTAATGTTTTCAATTCAGAAAAGGAAGTGATTAATGGGTAATAAGACATTTACAAGTTATACGAAACTAGAAACTAAGAAACAGAATATTAACACATCTGTTTTTGTGGTAATATGTTTGTTAAGATGTAATTTTTAATATGTTTATCGGAACAGGTGTCTTTTGTATATGAGACATTGAGTCTCAATGGGACTATCTGTAAGGTTTAATAAAAAATAATTAATAAATAAAATAACTATTGATCTTTTGTTGTTGCTTTAGTGAGATTAATGCCTTGATTGTGGACATGAAACTGAACAACCGTAGACGTGACATCTGAGTAGCCATTGCTGTTGTGCGCCTAAAGTAAAATGAAGGCTTAGTTCATAAATTGTGTAGCATTGTGTAGTTATTAGTAGATATATGCTTTCACAGCCTCTAGAAAGAAGCTTTTTTTTTTTTTTTACTTTTAACGTGACAACATGTATTGGTAATTTCGGATGTGGCAGCTGAAAATTCAACTCAATTTAATTCAATTCAATTTAAATTATATAGCACCAAGTTACAACAGTAGCCTCAAGGCACTTTGTATTGTAAGCCGAAGACCCTACGATAATAGAGAGAAAATCCCAGCAATCAGACTATAAACAAGCACTTGGCAAGAATGGGAAAGAAAAACTCCTTTTTAATAGGAAGACACTAAAAACAGAATCAGGCTCTGGGAGGGGCACCAATCTGGTTAGGGATCAGGGGAGGAAGACAGGATAAAAGACACAGTGTAGAAGAAGATTAAGCATGGCATAATAGTTAAGTTCACTCAATAATCCAAAATGTGCTTGTAATGCTATAAAACGAGAAGAAACCCAATGACTTTGCTTAGGCCTCTGTGTCTGCTTGTGTTGTGTCTGCTGCTCGTGTGCTCTCCCTTTTCCCCTCAGTACTTCCAGGAAAACATAAGGTAACAAGAGCAATGCTAAAGCAATGTATCATTTGTTTAGCTGAGAAATTATAGATGCCATATGCCAAGGAAACAGCATGTTATGAGTTTTGTTTTTCTTTGAAAGAGATGAAATAAAGTTAAAGAAAGGCACTGGAAGCAGGTTTCCAAATGAGACTTATGTAGTGTACTGCTTTGATATCTGCCATTAATCCAGTCCAGTTCTTAATTTTCAACACTTTTGTTCCTGTTATCACCGTGACTTTTAACACGTCTATATAAGAGCACAACTTTGCACTTTTTTTTTGAAAAACCAAAAGGTGTAGATCTAAAAAATCTAAAAATCTTCAGATCCAACAAGTGTCTAATCAAGAATCTATGTAATATAGAATTATTTAAGGGACTACAGTAAACCAGATAATTTTTTTCATATGATGGAGAACAAAAAAAAGTTAAATTTCACTTTTTATGATCCAAATGGAGGCAAACAACAAAAATAGCCACAAACAAGAAACATAGTCACTGAGCAGAAGTAATCAAAGCTCCCACACTGAAAATGGAAAAATAACACCTTGATTTACTGAGAGCAAGAGTTACATCCCGGCGAAAGAAACTCCTCTGAAAAGTAGTTCTTGAACAGTAACAAGGACACATGTGTGCCATTTCAAAGCCACAGTCAGGAGATAGAGATGGAAAGTGAAGAGAAAGCTTTTTTTTTTTTTGCTGTCGTCCTATGTCTTACACTCTTATCTGCCTCTTGGTGGGATTAATGCCACCTAAAAGCTCCTCTAACCTTTCCGATTGATTTATGGAGTTCATTTTACAATAACTTAGAGTTTCCTTGTGCATTAATTTCCCCTGCACTGATATTTATCCTTTGCAGGGTTCAAATTCTGGCCTTTTCCCTCCTGCATAAATTGTTGCATCCAGGTTGACTGTCTCCTGGTCCCTCAAGCCTGTGAGTGGTGTAAGTGCTCTGGTGTCATCTCCATGGGTACAGCATAATTAACTTGCAAAGTATATGTTTGTAACTGGGAAGCTCCTTTTTCAGTTAACCAATGCTGATGTCCAATTGGCCTTATCAGTTTTATAGTGTAAAAAGGTGATGTGTATAATTCAACTCTGTAGCCTCTAACCCTATTTTACAGGCAACATTTTGTGATATTTAGCTCACATCATATGTAAATCCAACACTTACATCTGTATCATTTGCTATGTAGTACCATTTTATATATTATGCGTATTTTTACGCTGAAAATACGCATATTTACATTTGAACTGCACGTAAAAAGGGATCAGACCACAGCACAATTTCTGGCCCATGTAATGAAGACAGCAGATGTTTTTTATATTCTTGGTATTTACTTTGTCATAGGTTTATATCTGTTCCATGTTAGTACACCAAAAACAACATTTGTAGACATAAATAGGTGAAAATACATAAATCAATTAATAATTTGTAGAATACTGTCATAAAAATGTCAGTTATTTTCAGCAAATTAAAGTGACTCGATGTAAGAATTGCTTTCATATTCATTATTTTTTTTTGTCTTTTTAGAAACATTGTTATGGCGGGGAAGCCAAAGCGTGAGGTGGACCCAAGAGCAGAGGCTCGGAGTAGGCGTGAACAACTTTATTTACAAACACGAACACTTATTAGGAACGGTGAACATGAAACATAAGCTACGGGTTTCCGAGGCTATGGGCTGTGAACATGGGTCGTGAATGACCGTGAGCTCAACGAGGAAATAGTGCTTCGAGATCCGGTAGTCAGAGGCATTGTTTGCAGGTGGAGATACAAGGGATGGATAAGTGTGGTCGATGAGGTCTGCGTGAGTATGGAGTGATACAGGAATTCCAGATGGTGAGGCAGGCAGGCGAAGCTCAAGAGCATATAGTGAATGGGTCGCGACTGAGATTGAATGAAGAAAACCCATTTACTATATGCTCTCAAGCTTCACCTGCCTGCCTCCCCATACAGGTGAGTGTGGTTATTATAAACTGGAGGACTAGGGTTTCTTTGGAACAACTAGAAGCCCAAGATAACTAGCTAAGTAAACGAGAACAATGATTAGCTAAGGACATGAGAGGCTGAGAACTAACGTAAGGTTAGCAGACAACCTGGCGAACACTAGTTGTGTGCACTGATCTTACATACAGCCGGCCTAATTAACCCACATGAGGATCCTGGTTGGAATGAAGATGGCTCCGCCCAGAGGAAGATACCATAGCATTGTGGAAAATGACTGCCACTCATCCAGACCATGGCAAACACATTAGAATTAGATAGTGGATATATGTTTAATAGTCATAATACTCACATTACTTTAAGGACTAAAATCAAAATCTAAAACACAGGGAACTGTTAAAATAAACCCAGCCTGCTAAAATAATCGACCCACAATCAATAAACCATCATGGAACAAGAAAAAGGAGCTAGGAAAAACGGCACCTGTTGTTTGTTGTACATTTATGGTGCATTTTAGCCATATTGCTAAAATACAGCAGCGTCACTGTTAGTTGATATACTACTTTTGTTCATATTTGGAGGTATTCAACTGGCCCATGGACATACTGCTCTAATGTGTCTGGAAATGAAGAGGCTATTTCTTTTTAGCATGCGTTCTCACCATATTATTTTTACATTATCCAATTACCAGACAACAAACTTTCCTCTCATACCTGGTTTGTAGCTAGTGATTGGCCCACTCAATGTTTATTTATTATTTAGAAATCGTGAAAGGGTAGCAGTACAAAGTAGTATTGATGTCTTATAGCAACCACTCAGCCCATTCTCCTGTGAATGCAAGGGCAGCACATTGGTTGAGGTTATAGATGTTATCCAGCATGGTCTAGGTGAAGATGGTAAACAGGGTTTTGTTGTTAAAAAGGAGGGTTGGGGCTGTGGGGTAAACATATTGCCTTATATTAGCAATTTTATTGTAGCTCTCGGGGGCCATGATGCTGGAAATGTGGACCTACCAGTGTCTATCTCCAAAACAGTCTTGGATCTAACAGCATATATATGTGATATTAAGGACAAGTCATGAGAGTTAGTAGATCAATGTTTGGAATATAACTGAATAACAGCTTGAATTACAGACCCCTTTCTCACACATTTTACTGCTGAGTCTACAACATGTGCTGTAAACACACTTTAATAAGACATAAGGCAACAAATCAATAGAAAGGTTTCCCTGTCCCATATGAAAAAAATCTGCCAGTCAGTAGATTTCAGCCTTGTGTTTTGCATTGGCTAGATTAAGGTGAAGTCTTTAAAAAAATCAATAGGTTAGACCCTAAGAATTTCAGTGTCAGATGTCATATATTTTTACACAGACTGTGGATTTAGGCTCTGCTTATTTAAAAGCTTCTGAATTGTTTACCGTCTATCTTTTTGTTTCAACTCATAGGTTGGGTTCGTTCTGACATCTGTAGTGGATAAAAGGTTAATTATTGATAAGTGAACCAAGTCAAATGTTCTGGGGTTTTTTTGGTTTCACTGATAAATATGTGTGTACTATTCAGTGTTTTTTCTATTCTCTCGTGTTTGAGATGTGAGATTTGTGAAAAATGAATTTTAAGTGAATTAATTTTAAATCCGATAATTCAATTCATCTTATATTTTTTGCAGCAACATAGGACTCCATACTGAGCCAAGTTCACAGCAAAATGTGGTTACAGTGCTTTGCAACATAAATAGTTATTTTGCTGTGTTTTCAGTATGCTTGTTTTGTCTGTTTTTCTGTTTTTATTCATATTATAGTTGGCTGGACTCATTAGCTAAAGATTTTTTCCTTTAACTCCAACTACTTTTTCCAACTAAACTAATCAAGAATGAACTGAAACAAAAACAAAATATTAAAATATTAAGTGAATTCACAATAGAGTTCTGAAAAAATAAAATTTCAGTGTCTGAAATTTGAATTGAACACTGACTGAAAGCAAAGTTTAAAAATGCCATTGGTGCCAGGGGTTGTACATTATGAATATAAAAACCCTGACAGTCCTGGAGTTACAAAAATAACAACTCAACAAAATAAATTATGTCAATAACAGTAATGGTAGTGATTTGTCCTGAGGGACAGGTAGACCTACAAGGACCCACATGACAGCTGGTTATCTGTGGTAGCTGTGCCGAACCATGAATGCGATTCAGCTGAATATTACTGATGTTGGTGTGCAGAGCGAAACATGATTGTGTGGGCATATGGAGATATGCAGAGTGCGCAGTGCCCTTGTCAGGACTGGCAGATGGAAAAGGTTAATTAATAACAGTTGTTTTAGATTAAGGAGCAGAGCCACTTTTGCTGATTTACGGTTATCATCATCACCATTCATTAATAAAAGCAGGAAAAAAATAATCAGTGTGTGGTTGTTTCTTTCACAGTGATAGTCATTGTGTTTACCAATTGGTACAAGCCTAAGCAACAGTATTATTCAAGTTTTATTTGTCCTTGCACACAATTTGAGTATGGTTTCAATTTTTACTTTCAGGATTTTTCTCCAAGATGCAGATTTAGTTTTTTAAGCTGAGTGGGCATCAGCTCAGAGGAGAGTTTCACATGTTCTTAGAATGCTATTAATCTGTTTCATAATATCAAGATAAGATATGAAGACTAAACTCTATTAGAGCAGTTAAGATTAAATTATCGGTCTGCTTTTAATATTGTCTGAAGATTGCATGTAATTCATACGGGTATAACACACATTTAAGAGTCATCATACAAAATGTTGTCATTAAAAATATTTTATTAAAAACATAGTGAGCCAATTACTTATTAATATGCAGCTCATCCATTTATTTCTTTTTGGTACATAAGTTACAAATTAGATTTTATTTATCTTGGATTGACACTAGCACAAGGAAGTCGTTAGTATAATAAACAGCTATTTTCTCTACTGTGTAAGTAGATGATGTATGATCCGTTTTTTTAAATACCAAAGAGCTGTTGCTGCAATCCACTCTTTTCTTGTCAGCTACTAATGTCTGACCTCTACCCCTTTTAGCTGAATGGTTCTATTGGTCATTAACGGTAGAAGACGGCTCACTCAGCTTTCTTTTCACATCAGTTAAGGTTAGTGTTATGAGTTTGTTAGAACCGGGCACTGCTGGAGGCAGCAGAGAGACAGTGCTTGATACACAGCACACCCATTATTTTTCTCACATTTTGCAGTATAACTTTATAAAAAAAAAAAAAGAAAGAAAACAACAACGGGAGAGTAAATGTCATGAAAGTGGCGTGCTGTTCAAACAAAACTTGTGGGTTTATTACATCGACAACCACAGTGCAGGTCATTTCAGTCACTTGCTTACAGCCTATTTGTGAACATTTCTTTTATTCTCTTTCTGACAGATGAAATCCTTTCTTCACATTTTTGTCATTTACTTTCCAATGATAAAGCTCAACAATTAAATTATCCCACTAATATGTGTTGCTAAGTACACAGCTTGGCATTTTCAGTGCATTAAAAGGCATTGTAAGAATAATTTATCTGTATAGCATCTTTCACTGACATCAAACAACATAATTTCATCACGACTAGATATCAAATTTAAGATTAGAATTTAATAATAATGAATAATAATGGATTGCATTTATATAGCGCTTTTTGGGGCCCTCAAAGCACTGTACAATTCCACTATTCATTCACTCTCACATTCACACACTGGTGGAGGCAGCTACAGTTGTAGCCACAGCTGCCCTGTGGCAGACTGACAGAAGCGAGGCTGCGATATCGCGCCATCGGCCCCTCTGGCCATCACCAGTAGGCGGTAGGTGACACAGGAATCAAAATGAAGTAAATAGTGGAAAAATCAACAGTATTTAGTACATTACTTTATTGTATACTTAATGCATTCTACAAAAATAAATAAATAAAAAAATGTATCGCACATCCATTTGTAAAACAACAAACAGACAAACTGAACGTTACCTTTATGCTCTTCATTGACGTAGCTTTCTATAAATCTGAAGCTATGGGATGGGCCAAAGTGTTCAAAGACAGATTTTCAGACAGATTGTCTCACAACTTAACAAGAACAGACAGCTCCCTTTTTGCCTCCAATGATTGTTCGGAGACCTCAGACAAACCCCTTCTTGAAATTTGGAACCTACATGGAGCTCTCCATCTCAGTGAGTAAGTATAGTTAGGTCCCAGGCAGACACCGTGAAATGGGCACTGCTCTGGATCACAGAGCAGGCCAGTGAGCCCATACTACTCATAGCTGGTCCATTTACCATGGCCCATTAGTAAGATCATACTCTGCTGGCTACACAGCACTGC
This sequence comes from Maylandia zebra, assembly GCF_041146795.1. Taxonomy (NCBI): domain Eukaryota; kingdom Metazoa; phylum Chordata; class Actinopteri; order Cichliformes; family Cichlidae; genus Maylandia; species Maylandia zebra. The sequence goes on from NC_135186.1 coordinate 30,238,576, forward strand.
CATTCATTCATCCTTCTACGCTGAGAGTGTTTGACCACACTAATGTTCAAGGTACTCTGTTCAGCTCACTAGCTTGCTGCAGCACTAATAGCTCTGGGCTCTGGAGGCTGGTAATGACTACACACCAGGCTAGACATGTAGGATTGATAGTTTAAATTAGATAGTGTATCTTAACGAATGCAGTGCTTAGACTTATTGATTTGTTTTGTGTGTGATATCAATCGTGACAACAGCCACATTCCAGGTGATGGAATTCTTATGAACCTCCAGGCTATTATCTTTTAATTGGCAAAACAAATGAACTCATATGATATACAATAAGAAAATGTAAATATCAATACAATAACTTGCAGTCCTAGAGGAGAACTTGGGTTCTTATAATATACTGTATGACTGAGTTGTTGCACATGCACTGTATGTGTTGTGTAAGTGTGTGTCATAATGCAACGGCAACTATTCCTGTCATCTCAGTGATTTATTACCCGACTAGAGGCTCTGTGGCCTGGCCGTGGCCATCTCCTCAGGCCACAGGAGTCACGGTATGCAGCTACATCACATCGGCAAACAGCACAATATTGCCCTGCTTCGCTTCGCTGATGCCAGCTGACACATGAATCTGTCTGTTGACAACGTGGTGTTATGTTGGAAACCTTGCAGGTCAAGTATCAGAGCAAAGGGTTAATGTGAAAATAGATTAAAACCCACGAGGCTTAAGTGGGATTGTGCTTCATACTTCTTTCAAACTTTGGTAAAGTGGTTTATATGAGTTACACACTCGTGTGTGCCGTCCACCCTCAGAGTGCTCGAAACGCAGCAACTCTGGGGCCAAGAACGCCATCTAGTTAACGGTAATTTTATTTGGAACCGGTGAAGACAGATGTGATGACTGAGCTGTTCTGGCCTCTTCAGCTCTATAATCATTTCTCCATTCTCTTTAAGTCACCATATGTATTAAAATACTATTGTTGCAGGCCTGTTTAAGCCAGAATTATTTCTGCTCTAAATTGTGCTTTTAACTGTAGCGGTGAGGACGGGACATTGTTGTACTCAACCATCAGAAAATATTTTTAAAAATTACAAAAGGTCTTATTTTCACCTTTAGGCATTTGATCGGTACCCACAGAAAGGGCATGCAATGTTTTATTTATTCATTAATTTATTTTAAATTACTTAATTTTTAGTTGCAAGGTGTGCCTAAGTGCAAGAGTGTGTGATATTTTAATAAAAGTACCTTTAAAGCTATATTACAAAGCATTTTGTTCCTGAACTTGAACTGGACACTTTTAAGACAACTGCAATATTTTTTCTGCACTTATCTTGTGAATTTAGTTTTAAAAGTAATTTAAATATTACTTTATTTAACTAGAATGTATTATTTTTGACTAGAAGTATCGTGTGGGATTGTATTCATATTTTTAAATGTGTTCTGAAATAATTAATAATTGCAAAAATAACTTAACTAAGTGAATATAAAAAGCTAATGCTTGCATAATAACTGATGATTTGATATTACACTTCTTTTTTGTGAATTTTAGTTCAGTGAATACTTCTCTAAACATGGTACCGTCTAAATATTAGCATGTCGGCTTTATCATTATCTCTGTCAGTATGCAAGGTTGATTTTTGCATTTAGGTCAAACCACCTCTGTGCCCATGCACAGAGTTGCTAGTATTACTATAGACTCCAAATCTTCTTATAAGAAGTTTATCTTTCAAAGGAACCGAAGACTCGCTAGGTTTTCAACGCAGAGCAGCCGCAGAAAGTGTAGACTGTATTTCCAGAGGTGCGAACAGATTACTTGATGACAGCTCCAGTAGCAATTCAAGGGAGGGCTATTTTGAGATCAATATCTGCAGATGAAAGAACAAGAAAGGCGAGAAATGAAAATCCCATCAACTGTCTGCTTTGCAGTTTTAACCAAATGAGCAAAACTTTTCACTTTATCTCAGTTCAGTAAATGACCCGTGTAGTCAGTCTCAGGTTGTCTCAACTTAATCTGTGAATTTCATAGTTTTAGAAACACATATATTTCTGTGCTATATTAAAAGTATTTAGTCCTGAATCTTGTTTAGATCTGTTACCAAAAATCAAATACAAAATTAGGCTCTTGGAACTATGATCTGAACCATATGTCCTATAATGCTTTTAACAAGAAGCTGGTAAGGGCCACCAACATGTCCACCTCAGTCGACGCTTGCTAACATCACTGCCATGTTAACAACCTCCAGGATGAGGAACATGGAAGGTAATCATAATGGTGGGCGCTCTTCTATCTTAACATAAATCCTGCAACCCAATCTGACAAACCAGAGCATATTTAACATGCACCGTAACTGCCGTGTTAATTATTAACCGTAATGAAGGTCATAATGCTCTGATGTTACCGGAACTGCTAGGTGAGTCTCTCCACAGCAAAAGAAGATATAAAATTATTGTTTTTTAATACCTGAGAACCCAAAGATCACAGGTATCCAGCCCATTGTTGCTCTCCTCAATTTTTTTTTTGACAGATGTCACTACCATCAAATTCAAAATGAACAAATAGTTTTCTTAAAATTATACATATTCTAATTTCAAATATTTTACATGTTTTCTGTGTCCTATTGTGAATAAAATCTGGGTGTATGAGATTTGCAAATCATTGCATTCTGTTATATACATTTTACACAGGTTTCTAACTTTTTCAGAAATGGGTTTGTGTTATTAATTCTCTCGCCGACAGCAGATGCTTAAACTAGGCTTAGTCCAAATTCATGCATTTAATATGATGCTATAATTAGTTCTTATATTTTGAGTCTTAACTCTAATCTGGTTTCCTCATTCCTTATGTTCAAAAGTACACCCGGAGAACAAGAAGCACTGCATAAATATACATTCTTCCTACCAGTGTTTCCTACCTTTATTGCTATTCTAAGTGCTGAAAAAGATTTAATTTATTTGCTGATTCAAGCATAAATGTTCACAATTTCCAGCGCTCAAAACTCATAACATTCTCTATGTTGAATAATTCAACATGTTTTAAATTAATAATGATTTTCTACTCTCTCTGTAATTGACATTGTAAATGTCACACTTTGTACATTTGAATGACTTATACATTTGATTTGGATGCAGCTTCGTTTGCAGGAAGAATATAAAAGAGAGCGATTACTGTATACTGAAGAATGGAGGAAATTCAATGTTGTTTGATGCTATTGACATTATGCTTGGTGAATTTTTTTCTCTTGTCCCAGGGTGCACTAGGCTGGTGGAATCTCTTGTAACCTCTAAGCAAGGATCCCAAGGATATAGACTGATGTGTCTCACCTTTTGTCCCTCTGCTTTCTATTTCAGCTTAGACCTCCTTATTCACAGTGTTCAGTAACACCAGTGTTTGGTTCCTCTAGCTGGAAGCAAGCCAGTTATAAATGCCATTTTACAAATGGGCCACCACTGTGATGAATGTTCTCCTGTCTTAGGATCATGACCCTGACACTGTAAAGCAATGAGATAAGGCTATTCATAGAGAAACCCAAAGAGACAAGTACATTAGCAATGAGGAAACTTTCTACTCATGCATCTTTTACAGAAGGATATTTACTTCTTATGCTTAAATCTATTTGGAGGTGGCTGTAGCTCAGAAAGACCAGGTAATCTACTAATTGGAAGGTTGGTAGTTCGATTCCGGGCTACTACAGTCTGCATGCCAAATATCTAAGGTATTAACCTCAAGTTGCTCTGTGATGCATCCCTTAGAGCAGCGGTCTCCAACCTTTTTTGCGCCACGGACCAGTTTATGCCTGACAATATTTTCAGAGACCGGCCTTTAATGTGTCGCGGATAAATACAACAAAATAAAACTAGTACCGGTATCGAAAAAAAGAAGATTTATTCATAACACACATGAAAAGACCCAGGAAAACCGAGTTAACGATCAAAAGATAACAAAATAACACTGAAAACCGATAAAAACCCTGAAAACCATACATTTCACACCTGAGCCTCAACTCTCGCGGCCCGGTACCAAACAATTCAAGGACCGGTACCGGTCCGAGGCCCGGGGGTTGGGGACCGCTGCTTTAGAGTATGAACGTGTAGGAAGGAAGCATGGAAAAAAGCTCTTGTATGAATGGGTAAATGAAGCAAGTCGTATGCAGTGCTTTGAGTGCTCCGGTAGAGTAAAAAAGTGCTATATATAAAATCCAGTCCATTTACCATCTGTGTGCAGATTCACGTCTGTTCAAGTCTTTTTAAAGTCTTATCAAAAATAAATGTCGAGATGTTAAAAAAAAACCCTCTATGTTATTACAAATAAACCTCTGTTTTCACAGAACTGGATATACATGCACAGTCCTAATATTTATGGAGACTTATTTGCTATTCCAGCTATCAGTGGACATAGTGGAGATTTGTATTCTATCTCCACCTTTCATAGACCTGCCAATGAGGAAAACAGCAATTTTAAAAAAAGAAAAAAAGAGCAGTTGAAGTGTAGGGAAAGTTTTAATAAAATCACATCTCTAATCCTGTATCTAATCTCCTTATCATTTCACCTGCATCTGGCTCTAGAATGCTGTGTGCATGCCAGGATGGAAGGAATGCATGAGGTACGCACATTTTTCTATAAATGCCATTTTAATATGGAACATGCCATCTCCATTTATGTGTGTGTGTGTGTGTGTGTGAGAGAGAGAGAGTGCGAGAGTGTGTGTTTGTGTGTGTCTCCAGTCCAGTCTCCTGTGTGTGTGCACATAAATATTACTTCAGTATGTCTAGGGACTGGAGACATGAGTTCCCGAAGGTTTATCCCAGTGATTCCTTAAATGAGAAAAGGCAACAGTTCCATTTAAGATTTAATTCTGCAAATATTGATGCAACTCATCCAAATTTATGAGTGCTGGAGCATTTAGTAGTAACCTGCACAATAACCCTGGGACTGTGTTCAGACTGAACAATCTGCAATCAAACCATTTCTGCCCAATGGCTGCTTCTTCCCAAATGACAAGATTAGCTACCACAACCCGTAGCTTAAGTTCTTTTTGCAAGATTAACTGAACATTATTAGCTAAATTAAAGGTGATTAATTAATGATGGTGTAATAACACAGTGATTACAGAACACTAATATTTCATTGGAAAGAACGAATGAGGTAATTTCACGACATGAATTTTTAATATAAGGGATTAAATTCTGCTGACTTGCATTTTAGATATTTTCTTAATTATATTTTGGATTAACAGCTCGTGTACTTTTTAAAATTCTGGCAGTCTTATTGTTCAGTATCTGAAATAAAAATCTTTCTTTCATTTTATTTACTCTTTAAAAACTGCAGCAGATCTTTTCTATGTCACAATCCCGTAATGATCACCAAACTGTTAATTATATTCTTTTTGCCTCAGTTTTTTGTTTGAAGATATGCGTGTGTGTTTATATCGTGCGTGTGTCTAGTGTTTTTGTACAGTTCTGTTCTTCTGTTTTGTTGTACTTACGGATTAGCCACATCTGGGCCATTATTTTATCAAGGGGTTTGTGTAAGTTTGTTATTTTGTGCTGACTGTGCTAACTGTAGGTCAGGCGTCTCTGTTGAGTCCCAATTCTGGAACCATCAGCTCCCCAGTGTCCCCTGCAGCCAAACATCCACACTAGCTGCCAGGCCCATATAATTCCTGCTGCTGACAACTCACTGAGACATCTTTGTAATTTAAGATGTAATTCTCTTTTCCTGGGAGCTGTATAAAATCTATATTGCAACCATAAACAATCCAGGCTTTCCTGTGAGCCTCACCATCTTCCTTTTTTATGTATGCAGCGAGATATTGTTGGAGATGTGCAATAGCAAGCAGTTCTGTTGCCTGAAAGGCCAAGCAGCAATAAGGTGGAAAGAGGCCGTGTCCCTGGTCATCCTGATGGAGGTGGATGTTCCCTCTTTACATAATTTTTGTACTCTTTTCACCTTGTTCATATTCTCCACCTTACAAGTTGAAGCAGCTATCTAAAGATATATATACACTTTTTATTCGAGTCTAACAGGTTTCTCAGTGCCATCATAATCTGCAAGACCAACATTTTTAAAACTAAGACTACTCATCATCACCAGAGGCTTGAGTTCACAATGTTAAGAATATTTTTGTATGTGGTGGTTGAGGTCCTCATTATTTCATGGAGTCACTGTCCTTTTGGTGAGACGTTTTACGTCCCCCCCTTCCATTTAGAGCGCTGGAAACTGATTTGTGACAAATACAGTAAGTGAAATAATCATCATCATTATTTTTTTCTGGTTATTTATCATTTGCCTGACAGAATGTCAAAAGCACTGAATTTCAATTTTGTATTGTTCTGCAGTAAGGCTAATTATGCATGTCTAAGTCTCCAGCTACCGTAACAATTTGTGCTTATGAGGCTGCTCATTGTGGCAGTTCCATGTGTCTGCTGCTGCAGACGCTCCAGGCATTATTCCACTTCAGCCTGACACCAGTGTCTCTTCAAATTCCATCTCATTGCATTAGTCATTAAGCTCGGCACTGACACCACCCATCATATCATTGCCTTAATCACATCTGAGCTCAACTGTGTACATATGACCATATCATTAACACAGACTTCCATCCCTTCTCTACGCCCCCATCCTTCCATGCCCTTCCATTTTGCTCTTGCTTTATTTTCTATCTCAGTCTTGACCCCGTGTTTAATTCATCACACTGGGTAGTCCAGGTATCTGTACAGTGACAAATGACATTCACTTTAAAATGATTCATTCAGTGATTATTTCCACTACCTCACATGCAAAATTATTCATCCTCAGGGTGGGTTGTTGGGGGTGACTGGGATAACTAACAGTGATGGAGTGCAATGTAGGTTACTAACCTTGTGCAAAATGGAAAAAATGTTCACCATCCACTAGTGCAGAAAAATATGATGTTGGTGAGATTTTTCTATATCCTGTCTCTCTGGGTAATGATGAGCATAGCTCGGCCAGCTACACTGATTATTAAAAGATCTATTTTGTGTGTGTGTGTGTGTGTGTGTGTGTGTGTGTGTGTGTAGGGACTGAACTTTGCTGACGTGGTGATTACAGATATCCTGTCACCCGTCTAATAGTCAACTGTGGTTAGACCAGGATTCTGACACACATGTACCATTGTAGCTAAGCATGCACAACACATTGACACTGTGAAAGAACACGCCAAGTTTCACTTAGACAGAAAAGCTAAATAACACCGGTGATATTTTTACTATATAGACTTAGCTATACGATGCGTCAGGCCATCCATCTTTTTATTTATTTTGCTCCAGCTTGCTTGCTCTGACTAAGTGATTGTAATATGTGAATTGACAAATCTAATTCAGGAGACAGTATTCTCCCATGCTGGCAAAATAAAATTTACTGTTATATTTGCTTCTTGTGCTCCCTATGCCCATAACAGCATCCCAAGATGTTGTATATCTAACTATTTTTAGCCTTGAGTAGAAACCTGCAAGCAGCATCATTTCTGGACATAAATGCATAAAACTACTTTCATCTGCTGGATGACTCATAAATGTGACAAGGGGCAAAGTGTGATTTTATTTGGCCGTCAGCTCATAATGTGTTCATAGTTTAGTTTGACAGTGCAGCTCATATTTTCTTGTTAACATATGTTTGGCTAGGCAACACTTTCATCTCATTCTGATGCATATAGACGGCTCAATCTGCAATTTCTTTTGTACTCTCATTTTCATTTTAGGAAAAATAATGATTAAGGTGGCCAATGCATGATTGAGGCCTTTCAAGAAAGGCGAGCGTTTGATGGATTAAATGCACAGATGCCGTGACATTTTATCACTCCGCCGCAAAAGAGGTCATTGCATGAAACCGTTGCACAGCGCTTTCCCGTTGTAAAACATTCTGTGGTAACTTTAAAGAGCCTCCAACTTCAGTTATAGGACTGTTATATGAATTGTCATTGATTTATCTTGTATCATTAAAGCAGATCATGGATGCATGAAAAGAATCACTTTTTTTTTGCTGCAGCACAATTGCATTATATAGATAAGCCAGCTAAGCTGTTCCTCGACCTGAAATTAGATTGAATATGCAAGGACTTTGAGGCTTGCACCAATTGGGTTACAACAAGCCGGATTATTGGAATTCTTAAAATGGGCTTTTATTGTGCAGTTTAATATTGTGAGGAAACTAGCACATGTGCTGCAGGGACCAGCAGTATCTGTAACAAAAGGGATTTTGGCACTTCCTCTGGCTATGGTGGATTAACCCTATCTGTAATATGCTCTATTTTAGGGCCTGACTGATGGTTGTCACTTCCCAGGTTCTCAGGAGACACTGTGGTCTGCAGCAGTCAGAGATTTATATGGAATTAACATGGCTGGAGTTGATGGTAAATGACAGCTGCTGACTCTCACTTGGGATCCACCTTAGCAGGATAAAGGTATTTCTGCTTGGTCTTTCTTCAGCCTGATTCACAGTAATGAGGTTTGCCTAGCCACTCAAGTCCTCAGAGAGACAGGTGATCGTCTGTTGACTCTCCTCACCACGTTGACAAGATATTACTGCAGAATGAAATATAATTACAGGAACATGTCAGCGCCATCTGCAGTAGAGAATCGGGGTCTTACATCTAATAATGATTTTCTTTGTCAATTACTCTTTTAGCCATTATATGTTCTGGAATATACAAAAGAAGAGTAACAAAGGCTGTGGGTGTCATTTTTCTCTATAGACAGTGAATGGCTGCAGTTAATGGTACTTTAAGATGACTTTCAAGTGAACTACAACTTGTAATAGCATAAAAGAGGGAATAATTAGGAAAGAGATGGAGAAGGTATATGTTGTTAGTAATATATGTGACATGAGATAAACAATAAATAAGGTTTAGTGTTTCATTTGCCTCTTAGGTGCTTCTCTACAGACGTAAATCTAAGTGTTGCCCGCTCACAACAAGAGGTAATAACCCTCGGGGCTGCCTAAGCCCTAAGCTATTGTTATCCAGTGCCAATACCCATCCCTCTGCAATGCACTGTTAAAATTTACTGTCAAAGAGTGAAGTGGAGCTTCATTTTGACCTGATTTGGTCAAACAGCTTAATAAAGCCAAATAGTCTGAGATCGAGATGGAGGAAAACAAAGTGTTTTTTTACAGCAGCAACTGCTTTCATGCCTTTGCTTGGGCAATTTCACAGAATTATTCAATACATAAATTATATCATAATCCTGTTTAAAAGAGAGCTTTGATATGATCTATAGCTGATAAGACTTTTGCTTGTAGGATCTAAATTCTTTCATTGGCGGATTCAAGATCTGTAAGTGCAGCTCGGTATTTGGAGCACAGTTCAAAAACTGTGTTGTGTTATGTTCTGGTTAGAATGAGATACTACAACTGTAGTGACTATGGATAAGCGCTTTGGTTCCATTTTCCACAGTCACGGTCAGTCAAATATTTATCAGAATATTCAAATTCAATCCTGGTTTTCCACAAAGGTTTTATTAATGAGATTATATTTCCAGATAGACGTATGATTGCCATACTGTTGCCAGCACTGATTTCTATAATTTTTGCTCATTTTTCTAAATGGTGACTTGACTTGAGGACATCCTAGTGAAGTCCCCATGCTCCGAAAGGAAACCAAAGGACACAAACATTGCTTATTGTCCATAATTCAAGTAATTTTTATCTGGTTTTGACAGCGCTTCCAACTCTTAAAAGGTATCCAACTAGGTTTTTTGCTACAGTGATTTTAGTTGTTATTACTGATTTTGGACATTTCCTAAGACATACTTATTTAGTTAAATTAACTGATGATTTCCAACAGAAATGCCTTTTGATTCATTTATGTTCCATAACTGCCTTATCAGTTTGTGTGGAGCAGGAAAGATAATACATGGGCATATATTTGGTTAATCTTATATCTAACAAGCAAGCAGATGTTGTGGAGTAACACAAAGTAATGCTAATAATTATTAGTGCATTTTCTAGTTTTATAGACTACTCAAAGCACATTATGAGATACATTCACTCATTTAGACACACATTCAACAGTTCTTTTATTGGCTCATTGTCACTCTTGGTTTGGTTCAATATTACACATAGAAACATGTACTGCTAACCCATTGGGGGGAGATTTTTCAGATCATTTTCTTGCTCAAGGACATACTGATATGCAGGCTAGAGAAGCCAGGGATCAAACAACCAACCTACTTATTAGTCGATGACCTACTCTAACTAAGAGCCGTAGACCCTACAAGCAGTGTAGCAAGTAAGTTCCTTTACTTTGTATCGTGGTAAAATAAGCAAAATAATACTTAATCTTTATGGGTAACAACTCGTGACCTGACAAATACCATTTCATTCCCAACTTCTGAAATAGTTTGTGATACACCTCAAGTATACAATCTAAAGTGGCACTAAGACTTTGCATATAATATTACTTTTTCCATTACAATTCCAATACATAACTGAGCTGATTCATATAAGAACAAAAATGGAACAGCCTTGAACTATCTAGGCATCTGTCCAGTAAATACAAGTTTTAAATTCAGTGACCCCAATGCAAGTGGCAGGCCTGTCCTATTAAAAGGTCTTTCCTCCCTGTCTTTGTCTCTTTGTAAACAGATCTTTAAAAGGCGATGACTTTGCCTGGCCTGTGCTGCTTCATCTGCGAAGTTAGAATCATCAAGAGAAGAAGCCCCAAGCTATTGATTTGTGATCCCTCATATAAACACACACACCTACTCTGTTTGGCTTAGTGTCACTCTTGCTTTGGCCTTTTAAAATGTTATTTCTGGCCAGCTCGTATGGGTTGCAGGCAAACATTAAAAACAAAGGTCTAACAAACTTATGGCCACATCAGAAAAATTCTTTTTTACCCTTTACATTTCACTGCTCAACAAAAGGAAGATGGATAATTACATACCGCATGATAAAAAAGCCATCTGGACAATTATTAAAACACAGCTTCTTTTTCCTCCACAACCTTGCTATTTCTTGTCACTTAGCAGAGGCTTGACTGTGTCAAATCAATGTCAAATTTAAATGTTAATAGAATCCTAAATTATTCACCATCTAGTTTAGCCCATTTGACCCAGTCCCTGCTCGAAATACCTCTCCCATATAAATATATGATGGAGAATTATGGATCTGGCCAAGTCCAAGGGATCTCAAGGTGGGGAAATAGGAATTATTATTGTTGTTGTGTTTTTTGATTTTTTACTATCACTATTAAGATTTTTCACATCCTTAGTTTTACTTTTTTTGTAATTAAGCTGACAGAAATTATTAGTTATACTATGAGATAACTCAGAACATTTATTAGTCTATATTAAACACTTTACACATATTATTTCATATATATTGAAGATATGGAAATTTCCAGTTGTTCAGCTACTCCCTGCCAATTCCCAGATACCATTTGCCTGTACTGTAAATCTACTTGACCCATAATATTTCAAGATTTCATGGTTTTAGGCTGGAAATTAGCCTGGCACTTGCAGTGAACCTCTGCCTTATCTCCGGTGTCAAGTTCAGTCCATTCCCAGACTGTTTCCAGTCAAAAAACAAAGTCTGCAACACAAAACGGACCTACACATCATCAGGCCTACCAGTTGTGAACTGCCAAGTTCAGTCTATAACTTTTCCTTCAAAGTAGCAAAGTACATTTCTTTGGTAATTTTTAATAACATACAGATTATTTAAAATGAAATGTATTACTTCCTTACACTTACAATATTATGGCAGAGTATTACATCTGCATTCTGCTGTTAAAATCTTCATTTGGACAATAAACCTTAGTATCAAAGTGATGCTTATGAAGGATCACAGTCACTGCAGCCCTGTATAAGCCTGTGATGCTGTCACCCTTAACTTAGAAGAACTTACAAGAAAGTAAAGTTGTTTTCTCAGTGCATCTGAATGTATCACATGTGTAGGCAGTGGTTATATATATATATATATATATATATATATATATATATAGATATATATATATATAACAATGAAAATACAGTCAGAAAAGTGTGTGGTGTTTGACTGGGATAAAATGTCATTGTGAGGTAGAGACTGTAGGCAGTGAGTGGGCTCGTGGCATCATCACAGAATGTGATTTATTATTGCAATGGAAAAGCACTGAAACTTTCATTGAATCGCCAAGAAATCATTTATCACTTTTATTAGTCTCAAGTATTCCCTTTGCCATTCAGCCTACAGCCATCCAAATAAGCACGGAGGAGGAAGTCAGATTCAACACCTAATGGCAGCAGCAAAGGGACTGATTCAGATATGTTCCAGATGTTTTATGATTAGACATAATGTCCTTTTTGAAAAGGCAACCACGGCTGCAGCCAGAGCAATTAAACTGTCTATTTTCAGCCATCTGAGAACAATGTACTGCCCCAGAGAATACTAAACATCTATTACGTAATTAGAGGGACTGCACACCATATGTAAAATCAAGTCTTCCAGAAATCATGAAAATGACAGTAAATGGTAGTGGTAAATGGCAGTTGTCATTATTCCATCTGTTCTCGTCACATATCACATGAATCACATGGTACTTTAACAATTTGGCACAGACAACCACCTGCTCACATGCTAATGCTATAGACATCTGTTGGCCGAGACACAAAAGTAAAGTTTTATCATTTTGCCTTGAAGAAAGACATTCCATTATTTTCTTGAATCTACCGAATGATTAATTCCACAGGGCCAAACCATTTTTATTAGACTCCATTGAGATGAAAATAACTAATGACAGGTTCATTGTACTTCACTGAACCTTTGCTTTGACTTATGTGATATTTTCAGCCAGCTGGTCTGAAATGTCTTGGCACCAGTCTGTGACTTTGTAAAACTCTAACAGGCTGCATCCCTGTTTTATTTGTCTTGACCTTGACATTTTCCTACTGTTTCATATGCATGCTTTTATGAAACCACATGTCACTCTTAATGCAGTTGGTGCCGTGCTGTGTCAGTTTGATGCACTAAAATATGTGACACGCTTTGAGAACAACAAAGCCCCCACACTTCAATCAGGGGAATAAAATACGCACGTAGGAGACATGCACACAAAGACAAAGACAAAATCCACACACGGCCATATGTGATAGCTTGCAGTCATTAGCAGACACAAAATGTATGTAATAAAAATCGTGATGAAGCACATCAGCAGTAGCCACTGTGCAGTGTTTCATCCCTGCAGCGCAGTCATTTAACGAACAATACCCAACAGCGGACAGCCAAATATTAGTTTTCCCGTTCTCCCTCTGTATCCAATGTAACTAGAGGGGTTTACTCCACCCCCTCTACTCTACCCCCAAATTGCTCCTGCACTCATTACTTCAGCAGGATTGATGTTTTCTTTTCATAAAGCACCAAGCTGATATCCCATGGATTTAGAATTAATAAAATATGAAGGACATTAATATTCCCAGCATTCGTATTTTGCTATTATTGCAGAGGGGCTATTGAAGCCCCTGCCTCACACAGCTGTCAATCAACCTGCAGGTATGCTGTTGCTGCTCTGACCCAGTCAGGCTGGAGGTGAACACCAGTGACAGACTTCAAGCAGCTCCTGCTAGGACATTAAAGGGCATGTAATGTTGCAGAGGAGGCGCATGCATTTGAGATCTCCTCAGTGTTGATGTAAACCATGTTCTAAATGAGAATTATTGTTTGGCTTTGATGTTTACTCTTTGTGTGTATTTCAAATGTCACAACGCAGATCAATAAGGTTTTCATTTTTGACAAACAATAATATAAATTTTCCCTAGTGTGAAAACCAGTAAAGATCTTTAAAATAAATGGAAAATTCTTTGAAATGTGACAGTATGCTGTTAGTGTCTCTTTTTAATCTATTGGCTGTGGCTATTGGGAGTAGCTGTACCACCTAAAAACACATCTATTAATTTTTTTTATTTTTATTGTTGCATTAATTCTATTGTCATATATTCACCATTTGTAAAAAACAACAACATTTCTTCTGGCAAACCTGTAGATAAATAGTTACAAATTTCCACATTCAGCAGTGAAAATAGAACAACATTAGTCATTTTTAGTCTTAAATCACAAAATGCAATGATAGCAAAGAGATATCACATATGGAGATATACAGAATCTGTAATCAAGAGACAAAATCTTTGGTACCAGACAATTTCTGTTTTTAGTTTACAGTCCACCTTTAATCAGAACAGGCTACTTTTTACTATCTAAGCAGGCTTTCCTGCAAATAATCCATCTACAGAGCAAAAGAGCATTGAAATGCAATCTGGAAACCATTAACTATTGTCTGATTATTATTACGTTTGAAATGAAGCTGCATTTGTAAATAATATCCTACATACAGAACAGGAAGTCTCGATCTTTACTGGTTTTACCAGAAGTCCCAAAATACTGACATTTCCAAATGGCTTACTCAACAGACTAGCCAAAGGATGCTCAAATTTCTGACATCCAGTCCAATAAATTATTTATATATTGGTTATTCAACATAGTAGTTGAATGCGTCTAATAAAACAGAAGTCTTGGCAGCACCTTTGCATTCACACAGAATGAGCAAATCTAACATGGGCTCCTTGTTCTTTTCTTACATTTTAGCATACATCGTCCAGGACTGTGGCTCTGGGTGGGTTTGTCTGACAGTCTTTAAACATGACAGATAAGAGAGAATAATTAATTTATCACAGCAGGCCAGGCTTTAATCCCTGGTGTCCTGGTGATAAGGGAAGGTTTCTTCTCCCCTGATCCCCCTGCCGATAGGGGCTTTTTCCTTGACGGTTTCCCGTTAATAAGCCTGTCAAAGAGGCACACGACACTGGGCTCTGTCCCATACAGGTTATCTCACCGGCACACATTCCCATCTACTACCTGACAGCCGACAGCAACCAGGTCGCTGGGCCTTTGAAACCTGGGGAGAGGAGGGCCTGTGGGCATCTCTCTGAGGCGGCCCTGTCATTTAAAACCCACTAATTCAAACATCAGGTGGGTCTAAACCCACAGAAGAGACTGGACATGCGATAATAATGCCCCGTGGATAGAACACACTACTACCAAAAGCTGAATTTCTCTTTAATCAAAAAAGTAACTCAAGAATATTTTGAGTATTAATTATGTTTTTACTGTTTTTTTACTTGTCTTCAGTCTTGATGAATTGAGCACTGTTTTGGAAGACAAAAAGAAAATAAAAAGTAAACCTTAAGGACACACTATGGATATACACCAAATAATAGATGGAGGGCTCATTTAGTTTTTAATTTGGAGTCTGAGTGGCCCGCAGAGTTAGTGAGGGGGACAGTGTGTATCTCATGGGAACAGCAGGATGTCTGCTAAGCAGCAGTGTGCGTGGTGGCCTTCGCTGCACTGCGGTCCTTCATCATTTCCCTAAAGCCTCACCTATTTTCTAGACTGACTGCATACATTATCATATTTTATATGGGTCATGAAAAGCACAAAGGAGTAGCATTGCTCAGGAGAGTTTGTGTGCAAGTATGCATTGTGTGCGTGTGTGTGTGTGTCGATGTGCATGATGCGGTTTAAGTTGTATGTACACAATGCCTTAGGAATGCACCGCAAAGTTAAATCTTGAGCATTTGGTCTCCAAATGAAATGTTGTAACAACATGAAACATCTTTGCTTTTGTTACGTCAAACCACATAGTTCCAGATTTTCAAATCAACTTTTTGAAACTATGTTGTTTACTTATTGATCTTGTGTACTCAGCTTTTTATCATTGAACCAGCAGACCAGTTTACACACAATCAAGTCAAGGTCAGTTCTGAATGATTCACTTTGTGTCCTATCCCTGCCAGTCTGTCTCTGTGTATTTGTCTGTCTTCTGGCTAACTGGAGCACTTCAGCTTTTTCGATCAGTCCAACCCAGGAAGAAAAAAAAAACATTTAGCCAATGCTGCTCCTTATCTTTCTCGCTCTCTAATCTCCCGTGAGCTGCAGGAGTGCAGGCAGAGGGGTTGTCATTGTCCAGGGATGTGAACCTGCAACCTTTTCAATTTCACCCTACGCTTCAAAGCCCTTATGCCTGGACGATCTCACGTCCTGGACAAAGGTGCCATTTGCTTTTCATTTCCTCTATGATAAGAGAAGAGAGAAAAGCATTGTACATTGTAATGCTCTCTCACCTTTCTGACATCAGCAAAATTGAGGTACAGGTGAAAGATCAATACAAATTAAAAGTAAATACAAAAGAGGCAATGAAAAGGAGGCGATACATGTTTGAAAGTCCATTTGCTTTGTCTGGGTTTTAAAGAAAATTTATTGTTTATTAAAGTGGTGTGAGCAGATGAGGAGGAGAGAAAGAGAAAATCTGAAAAAAGGCTATTCATTAATATTTTTTACAATCATTGGTTTTTAATTGAAATACTTGTAATTATTGAATGTGAATGTGAATTTAATGTGTACAGTTTAAAAAAAAAAAATTTTCCCTGTAGGTTGTTTTCAAAAATCCAGACTTACTTCTACTATTATGCAGCAGCTGGTGTCATCACAAAACTGTGATGTCATCTGGACTGGTTTAACTGGGGTCCCAGCTGTGTGGTCAATGTGGTGGAGAAACAGTGTGTTTTTACACGCTTTGCTTTCATGTTATGCCTCTGTGCAATGAACCACGATGCTGCGCTTTTAGCTTTTCGTCTTGATTTATTGCAACAATTGTCCTTCTTGTTCCAACTGGACATTTCACATTAACCATTTCACCATATACACTCCTGTCATCTTTTCCCAACTCCTCTGCTGTGTTACAGAAAAACTGCAATATGATATTTTGTTATTATAGAAGCAATATCTACACAACATTAAGCAGATTACATCTGGGTGGAAACATGTTCCAGTGCCTAAGCACACCTCACGGCATGGCAGGTGGCCTTACATCGATCAGACACAACACTGCCAAGATTGGTCGGCAGAATGAGGAAAATGGCAGCTCACAGTAATTGTGTTTGTCTTCCTACTATTCTGTTTCACAAAAGGTTCTCCATTTCCATAGGAATGGCCTGATGATATTGAACATATCCACAGGAGTCGGGAGCATTGAAAAAATGAAGATGCACTGTTTATTTTTACACCTACACTACAGTTATGGCTTGGGCAGGTGTAAATGTAGAGATACAGCAGTAAAACACAGAAAATGGACATAAAAATGCTAAATCGGCACATACCCTGGAGTAACTGCATATTCTGTTTATGCAAATATAAAAAAAAGTACCATCCCCTCTGGATTAAAGTTAAACAAAAACTAGCATTTAGAAGAATATATTTTCAGATATATATACAGCACTGCACAAAAGTTGTGAGCCACCAGTCATATCTTTTTATTTGGCTAAAAAAATGGGAAATATCTACTGGCTGTTATATAAGAATAACAGAAAAAAGAATAAGACAAATAACGCCTGACTACAAACTGGTATTTCACAAAATCCCATAATATTCTATATAATCTTTGACTCGACTTCAGCACTACTTGCTGTATAAAGTATATGGTGTAACTCATACAGTCTGACTTCACATCAGTACTAGTGTATTGAGTATGAGTATGACAAAATTATGAGGAGTTGTTAAATTGTGCTCTGACTTCAAAGAAAATAGCTATGAAAGAGTTAGGTTAATTAATTAAGGTTAATTAATTTTAAGGGCAGTCTCTTAAAATAGAGTTCCCCGATTTAGTGTTTCAGTTTCCAGCCCTAAAAAATCCTTGATTTTTTAGGGCTGTAATAACAATAAAGATCAACAATAACAATAAAGAATTTTTTACCACCAATAGACATTCTCAAAGATTCATGAAGTCTTATTCATTTGTGGTTGTGTATCTTATCTCTATATGTGATTGGTTTAATAAATTATCTTGGGGCCAGAATTAATCTGCACTCTCAGTTGAGCTGACTGATCATCGTGACATCTAGCATCAGGATATAAAAGAAAACGATTCCACTGGTTCCACAATCAGTGCTGCAGGAACACTAAAAATTAGCCAGTTATTGCCCTGGGTGGATTAACACCATTGGCAAATTTTATCAAATACTATCCAGCTGTGTGCCCTCACATTATTTTAAATGGCCAGTGCTGACTTGTTTTCAGCAATCCTAATGCATGGTCATTAAACCACTAAGAGACATTAAACCACTAACTCTTAGAAATCCAGCAGAATAAGTATGTTAGAACAGCTATGCAAAAGTGTGGACTTAAAATTACAGTAGATTCAGGCTTATGTATTGCAAAGAGAAAATCGAATCTGGAGGAATTTGGAGGCAACATGTCTCTTAACTGGAAAAGGAGTTGACAATGAAGTCATATATCGGGCAGAGTTTATGAAGAAAAAATGTATTACAAGCTAAGGCGTTGACCACTAAAGGGTCCACTTCACAATAATTGTAAAAACAGATGACAACCATCCTGGGAGATGTACTGGTATTTCCGTTGTTATTGCTTCTTTAAATCTGAGCAGAGATTTGGGATTACTATCTGTTCAAATTAAAGCGAATAAAGGATGATTAGAGAAACAGAAGACAAAAAAAACAAAAAAAAAACAAACTGGATCTATTATGCTCTGATTTTTGGACCTGTGGTTCATAGAGGCCTGGGTCAGTGAGCTAGTGAGCAGCCCCATTGCCAACTCACCTGCCAGTCAATATCCTATTTAATTTAATGTCACAGCCTATACGAGCAAAGCATATTGACAAGCTGCCGAATGCAGCTTCAAGAGGCCCCCAGCTGCAAGTGCCAGATAAACTGCATTTGAAAAATTCAATCTTGCGTTCATGGATGCCCCTGAGTCCCTATAAATTATTAAAGCTTGTCCACCAAAAAAGTATGGAAAAAAACTTATAGTTAAGGAGCTAATGTCAGTCATTTCATAGGTGGCATGAGTGATCTGTTGTTACACAGACAAACTGCTATTCCCGCGTCACATTTTTAGCTAAAACCATCTGTTCTGAAAGGTGACACAGTCTAACTGGCCTTTATGAATGTTTCAGGGGAGACGAAGGAAAAGATGGCATTTCAACATTTAATAAAGTGTCCTTCCTTGTGTGTAACGATGGTTCTATATGTTATGATGTAGACTGACATTTTAAATAAGGCCTCTTTTGCTTTCTGAATACGATGAAGAAGATGGCAAATCAAAGCGCATAATGAGACTTGTGGCAGCTCCATTTGAACTCTCTGTCTCACTAAACAAAATCAAATGTTGGCACACAATTGCCTCTGATGCATCCCTTTTGTGTCTCCAAGAGTTCACTGGTTGAATGACATCTGAAGGTGACTTCCTCTACAAGTCTACATTTTTGATGCCTCTGTCCTGTCGCAGTCAATAAGCCATTTAATCTTGGTGCTGAGCCGAGTCGATGCAGCCGATGTCGTGTCCAGGGCTTATAGTAGACAAGATGAGGGTTCTGCCCGGGCCTGATAAACCATTCATTTCCTTGAGCTCCTTTGTTTTCCATTTGTTTCAGAGAAAAGAGCTCTTGGCCTATTTCAATCATGGGTGCCTCCCTTTAATGAGCTACTTTAATCCTTAGCAGTGAACGCAGCATGCCTAGCCAGCATGACAAAAATGTACAAGATTAGAGGATTACTCACATTTTTGAATCCATGTGCTAATTTATGAACACAAGCAATTCTAGGAATCCCTTGCAAATTAATAACTATAATGAGAGTAGGTCTGTATCAGTGTTCATCTGAAAAGCTTGTGTTGCACAAACTGGCCTTACTGATATGGGTTAGATTTTTTTTTTTCATTTACCTACATAGATAGGTTTTCATGTTTGTCGTATTAGTTTGAAAAAAAAAACTGTTATAGTTATTGAAGAGGAGGATTACTGCTTTGAAATCAGTTAATAGGAACAGTTGGAAAGACACAAATGTTACCCACGCTGTTTCTTTTTTACTTGTGATCTAGCAACTGCCATCAACACAGCTCATGGAACGAAGAATAGAGATGAAAACCTATGTTCACTGCTCAGAGGCATAAAAATGTCAATATTTTGTTGCCGTATGTACTCCTTTTTTTAACATACTGCATTCTGACGCTCCTGTTTTTACAAAGAAAACAGAAGGAATGAGTTCTTTGTTTGTATTAGCAATCTCTCAAGAGTCCCTACATGTTTTGCAAGCTAATCTTATATTTCCATTCATTGACATGCATAATAACAGACAAATGTTTTTGGGTTTTTTTGCATAAACCAAATTCACAGGCCAGTGTTTATTTGTGTCTAATGACACATTTCAGTAGCATGAAAAAAGTGGTAGCCACAACAGGCAAAGGTCACATGAAAATACTGAGTTGGATCTGTTACTTACTGATGATAATAATTAGTCGCTCCATGGTGTAGTGGTTTACACAGTTACCTCGTAAGTGCAAAGCTCCTGGTTGAATTCCAGCTGGAGACAGACATTCTTGGAGACAGAAATTCCTCACACTCTTGCACTAGGATGGGTGTCTAGTATAAAAAATGCTAACACGCAGAGTTACCAACTATGGTGACCCTTTGTGACTAAGGGAGCAGTCAAACATAGCTTAATGACAAGTAGAAAAAATGCTAGCTGGAGTATTTGTTTTGAAGCCTTTTAAGTCCTGAAGCTGTCGCCGTCATGTAAATGATTGTCCCAGGCTAACTGTTAACCAACTCTATCAATTTCCCTCTTTGCCTTCTTTGCTTGCATTTCCAAAAGTGCTTATATTTCCACTATACCAGCTAACTAAAGATATCTCAAGATAAAAATCTAATCAGAATCAGAATCAGAATGGGGTTTATTGCCAAATGTTGAGCAGGTTTACAACATTAGGAAATTGCTGCGGTGCTTCAGTGCAAACATGCTGTCATAAATAGCACTTAAATAGACATGGAAAAAAATAAAAGTAGGGATAAGAATTAAAAGTGCTACGTGGAAAGATATGTGCATGAGATATACATGAGATATATACATGAGAATAAGAATTAAGAGTGCTACGTTGAAAGATATATACATGAGTGCAGGTGGTGATCAGTGCCAAACATAGAATGATGCAGTGACACAGCGTAGGGTCATGTGTTAGTGGCGGGTACAGTCATATGGTTATTGTTCATGTGTCCAACAGCAGAGGGGAAGAAACTGTTCTTATGGCGAGAGGTTCTGGTGCGAATGGACCGGAGCCTCCTGCCTGAGGGGAGCAGGTCAAACAGACTGTGTCCAGGGTGAGAAGGGTCAGCTGAGATCCGAGCTGCACGCCGCAATGTCCTGGAGGTGTACAGGTCCTGCAAAGATGGGAGTCTGCAGCCAATCACCTTCTCAGCAGAGCGCACAACACGCTGCAGTCTCTGTTTGTCCCTGATAGTGGCTCCAGCGTACCACACGGTGATGGAGGAGGTGAGGATGGACTCGATGATTGCAGTGTAGAACTGCATCATCGTCCGTGTTGGCAGGTTGAATTTCTTCAGCTGCCTCAGGAAGTACATCCTCTGCTGGGCTTTCTTGATGACGGATGCTAGCAGACTCATGGTTAAGTGATGCAGGTTAAAGGCTCTAGCAATCTAACAGTGGCAAACGATTAGCAGCTAACTGCTAGATGGGTACATTTACACTCAAGCAATTATCTGGAGCAGCGGTCCCCACAGACCGGTACCTGTCCGTGAATTGTTTGGTACCGGGCCGCGAGAGTGAGACTCGGGTGTGAAATGTATGGTTTTCAGGGTTTTTATCGGTTTTCAGCATTATTTTGTTATCGTTTTTTTCGTTAACTCTGTTTTCCTGGGTCTTTTCACGTGTGTTATGAATAAAGCTTATTTTTTTCGGTACCGGTACTAGTTTTATTTTGTTGTATTTATCCGCAACACCTTAAAGGCCGGTCGGTGAAAATATTGTCAGGCACAAACCGGTCCGTGGCGCAAAAAAGGTTGGGGACAAAAATGTCAAACTGTATTCTTGTATAGCAAGAAACTGCCAAAACTTGCTGTGGTATTGGCTTCTGAAACTAGTTCTTGCCATTGGCCCAACATTTAATAGTGTCATTTTTCAGTGGCTACTACAAACAACCAAAATATTGCATTTTATAATAAAAAGTTAAGATGCCATCTAATTTCTCTCTAACAACATTATTGTACTATAATTAGCTAAGTATAGAGCCTAATGTTAAAAAAAATACATATTTTTGTTTGATTAGATGTTAGGAAGTAGGCTATAACACTTTTCCCTCCATAAAATTTTATGAAATGGACAATTAATGTTGCATATTTCAGGTAATTTTGGATACTGGCATAGATCTTGATATAGATACAGAAAATGAATGTGATCATTTTAGATATTTATTCAAAAATATTAAGATTTTAAACAAGTGATTTTTCTGTTCAATCACTTGTTTCAAATTTTTCAGTGTTATTATCGTCACAGGTTGATTAATACTGATTGGCTTTTAACTTCACTTTTTAGACTTCTGCAACTATTGTATGTGCGGGTTTCTATATGGAATATGAATGAAATACTGACTTTTCAATGGAGGTATTATTGTGTGGATGAAAGATCAAGTCCATTGTAGCTTATGTGGGAAACAATGAGTGTGAGGGGTGTTGGTGAGCAGACAAAGTGCCGTGGGACACCTCCCAGGCTCCTCGGGATCTGGCCACAGAACATCTCGGTAAATGCGGTCAGACAGATGAGTCTCGCCTTGGAGCGCTGCCTCCCAAGGGCAGAGTGACATTTTCTGGGGACAATATGGGACTGCAGTGACATAGAAAACACCCCCCTCCTCCTCTACACTGCATTTCTATGGCCCCTCTTCTTTTTTCCATCTCTCTATCCTTTCCTACTTTTCTCTTTGCTTTCCTTTCTCTGCTAATTTCCCTGATCCTGAGTGCTGCAGTAACTGCCTTCCGCCTTTTCATTCTGTTACAGGTCAGAAGACTTGACTAAGTTCCAAAAGCCTGGTGGCACTGCACCAGGGAGCAAAATGGATGAAAATGTGACTGGGTTCAACAAAGAAAAATGATTACTGACAGAAAAGACACACAATGCCAGAACAGTACGATGTTTTCAGAAAATTCTGTATGTAAAACTCAGTCATAAATATCAAAGTTTCTAAAATAAAGTTTTAAAAAACACATTACTAGTCACCAATTTGAGAGATGTTGAGTATATTTTAGGATATTTTTTAGGTTTTTTTTGGTTTGTTTGGCCCTGTCTAAGTAAGTAAGTTTTTAATTTTCTTTACTCTAATGTTCAAAGTTATTATCTTAATATTCAGCAGGTTGAGTTTTGGATTCATCCTCTAATGACTTCAACTAGTAATGTTTGATTATATTTGATTTGTTGTTCCTGTTTAATTTTAAAGAGTTTTAGATTCCTGTCCACCCTCAGTGTATAAATAGTATACTATAAATAGTACAATGGAAAGACATTGGCTTTTTACACTACTTTTTATACTGTTAACAAATAGTATACAAAACAGTATAAATAGTCTTGTCTTTCCATTATCATTTGTCAGAGTTTTGTTTATGTTCTTTGCACCTCACGTTTTAAATTACTATTCCTTTTTATGTTTTTTAACCTAAATTAAGAGTTCACCTTAGGTTATTTAGTGTACAAATATAGAAAGTAATACCTCAATGCTCATTATAGATCATCGCCATAAATGTAGACCAATAGTTTAATTAAGATGTATGTCAGGGTCCCCGCATGTATTTACTGTTCAGCCCCTTGTACAGGGCTGTCATCCATTTGAGTCAGACTGCGCATCTGTCATTGTGCATCGGTACAGTGGTCTGTATGACAGATGAGTCCTTCCCCCTCAGCAGGCACTCTCTCCGGGGAGGTGCAAATTTCTGCGCATCGAAGCATTGGCAATCACGCACAGCACCTTGATGAGAGACAGGCCCCTGCCACTTGATTGACTGGCATACTAACATGACGCGAAGGCTACAAACACCACAGGCACGGAAACATAAAGACCACAGGCAACAAGCCACATCCTTGATACACAGAAACATGCTTGGACACACAGAACAAATCACTGCACATTAAGAGCTCATCTTTCACTCGCTCTCCTGGACTGAATAGTGTGAGTAGCTTATATCCATGGTTAATCTCATTTGGGTATGTCACAGAGGAGGGGACAGGTTGCTATTGAAGCTGCACGAATTGGGTATTACTGCTGATTACACAAACACAAGACTCTCCATCATGGTTGAGGATGTTTTATTGTCCACTTCAGAGGTAGGATAATATATTCAATCAGGGTTTGGAGAGTTTCTTGACATGGGTAGCAGAGGGTCAAAGACAATTAACTTTCAAGGGTCTGGTGAATCAGGGTTAAAAGCATCCAATCAAGTCAGGCAAGTAATTTGCTGTCTCCCTTGTTGCACTGCTAAAGCCAGTTAGTGGTCGATACAATTAAGACTTTGGTTCAAAACTGGCCCCGTTTCCCCTTGCAGTGACACCCTGCAGGTAGAGACGCACAGAGCAGGAAAAGATCTCTGCGGAGAGCTGTCTGTTGCACGGGGATTGTTTGACACTCTACTTTGATTGCTCTATTTTTCTGCGCTGGGTTTCACTGTAGGAGGCTAACGGGCTCAGTTCAAGACCGTCTTTCTGTCTGTCCTCCGCAATGACACCAAGCATAGCGCTCCCACAGCAGGACACTGATTGGGTGAGAGATTCAGCGCCTGGCAAGAGTGAGAGAGAGAGGAAGGACTCAGTGGTCCTGCTGTTTGTTTAAGAGCAGGAAGCCGTGTGGAAAGGCCTAATGTCTTAATTGGTGTGAGTGGCAACGGACGGTACCTGACGAGACCCATTAATCAGGATGGGTTGAAAAGACTAGAGGCTTGGATACCAAGAGAGAAGTGGAGGGGGCTGGTGAGTATCAGACCAGTGCTGTATTTCAAGCAGGGCCCTTTAGCAGCCTTCTCCTCCTGCCTCCCACAATCTCAGACACCCACTGACACCCTTGCAGCTGTGTCTGTCACTCTGAGTTACTCAACCACAGAGCGCAAAACAATGCAAAAATAATTTGAATTTATTTAGACTCACACACAGGCATGCAATCCATGGCATAATAACACAGCAACACAGCAATATTAAGTGTGGTATGTGAACAATAACATTGATCACTGATATGTGCAGGAGTGCTGAGGTTGTTGTTCCTCTGGGAGTTTTTCATCTCTGTTTGTCATGTTTAACATTGCTTTTGCTTCTGGGTGACAATGAAAGCTGTGTCTCACATCTCAAAGAGCTACCCTCCAGAGAATGATGCTGTAAAACAACAACATGCACATACTCAGACATGCACGCAGACATAAAGAGAAGAAATTATCACAGACACTTGTGCATAATACACACATACAAAAGTTTTCCCCTAAGTCGAGCCCATCAGACAGCAGCCATTATGTAGGGACTGATGTTCTCTGCACAGCGATTCTTTTTTCATCATTATATTTCTCAGTGCATTCTTTCACCATGTTTGCCCTGATCTCGTCTAGGTCACTTCACCCAATGGAGTAAAATGGAGACCCCAAGGCCAGGAGTTGTCCCGTGGACACAAACACCCATGTTTCGGGACAAAAACTGTGCCTCTGCTCCAGGCTTGCAATGAGAGATGTCACTTAAATGCCTTTTGCATTGCCTTTTTCTCTGGCCATTCATGGGCATACCATTAAAGCAAGGCCCTCTCTACATCTGTGTCACTGCATTTATGGCTGTCCTGCATTTCTGTCATTCACATAAGAATCCTTTTTAACATGATACCACTGTGATGCTGCAATAGAAATGCCCCATACTGTAAGTCATAAATACAATATGTTATTATTCATTTTGTAGCCACCTTTTTATATTTTCAAAACTTTAATGGATCTCCTACGCAGTGAGAATTTGGAGCATTTTGTGGACTTAGATGATAGTAACTCATTTTCAGCTAGGTGTAGTTATGCTGTGTTTACGCAAAATAATCACTTAAGTTCACTTTTTTTAATTTGCTCTCTGTACTGTTAATTGTCTCTTACATGTACAGTATGTTAAGAATTTCTCTTCAGCTTACATAACAATATAATTTTTTTCTAGTTTCTTTGAGCAGTGTTAGTCCTTCTGATGGAATTTCATTCACAGATGTGTCAGTTTCCAAACTCACTGGTGAATTTACCTCTCACTTTTCATTATTTGCAGGATGGTGTAAAAGAAAAAAGAGAGCATTTACACTCTGTTTCCTTCTAAAAAATTGTTCCCCAAACTGAGTGTAATGTCTTTATCACACAGGGACAATCAATTTCAAAATAATCACTGCAGGCTTTGACAGACCATGACCTAGTACCTACCCACAATAAGAGCATTCCAGCTGTATAACCCACCAACATTTCCAACCCCACACAATTGTTCCCATCAGGAAAAGTAAGCTGTGGAGGGACAGTTTGCTTGGTGGGCATTGTTTTCTTCAACTGTCCGCCCACCAAAACTCATCATCTTAATTGTCCCTTCTGTTGATGTGAAATTCAATAAACGTGGCAGGGACCATTTTGAATTGATTTTGAATAGATGCCACTGCCTGGTTGTCTACAATCGTGACAGCTCGAGGAAAGTTGATGTACTGTATTAGACAAAGTGTGCATGTGCGTGTAGTTGGGGGTGCGGGTGGGGGCCTTCTTCATTATCTTGACTTGAAAAGTGTTTTGCTCAGAAATGTGGCACACCAGTGACAAATTGTGTCGGCATCGCCCACCCTCCATTTTTTTTTTTAACATAACCTTGCTAGTAGTGCATAGCAAATCTGTCTCTTCACATTTGTATAGATATGTTCAATTGCTTACAGGGCATGAATTTCTCTTTGGCGCTGGAAAAGAGGGAGGTAAAAATGAAAGACCATCAAGTCCTTACTTTTCACATGGCTGCACTCAACCCATTGCTCTTTGATAGCATGCCTCTGCAACTTAAGCTGTGAATAATGATGGTTTTTTTTAGCCCTTTTAACCTTGACTCATATACAGCTTGACCAATCTTTAACATGCTGCAATTCCTAGTGCTAGTGCTGTCCCCTGGGAAACCACCAGTAAAATACTGGTGGTGTTGGTTTCAAAGAAGATAAAGCTTGTCAATTTCAAAATGAGGTGTGTAATAACAGGTGATCATTTGGAGAAATGCATTCATTTATTCATCTAGAGAATTAATATTCTAGAGGTTAGGACCTACTTTAGTGTACTGAATGCACTAATGGTGGTAAATCATACAGACATAGAAAAAGGACATGTAATTCTCCCAATTAATTGATCTCTTTCCATGGCTATTTTTCTTTATTACAAAATAGGATGAAATGCATTTGACTGCTCTTTCTTGATAAATCAGCAGTATTGATCTGTAGAATCAACGGATGTGTTCTACTCTCCAGACAGCAATCAAGACATTCCAGCGCTTGGCACCCATTTCCTCTCTCCTCCTCAGGCTACATTGATTTTATGAAAGAGGGGCTCTTCTAAATCTAGTCGGTACTTTAAAACATCATAGTCCTCTATAGCCCATTATCATCATGGCTCATGAGGCCTTTCTGCCATTTGGAATGACAGCTATTTTGGAGAATCTTGCCAGGAGGTTTGCCTTATTCCCATTTCATCTATGTTTTTAAAAACTCCATTGCTTTCATCCTCTTAATTTGTAATTTTCCGTGTCAAAGAGGTTTGATGTTTTTTTTTTTTCTTTACAGCTTGCGAATATTAACTCACTGCATCACTTTATGTCATATTATATCGACACTCTATATTATATACTGATATTGGGTGACTGCTGCTCCCACACGAGAACCTGAAACTGCAATACGATGCAAGTGGACAAGCTGTCTGTTTCTCAGCAGATTAAGGCCCAGTGATTGTAGTTCTGAAATAATATTTGTGTGAGACCTGGAGCTGTTTGGCAAACTCAAGAAGTCACTATAACAAGAAAAGATTCGCATGATTTGGAAAGATAACTATTAGTAAAACAGTAACTTGTCTGCTCATACTGGGAGGTTGTAAGCCTTGAAGAACAATATACCATTCTTTAAATGCTTTGAAAAATGATTCCTAATTATTTGAACTTTATTTACTCATAACAAGTTATTATTCAAACAAGGAAACAATGTCCAATTTTAAAATTATTAATCAAGCAAGTCAAATTTTTGAAAAAATGACCACCCTTCTAAACAAATATGGGGTTATAGTCATATAGTTTAGCAGATTGTGAAAATTACATACATGAACAGATTTCTTTATATGAAAGTTTGCACCCATTTCAAATTGAAATTATTAAGAACATGTTAGATCAGATTACATTCAGTCTAACAAATAATCATTATTCTGACAGAAGCTCAGAGTTTTTGCAACATAACATATAAGTTGTGGATTACTCTTTATTCATTTCACACTCGGCATCAGTAGCACTTTTCACAGCACAAGGTTAACTTCGCCTAGGGAACCTGCTGTCTATAATGCCTAATCTACTTACAGAACATTTGGCCTTTTTTCTGGAATAAACCCTGGTCAGGTTTGTGGCTCATGTATCTTATTTTGTGTGGATCAGGCCTAAAGGTCTGGAGATTTTTAAAATGATAGAAGCTTTCAGCCTTTGTCTTTAGGGCTCCAGATTATGTGGATTTGGAACTGACAGTGGAGAGCTGACCCTTCTAAAGTCAAGCATGTGAGATATGTCTGTGCAGTTGTTCAATCTCTGTGAAAATGCTTCATGTTGTTTCCTACTGGAGTAGATTAGATAGACTAAAACACTTTTTATGCTTAATAAATTCCTCCTACAGTGAAAAGCATTAGATTTAACCCCATCTTTGTAATGTATAATGTATGTTTTTGTTATTATAACATTACTGCAATGTATTCCACCATATCTGTGGTGTATGGATTGGATTAGATACAGAATACATAAAGGGATTAGTACGATCAGCGTCAATCTCCGGCAGAAATGATTTATAATGCCTAGGGTGTACTTGTTCTTTTGAGACAAAGACAAGTCATGATTAATTAGTTGCAAAACATTGCAATATTGCAGTGACGCATAAGGTGAAGAAAAAACAAATTTAATTTGGAATATCTGTTCCGTCTGATGTATGAATTTTTCTGGTGCGCTTGTAATTGTGCTCTTGCACAGTAAATCTCCCATTCTGTTCGGTGAAACGCAACCCTCACAACTCACCTGGGAAATACATTCTGTTATTGCTTTGGATAAATAAATAAATTCAATTATGTCCTATGCATCGAATAACTTGGCTCAGCTGTGCCTGTTTCAAAGTGACTAATGTTACAATGGGGAGCAGTAACAGAAACATGGAAGAGCGTTCCTGACATTAAAGCACATATCATCATACAAACTCAGACTCAGCCTATCAATGCTGGCGTCACTCCCACGTCCAACACCTATGCAGAACAGATTGAGAAGTTTCTAATTTCAGCCAGGTTTATTGAGGCGTCAGATTGCACCTGCTGTGGGCATACACACCGATGGCCTTTCAGACCTTAACTTTCTGTCTCAATCAGGGAAAATGATTGCCTGCCTGGCTGCTACCTGCCTGCATCATCCTGTAATTATACTTACTTCCATTTAGAAACACATGCCTAGCAGCTCTGACTGGAACCTGACAGCTCCCACTGAAAGACTATGGGCTGGGTATCATAAAGGACACAGCTAGTAGATGAGGTACCAGATGAGGTCTTCTTGTGCTGCCTCTGTTTTTATTTAAGGATAAACGACTGATTCTATAGTAATCACAATCACAATATCTTGTTAACATATTTGTCTTCTTATGCCAAGTTAAATCTTCACATTGTGCATTTCTGTTCCAGAATCATTCAAACAGTACTGTCTATCTATGTAGGACTACAGCTTTGAGATTCTTTTAAACATAAATCCAAAACTGCCCAACAGGATCCAGCAAAACAACAGCACCTCCAGCACACACGATAATAATGCTCACATTTTTCAAACAACGCCCCGAGAGACCACGGTGGGTCCATCCTAACAGCTGCAATAGTTCACAAGTTTGGCTTAATTTCACAAAGCGTCTGTTGTGCACAGTTTTGTTTGTTGTGTAAGTTCCGCCAAAGGATTTTTGTGCTTTTTGTCTAAACCGAGCCTAGTTGTTTAGAAGTTAGCTGGGTAGAGTCATGACACAATAAGCTGTGTCGCCATCTGTTTAGAGAAGGAAACATTAAACACTCCTGTACACAAGTTTGTTTTCTCTTTCCTTAATGAGTGGAACAAAAAACTGTACACATCAGCATAATGGTATAATATCGCTTGTTTTCCAGCTGTTTCTAGATGCTACAGATGGTTCTGGGGATGTTATCTTTTCCTTACTACATTTTTAAATAGTTACTTTAGAAAAGATGCTACAAAAAGAACTGTGTATTTGAATGGGATCTTCTATGTTTTTTGGTGCTTATATTAAAGGAAAATAATTACCATTATCCTCATATGCCATAGACCGAGCATCCTGTTTCAATTTGGTGTTCTGTTTAAGCCATCTTTCCCTCATGACCATTGTTGCCCTGCATTGTTGTCTGCTCTTTCAACCACTGTACCACCAAGGCATCAGCTTATAGGCTCTGAGGAGATGTTTACTTGTCACTTTCCAAATTTATTTGTATCATTTTTGTGAGTTTGGAGCCTAGATGCCAAACTCTGTATATTCTTCTTCAGTAATTATTTTAAAGGTGATTTGTAAGAATAAAAGAACAAAAACAAACCACAGTCACATTTGTTGCCAAAACCCAGCAGTTAGAAGATATCTTGTCAACAGAAATGCTAAAATAAATGCAAGTGACCTTTTCTACAAGTTGTATACTGAAAAAAATAATCTGTTACTATTAGTCATTGTTTGTGAGTCTGAAGTGAATGCAGGATAAGCATCAACAAAAAAGACAGACCAACCACAAACAAAACGTTAAGCTGGAATGCTGAGACACACAACCCAAAAGTGACGCGCCACAGCTGAATGCCTTGACAATGGCTAATTTATCTGTCATGTCCGTGGCATATGCCTCAATTAGAAAGTAATTTTCTACATACATCATTGTTCAGCTTCCCGGTCTATTTTTCCCGCTTTCCACAGTGGTTCAGCTGCAACAATGCTATACATTAGGTGCATTATCGCTGCCTCCAGGGGCTTTTTGATCACAAAACATAGCATCCAGGTTTCTAGGGGACTAAAAGAGAAATTTGGGGCAGGGTTATGCATTGCATCAAGATGATGGGCCATTTTGCCAAATGGAACCCAATATGGAATGACTTTCTTTAGGAGCTGCAGACAATGGCCATCAGAGCTGCAGGCCAGAACAAAGAGGCTTCATTATCATCTGTGGCTCTCATTCCGTTACTCTTGGAGTGATGAGGAAATCAAATAGAAGAGAAAACTACACAAAACGGAAGTAAATGTTCAAGGTTATACAACTGATGGAAATGTGTTGAAGCCATTTTTTTATTTTTTGTCTTGCTTGTCAATAATTGCATCAGCTTC
Organism: Maylandia zebra; assembly: GCF_041146795.1. Lineage (NCBI taxonomy): Eukaryota > Metazoa > Chordata > Actinopteri > Cichliformes > Cichlidae > Maylandia > Maylandia zebra. Next base: position 30,269,992 of record NC_135186.1, read on the forward strand.
TGGATGTGGCCATATCACATTTCTGCAGGATATAAAGGACAAAGTCAACCTGTGTGTGCTGTAATGAGCTTTTTGATTAAGAATGAAAATCCGCTGGAGGGGGGGGGAAAAAGTCTTGTGATAGAGTAATTTCCTCTCGTGCCACTATGTGCCTGCCTGCGTACACCGAGAACATTAAGCTGCTGCTGTAGCCGCATGTTCACATCCTCCTGCTTTCCATGCAGTCTGCCCAACCAGTAAGGCAAGGCAAGGCAAGTTTATTTGTATAGCACAATTCAACAACAAGGTGATTCAAAGTGCTTTACAGAGACATTAGAAACAAAAACAAATAAAAAGCATGATTTAAAATTGATTATAATTGATTAAAATTGATTAAAATTGTTTTGTTTGTTTGTTTGTTAACTAATTAACAAACAAACAAACAAAAATGAGCTTCCTCCGAAGGGTGGCTGGCCTCTCCCTTAGAGATAGGGTGAGAAGTTCGGCCATCCGGGAGGGGCTCAGAGTAGAGCAGCTGCTGCTCCACATCGAAAGGAGCCAGCTGAGGTGGTTCGGGCATCTGACAAGGATGCCCCCTGGGCGCCTCCTGGGTGAGGTGTTCCAGGCATGTCCCACCGGGAGGAGGCCCCGGGGCAGACCCAGGACACGCTGGAGAGATTATATCTCTCGGCTGGCCTGGGAACACCTTGGTATTCCCCCCGATAAGCTGGAGGAGGTGGCTGGGGAGAGGGAGGTCTGGGCCTCTTTGCTTAGGCTGCTGCCCCCGCGACCCGCCCTCGGATAAAGCGGATGAAGATGGATGGATGGACAAACAAAACAGTATATAAAATCAAAACAGATAAAATCAGAACAATAGATAAAATCAGTAGTTAAAATGTTAGTTTTGAAATTTAAGCTTAAAAGTGTGGATTTGGTGCTTTATTCAAATGCAGCTGAGAATAAGTGAGTCTTCAACCTGGATTTAAATAAACTGAGTGTTTCAGCTGATCTGAGGCTTTCTGGGAGTTTGTTCCAGATATAAGGAGCATAAAAGCTGAATGCAGCTTCACCGTGTCTGGTTCTGACTCTGGGAATAAAAGACCGGATCCAGATGAGCTGAGGGATCTGGAAGGTTCATACTGGGTCAGGAGGTCACTGATGTATTTTGGTCCTAAACCATTCAGAGCTTTATAGACCAGCATCAGAACTTTAAAGTCTATCCTCTGACGGACAGGCAGCCAGTGTAAGGACCTCAGAGCTGGACTGATGTGGTCCACTTTTTTGGTCTTAGTGAGGACTCGAGCAGCAGAGTTCTGAATGAGCTGTAGTTGTCTGACTGATTTTTTAGGTAGACCTGTAAAGATGCTGTTACAGTAATCAAGCCTACTAAAGATGAATGCATGGACTAGTTTTTCCAGGTCCTGTTGAGACATCAGATCTTTTATCCTTGATATATTCTTGAGGCGATAGTAAGCTGATTTTGTTACTGTCTTAATGTGTTTTTCTAAGTTTAGGTCTGCATCCATCACTACACCCAAATTTCTCGCCTGGTTTGTGGTTTTTAGATGTATAGATTGAAGTTCTCTGGTGACCTGTAATCATTTTTCTTTGGCGCCAAAGACTATTACCTCAGTTTTGTTTTTGTTTAGCTGGAGAAAATTGTGGCACAACCAGTCATTAATTTCCTCAATGCATTTACATCTGTTGTAGTTTTGGCCTATGTGCAGAGTTCATTACTCTCTTTCTCGCTTCATTACAGCCTAAAGATGGGCTGTCATCACCATTGACGGCTGCACATTAGTATTTCCCCTCTCTCTCCTCCCCCCACTCCTGTGAGAGGACACCCAGCGCAGCAAAGCAGACAAGATGGTGTCATGTGGCATGCGCATGTTTTTGTGTCTCTTATTTGGGAGATGGAGCTATTTCAGTGCTCTCACAAGAATCTCTGAGCTGTTATCAGTGGAAATAAAAGTCACCTGCCTGTAAGAGATCCAAGAAAATCAGCCAAGAGGAGGAGCAGGAGAGAGAATGAGGGATGTTTCTAATTAGAGCCCATGGTGAATTTGGTGGCAGTGGTGGAGTTGTGGTGATGTCTGTTTTGCTGTAAAGCTTCGGGGCACTGGTAGACTTCCACTGGCTGTGTATTGATGACATGCTGCGTCTGCATGTAGAGATAATCAGCCTCTATTCAGATGAGGATCAGGCAGGTTTGTTTGCTGGAATCCTTAGCACCGTATCCCTGCCATATAAACACGATGCACGCCACGCATGGCGGGAGGCTGTTGCTGCTGCCAGAGGTAACAGAGATGAAGCATAGCTGCTGATTGAATTACAGCTTTCATCAAGTGATTTTCTTTTGAGTTACCGTATGAGTCATAGTTGCTTCATATTCTCCTTTTGAAAAGTTTTCATCATCAGAATTAACTTTTTCACAGAGCAGAGTAGTTCAGAAGAGTCTTTGACAAGTCACTAGTTCTGAGTGAAGGCTACTGAGGCTCTTTGCAAGATAATTTATAACTGACATACCAATGTTGGAGATTTGAACAGCAGGAATATATTTTGGGAAAATTGTCAAAGGGGATAAAGTACAAGGATACCATTTCTAAAAATCAAAAAAGGTACTACTTGATATATACAAGTTCAGGTAGCTGAAAACCTTTATTTATTCATTTAAACAGGACCTGATTATTGTTGCAGAGCCTCTTGTGTCTTCACCTCTCATGCTCCAAATACTTATACATGTCTGTAGGTGGCAGTGGCAGTCTGATTTTTTAGAGGTGTTTGACAGATAGGATTGCTAATTTTGTAACTGCATGAAATACACCCTTTCATCTAGCTTAAGACAATGCAAGAACAGATCCTGCATGGGTAGATTTCAAAAACTTTAATAAATTTGTTTGTGATAAGGATATTTTCAAACGACAAGTTTGTCTTTAAAATGTTAATTAGACGTATTGCCTTTGTCTCTGTTGGTATGAATACTCATTAGCACATCGCAGCATTTTGAGATTGCGGCACTCTGAAGTAGTGCACCCTTGCTATAGTATCTTTTGGTGAAAGCTGGAGAAAAGAATGAAAGCGAGATGGTTGTGGTTAGAGTGCTCGAGTCCATCTGTGGCAGAGCAAGAAGGTTACTGTGTCATTTCCCACTCCACTGCACTAACATCCTCAATTAACAGCAGCCAGATACTGATTACATGTTTTCAGGATGTTGCTTTGCCTCTGTGACCAATCTTCTCACACTCTGCTGGGCTCCAAACTGCCAACGGAAAGCTAAGGTTAGAGGACCATGCAGTGGCAGCACACGTGCCTATACCTTTTGCACCGTTCCCACTGTTGCTCTTTTAGTCTGCAGGAGGAAAGACAACCAAATGTGACTTAAGAATTTGTGCATAATCGCATCTCCAGGTGTAAAGGAATTTGTGCCTGTTTTTTCTCCCTGGCTGCATATGGAGCACATAATCAGTTGGCACTTGACCTTGACTTGTGTCATTAATTCAGTGAATAAACTGTCAGCCTCTTTCACCAGCTGTGCTCTGGATTATAACCTTGGTTCCTTGAAGGTCAAGTGTTCTTCACAAGAGTTTTTACTTATGGAAGGATGGATGGATGGACAGGTAGATAGATAGATAGATAGATAGATAGATAGATAGAGAGATAGAGAGAGAGATAGAGAGATAGAGAGATAGATCTATCTATGGTTCTGGCATGTTTTGCATTCTGCAACATGATCTCCACAAAATGACTTACTTCATGCCTGAAGCCTAAATCTAATTTACTCAAATCTAAAGCATCTAATGTAATTCTTACTGTAATTGTACAGTAAGCTATTAACAAGCCACACCATTATTACATCACTTAAACATCACTATCACTAAGCCTTTTTTTTTTTATCACTAAGCTTTTTTATTTTAACTGTCCGAAATGATGGCCTTCAATGTCCCCAGTAATTTCTAAGTATCTATGTATCTTTTTAAAGTCATTATAAAAGCTTTAAAGAAGAACCAGAAATGTTAAACACTATGTAATTAGTGTTAGTGTTAGTATTAGGTTCCTTCTTTCTTCACTGCATCACACTAAATATACGAATAATACACTAGATTGGCAAAATGCATGTGAATCATTAAGATAATGACACCAAGAAGCACTAGGTTGTTTCTCAATCAATGTGGTCATTACTCCACCAGTTGTTGTTTCCCAGTCTTTAAAAATGGCTGGCTAAGGTTAGTGCAAGTATCTCTAAGCCATGTTTAACCGTTGAGGAACACACACTCAACTACATCTGATGAACTTCCACTTGTGGTCTATGGAGATCTCTACTTGAGCAAACCAGAAATCTGGTCAGTGAAGACTAGAAGTGTGTTAGAGAGATGGAGAAAGATAAGAAAGAGGACAGGAGAGGAAGAAGAGAAGTTGGATTAAAAGGTAAGGACTCCTTATTTAAAGCTTACATGTAAGTCCTCATGTTTTTAAGTGAGATAGTGGAGCTGTACATGTGACATCATGTTTTTGTTCATATTGTGAAACATGCAAATCATACTGAGGCAGACTAACTCTGCTATTTAAAGTCTGCATAAAAATCCTCTGCAGGTTAGTGCAGGATAAACAGGTTAGTTTGCTGTAGTGTGATGAATTTAAAGTAAACAGTGGCTGTGGTTTCATGGTCAGTTAGGTTACATCTAATGTACCAGAGATTCATGTGAATTTTAGTTGATGATGCTGAGATTCATTGAGTGAATTCCACCTTCATACCAACTTTATACCAGTTAGAAAAAAGATAGCATAAACAGTGTACTGTCAGTGTAGTGGAAACTCATGAAACATCTGCTGACATCTGGTTGAATCAAGTTGTGCACATCCACAAAGAGCTGCAGGTCAGCTGATCAGAACCTGCATACTAAGAAAGTTTACTGGAGCTCTCAAAAGAAATTATTCTGATTCTTTTCCCCACACTGAACATTTACAACCAATTTTAAGGTTTCCCCACATTCTGAATCCCAAATTAACACCTTTGACTGTACATATTTTCCTGAGAGCCCCCCTCTACAATGTAGGCAACAGAAAATAAAGAGTGTTTTTTTTCCTTCTTTTTCTTTAGATTCAAGCAGAATAAAATTAGAATGTTAAAAAAGTAGAGTTTGTATTCCCATCTACTGATATTATTTTATCATTACATTAATATAGCACACAGTTCAGTTAGCTTTGCATAAAAATAGAAACCCCCTCCAAAGAGCTACTTTTTTTTTTTGTACTTTGAGTACATTTCAGAGCGTGTTCTTTTTAGCTTTTACTTGAGTAAAGAAGTTGAATCAGTACATCAACTTTTACTAAAGTATTTTTTAGTAGCAGTATTTGTACTTCCGATAAAGTACAGAATGTCTGTACTTTTTCCAACTCTGCTACATTTGTAATTTGTAGGGTTTCTGGGATATTTAGAACTTTGACTGCACAGTTGGAAATAGTTTATTTTCATGCACATGCTTTTTTCTTTTTTTTCTTTTTTTTGCAAATTGTGCACAATAATATCTATTTTTGTTTTTGCTGCAGTTTAGAAAAATTAGCAGATCTCAAAAATGAAATTATGAAGACACTCAAAATAAATTTCCTGCAGTTAGAAACAGTTAGAAGCAGTTGTGTCACGGTTCTGGGTCCATTGGACCCAGTATTTTGAGTTTATTATGTTTTGGTTTATTTTTGCATTATGGATTGTTTTCTGATGTTCTGGTGCTTTGTTTATTATTATCATTATAGATCTGTCTCTGTTATTCTTGGTGAGGGATCAGTTAGGTTTTGGGTTCTCATGTGTGTTGCAGTTTCTGTTCAGTGTCATGTCTGCATCTGGTTTAGTAATTCTTGTTTCCTGTCTTATTGTGAAAGTCTTTGTCTTTTGTTAGTGTGTGCAGCTTAGCTCCCCCTAGAAAAATGCGTCAAAATAAACAAAAACAGTGCAATTTCTTTGTAGATTACTGCACTTATTAGAAATTTATGTAGTAACTATGGACTTTATACATATATGTTATTAAAATTTGGGATATAACGGATGTAATGACACAACTTGAAATGCTCCAAAAAATGGCACTACAGCATCTAAAAATGTAAAGTTGAGCCCCGGCAGGCTTAAAACATCATCACACTTGTTTGGATCTCTTTGTTTTCAGCCCCTGTGACTCTGGTGTAGTAGCAGTTGAGCAACTGAGTTACCAAGCCAGGAAATTTATTTAGAGCCCAGAGCCTGACTGCATTCAGTTTATTATGGTGCTGCTAACAAAGTCCTTCTGTCTGACCAGATATAGCCAAAGGCTGCTGCTTTTTGTTGGTCCCATCAGAGGTGACGCTGATCAGCTCAAGATGCCCTCAATTCTTCCTTTGCCAGCAAGGAGTGAACAATGAATTACTCCAGCTTTTGAATCAGTTGTGAAGTTCTACTTAAAATCATTTCTACCCCTGTGTCTCCAATAACACCCCACCTGCCTTCAAATTACATTAAGGACGCTCTATAGCACATTTACCAGCGGACAAATCAAATTGCCATTTTAGAGGGAGGACCAGAGCTAAATGAGGCTTTCAAGAGATTTGGACCCAGACTGACTTTTAAAAGCTCATCAAGCAAAACACTTATCCCTGACATGCCCTTTAGACCTCAGTGCCTTAAAGTAGCATCTCCCCGGCTTATGTTTGTAAGGATACATCATGTCACCTGCTCTTCCTTGTTTGCGGTGCTACAGAACTCAATCAAATGAAGCATTGCTGACTGAGGGCGGGTCACTGCAGAGATGTCCCCGTCTTTGGCGTGATATGGCTATCTCAAGTGAAATGAGCTGGAAAACCTGCTGTCATGAGGTGGCAAAGGAGACGCGGAGTGTGGATGGAAATAGATTGTAGTCAGAGCTAGATCTGACTTTTGATAACAGCAAGCCGGCCTTTGTGCGAGCAGACATACTGATGTGCAGTTAGCAGGGGCAGTCATCCTCGGAGTCGATATAAGTCACATGAACCGTGAAGGGCAGAGGTCAGAAGAGGTTAGTCACACACTTGCACACCACCTATGCAGAAGAGCAAGATGCTAAATGGGAAACAGTATCTGTGACTAGTGATGTGAAAATGTTTGGAGCAAAGACCAATCTACATGTGTTATTTTGGTACAGCCAATTTCGTATCGGTAGTCAAACATATAACATAAAACATATTATGTGATCAGAAAAGAATAAAGAGGACACTGGGGAAATGCATGCTACTTGTGTTGTGATTGATTGCTTTAAAAAGCCAAATGCCAAAGATTTTCTTATAGTCTGTGATACTTTTGCTGTTATGGATTTTCAGGATGCACCAACTGTCTGCTTTTTCAACACCAGCCTCAGTTTTAACTAATAGTACCTCTGCTTCTGTATTTTACTGCAAGGAAATCAATAATGGATGGCTGGAAGTCAAACATGATCTTTAGCTTTTTGGCAATTTTCACTTTACACAGGGACTGTCGTCAATTCTAGTTGGAGGGGTGTCGTATATTCTGACTAATTCCTTTATTATTGGTTTCATATGTTTGGCCTGAAACAACAGTGTAAGTCTGTAGCATAAATGAAGTTTTAACTTTGAAAGTCTGATGAATATGAACGTGTAAGCACTTTAATTGTCTAAAAGGCGAGGGCAATCTAAAGGATTGATTAAGGGATTCACACTGAATAAAGCAAAGATGAAGCCAAGTTTGCAGCTAGAGGCCAAGACAAACAATTAGCTTGCTCTCCTACCCATGCACATTTCCACTCACACATACACACTCAAGGAAACAAAAGAAACCTGAAGTCATCTCACAGCTCTTTGTGTCTTAACTCCAGAAGACTCTCACAGGGCTGCAACCACTTTACGACAAATTTATTACTGAACAACCAAAGAAATCCTATCTCACCGTGTCACAAAAGTGTTTATGAAACTTCCTCTACTTCCTTGTTAAAAGGAAATAAAAAACCACATGCAGTCTGAGCACTGTCTTAAGTGTTCCATGCACAGTTCAAACAAAGGTTATTCAGTGGCTTTTTAACTCAAGATACTATTTATTGCATGGTACATGTCAGTGCCTAATGTCCTCTGAATGTCAGGAAATGTGGTATATAATGGTTGAGTGTTTGTGACACCCTGTCCTGCCCCTTGTTCTTCAGCGACGGTCAAAGCCACTACTAAGTATAGTGGGCCATAACTGAATTAGTAAATTCAATCTTCTAAAACAAGATCATGTGCTCTTGAAAAAACACTCACGCTACACTTTTAGTGTAATTGCCCAAACAATTATGCTAATTTACTTTACTTAATGCATTATGTGTTTGTTATGGATAAAACCGTATGGTAATTTAAAGGGAACGGTTTCTTCATTAAAGATAAAAGGCTCAGATAAATTGGACGGTCCTTTTTAAAAGTGCTTTCAAGTATTTGTGCACTAGAAGTGCTTTAGGATAGTTGTAGCAAGAACATATTTTGTCCACTATGCTACTTGGGCTATAAAGGTCATTTTAAACCAGAAAATTACTTTAACTACAAATATCATAGCTTTTCTCCCTGTGCATCTCTTCTGAGCATAGTGAGACTAGGGCCACACACAGTCTTTCACTTCTATTAGAAATGTGTTTGCCTCCAGCCTCTGCTCTTCCCAGCTGGTCACATCTGTGTGAACAAGCAGAACAGGGACAGCCGTTCGGCCTGTGTACAGCATTCATGAGCAGTTGTTGCTTGGCAACCTTAAAACTCTAGGTGATTGGGGAAGTCTAGCTGACTGGCTGACGGGTAGGGTTAAATGAAGAGACGGAGAGTTTTAGCCAATATGGCTGCACTAGTCTGAGACAAAACTAGCTTTGACTTTCATGTTTCTGCCCTGATATCTGTGTTGGGTACAACATTTTTGAGCCATAGATACCTACTGTATTTAGGGATGAAATTCAAAACCTAAAAGGCAAGAACAACAAGCATCAAAAGCGCTTTACTCAAAGCTCTTGCAAAGAGCAGTCATCTTGAAATCATACTGTTACCGGTTTAAAGGTTAGACTTTGAAAGTGAAGAGTGTCCTTGTGTGTTAGAGCCAAGACACAGAGGTGTTAGCAAGTAGAGCATTTTGCACACGTGTGTGTGGCTTATAGAGTGTACTCGTGTGGGAGTGTGTGATACACTATATAATCATGATGCTGTCCTACTGCATAGCCAAGGGCATGCCATCGTAATTGCTGTGAGTGATTCAATTATTATCTAGTTCTACCTACTCCACAGGGGGCAGAAGGTGCAATGGGACATTAGAAATGGATAATTTACTTCACTGTCAAGAGATGTGTAGTGCTTAGTCTTTTATCCATGACAAAACACACATGATTTTATGTGCACTACAAAAACGCTAAACATATGGGTTCAACTTTAGATCTCAAGCTGTAGAGAAATGTGTTTTCTTCTTTTTTTTTCAGAAATGTCTCATTGGATCGTGGCTCCATTAACTCTACATGCTACATTAGGAATGTCGTTTTATGGATTTCACAATGACTTTCTTTAGTGAATCTAAAAGTAACAAACAAAGAAACATCTGCTCTGGCTCTTGAAAATGTACGTAAAAAATGTAGTTGTGTCCCATCCGGAAGGTGTGTACACTATCTTAATGAATCCTGCTTTCCTATCTATGGTCATAACATGATGAGGCCTGCAAGGTCTGGCAAAAATCAGCCATGTGTGAACAGTAATCATGTGGTGTCAATCATGCACCTGAAGCTTTCATTCAGGAATCAATCAGCCTTGGGCGGCTTACAGGCAAATCAACACTTCTGCAGGTGGACAGGATGGACTGGCTGACTGGCAGCTTATTCTGTCTGTCAGCAAAGAATTGCAGAGAAATCGAACACTGCCCTGCTGTAAAAACTATCCGGAAGACTTTTCAGAATGATCCCCCCCCCCATCACCAAAAATACACATTTGCACACATTTATCAGTTTCCACACTGAGAAAACTTGAGCTCATCCTGTATCTGTCATAGCAGAAAAACAGTCACATAAATCTTAGTATGCTGGAAACATGATTTGAAAGCTGTTTTAACCATTGAAAAGACAGAGAGAGAGAATCATCACCCACCCCTATAGCTAGCGTGAAAGGAAATGATGGCGAGCAGATGCATGAATCCCAATTTTACTGATCCTCGTATGATTCAAAACAGTCTCCGTCAATATCTTGTTGAAACCTGAACACGAGTTTTTTTTTGAAAAAAATAATAAGTGCACAGAATCTCTTCTAACATGCGTCTCCATCTGCTCCACATAAAATTATTTCAGCTAACTAGTGCATCAGATGAACCATAGTTCACTGCTCGGATTTACACTGCAATAAAAGGACCAATTAAATGCCCATTCTCTTAGTTTCTCTTATGTAATGGCGCTGTTTGGCTGAGAAGACTTCAGCTGGTATCCAGCTGAACTTGGTCATTGTCTCATACTCTGCTGCCAATCCAGCCCATGTGTTGACATGCCCCATAAAAATTTAACTGCCATTTTACAGAGCTGTAACAAGTCACAAAGAGACACACCGGGTGTCTCTAACAACCGCTTTTTAAAAAAATTACTGACATTCTAATTTACCACTGTGAATGGAATTGGTAATCAACAACAAAAAAAAAACACTACAAAAAAAAAGACACTAAAGCAGCAGTGCTCCAAAATGAAAAAGCTGTTCAATTTCACACTAGCATATATGTTTGAGATTGTAGCTTAATCTTCGTCCTCTGATCCATGCATGACTACCTTTGTACACATCATTCAAACCAATAGGAATTATATTTAATTCTCCTGTCACACAACTTATTCAAACTTCATTAGCCTTCTGGGCACAGAGGTGGGTGACGGCAGTAGCAGAATCCAGTTATGATTTAACATAGCAGGGTTCAGCCATCATTCACATGAACACATGGCTGGAAGAGGGGGCGTTGACTAGCAATAGGACGCAAACTTTCATCACTCACGAATGTTGAAAATTCATCATTACAGCATATATGGCATAAATGCATGCAGTGAGGTTTTGCTCTATCTGCCTTATAGCAATATATAGCACTGCGTTGTTGATGATTGAATAAAGTCTGATTAGGTTAGTGTACACCACACTAAAAAATAGCATTAATTAATATGTAACAATAAATTAAATGCTAAATGGTCAATCCTGGAATAAAACTCACGTACTGCCATGCAATCCAGAAATTCCTTGAACCTTGTGCTATATTAATACAATAATAAAATAATATAAGTACATGAGAATACAAGTGTTCAATTTAAATTCTAGTTCTAATAAATGTACTCAGGTTGAATATGTTATGCAGAAATAAGCTGTGAAAATTATTAAAAACTACAGCTCCATTGTCTGTTGCCTGTTTATACTGTTGCATTGAGAGAATGAATCTAAGCATCATTAGTTTAAATTCAGATTAATCTCTGCTACCGTTGATTTAGCCTAACATTAACCAAGAACACTGGCGCTCTCTGCGTCAGTCCAGCATAGTGCATTAGTGTAAATTCACCACAGTATGAAAAACTGTTTATCCTGCAATAAACTGCTTAGTATTCCATCCTATTTTGCAGGAAATTTTGCAACGTAAAAATACATAATTTACCAAAATACATCACATAGAGATCCAATATTTGATTGAAAATTGAGTACATTACATGTAAGCCTTAAATTTCCATTTTATCAAATGCCACTGAGCAGACCTTGCCTTTAAATATAGCCTCTCTCCATCATCTCCTGTCCCCTCTTTCTTATATCATTTTCCATCTCTGAGTGAAGTTATCTGTCATTCTGGGAAATACAGCATCTATACCTTTAGCTAGCAGACACACTGTATGGCAAGTGCATAGAAACAGTTTTTTGTTTGCTGTTAGAAACTTTGCATTTTAAATTACCACAGCACGTTCCTCCCTTTATGCCTTTTTCGACCACAATTTACCGACATCTGGACTCTTTCTGGGCTACTCTAACCCCTGAATATAGCACTAAAATGATAAATAACCATTTATCATTTATCATACTGCTCTTGCTCTTGACGAAGGCGGTCGCACTTTTCTCCTCTCCTCCTCTTCTCCTCTCCCTTAGCTTCCCTGCTTAGCGTCTTATGTCTTTGTCTAGTCTCGTGTTTTTTGTATTATTTTTCCCTGGAACACTCTTTCACAGTCTGTTCTCTAAAACCTAAAAGAGGAATTATGAATTGGATCAACTGGTCCCTAAACGCAATTGACACCCCTTTCTCAACGAGAAGTTTGGGCTTGGGTGAGCCTGAGTGCTGAAGATATCTACCTATTTGGAACCATGGTAACAGGGTTCTGGCTGATCGGAGCTGGCTTGGCCCTGACTTATCGAAGAATTAAGAAAGCGGAATCGGCTGTTCAAACCTCCACAAGGCTGCCCGCTGGGATTGAAACGATGGGAAGAGGCATGAGTTTCTCAAAATGGGCTCATTGAGTGCAGCACGGATAAGATCTTGGAAAGGCTACGGCTGCTGTGAATACTCAGAATAAGATCTCTGAGTGCAGACTGGATTACATCTCGGAAGGGCTAGCTCGGAATAACATCTCTGAGCGCAAATTGGATGACATCTTGGGGAGGCTCACTGTTGTGAGTTCTCAGAATAGGCTCCTTGAGCACAAGAATGACAACATCACAGAACGCAAGTATGGCGAAGCTCGCGGCTCTCCAACAGGAGATTGAGAGACCAGTGTTGGACTGTAGAACTGCTTTGAAATTCATATGAGCTGTTCCCACTAAAGTAAAAAGCACCATCATTTCATGCGGATACCCTCTCGGCGCCAGCTGCGGTCGCAAGCTGCGGTCGCAAGCTGGAGCCTAACAAAAACACCCTGATAACGACTGTGTTTAGACTGTTCCTTCCCATTCCATGCAAGGCCACCTGGGTTGGCTGGAAGACTGTTTACTTAGCCTAGCAGGGCGAAGGAAACTGTCTCAGCTGAACTCTGGACACGCACACACATACATATACACTGATGTGCACACACTCATCCCCTCTCCCTTTCCAAACGCCTTCGACGCTTGTTCCCTTCCGATGCTGACGGTGGATCAAGGAGACCAGCGCACAGGCTGCAGGCCCGGATGTACTGTCTAAATCAGCCTTTACCCACCCCTGTTGCTTGTCATGTGTTTCTTTGGTGTTTTAAGAGTTTTTTTTTTCATGTGCTATGTGCAGAGGTGTTTTTTTCTGTTCTCAAACTGATCTCCCTGTTGGAGCTCAGTCTGAGTGGAGTTATTTTTTTTCTCCTTATCTTTCCTCATGTGGTGCATTTTCCATTGTTAAACCTCTCTGACCTGTCTTCCCCATGTGATGTTTTGTGTAATGTATGTATGGTCGGAGGGTAAGATCGCACCGCCATTGCGTGCAATAGGTCGGCAGCCTTATGAAATTTCCCCTTGTGGGACTAATAAAGGTATATCAAATCAAATCAAATCATTTAACCACATCATCCATTATTTGTATGCAATAAGCCCCAGTGACAGAGGACGCACCGTCCATTTAGGCTCAAATCCATTTGTTGTTTTGAAGGGATGCAGTAATGTGAAATAGTAATGCCACTCCAATGTCTTAAAGCTAAAGTAATGAGCCCACAAAAGACAATTGCTTTATAACCACAGTAGCACATATGTGGCAAAATTATTTAGTCTTTTAGAAAATAATCAATCTTTGAGTACAACTGATGAAAAAGTGGAGTTATGAGAAGATTCATTTTTCTTGATGTACTGCTTATCCAGTCTGCTATTTAGGACACAATTAAGGTCTCTGCAGGTCTCACAGTCAAGTGATTTTGAATTTAAATTAGGAAATGATGATCCTAAAGCTCAAAACTGACCATCCTTTCTTTAGGGGCCTATTTAGCTTTTAACATAAGTAGGACACTTTAAAATTTCAAATTTAACCTCCATAAGCACATACCTAACCTGGCAGTCAGACAAGATTTGGGCTCAAACAAAAGGCTTATATTGAAGTAAAATGATATACTTCAATAAATGCTACGACTGCCCTTAATTTTTGGACAGTTACCTCTTTTTTACAGCATCATTCATTCCCTTTGTGTTCCAAGTAACGAACTGAAGCAAGCTGTCCCCTCTATATTTTGTGTTGATCATAAACACCTAAAAAAAAATTAAAGGAACACTTGAACAAGCTTTTCGATTTGACTTTGACTCTAGCCCTCAAATGGTTGATGATTTTGGTTTCTGCCAAATATATAATTATATATATTTGATATATATAATATAATTTTATCCTCAATAAATTGCACAGTGTATGTAGTCTAGATTTTCAACTTTTCATTGATCAATATCTTATATTTGATTTAAGCACTCACCTAATTTTTTGAGCACTATATTTGATGTGCTCACATAATAAGACAAGTAGATAAAACTGTGACTGCCAAAACAAAAAATTACTGTAAGATAACAAAAAAGTATCATTTAGATTAAAAAAAAAAACCTATTGGTTGTATCTTTAGAGATAAGACACACAAAAGAAAGCTTTCTTAGGTGGTTTGGTAGGTAAGACAGCTACCTTTTGTTTCCATTTGCCATTTCCTGTAACCATACCAATTTGCAACACATTTTCCTCATAAAAAAAGAACAGAAAAGCCTCAAAACAAGAGTAGCGAGCTGTGCTGCTGGAGTTGTCTTTGGAAATCAAGCTTTAGAGTCTCTGCCATCAGCGATGTTTGGTGTGCAACACAGGGCACATGCTGGGCAGGCTGCACAAAAATAGTAGCATTACTAAGGATCTTAGGAGGGTTTGGCTGGTCACAGGTCCCTGGGGAGGAAATCCTGATGCACTCTCTGACTATCATACACGTCCACACATGCACACACACATACACAAGCAGAAAGAAAAAAAAAACAAAGGACATGGCATAGACGAGGAAGAAAAGGAAACAGAATGATAAGACTGTATAATTCATAATAGTCATTGTAAATGGGACCCTTACTGTATTTTTATGAAAAAAAAAACATACTTGAAACAAAATATACTTCCTGCTAAAATGAACAACAAACTGCCTGGAAACTGACTACTGGCATTAAAAGTCACGTCTTTAATAACACACAAAATTATAAGACTTAACAAAGCCTTCAGAGAGTGACGTATCCTAAAATCCAACCCTACTGCAGCTGTCCTGAAGCAGAAACCTTTTATACCAAGCTGTGATATGCCTGCAGGAAAACTGGGCAACACTGTTTCCACATAGAGAACTATATGGTCTGAAGTTTGGAACCAGCCTCAAATGGCTTTTCTGGAAACTCTAGTCTCTGGTACTTCCTTTATGGCTTAATTTTTCATTTGCTTGTATTACCCCAGAAATACACCTTCTCTCTACTCCACATTGCTAAAATAGTGCCGGATCAGTGCTGTCAAGCTGCACAAAGAAGATGAAAAAGGCTAAATTCAGACAGGAATAGCACAGTGAATCAAATTTCAAAATAAAAGACCTTTTGCACACTAAGCACTCTACCTCTGAAACAATCCTGGTGCGATCAGAAGCCATGCAAAGGATGGAACAAAAGCACATCAGCGATGCGGTTTCACAGACAAACCAGCACACATTGCATTTCCGGGGTTAGAAGTGACATTTCAGTGACTTCATCTTTGATTGTCTAATAAAGATTGAAGGATCCAAATATAGAGACTCAATCCTTTTAAAGATTAATTTTCATTCTTGAACAAGCTTTGATTTTTGGTGTGATTTTTGAATCTTGCTGTTACATTTTGTTCACAACAAATTACATAGGGGATGTCAGCGAAGATCTTCAACTTGAATATGTCCCTTGTATTTCTTTTTAAAGACACATTTTCATTGTTTATTACATTTAGAAAATGTCACATTACATTTTTGAAAAGATTGATTTAAAAATGATTTTTTTCTGTAAATGAAATAATTTTCAGTTATTTGAGTCATGGCAATGTGTTTACTCACTGTATCTCTGAACTCGATTCATATTTATATTTGGGAGTCAGCTATCCCTGGTGCCATAGTTCAACAAATGGGGTACACCCTGGACAGGTTGCCAAATAATGTACATTTGTATTTATGACAATTCAAAACTCCCACGGGATAAATTTACTAGTCTTTGACAGTTATTTCATATTTAGTGAATAATTCATGATTAAAAAAATGAAAACTTTGAATTAATTAATTTAAAATGACTTTTAATTTAGCAAAGGAGAGAATGATTACAGGAGCTGCTGTAAGCAGTTAAATGCCATCCTGTTAATGTTTGTCTTCCTACTCTGCCCACGTGAACATGAAATTGAATGCAGCACCATCACAGATTTTAGGATACACTGCAACAACAGAAGAAGTTGTGCTGCAAAAATACAATTGATTGTTCATGCAAATATATCATGTAATTACTGGTGATGAATATGTACCATATGGACCACTTAGTAAAAAGTATTAGCATCATACAAATTTGCTTGTGCATTTGTATGTAACTGCCTGAGGTACATGTTATTATTGGCTTACTTTCTTTCTTTCTTTGTACTTGTGTGACGCAGAATAAAAATGAAGGTGTAAAAGACTGTCAGATGTTATGCTGGCATTTCCCTATTGACACCGTCAATCCCCCATTTACATTTCATATCTGGATGACTGGTTAGAGTCCCACGTGAAAAGGCCAGGTTGGATTAAGGTGTCTGTGTGATTCTATGATATCTTACGGACAGGCAGGCAGACCTAATTCCCTTTCTGGAGCAGGGCAGGTCTGAAGCCCCTAGTAAGCTCTCATCAGTCTCATCCTCTATCGCACGGCTCTCACCCTGTCATGAGATCAGCCATGATGGCATGTACTGGTGGATATACAGTAATTGCTTTGTCCTCTATCTCCCATTTTCCTTTACTTGTCTGTTATGTTTGAAGTAACCAAAAGAAATTAGGTGATACACAAGGAGAGCACAGACTCTTTCTGTCAAAGAGCCTTGTGATTTCTGTCTCAAATCCAGAAGAAAATGTCAGATTGCCTGTTATTCGACAATATTTTGATAGCATATCTGGCTGTGTTTTCCTTCTCACCCACATACATCTGGTAGCTTAGTATAAGTCAACTTTTATATATTGGTGCAAAGCAGGAAGTAGCAGATGCTGCATGCTGTCTGAATATGTTGTTCTTTCTCTGTTTCACAGGGCTTATAAAACATCAACTCGTGTTTCATTTCTGCAAGCTTGCTCCTCGGGACTGGAAATCGCCAGTATCAAACAGTGAGCTAAGGTGGAACAGTAATCCAACCCAGCGCAGCCAGTTGTCAGGATTTTCTTCCTCTCCTTTAGAGATACAACAGATAAAGAGATTGTCTCACACTCATGAGTCAGAAAATGTGTTTCTCGTTGTTGCAGAACATATCCTATCCCCCATAACCGTGAAGGATAAGAATATTCAAGGTCCCTCGTTAGTATGCAAAACAACGCATCATATTTTTCACCATGTCTCATTTCCAATTGCAAATGGAGGAATGAAAAATATGCAGGAGATTACTGCATTAAACAATTTGGTTCTGCTTAATAGTGACTCCTTTGATTTGGTCCCGGGCCCCTGAGATGAGCATGGATGAGGAATGATTGAGATGCATGGAGGAGCTTGTTCCTGACTGCTTACACTGCTAAGCAGACCCACTTCACAATAATAAGAGGTCATCCCTGGTGGAGTGTGGAAATGTGTCTAATTAAAACAAAATGGTTTATCAAGAGCTGAGGCGAAGTGAGCAGCCCCAGTAAAATAAATAGCCAGCAATTTCCTGAGATTCAAATTCTGATAAGCATCTTATTAAAACAGTCCACCATCTAATGGAAATGCTTTCTATTGTAAGGGGATAATTCTTCCTCTCTCTTGTGCTCTTTTTCTCTCTCACCCAGCCTCCATGTTGCATGTGCGTGTCTTTGAGGATTCATGTACATGTTGGCAGCTAGGTGTGTACACGAGAAAACCATACTGCAACAGATTGGAAGCCTGCCTATTTTGTTAGGCGTTTTGGATTTTGCTCACCTTGCAGCTAAGCAGGAATGTAAATTACTGCTGTAGGCACACATTACTTAATTGTTTTTCATATCATCATTATTCATCTTGTCTGACAGCTCAGTTGTGGCACTGATGTGTTGAAAGATGGACCATCTGTACTTTTGTCACTTTCTCGCTTATGCTCCTTTTGGAGAGCCGTGTTCCATACTGATGGATGACATGTCCATGATTTGTTGCCATGTGATGCTTTAGATTACAGCACAAAGCTGAATCTCATGGAATGCCTCCAAGCAAGGACAAAATAATGACAATAACGCTAAATATTTTCATACAATGCTTCACTCGGCAAGCATATTAGAGGAGCTTGCAATTACCATGTCTCCTGCGAGTGCATATCTGTGGAAATTAATTGCATTTTGATATCTGCTGACAAATACCGACAAGTTCAGAAAAGTCCTCCAGTGACAGACATACGTTTGTGCCGAAGATCGGACACATTATCTTCTACTGAACCTCTGGATTGGTTGTTTTTCATGGAGAGGAGACAGAAAACATAACAAATATGAAACCTCTTCAAACTAAACTCACTGAGAGCTCACTCTCACTGCCTCCAAATAGCTGCAATTTGTTGGCTAAAACCCAAACAGGGCATGATAGTGTCAGATTTAATTTTCATTTTGCTTCTTTTTCTCTTCTGCTCACTTCCTGTGTGAAATAGTTCTCCTCAGCATAGAGTAAAAAAGCGAGCCCTTCATCACAACATGGTAGCTGAGGCTCCATCAGTGAGCTATTACTGATGTAATCGGCCACTTGTGCGAATGTGGTTTCTGTGTGTAAGAGTGTGAATGTGTGCATTTGCTGATTGCATTGCAATATTCCCCAGAGCCTTTTGAGTATGTATCTGGTACCCAGTAACAAGTGGATGGTGAAAAGTAAGCAGCAGGATAGATGGACATAATGGACATAGTTCAACTGACACACAAATCCAAGTTTGAGGATTCCTTCTTGCCACTCTGCAATTAAGAGTAAAACTAAATATACACCTGGAAGCTAAAATGGGAACACAGAATGCAATCATTTGAGCTTGAATTAGACCATTATGAGTTTTAATGTCACCTTCACACTGATCTATTGCCTTCTTGACAATAGAAGAATTATTTTTTATGTTATGAATATTAAATTCTGCAACAAAAAACCTAAGACTTTACCATGGAACAGAATTATTTGGCACCACATGCATATGACTGACAGTTAAATTTTTTAATCCGGTTGTTTCCTGTTACATTTTTGACTCTCCAGTTAAGCTGATTGCATGTGCGAGCAAGAGAGAAGGCAGAATGTTTCAGTTTCAGTAGAGTTGACATGATGCCACGTTCCCTCGTGATATTTCAAATATTGCTAGAGGGTGAAAGAATTAAAGGCATCACAAGAGGGCCCTTTGAAACCTTCCAACTTGGTATGAAATCGCGGCATGTGAGCACTTTGATCAGCAAACGGTCAAGCAGCAGCCCTGCAGTCAGCCATCCCCCCACATTGGGCGTCTCTTCCCCAGCAATGTGAACACTCGTCCACCTGACCACTATTTGATTTGCTCACTGAACTGATCTTATAACAGTTAAGCTTTGTGCTATTTCACAAATTACTGCCCTCTATTTCTAATCAGCCATGCTTTAAAGCATGTTTGTATCTACCCAGCCTCCATGTAGATGCATCGATTAAAAGCAGACATTATATATCACACAATCATGGTTTCAGTTATTAACTTCTTTATCCATTTTGGGCTTTGAATCTACTTGGTTTCTTATTTATAAACCAAACCAAATGTAAAAATTAATGTAAATTGACTTGTGGTTTGCCTTTAGTAGCCACACCCTAAAGACCATTGATACCAATGATATCGGTCATGGCAGATGGCCGCCGCTCCCTGAGCCTGGTTCTGCTGGAGGTTTCTTCCTGTTAAAAGCAAGTTTTTCCTTCCCACTGTCACCAAAGTGCTTGCTCATAGGGGGTCATATGATTGTTGGGTTTTTCTCTTTATGTGTTATTGTAGGTCTACCTTACAATATAAAGTGCATCAAGGCAACTATTGTTGTGATTTGGCGCCGTGTAAATAAAATTGAACTGAATTGAATATGTGCTTTGATTTCTCATACGGGGTGGAAAAGTGCCCGGACTGATACCACTGAAAAGTTGGAGCAGTTTCACACAGCTTTATGCTACATAAGATCCAGAATTTGAATTCTGTTGTTTTAATTTTTAATTTTTAGTTCTTAGACTATTTCTGAGTTATGAGCATTTTGATAAGCACTGTATCTTTTTATTGAATTAAACAGCTTGGAGGAACTGAGCTAAGTATGAAACATAACCAAGCAAGTATCAATATTTTCCTACTACACATATTTGTGCTTTTGACAGACAATAAAAAAGTAATTAAATTTTCTACAAAGTTTTCAAAGTTCAAGAAATTAATATCATACATGATGAATTGGGCTACGTATATTTACAGTCCTTGCAATTCTCATTTACTTTCTAAATATTTATAATCGGAGCTACAAACTCTTTCTATTTTCTTTTTGTTTTTTTCTGTTACAGAATCAGGAGCCAGGCTTAGTCAGTCAATATGTGTCCTAAAGTGAAACATGACTGATAGAATTGTACTGTATGTAATAACCAAGCTTCACTGTACAAAATGGGTTAATCTATCATCTTTCTCTACATAAAACAGGCAAAATGTCTTCCAGACAGTTTTGTGCAACCTGTTCTTTCAATATGAATTGAGTTATGCTCCAATCAAACAAATCACAGCTTGTTCCAAACAGGGCCATGAGTAATGGATTGAAAAAGTCTGTATTTGATTACCCCTGCTGCCCAGGGTTGACTAAGATCCATTTGAGAGGCAGTGCGGTGGAATTCCAATATGGACACCCTCCAGCTATTGACCCTGTCTTTAAGTGGGCGCTGTGCTTTTAGTGTACTTACGCTGGTTGTTCCACATCTTCTTCCTCCTGGCAGTTTTGCAATAGTTTTGATGGCAGATCCGGGCTAGTTTTTCACTACACTGCATTATTGATGCGTCAGAAGATGTGGATAGCCTACTTTTTGTCATAAGCCACTGAGCGTACAAATGCAAGAGAAGGTGAGGGGGTTGTGGTATAACTAGTTCAAAGTAATTACTGTGAGTTACTGCAACAGAACACAATATGATACACAAATATATAATAAATATACACATTGCATTGTACAAGCTGATCCAGTTAATGCGATACCAATACCAACTGCTCAACTTTTTTGAGGCTGCTCTGAAATTTAGCATATCTTCAAAATATAAACCGGTTGCAGCAGTTTCATTTTTATTTTATGTTTTTATTTTATGTACACTTGCAGATATGTGTGTGGATACATGCAGTCCACCTTTATTTTTTTTAGTACCTCATGTCTGTTTCATGCACAGATAAACATCAGTGTCTCTGGTTGGAAAAGTCAAAATCTCCTCAAAATGCAAACATTTACAGCCAACTTCACATGATGTTACCTTGAAGTGAGGTTAAAAATAGAAGAAATCTGAATCTGAATCATCTTTATTTGACCAAGTTTGTGCACACAAAAAAAGAATTTGACTCTCGCTTTGCTCTCTGCATGTACAAAAAAAAAGAAGCTCCTACCACGGACCATATGGGTACAAAAGTACCAGGCAGAAAGGTTTGATCAAATTGCAGGATATGAATGAAAAATATACTAGTAACAAAATTAAATATATTGAACTTCTTCATAACTAAACAATGTTACTGTTTATGTATCTGAAAGCAATGGCTGTTCAGTGTTAAAAGCCAACACTGCTTGGTTACTGACTCAAGAATCCCTGCTGGACAGGAAGTGGACAAACAATCACAGGTCTGAAGTGCAAAATCCATGGGCTGAATGGCATTAGCTTTGTGTTTTTTAGCTTAATAAACTCAAATACAGTAGCTTTTCTACTGGTAACTACAGCATTGCCCAGTGACCCACTCAGTGCCACATGCAAAGAGCATTAAAAGTATCACTGATCAAAGCATTTAGGGGAAAATGCTAATATGTCATGTCAAAGATTCTTGAATGTCTTCAAACTAAATAGAACATAGCTGATACTGAAGTCTAAAACACTAGAAACATTTTTTCTAGAGCTAAAAACCACACACACGCACACAACCAAACTAATCAAAACAGACACTGCAGCAGAAAGAGGAGACAAAGCATGGGCATCTGGCAACATACCATAACTTCAAGGCGATTTGTCACTAATATCACGCATTTTAGGAAAAGATTTAAGGATTAGAAAACGCTTTGTTTTTTGTGAGTATCATTTCCAAACTTGGAACACTCCATAACTGCTCAGATCAGCTGTTGAGTGGGGCAATAAATACACAGATGAAGAGAAAATAAACCCAAAAAGAAATAATGATTCTTTTTGTAAAATGTCATAAATGTAAAATGCCAAAAAATATAAGAGATAGTGAGAGCGAGTGAGAGCGAGAGAGAGAGAGAGAGATAGCGAGAGAGATGGAGCGAGAAGTATGTTCACAGTTTAATCCATAGATGGCAGTACTCTAACAGAAACAGAGCTGGACGAGCACATGCCACCGACACCGGCTTCAGTGTGCTCTGCAAGGACAAAATGCTGTCATAGGTAAGATTTTTTTCTTTTTCATAATTGTGATACAAATATCTTATAGTTATATAGGCGATTCCTAAAAAGAAAACTACAACTAGACATTTGTTAAAAGAATTTTCCAAACTCTTAATCATGCTTAATACGCTACAGAACTTTAGTGTATATTTACTGAAGCATATTATTTTTATTGTTGTTATTTTTGGTAAAAATGTAATTTGGCAGGTGGGTAGATGGTGCTCTGCACATTTCTCTAACCCGCCGTGTTTGTGTTTGTATGTGTGTGTGATTAAATATTAACGTTTAAAATCTTTTACTTTTTATAACTCCACGTTTTGTACTAAAACTGGTGAATTATTAAATGGTAGCCGACGTAAATGTTTATTTCTTTTATGTATGATTAATGTTTGGGCGGAAACAGTTAACACCATAATGAGCGTGAGGAGTGTGAGGGGGCTGGGTCTAAAAGCGCAGTGTGCCAGCTACAGGCAGCATACACAGACTACTGTACATTGATGGAGCCGATTTCTATGAGTCCGGCAGAGCCCTGTGAGAAAGCCACGCTGCGGGTCTGAACCGATGCTGCGAAATCACAACGCCAGATGATGGCAACTCTGGCCACGGCTTGTACATAACCTTCATGTCCTACAGAGCAGCTCGGAGGACGGTGAATGCCAAACTGAAGGAATGTGCCGTTTCTGTGACATGGTCTGGTAAAGTAACAGGTCAGTTCAGATGGTGAAGGCTCTGCCACGAAGTTTACGCGCTGAATTCGGAATTACCGGCGACGACGAAGGTTTCAACTTCAATGAATGACGCCGTCCCTTCACAGGTTCCGTATGCGTACAGGCAGTATTTATAAATTGGAAGAAGTAGGCTACTGACTATTAAAACTATCCTGAAAGGGACAGTTTGACCTGCTCGAGCATTTGGAAACATTTCTTACCCGCTTTGGAACTGAAGCGAGTCCAGCGCATCAGTTAAAGCCCAGAAGACAGCAGCAGCATTGGAGGGAACAGGATAGGGATAACCGGGAGATTCACTTTAAATGAAGGGGTGAGTGATGATCAGCACGCTCGTTAAGGCTAAATCAGCCTTACCGGGCACAAATATTTGCGTAAATCCCCTATGACTGTCAGCCACTCTGTTCCTCAAAGAGCTAATATCCGACACTGCGGAGAGTCAACTGTGGAGAGGCATTTTTCATCTCAGGCTGCAGGCTGTGTGCAGTGCTGGGGTACATTGTATCGTTGCCACTGCTCCCACTAGAATGACAAGGTGGCATTGTAAATACCGTGCGGGGTTTATGCATTTAAAAGCACTGCAGTTAGATCAACAAAAGGCTTTACGCACAGTCGTTGGTCTGTAATCTTTTACATTAATGCCATTTACTCTCCTTCTTTCCCCTATTCATTAGAATTTGGTTGCCTCACAGTACATAAGAATTACTGGATTACAGTAGGTTTTACTGAGGTGATACATCATAAGGTTAGCATCATTATTGCTTGTTAGTTTCTTCTGATTGTGTAAGTATATAATGAACTTACTTGACCAGAGGAGTTATTTTTAGAGTGGAGTGCTTATAATGCGTTGCTTGCAGTCATCACAGAGCTTGGCTTTCTAATAATTTTGATTTGTTGGCCTTGTTGGCGTCTCACAATTACACATGCATGGTCTTCCACACAGTATCCTCAGGAAATAGCCTTTGTGTGTTAACAAAAAATCAAAATTTGCTTTTGACTACACATAGTTATTACTTTTGATATACTGGCAGGTAACAGGTTACAGATCTGGATCCTTGCCTTTCTGCAACAAGTGATCTATGAATTTAAAGTCAGAATGACTTGGAGATTGTTAAATATCTCACTTCAAAATGACTTGGTCTCACAACGTGACATTATGCAAATTTTGCCACTTTTGTTGCCTCATTCTCAAGTGGCAAAATCAAAAACCTAAACTATAACACTGAAAACAACAACAACGTAATGTAATAGTGCCAGCTGGCAACAATTTAGTATTCCAGGTTGACTTCAGACCTCGTCTGTCCAGATCAGCAGATGCACCTACAAATCTTCCTTCCCTGTCTGACTGCCAGTTCACCAGCAAGCACCCATGACAATGACTCTAAAGAAAATAAATGTTGTCTTAAGTAGAAAATTGCCTTACATTTGCATGAAAATGACTTACATCTGCTACGGCTGATGGGTAGCATATTAATCCCTCGGCTTGTGCAATCAAAACCCCTTCCTTCTTGGTGCAATCAGGTTTTTTTGCATCTGAAGCGTGACCCATTCAGATAATTATTTTAATATCCATCTCAAAATGAAACAGTAGTTTGACCCCAAAGCAACCACCAGGGTGGAAATTGCTGCCTTTGGAAGAACAAACCAGCACTCAGCATTGGTTTGATTATCACATTCTGATTATATTCACCCAATTAACTCCAATCTAATGAAGAAAAAGGAGACATTCTGTAATATTGTGGTGCTTTCATTATCCGATTGACCAGCCAGCAGCTGCTATATGACTATGCTATTTTCTATTTTAGTTCAACTTTATTTTTTATCATTTATGAATCTTCTGTAACCCATGTCTGTATTACTGTTAGTTAAAAACATTTCTGCTGTTCATCATGTGAAATATTTCTGAGAGCATAGAATTTCAGTTCATTTGTTCCCCTTTCAAATAATGGAGGATATAAGCAGAAATGTTAAGAATTCTGCTCAATGAATTGCTTTCAAGTGAAGTCTTTGAACTCATGCCGTTCAAGAACGCCTTTTGAGAACCAAAACATCACACATCCATCCAATCAATAAGGTTAACCTCACCAAGCTGGAGAGAAATTGCTTTGACTGGACAAAGTTAGATCAAGCTTTGTTGATGCTTCTCTGCCGCTGCTTCCCCACTTTACCTCTTTATAAGGGGCTATTTTGATTAGATATTTAGTGTCGCTGTGTCATCAGCAGTGCATTCTGGAATGATTTGCATAGGTCTGTACTTTACTTCTAGATTTCCCCAGGGAATGTTTCAATCTCTCATTCTTTAATAGTGTAGTCTGAGCAGCGTACAGCATAGATGCATTTTTGTTTGAATTATTCTGGATATTGTCTTCATGCCAAACATATTTTGGAATTTCATTTGCTTTGTTTAAATGAATGACCTATATCAGTTTCTTAAGAGAAGCTGGTCCTCTAATGTGCTCTGCCTTGTTTGAAGAGAGTCTAAGGCATCATAATCTCCTGGACAAGGCTGCCTGTCGCTACAGCTACCACTGCCACCATCAGCATCCATCAGTATCTGCGACAAACTCTTGCTGGCTCAAGAGCGTCCTCTGTTGATGAAGAGCAAAGAGTCTAAACAAGGAGCTGAGTTAATTATTTGGCTATAATGTGAACACACAACCCCTCTCCGGTCGAGTCCTTTTACTTGGACTCTTTAGCAGCCGTGCTGATACTCAGAGCAGTTTTTTAAAAGCACAATTTGCTGCTGAATGAGTTGTTGCTGCTTTTCTCACCACCAGCATTCACACAGCATGCCGCTTGCTCCTCTTTGGATTCCCCCCTTAAGGCAGCCAGACTCGCCACAATTTAGCTTGAGAGATTTTGACAAGTCGCTACGCATGCAGGCAGAATCCTTGACCTATTTCTTAATGAGTGAATACTGCAAATGTGCTCAGCGGCTGTGTATTCTGAACACCCCCCCCCACCCCAAGCTTACAACAACCCCCACTATCCCAACTGTCTTTTGGTTTCACACATACATAAACACTTGAACACATGCTGATAACGGTGCTTTTGTGGGTTCACCGACTCATTCTCTTATAGATATAGGTCCTCTCTTTCCTATCTGATAGAGTGTACAAATACTGAGTGTTTGTTTTAATGCAATTGGCCTCCTGTCTTCCCTCACTGTGGGCTGTTTATCTGAACCTCTCAACTGTCCAGCTGTCACAACAGAGATCTCAATCTACTTGACCCACACACGCTCCGCTCACTCAGCCTTGCTATGCACATGCTTGTGTCTGGAATCTGTATTTATGTTGAGTGTGTGTGTCTGTGTCTGTGAGCGAGAGAAACAGAATTGACATAAGAGAGATCTGGATCTTTGGTGATAATGATCAAGTGGAGCCAGGGAGAACATTTAGTCTGTGATGAGTTTGGTTGGCTTCAGTGAAAAGCAGAAGATCACAACCACTACTCTGCTCAATTTATATCTTCCGTGCTTGCTCTCTCCCCTCTGGATACTGATTGTAAAAAGTTTTTTTTAAAACTGATCTCTGATGAGTCTTGCATCAGATTCCAAGTAGAGAGAGTTTCTTTAGGTGATGATTATCCTATCAAACGTTTGTACAACGGCTTATATGTTAAATTAGGAGTGAAAGTCTGGAGCTCTGCTTGTGGATTACACCACAAGAAACTTTTGATTCTCAGATATTGGTGAGGCATCATTATGAAGTGTTTTTTCAATTTCTTAGTGCAGAAAGAGCTATTCAACACTCTGTACCCATTAAAAAAAAAACCTGTTATCCAATACTCAATCCGTTGTTCTGCTTTCTGTGTTTTTATATCCTCATTTAAAGAAGTTCCCCTGATATTTTGAACCTATAGATGCCAGGGAAGATACAGGACAGAATTACTCTTTGATAATTTCCACACAATGGCAGATGTTTGAAAACACCACAGGGCTACATTTAATGGTCTAGTCATGCTGCTGTAGCCATTTTCATCATCTTGAGTAGTTGTGCTTTGTTGCCTTCAGTGACTTATTGAATCGTTGAAACCATTTTAAATTGATGACTACAGGCCACTACATTGTTAAGTAGCAGCTTGCTCAGTATGAACAACACATAGCACAGAGTGCAAAAATCAATGCCACTTTGCATTTCATTTTTCATCATATACAGTGAGTACTTGAAAGAAAAAAGCCACCTTTTCTGCTGTAGCAGTTACCGTGCTGGGACTTTTATTCTCTGTAACTCTGTGATAAGCCTGTTGAGAGAGTTTGTTTCCCCATATCTGTCAAGCTGTAGGCTTTTTTTTCCCCCAACAAGATATAGGCTGTGTGTGTGTGTCTCCAGCTTCCAGACAGGCTCCAGCCGGTCTCATCAGAGGACCAAGAGGGAATGGTTAACAGTCATCCCTCTGCCGTGCAGCCGTGGCCAGTCCAGATCCTGCTCTCCCTATTGATGGTGGCAAGTTTAGCAGTGAACCCCAATGCACACTCTGCTGTCCCAAAGCTTGCCAGCTTGCTGAAACAAAGCCTTTTGTAGGGCCACTAAATCCAACAGATGGAGAAATGGACAGTAAATGAAAGTAGAGGGAAAGGGGAATAAAGGAATTTAGTGGAGCATGTTTGTGGGTAGGCATTTAGGCTGCTCCTTTGGGAAGCCTAACACTCTTACAATGCAATACTGGCAGAACTTAACTGTTCTCTCCTTGACATGCTGCAGCAGCAGCAGCTTTGGGCCTCTATGTGAGAGTAGAAGGCAGTCTGCTCACGAATGCTCTCCAGGGCCTGGGAAGCCTTTATTAAGATGTTAATAGAACTGACTTCATGACACATTTCCATGGGACAGGATCCCTTGCTTCTGCCATTCTTTAGTGCCTCAATCTGCCTGCCACAATCATCAGTCTCTCTCCTTCACACAACAGCCTGTTTAGGCATTCAGCCCCATTTCCACATTCCCCTGCCCAGGCACTCTCACTTTATCTGATCTCTGCTGTCACAAACCATCCTATATTTACCACGTGTAACAAAATTACGCGATGCCAGTGATAAGGGCAGGAATCATGGCATAGGTACCCGCAGAATAACAAGTCTGGCTGTTTGTTTGTCACTGATCTTCTCACCGGCTGGAAGTCAGACTGTCACCCCAGCAAGCCATCAAGGCTTTTATGATTTTTATTTCTCCAACCACCGTTTTCCAGATCACTAACTATATTCTTCCTCCTCGTTCGCTTTAGTCCTCAAACTGCTTCCAAGGTTGCCTATGAAGCTACAGCAGCTACAAAACAAGAGACAAGAGAGACCTCAAGCTTTACATCCAAATACCTTGACTGACTTCATTTTCATGAAAGGCACTGAATGCATTGTCTCTACCATTTTCTCCTTTCACATGTATTTGAATATAAGTCAGTTTAGCCTGGCACCATCAATAATCAATTAGCTGGTGTCAAGGGAGGATGTGCGTTTTTGTTTGGTGGAAAACTCAACAATAAGTGAGCAACAAAAGGAGAGGCAGGGTGGGAGGGGGCTTCTGTTAGGCGCCAAGGGGCAGCTGTCAGGAGCAGATGACTGTGTGTGTGTGTGTGTGTCATATGTTCACAGATCCATGTGTTTGTGTCCATTTTAATTTATTTTAGTTTGACTGTGTGGCACTTTGTGTGTGTGTGTGTGTGTGTGTGTGTGTGTGTGTGCGCATGTTCAAGACGATATACCAGGGTAGGCAGTAAGGGTAACAACATGCTGCGCTGCCCACACTGCCCCCTGGTGATGAGGATGCCCCTGCCTGCCACTGTTACCATGGTTACTACAGGAAAAGGGGTGCAGACATTACTTGTCTAGTCTGCTCATGTGCTATAGGGGAGTCCGGCCAATGGCAGCTTTGTCCCTCCCATATAAACTGAGGCCAATTACAACTAGAACCGCTTTCAACTCAAAGGGGCTGTTATGGCCATTACCCCTTACAACTGTCAAACAATGTAAGTATTTGCTCTGGAATTGTAAAATGAAGAAAATCTGTGAATTTACGTGCACTTAATTTTCTCTGTAGTTAGTGTATTGACTGAAAAAATGTTAGCATCGAACAAAAGCTAAAATTCCCTCATTGGGCTCCAACACTCAGTGACATGTTGGTGCTTGCACTTGTGCTGTCTTGTTACTATTTTGCACTCAGCTGTGGCCTTATCTGGGTTGATATCTTCTCTCAGTATGAGGCAGGATCTTTGAGTCATCCTCATCCTTCAATAGAAAGAAAACAGAAGAAAAAAGGGGAAATAAGGCCTTCTAAAGTTGTTCCTGAGTTAGATCGCAAACAGAAACTGTCTGGAAAAGTCCTCCCCCTTCCTCTGCTATCTTGTTCCTTCTGTTGCGTGCACACACATCTTCCTGATTAGCTTTTTCCACTGTCGTCGACCAAAGTAAATTGTGCTAAATTGATGATGAAAGACCTTGAAACTCCCACAACTTCAAAACACAGAATCTGCCCCACTGTGGCTTCTTATTTCCTTGCAATTTTGATAGAGGCAAAAAGGAAAACAATTAATGAGTTGGCTTCTACTTGCAAAACTTCACATGTAATTTAAATTTTTTTTTCTTTTCTTTCTTACTTGAATGCTTGATCAGTTTCTGAAGGTACAGGAAGAAAGATCCTGGATGCATGATGAAAAAAAAACAGTCTGGACTAGAGTTTGTGCCGCCAGTCTGTAGACTGCAGACTCTTTACTTTGGCCCAAGGTGATTTATAGTGTCCACGCCAGAGGAAATGAATACTCCTCTGGGATAACATTTATGTTTATGCATGAATCCGTGACTCTGATCCACACACTGAAACCAGCAGGAGAAAAGGGATGAAAGGTACTTAAAAAAGGGAGGCAGCTTGTCATGAAGCCCACACAAAGTCTGTGAGGACATGTCGTTACTTTCCCAACTTGCTGTGACCCAAACCATTAATAACACTTTATGAATGTAATTGCTTTTGTTGTTGATTTTTCACCTCTGCCCAACCTTTTAGATTACAGCTCAGCACACCATAAGCATAGGGCTTTGTGAAATGTGTGGGATACTGAGGAAGCAAAAACCTCTTCCTTTTTCTTTTTTTTTTTTTTTTAGCAGTGACTTTTAGGGGAATGTGTCGTGTCAAAAAGAATCAGCAAAAGTTATCACTGTGAATCACACTGTACAGTGTTTATATTAACAAGGTTAATCTATAATGGGAATGTTGGATGTTGTTGTTCCACCACCCTTACTTCCTAGTGCCCTTTGCTATCAAAGAGGAACGCTGCATGAACTCAGCAGGAGCTCACCCAGACAGGCATGTTTTTCTTCCTCTGTCATAACCAATGATATATGAAAGATGACAGCAATATCTTCTTGTTACCTACAAAGAAAATTATTATCATGTGATGTGATGCCATGCTAAACACATAATCAAAATTCATCACATTTTCGACCATCAGCTGCAACACAAGTTGTGGGCGTTTGGCCTCATTTACTAGCAGTTTATAATTACCTCTACCACTACTGCTACTATTGCTGTTGTTGTTGCCTTTTGGACATTTACAGTTTTCCAAAACAACACAGGCCACAAACTGGCCTTACATAGCCTGTTAAGAAAACAAAATACTTCATGGAAAGGTTTAGCTTTAACCTTTTTTATTTAAAAATATTTCAGTGTTCTATGTCTCATCTTAGCTTAAACTATCTCATCTTTAATTAAAAACGACTTCTGTCTTTTCTAATACGATCACTGAGTCTAAATTCTTGGCACGTTTCCACTGATACTGAAGTATCTGGATTTTTTTTAAGTTAAGTCTCTCAGCTCAAGAGTTTCTCATTTCGAGCTGACAGATCGCGTATTCCTTTTCCTCCACCTGTTTTTCTCGTAGCCTTGTAGATGAACTGTTTTTAGCCTCATAGTTTTTTAAAAAAAATATAAATATATATTCATTTTGACATCCAAATAGTTTTCTTTGTTTTGAGCCACAGTGAATGTGTCAGGGGATATTCTGAAACTTATTTCACTTTCAACAAGATTTTCATCACTCTGGTGGAAACACTTGGAGAGGCGCGCCTTTTCTGGCTTCCTCCTCGGACACTATTGTTTCCATCAGAGTTTGTCATGCCTTAGTGGTGCAGGCTTGTCTCCTACAACATCATCACCACTTTCTCTGCTTCACTTGGAGTGAAGCGGGCTCAGCTGTATGCAGATTGCCCAAGCCTGCTGGGATAGAAAAAGTTACTGGCATATTTATTGTGGTAACAACAAAATAAACCTGTGCATATGTTTCAAAAATTCAACAGTAATTTTGCATACATTACTTTTTTTTTTTTTTGTGCAGGGCAAGAATGTAATGTTTAAGGAGAATGAAACAAGATATGAGACAATTATTCAGATTGTGACAACCAAACCTTTTGCCGTGGACCGTTTGAAATCCCTGTGTTGTCCATGAAGATGTTGATTAAACATGACTGCTCTGAAACATCTTACTGCCTAAGGGAGGCAAAGTGGAAGAAGGGAGGTGAGTAAGCAGAGAGAGTGAGAAAACTGAGGATTGACTGGGCAGGTTTGTACTTGAAAGCAATGAATGAGCATCCTTTCTTGTCTTAATCTGCTCCAGTTAGGGAATTATGCTATAGAAGTTAATACAGTACATTATCCACACAGAAGGTGCATTCAAAGGATATTTGACACGTTATTGCCACTACAGGCCCAGTTTTACTAGACACATCTTTATTTCCTCATTCATCTTGCAGTAAGAGCTAGAGTAAAGCTGGGAATTAGAAATATTTTTCTCTCTGCAGAAGGCATCTCTGAGCGTGTAAGTACAATGTTTACCGTTAAGTACTTTACACAAGCCGCGTTGCCTTTGCTGCCTCAAGTCCTCCCCCACATTTCTCAGAAAACATGTTCAACCTGACAGGGGTGAATAGGTGAGGTGGATTTGCATTTATTTACAAAGTATGCACAATGTTTCAGGCATATTTTTGTGCACATACTGTTGAATGAAAAATAATTTGCTTTTGCATGACTTTAAGTCCCCCAAAGAGTGTCCTTATTCAGCATTTTTTTTTTTTTTTTTTTTTAAACAGAAGTAGAGTAATTTATTTTTTAGCTACACACTGAAAGTGTCCATGTTTTATTTGTTCTGGGGATTTACATAATGCAGTATCATATCCTCTGTGTCCACTCTCCACTCATCTGTCTGCCTCTTCTCTTCACCTTCCTTTCCTGTGAAAGGGAGAAGCTGCAAAGGTGGGTGGAGGCATGCCAGAGGGTACTGGCATATGGCTGGGAAATCGTAGCGCATTTTTGCATTCACCTGTGTTTTGGGACCATGGCCTGCATTCTGCTTTGCATCGTCAAACCAAAAGGAAAATTACAAAATGGAAAACAGGAACGGGCTACTGGGCATTATGTTACTGTTGAATAGAGTGAGAATGTGCATACGTATACTTTCCATCATTTCAGGGCGCACAGACACGCTTATTTCGCTGCAGTGTGCACAGACATGGACTTGCCTGATAAAGGACCCCTTTGCTTTGTTTATTTTGTTGAGGCACAGTGTTTTGGGGTTGTGTTCAACAAAGCATTAGTAGCTTCAATGGCTTAAAGTCTAAAAAAAGCTAAAATGGGGTGTCTCTGCTTGCTTGGCTCCCTGTGGTGCAGAAAATGTACAGTAGCTCTGTGTCAATGTAAACAACTCCACCTGTGTTTGCATACTATTACTTGAAACAACCAGTTAGAAAAGGGAAAGCAAAGGAAGCAGAATGAAACTGCAGGCTGAAGACTAGCCAGAATGATTTCGCTGCAGGAGATATTGTTACGTTAATTTAGTGCAAAGCCTTTAAAACACAAGCTAAAAAAATGTGCTTCAAACATCATGCGTCTTCTTGTAATGTTTGACAATAAAGGGTGTTTCCCAGGAAGAGAAAGTGGTTGCAGAATGTAAATGCAGCTATACTGAACATAACCAACAGTGAGATGTCATTTATGAGTTTGCTCTGCACTTGATGCTGTTACTAAGACTTCATCTTGTTGAGATTTTCTGACTCGGATCATGATTTTAGATTTGTGTCTTGGATGCATGTGATCAACCTCTATAAACACAGAATCAGAGCTTCTTAATTGAAAAACTGGCGTATTGCTCCTGTTTGTCAGCACCTTGATCGTGACTCATCAAGGTCACAGGGTCACACTTAATTCTCAAAGGGTTCCCAGTACCAGTGAAATGCAGCATTCCCAGCCTCTTTTATAAAACAAAGGAAGAAACGGGGAGGTCTGGGATTTTTGCTTGTGATACCGAGTCAGACAGGAAGAGAAGAGGAAGCTGGAAGGGAGTGACGGAACCGGAAGACAAGGCTGTTTTCGTAGGAGTGAAGGGCACCATTTGCCAGAGAGAGGTATAAAAAAAACAAACCCACTGAGAACATTTGCACTGGGCTAGTTAAGGAAAACTGAAGACCTGGGATCAGCTGACTAACCATGCTTTGGTGATCTCACCGGATCTGCATCTACATCCTTGTAGATGATGTAGGTGTGTGTTGAAGTGTAATACTCCAGACTAATGGGAAAACACACTCTTTCTTAGTGGGTCCTAGGCAGACTGAAACAGCAGTGAACCAACCACCAAGTGTCCTAATTAGCCCACTTCAGCATGTTATTCTGCCCCAGCTGCTCCTATTTATGTTACTGATGAAATGCTGAATGGGGCTTTTCCCCCCCCCCCTTGGTTACATTTTCTCGAGGGTAGCAAATAGTCGATTTTTATCGTTTTTCTCTTTCCTGTTATTGCAGTTTTTTGCTGGAGTATGATTATATGTTTTCTCTACTGCTGATGTAGTTTATGGGAAGCAGCACCAGCAGGGCTGTTTTGTTTGGCTAAAAAGGGTGGCTGCTAAGTACTCAATCCAGTGTTTTGCCTCCCCATATCCCCCAACTAAGAAATGACAGAATCTGGTGATAGAGAGAAATACTCTGTTTGCCCACTGCTGTGTTTATGGTGACTCCATTGTGGGCTTTAGTTTCATCATATATTCTGCAATAGCACACTAATCATTGAAAGAGTTCAGTGAGATTTATCTGTTGAATGCAGCGAGCTGGCCTACTTGTTGAAACTTCATTTTACTGCTCTACTAAACCTGCAGACTATGATCACATTTAAAGTAGTGAAGCCACAGCATTTCTCCCTGAGCTTCATCATCTATGTGTGCGGCCTAAAGAAAGAGTTACTGAGGGAGAAGCTGCCACAGAGGAATTCAGAGTCTTGGTTTGGCATTGGTCATAGTGACCAAGTTAGGAAAGCTCGTTTCTTTGATTTATGTTCATTTATTATTCCTCTGTCTGTTTTTGAGTCGTGTCTTTGTTTCTCTTGGTCTTTCCTTTCACGCTCTCCTCTGTTTATTGCACTTTTCTTTTTTGACTTTCTGTCTTTATGTCTCTGCATCTTGCAATCTGGGATCCGGTCCCTGCTTACTTTACGCCCTTAACAAGGAGACAGATGGTAATTTTAATCATCGTTCTAGCAGAGATTAGTCTTTGATCAATTTTAATGCTCAGAATACAACCGCTACATTTAGCTTGAGAAAGGGGGAGGCTGGGCTTGTAAAAGTGATTTGGTGACTAAGGAAAGGCAGAATACTCCAAGATAAGTCCTCTATCCAAGTATTTCTCATGCCCAACATTTTACATGCAGTCAAAGCGTTGTTAGAATTACAGTCTAGTTAATACTTCAGCTGGATTTGGGAAATTCGTTCTCTGATTTTTTTTTTTTTTTGTATTTTTGTTTGTTGTAATACCCCGTTGAGACCTACTTCTGTACATGCAAGTATATGCGATTACTTCTACGCTATGCCTTCCAGAGATCCAAGCCTCTTTGCTCTTTGGGTGACTATATCAAGATGTCGTACAAGAACACTACTGACAGACGGTTATATAAGGCTGGGTGGCCACATATAAAATATGGTCTCTGGTGTCTGCCTGAAGAATACAGATGGCCTGCCTGTCTACATGTTATATCTGCAGCAAGAGCAGGGAGAGAGACTCGGGAGTCTCTGGCCTGTGAAAATGAGTGTGAAGCACTTATTCCCAGAATGGCTATAGTAGCTCTTCATACAGCTCTGACACACTCAGAGCAGCTCTGTAGTCACAGATCGTGTACATTATAGGCATTTCACACACATGCTTTGCTTGTAAATAATATTGGTGTGTAGTTATTGTGGTTACATCAGTCAATTATATTGACATTTAGGCTGTTTACATTTCCGTAGTTCATCAAAAAGAGCAATACCCAGCCCAGAGCTGACGCAGCAGCAGAGTGGACCAAGCAACAAGCAAGCTAGCCAAGTGAAGTCTCTAGATCTTTACTATTCCCTGGTCGTTTGTGTCCGTGGCGCCGCTTTCAACCTGGCGAGTATTGGATCTCTTTACTGATCCCTGTACTTCATCACAGTGCGTATGCTGATGCTTGGAAAAATTGATCTAAGCGGCCTGGAAGATGTGTACTATATGCCTAATACACAGATTATGAAATGCTTTTCAGTGATCAAAATAAGAACTTGGTCAATAGCCTGATGACTTTTGAAAGAAAATGGTTAATTAGTCTTTTTGTGGCAGCGAAACAAAAAATAATTATTGAAAGAAAATATAATTGTTTGAAAGTGCTTCAGCCAGTCAACACATGAGTAAATGGAGCTTTTTACATCCCAACACTCTGTGTAACGCAGCTTGTAGGACTCTTCCTTTATCTCTCCAGTATATGGAAATTGTCTTTTAGCTCCACTCGTATGCTTCAGCTGTGGCTGTATGAGACACTAAAAGATAACATTCCCATATTAAAGCAAAGTCCTCATAAGGAGGTTGGCATGGGTGGGGCAGGATATTTTCAAGAGACCCTGGTTCATTTCACATTTGGTCCGTTTTGTTTTGCACTATTTTTTTTTTTTCTCCCTTGCCTTGCTTTTTAAAAGAAAACCTTACTAACATTAGGATTAGGAAACATTCATGGTACCGGTTCAAACACACTCCTTCGAAAGTAACCCTTCTTGTTGACAAATGACAAGTTGGAAGTGACCCCTCAGTATCAGGTATGTGATACCTTGTCCATCAAAGTAGACAGACATCTTGTGTGTAAGGACGTTTCGCCATCAGTTTTGACAGACAGTGGGCTGAATGAGCAGAATATTAATAATCTAAGTTTATGTATCTGCATCGCAGGTATAAGGACTACAGAATCAATGGAACATACAGCCACTAGTTAATATTGCCAATAGCAGTTAACAAGACAAATAGCAGCAGATACCAGAAACCAATATTTTCACCATTTCTAAACTGCAGCACAAATCTGCAGTATGCTCTACTAAAAAAAGTGTTTTGGCTTATATCTGTTAGATTATACATCTGTGATCAGCCAGTATCGTTAGTCAACGCTGATTGTTGTGCAGGCAGCATTCTTATCAGATTTGCTTGTACTTCAGCTGCATCATGTTTTATTTGTGTACTAGAGTTTTTCTAAATAAACATCTCATATGTTTAGCAAAGTTTATAACAATCTTTGTTCTGTGTGTGTTTATTTGAAAAGTGTTTGCCTTGGTGATATGCCTGCTAGATTCTCAGGACACTATCTGACAGGAAACCAGCAAGTGCTGATTTTCCACCGTATCCCAGCCAGAACTGCATCCTGTACGGGGCTCACATGGAACAGGCCGGAAGGCATGCGTGTGTGCTTCAGCACTGATCCAGCAATTCACTCAGTCAGTCATCTGGCTTGCTCTCTGTGCTCTGTCCCATCATATTCAGTCCTGTCCTGGCATAGCCTGGCAGCAGCTGCTGCACCCCTGAGGACGATCAGGTGGATTGTTATACGCCCACCATGCGCAAGACTGAGTTAATGCTTACTGCAGCACTCACTACTGCTTTATTATTCATATTCATTGCAAACCCTAGTTGGACTTGCATACAAATGTAGTGTAAGCTTTCCTGCGAGCTGTGGTCTGTAGTAGCAGTGTAACTTTGCTTTGCTTTGTACTGCACTTTACCCATTTGAGAAATGTTTGGAAAGCTTTCAAATCAGCCTTTGAAATTAAGCATTTCTCAATTGATTTAAAAGTAAAGATCTCCTAGTGGAGCAAAGTTTGCAGGTGGTTGCAGTTTTGTTGTGGGAACTGTGGCACATTTGGGTCCAATTCATCTCCTTTCTGCTCGCTTTATACCTGATGATTATTTTCAGTGTACAGACAGACAGTCACTACCTTTGTTTTTGTTTGTGGTCTGTTGTGCACAGTCTTGACAGTAACCAGGCCATTCTGCTTGCTCGGCATGTATCCTTCTGTGTGAATAAGCACCCAATTTCCTCACCACATGCTGTTATTGCCTCTCGTCCAAAGGGAGATTGGGCTAAGTAACTAACCACAGACTGATTTTGTGGTGTTTTATCACCCCTGATGAAATTAGAAGGGCCTTGACCAGGCTGAGTTAGAGAGAGAAACAGACTGAGAGAACAGGAGAGAGGTTGAACCCTGCTCAGCTGTGTGATAATGCATCTGTTTTATGTGTCCAAGCAAAGAGCTCTCGAAAATAGGCTTTAATGGTCCTTAGACAGTAGTGTGTATTCGAGAGGCACACAACATTATGCTTGTGGTCAAAGCCGATTGTGAATACAATGGGTAAAAGTTTCTTTTCATCCTGTAGGGGTTCACAAAAAATACCACAACATTAACTTAAGTTTGCTTTGATACTTTACTGGTCAAATGTTAATTAGATTACCAGACAAAAAATGAGTTACATATGTTTATAGGTTTTTTCATATGTTTCCATATTAAGGTCACAGGTTTTAAAGTCTCATTATCTTTGCCACTGTAAACAGAGACACTGTTTGCCTTTGGTCAAACTTCAGTGTTTATTCAGGTTTTATTGCAAAAAGGATTGGACTTTGTGAGGACAAAGCATGACTGCTATACTTCTGCACTCACTGTGGCAGGAAAGAAGAGTGGGTCATTAGGGTTAGGCGGTTTAACTTCTCACAAGTGCTGCCATTGCAAGGTAGCAGCCTTACGTTTGCGATAAGACAGTCCAGTGTGTTTGTACAGAACTGCGGCTGACCCTTTTAAGAGTTGGGGTTTGAGAGAACTGAGATCTGTGCTGAAGCTTAGAATGGAAGGAAAAAAAAAATCATAGACCCAGTGTGACAGCTGTAGGTTCATGCTTTCAGTGTGACAGCAAAAAACATTTCACTTTTGTAAGAAGAAGCATTTGTTTATACAGTCTTGCTGTGTTTGTTAAAATTTCCATGGAGGAGTGTGGCTAGCTGTAAACAGAATAGTCCCAAAGAAAGCTGTCTGCTGTCCTGGATAAGCACAAGGAATTAAATCAGCCGCATGCGCACTGACACAGACAGAACAACAACTCGTATAAACGCAGCATGTACACACTGCGGAAATGAGCAACTGAGTGACTCTTGTGTTTATTATCAGACAAAAAAAAATGACTCATAAAGTTCATGGAAGAGCGATGGGTGTTTATATGATTTTTTTTTGCATAATGTAGTTAGTTCCCTCCCCCCCCATTTTTGTCCTTCAATGCCGGTACTGTGCATCCTGCCAGCCAACTCTTCTGGCATTCAGAGCATTCACAGAAACTGAGGTCACATGCTCAACTGTTATTTTAATTGCACTGGGATATTATTGATTTTTAGCATTGATAGAGCTATATCTGGCACAGCAGTATAAATTTCTCTTACATCACAGATCACATTCTCACTGTTCTAAGTTACACCACAGCCCTGGTTGTTGGGCAATACTTGTCGCTATAATCAAAATTAAACCCACATACTACCTTATCTATAGCCTATCCTCTGTAAACCATGCAGGGATCCATAGTGACCATGTTTGTAGAGCAGTTCAACAGAAAAGTGTGTTTCCTGCTGAGTTTATAGTGCCTGGTTGTTAGCCAACCCAGAGTAGCCTCATCCTTTCAACCAGCGTGTGATTACAGAGCTCCAGGCTATATCATACAGTCCTTAGATGAAACGGTAGCAGTAGAAAATGAAGGGATTACTTTGACTGACAGGATGCACATCATTTTTTCCTCTCCTCCAAAATCTCTTGTATAACCATTCCTTCTCCCCCTCTGCATTTCCTGAATGAAATAACAGGTCTCGTCATGTAATGAGTAGATCTATTATACATTTAGACCAAAGAATAGTCCTGTGTAGATTTCACTCATCTTTGACCGTCTTTGACCTCCTCATTCCTTTCACTTTTTGATTGATCTTCCTGTAGCCTGAGTGTGCCAGCCATGTTGTGCCAATGTTCTCCAGATAATGGAGAGACCATGCCAACTTCTAGAGTTATGGCTGCCGTAGTCTCTAACAGCCTTGTCAACTAGCAGCAGTACTTGACATTCTTTGTCTTTTTCATACACCATCATTGATTCTATCCCTCTTTTGGGTTTCGGTTTCCCTCTGTCTCCTTCTTTCTTAGACCCTTTCAGCATTAGTCACCTTGACCACTGAGCCATGCCTTAGGACTATGATCCCAGTTGAACAAATGATGAAGCTGTGGATGGAGAAAATTCATATTACTACACATTATATGGAAGGTCTTCCTGCAGTGTTTCACACACATATGGAACATGTATGGAAGAAGTACTTAAATTCACACACATCTCCCCACTTGCAGATCAGTTTGCTGGTGTTTTACTGTGGATTTGGCATGATATTTTTTTGACAGAAGGTTCAGTCCATCGGTGCCTTATTCTGACTTGGCAGCTGCACACCAAAGGTCAGAGTCCATGCTTTGTTTAGCAGACTGCAGCTACAGGCAGATAACGCCTCTGCGGGGAAAGTCTGCTGATTTTTTTTTTTCTTTTTTAAGTAAATCAACGCAAACCAGTACACATAGACACATGCTATGATGATGCAGCTGCTTGCATCCACACACGCAGTTTGCGCTGGAGTGTGGTATTGCTTGGTTTAATGTCATCTGTGTCTTTTTTGGTTCGGCTGCCTTTACCTCTCTTATGTTTGGTGCTACAGCACAGAGTTTATGCAATCTGATTTCACCAAGGCAAGACGAACTGAGCCTTTCATGCATTTCATTTCTACTCACAAGACGCGCAATTGCCCACTCGTTCAGACCAATGCCCCTTTAGCTGTCCTTTGCACCTGCTACCTGGCACACCAGCCAAGTTCTACATTTTGCCAAGTTCATTTGTCTGCTTCACCGACTCTTAAATTTGCATTGAGATTTGGCCACTATGAAGTTGCCTTAGATATGAGAAGAGCTATTGGTAGTTACGAGTTTCAAAATATTCGCTTTGCTGAACTGCCTAAATTCATAATGTCATGTAAGAGATCAGATGAATTGATTTTATTCAAATGCTTCTTTCTCTGCTCAGTTCACGATAACCTCTTGAAAGGACAAAATGCTACTGTTTTTACAGGTGTTCAAAATATTGTGAGCTGTGTGTTTGCAAATTTCCTTTCTTCAGTAATTCATAGGAAAGTGATTCAATTTCAGATACGCAAACCACTGAAACACACCCCATCTACTTTAACTTAAATGGATCTCTTCACATCTAGCTTCCATTATACTATTATACAGACTTTCAAAGTGCGAGGACAGCCCAGCATCCACCACGTGCGTCAAAAGTAGTTAAGGTCCTTCGGTTTGATAAAATGTGTATGATGTCAATCAAAAAAAGCCTGATTCAATTTCAATCTGTGTATGAGCTGAGGTAGATATCTGATCCTGTGGTCTCCCCTGACATCCTGCTTTGTTTGTTTTCTTTGCCCACTGAGGATTTGCTCTGCTCTCACTAAGGCCCTTTACAATTTAGATTTATGGAAATGCCTCCTAATAGAAATCTGCTCTCATCGGATGACAGACAGCAATGATGAGACGTACACCACATATGACTATGCTGGGATTGATTGAGAAGATCATGCCTCAGGATTCATCCTTCAAATGAACAAAAGCATGTAGAGCTTTGTTAGTTTTGTCAGTCAGAGCAGAATTGAGAGGGAAAAGGAGTAATTCATTTACATTGAAGCTGCCAC
Organism: Maylandia zebra; assembly: GCF_041146795.1. Lineage (NCBI taxonomy): Eukaryota > Metazoa > Chordata > Actinopteri > Cichliformes > Cichlidae > Maylandia > Maylandia zebra. The sequence continues at coordinate 30,311,386 of NC_135186.1, forward strand.
TATGTATTTGTGTATCTTTCATTGTAGCTGTGGATACGTACATGTCTAAGCTTGCATGAAAGTACAAGTTTAAATGTGTGCATGCCTGTGTGTTAGGAGAATGTAGCGGCTGTGGGAGCGGAAAAATATAATTAGAGTAGCAGTGACACTGTAATCTCTTTAGTAAATGTTACTGGTTTTAGCTGCAATACCAGTGTGTTAAGTTTGTGAAGTGGGAGTGGAACTGTGTAGAGACAGGGTTAAAGGGAAGGATTAGGTACACATGCCCTTGTTTGCACTGGGGAATAAGCGTCTATGCTAAGTCTTGACTATACCTGATGAAAAATGTTTTTATGTAAGTTTGTGGTGGGTTGTTCTAATCATTTTTATGTGTTTTCATTAAAATAATGCTAAAGCTGGGGCACGACTGTGACTGCTTTCAACAAATGCAGCTCATTGACAAGCAGTTCAAGGCCTCTCTGTACGCCTCTAAACTCAGATGCTCATGAGCAAGTGCACTGATATGGGTCACTAACAAAGATAGTGCTATTAAATACTGGATGCAAAGTGCTCTGTCAGAGTGCCCAGAGAGCTCATGCTTAATTGTGAGCAACTGTGCATTAATTTACTATGCATCGCTAAATTGCAGCTCTTTCAGCCATAGCTCAGAGCCTCACACATATCATGTCAAAAGACAAACAACAACTAAATGGCTTATAAAAAGGTCAAATTAAAACATTTACACAGTGATGGTTTTAATTTAGCAGCTCTGGACTATTTTTTATGTTATGAGGAAGGCTTTAATGACAGTAATTTCCTCCTGGTTATTAGGGTTTATCTTTATGGTGGAATTTTGAATCGTTACACAAGAAAATATTGGGAATAACCAACCACGTCCAACATCACAGCACAGGAAACCAGACAGAATTAAATGATAGTTACTGGAGGGCTTGTGGTTTCTGAGGGTGTTTTCCCTTTCTGTTGCTATTGGGTCGTAGCAGGAGAAAATGCTATGTTTCCTTGCAGTGGCTGGAAGGATGGATGACTGGAGAATAGTTTTCCTGGAAGCTGACAGATCGTAATGGCACTGGAACAGAGAAATTCATTTCCTATTGTCACAGAAGAATGTATGAATATAACTCCAGCTCAACAACATAAGATACTAACGAGGCCTCTCATTATTTCTTTTCCTGATAGCAGAAAAGAGAGAAGACTAATAGACAAACCTCTACTGCTAATACTTTTTATCGGTTCCTATAGAAGGAGATCTCCCTTTGGGGAATATAAAACTTTTTATTTTTACTGTCCAAATTGCCACATCCACTGAAAAGTTTACCAGGAAATGAATAAAAAAATCCAACATATTTTTAAACCCTTAACTGTACTTTTCCTAACTAGAAAGTTGAGGAAGGTTTGTTCCAAATTGTCTCTTTGATTCGAAGCATATCACTTTCACTTAAGCTTTCAAATTTCATGCTTTACATTAATCGTTGAGGGAATAACACATTAATCCAAGGCATGAAATTACAATCTCCCATTTCCTTTTTTTTTTTCTTTTTTTTTTAAATTCAACAACAATGGATTCAGCACCATAAATGGATTTGGTTTACATTCTTTATCTTCTGCAGTACAATTGCTGTAAATATGAATTTAACAGATGAAGCAAATTTGGCTAGAGTGTTAAGAAGCTTAGGATGTAGAGAGAATAAACTGGGGGAAAGCACAAAAGCAGAAGACCTGCTGCCTATTTGAGGGTGATGGAGCTTTAGGGCTGCTCCTGCTTCAAAGACAAATTCCTTCTCTCCTGTGCCATTTTGCTAGTTGCTGGACTACCCTCAGGCTGTTTCTTCCCAACCATCATTGAGGGTTTACTTAGCTCTCGTTTTGCATTTCGCCACTCCTTTATCCTTGTCCTGTACCTAATGTCGCTCTTTTGCATCTTTTTAAAGTGCTACAATCCAGCTCTTTTGGCCACAGTTGGCATTGTCACAGCATCATGCCCAGTGGCTGGGGAAATCACCAGCATTTCAGCAAGAGACCCACAACCAGTCACAGTGACAGTGCACATGCAGCCAGTGGGACCAGTTTGTTTAACAAGCACTCTGAAGCAGCCTGGCTGAGTGTGCCAACACAGTGTTTTGTGTGCCTGACTATTCATTATGAATGGGAAGTTTTGCAAAAACTGTCTTTTCTCCAAGCCATGATCACAGCTTGCGTTTGTGCGGGAACGTGAGTTCTCTTCCGTCTCTCTTGACATGAAGATTTTCTTTCTTTGCCTTCTACGTCTGCCAAAGAGACTGTCATATGAGTGTGAGTCTTAAAATGGAAATCTACTGAGAATGACCATAAAGAATTTTGTTTTGTTATATAATTTTTTTCCATTTTATATTCTTATTTGACGCTGACAGTTTTGTCATCATGGCAGTCTATCATTCTTTCTGTGCCACGGCCACAATTGTGAAACATCTGCACACTGAATTTATTTCAGGAACAAGACTTTTTTGGTTCATCCGCTCACCCTATGTTTAAAAGACAAATAAAACGTCGATTGTCATCCGTGCCTCAGCATTAATGGCAAAAATCTCATGTAGTGAAAGTCTGAATTTTTATTCAGAACTACTAGCTGCAAATGTGCCTATATTCTAGTTTACCTGTAATTCAATGTCAACATAGTCATGCCCTCTTCTTTTTCCAGGTCACTAGTTAACTATGTTTAAGTATGAATAATTTCTGGTTGCATTTATATGTTAATTTTCTTTTACTTAATTCTGACTTCTCACAAACAAAAGAAAGATATGGCTTTGAACTAAAGAGCACGCTGGGGGATCGAGTTTTGTTCGTATTCTTTTAAAGTCTTCAGCTGCATACTACTGTGGAGTGCTATGTCAAGTGCAACAAAGAGGTGGTCATGCAATCAGCTTGAACAAAGACTTCATTCCCTGTGTTATTGAAAGCAATATGAGGGGATAACCTTTTTGTGGAGGTTTTTATTTACACCATTCAGTCACTCTTTTTCTTTGCATGGGCAGCTGTTGCCACAACATAAGAGACTGATGCATAATTTTACTCCTGACAACTGAGGAAACGTAGGGAAAAATAAAAAGTAGAAGGAGAAAAGATGGATGGCCTTAAAACATTGTATATACATACGATTAAAGCGTGGAGGTGGAGCGTAAGATCTAAAGGGCAAAAGGCTTTGGGGCTTGAGCGAAAAGCTAGCTCAGCAGGAAACTGATTATGCCACCAAAGGGATCCACTTTGCAAATCTACCATGTACAAACTCAAACAAAGGAGCATGGCAGCATGCAGGCAACTGAAAGTGAGGGTGGGGGTCTGACCCTTGCTGTTTTCTAGAGTCACTGGCACTTTTATGACCATGCTAATAAAGTGCTTTTGGGACAGCGCACCTCCCACGCCTCTGCCTGTGCACACACACCAAGAACAGGTTGACTGGGCTTTAGGACCTGTGTTTCTGGACACATAGATCAATATGCTTCCTTAGGGTTATATTTAAGATGGTGCTGTGTAGTATACTCGATCACAAGGAGTAGGGAGGGACCCTAAGATGGCCATTAACGGATTTGGATTGAGGTCTATGAAAGGGCTGACACGGCTCAAAGGGACCCCTAAATTACTGCTGCAAATCAAACCTGCCTTGAACACGTCACAATGTAAGCTGGCTATTCAGTATCTTCCCATACAATGTTCCCTCCCCTTTTCAGTCGCTTGTTAATTCAAGGTGCAGTTACTGATTATTCAGGCCACATCTTTTCACCCTTGATTCTCTGTGCCCTCGCTGCTGGAAATGCAAATCTGGAGCGTGACAAACGACGTAGGGCCGTCTCTGACACATTCAAGCCCCCGGCGTCCCCATGTCACTCCCCAGCTTACCACCTCCAGCGCCATAGTAATTACCCTTGTTGGATCGCTACGCCTAATCGTACTTGATTTTAGGATGCACTGCCATTCTCTCCACTTGTTAGCCCCTTACACTACTTGGTTCTGATAGAGTACACCGATAATACTTGGGGAATGAGACACACTCATACATACATCAGATGTTCTATTAGTTAATCTTTGCATGAGGATGTTTTGTATATATCTATTACAGTGGAGGGATTAATTATAGGCAGCACAAAAATCACCTTTAAATTAATCAGTTGTGATCTGAGCACACCAGTATTAGAGGAACTTGATTTATAAACAATGAATAAATAAATAAATTGTATAAAAGAATAATTAATAGATTCAGAGTCTATAAAAATGAGCCCCTTAAAGAGCAAGAGTAGGGGTGTGTGCAAGTGGCTTCCAATTTGTTCTCAGTTTGTTCCAGTAATGAGATCCAGGCCGTCTTTTCCAATGGATGAGATAATTAACTCCTGGGGACAGACTGCTTGGTTTTATAGCACATGGAGAGAGATCTTTACAGCCCAGGCAGAGCATGGTTGCATTAATTGTAGCGTGATACATTTTGACTAATATAGTATATCAAAATGGGCAACTGATAGGGGATGTGTTTAAAGAAATCGTGAGGATGGGGTCAGTATAAAAATAAAAAGAAGAGAATGATGTTTTAAGGATAACAAAGCACACAACGTTAAGCTGTGTGCTAATGTTTGGCATGGTCTCTAATATTGAAGATGTGTTTTAGGTTTTCCTTTGTAGGTAAGCCCTATCATCTGGAGATGGCGTGATTAGATGTTGGTGGTCAAAGATCAAACATTAGGTCGCTACAGATTAATGTATTTTCTGAACGAAATATTCCTTAAATCTGCCCCAAATATTCACTTGCACTCAGGGATGAACTGATTAGATCTTGGTGGTCAGTAGTCAAGGCCACTGTGATGTTATGCCCATCCCATTTGTGAATGGAATATCTTTGGAAAGGTATTTGGAATTTTGTCCAAATTGGACACAATTATTCACTTTGATTTAAAGATAAACTGCCTAGATCTGCCATGGCCAAAGTTTCAGCTACTAAAATCCTCATAAAGGGTTATGGACAATAACTCAGAAATACAGATGCTAATTATGACAATATTCTAAACCATTTCTAATAAAATAAGTGAATATAATACATGTGTAAAAGGTTAGCTTCACTGAAGTGTCACATTGTTTTGGAAGAAAAAGACAGTCAGTCTCACAACACAGTGACCTTGCTTTTAGCGAGCAATGCCTGTTTTGGCCTTTTTTCTGTTCTTGGAAACCTCTTACTCAGTGTGTGGTGACAGCAGCAGCGCTAGCATGAGTCAGGTCAGGCTAATTTCCGTTGCTGTAACCTGCCCTGTCCTTTGGAATGTGCACCATAATGGTTTCCACCAATTGTCTATTCTCCACAGCTCATTGCTTTATTAAATTTGAGCCTCTTATTCCTTTTCACTTTGAAACACTCTTAAATGCATCTTCTTCGTGTGACATGTAACTCAGCTGTGACAATTTACAACTTTTCTCTTTGTTTCTTGTTTTCTTTTACAGAAACATGTGAAAAACCTTGTGAAGCTTGACCTGCAAGATAGCCTTCAGCAACACAAAGGCAAAGGTCTCCTCCACGTATTCATTACATCCATTCTCTCAACTCCCTTAGCGATTTCCTTCCAGGCCTGTTAAACATGGAGGGCCAGCAAGCATTTCGCAGAACTTTATCACTTAACCCTAAAGTGGGACCAATGGCTGCTCTACTAGGCTTCTGGCTCATAGTAATACCTGCTTTATCCAATGGGCAGACTTTTACTAGTTTCCACCCTGAACGTCGGGACTGGGTATTCAACCACCTGACAGTTCACCAAACCACAGGCGCTTTGTATATTGGAGCAGTCAACCGTGTGTACAAGCTCTCAGGCAACCTGACTCTTCTAGTCTCCCATGACACAGGCCCAGAGGATGACAACAAGGCGTGCTACCCTCCTCTGATTGTCCAGCCTTGTTCTGAGCCCCTTGTCTCAACCAACAATGTCAACAAGCTTCTCTTAATTGATTATTCCCAAAACCGGTTGCTGGCCTGTGGCAGCCTGTACCAGGGAGTTTGTAAACTCCTCAGATTGGATGACCTCTTTATCTTAGTGGAGCCTTCCCACAAGAAAGAACACTACCTCTCTAGTGTAAACCAGACTGGGACTATGTATGGGGTCATTGTGCCTTCGCAGGGCCAGGATGGGACCCTGTTTATTGGCACGGCGGTAGATGGCAAACAGGACTACTTTCCTACAATCTCCAGTCGAAAGTTGCCCCGTGACCCAGAATCCTCTGCTATGCTTGACTATGAATTGCACACAGATTTTGTGTCCTCCCTCATAAAGATACCATCAGACACACTGGCACTGGTCTCTCACTTTGACATCTACTATGTTTATGGCTTTGCCAGCGGCAGCTTTGTTTACTTCCTGACTGTTCAGCCCGAGACACCAGAAAACAGCATGTCGTCAAGCGGATCCGGCAGTGACCTGTTCTACACTTCTCGCATTGTTCGCCTCTGCAAAGATGACCCCAAGTTCCACTCCTATGTTTCCCTGCCTATTGGCTGTGTGAAGAGCGGTGTTGAGTACCGGCTACTGCAGGCTGCCTACCTTGGCAAGCCAGGACGTGTTCTCGCTGCATCACTCAATATCAGTGCCCACGATGATGTGCTCTTCACCATCTTCTCTAAGGGCCAGAAGCAGTTCCATCGCCCACCAGATGACTCAGCGCTCTGCGTCTTCACCATTCGTGACATCAATGCACGAATTAAGGAGCGCCTGCAGTCCTGCTACCAGGGAGAAGGAAACCTGGAACTTAATTGGCTGCTTGGGAAGGATGTGCAGTGCACCAAAGCGGTGAGTTATACTAAATGGATGACAAACACTTCATGCTTTACATGCACCCATCCACAGATCTCCAGATCATCCAGAGTGTGAAAGGGAGAACAATTGAAATAACCCTCTTCCATATGGTAACAATGTGAAAGAGGATTTGAAAAACTTGAAACGCTTGTCATTGGGAAATATTATTGGGATAGTATAGGAAATAATGTAAGGACACTGATAAATTGGCGAATAATTACTTGCACATTTCTGTTTTGCACATTCGTGTTTAGATGAATCAATTTATACTTTTTTTTCCTTTTAAATTCTTTGAGCTTCAAGTAGCTGAAAACCAAAAAAGAGCTATTCATTTATATAATAAGGTCTGAAATTTTTATAAATTGAGCAACTTCTACATTTAGATTCTTTCTGAAATATGCTGGTAAACCGTGAAGGGAATTACTAAGTCCTCTCAGTGAACCAGAAAAACACAGCAAGTTGTGCAAGCGTATGCTGGTTTATTTATTTATATATATATTTTTAAAGGCAATCACCCAGAAATGCTTTTGAATGCCTAGTATTGCATACTATTTTACAAATGACTCTTCTACTGCACTCAATTATTTCAAATTGTTTTGTAGCTTTGATATCAGAAAATATCCACTTTCAAGTACATTTCAATAAGAGATATTCATAAATTAGAGAGGATTTATTTTTCTTGGCAACCATCAAAGTGATAACATTCTCCTCGAGCACAACACAAGTAAACACACTCCCCTTCTAGAAAAATAAAGTGTGTGTGTGTGTGGTGGGGGGTGTCGCTCAAGTTACTCTGCTTCTGATGTTGGCATAATGTAGATCACACAGCAGACTATTCCTTCTGAAATCCCCAATTATGCTATAATACAAGGCCATGTATCCGTTACATGTTGTCACGTACAATTAAGGTTTCGCTCGTTCCCAGGAGGCCACAGTCCTCTGTGCTTTCATTCTTTAATTGCAAATAGGACTTTAAGAATATTAAGAATTAATGACTGGCTAAGTGTGCATGTGTGCTGTATATCTGTGTGTGCATAGGAGACACTTTTAATACTGGGTGTACAAGCAGTATGTGAAGTGTGGGGTTTAATGATATCCCTATCCTTCACTATGATGAGAACCGCACTGATCAGCTTCTTTTGTTGCTAACCCCCCCGGGGAACTCAGTTGACCACTGCTATTAAAATCAGTAAATTCCCCATTAGCACAATGTCAGAGGTGACTGTCAGGAGGAGGGAGACATTATCTCAAACTAGCTGTTGGACTTTATTAGCTCTGCTGAGAAGGCGGAATAAGATGTTGTAAGATGCAGAGTTGGCAGAAGAAGGGGAAATAGTGGTATAAACTGATGACACTGGGAGCCTTTTAAACTGTTGGAGCTCCATTTGGAATATTTTTCTAGTTTCCCAGAAGATTGCCCAATCATGTATGTGCATGTTTATAGTTGCTAGTTTTTATCTGCAAAGCTGCACCCCCACTTCATTCTTTAGGCATTTATTTCCAGTAATGCATTACACTGCACCAAGCATTGTATATTTAGCCGCAGTCACATATAAAACGCAGTCCTTAAGACCAAGACTGGCTACTAAATCCATAGTACAATATGGATTATAAAGACAGATGTCAGTGCATGTGGAACTCATATAACCTGTCCCAAATACATTTAACACCCAGATATGTCAAACATGCTGACATTGTGTGCTTGATGTTAAATCCTCAACTTAAGTAGTGTGACTACTTTCAAGTACACATACTGTATGCTTCACATCTTTCTTTTTTTTTTTTTCTTAAGTATGTTCCTATGTGACTCTGTGTGGTATTTTTTAGTGTTTGACATCCATCACAATGTGAGGTTCTTCAAGGTTAGACCAACCCAAGTGTATTTTAGCTAACTGTTAACTGTACCTTTCTTGGTTTCTGAGTAAATTACACATGCAGCTTCAGTACCTCTCGTCTGGTCTGTTGTAAACAGCAGGTAGCCAGCGAGCTCAAAGCAGAGAACTTTAATTATACCCCCAGCTCTCATTCTTGCAGACATTTTACTGTGTTCAGTTACATGCAGGCCAAGGCTGAGGCTGGGAATGGAACTGAGGCTGAGCCAGGGGATTCAGATACAGCAGCCAATCAAAGATTTATCACCCAGCCATCCAGCCTTCTGCCATCTGGAGATTCACACCATCTCTGTAGTCAATCCCATGGAGTAGAGCCATGATGGGATTCTTTCTGTATCACACTGTGTGTGTGTGTGTTTGTGTGTCCATGTGTCACACTATCCTCCAGTCTTGCTTTTTTTGCTCATGCCCTTAGAACTAATTAACCACTTGTGAAAGCGAAGTGGGACTGGAGTTGATAAATTTGATATACTCTGAGAGGAAAAATCTCTGAGAGCACATATCCTGTCACATCTAAACAGGGTAGCAGCTATTTTCTCAGCAGAAAATTAATATGATTTCATGTTGTGAGATGTTCAATAAGGATTAATCGCATATGTTTAATTTAGGTCTCATATAATTTGTCTCTTGAAACAGTGGTATAGAAAACTACATTTCTGCACTACTCGTGAGATTTGTTGTAAGTCAGCAGTAAAAACACAATGAAACAAAAAAATCTGCAAGAAGGTGAACAAGAAAGCTCAACCACATGGACTCCAGGGGGATTTGAGCTGTCTGCCAAGTCTACTAAGCATACATCATCTGAACAATCTAGATATAATCAGAACCAAATGGTTAGGAGCCCAACAGACCATATGTGGAATAGCTGCATGATTTTCAGGGAGTATATATTGATAAGCCGATGCCTGGAACTCACGGCTGTTCCTCAAGATAGCTGCTAGCTTTCCCATCTGATTCATACCGTCTGTGTCATCAACTTGTGTTTAAGAGAAGCCTAGAACAATTGCATACAGTACATTTGATGTTATCACCACATGAGACATGAAAATGTTAACTCACCAGATTGTTTTTTTTCTTTTTAAATACCGCAGTAGTACTCCATAGCACTCTGTGCTATTTTGGGCAAAGGGAATAAAAGGAAATGCCACAAAGTGAGGGGCGTGAGGATACAAGCGGAGGCGATTATTCCCCTTCAGCGTTATTGCTCTGTTCATGAAAATATATGTAGAAAGGTTGTACAGCCACTGTGTGAGAGACAGAGCTGCCTTCCACACATTCTCAACACAGTCTGCTTAGACCATTCTGACAGTGAAAAAGACAGAAGCAGGGATAGAAAGGAGACGGATGAGAAATGTGAGAGTAAGAAAACTAATGAGTAGGGGTTGTAAAAAGGGGATATATATTTAGAATTTGAATAAGATAGAGTTTGTGAGCAAGGGACTATGGGATATACACATGTAATGCTTGCCTGGCCATTTCACTTTAGCCTGCATGGCACATTGAGGCCAATGATACTTGGTGACTGTCAGCTGACCTGATTCAACACCAGACAGATCACTGTCTTACTTCTTATTCACCTCCTCCTCATTGCCTGTATTTTCATATCTTGAAAGAACAAGAAGTTTTCATTCTAAGCAGCTGTCTTAAGGCCCAAATTTTCCTTAAGAGCTGAATTTAAATTCACTGAGAATTCACTATAGCAGTTGTTTTCTAGTGAATAAGTAAATGTTATTAGTGCTTCTTTGGTTACATGCACATTTCTATGTTGCATAGTTATCACGCATTGTGCTCGCTAATGCCCACTGTTATCGTGCAATATGTGTATTTCTGCTGTGATGTTGTGATAGGCCAGGGTAATGAGCCACAGTGAGAGCAAGGTGGAGCTCAGTCGGGTGGAGCTGATACATATTCTTTCTGGTGTGCCCGAAAGAAAAACGTTTGTCTGGCTAAGAGACTCACGTGAGCAATTCCTCCTCACTCTGACCTTCCTCTTTCCCTCAGGCTCACCTCTCTCATCTGCCCATCTCAAACACTCTCTAACACTGCCACTATTTCCACAACTTTGGCCATCACCCTCGTGTTTCAGTCTGTCACCTTCATCTTTGGTCCTTACTGAGCTGTCTTGTTTTATAATGCTCTGTATCTCAGCCTCTCTTTACTGCTGTTGCCTCATCCTGTAAGTCTGTCTTTCTCTGGTGTATTTTTTTTTCACTTCCTATTCCTACAATTCAATTCACTTTAATTACATTTTATTTATATAGGGCCAAATCACAACAATAGTTGCCTCAAGGCACTTACAGTATGTTTAATTTTAAGGAATTCTTTGCTTAATGTCACATATTACCCTGATAATCATGATCACCATTTTTTAAACATTCTTGTTATTAATTTGTAATTCATAACCTTTTTTTCTTCTGTCTTTAGCCCGTGCCCATTGATGACTCCTTCTGTGGTCTGGACATCAACCAGCCACTTGGCGGCTCTCAACTAGTGACTGGCCACACTCTCTACACTGAGACTCGGGACCGTATGACTTCTGTGACCTCTTATGTCTACAATGGCTACTGTGTAGCTTTTGTGGGTACCAAGAGTGGACGCCTGAAGAAGGTGAGTACCAACTCCCTTCCTCTTCTCATCCAGCAGTTAAAGGTCTCATGTATAAGTTCTCTGCTTGTGTTATTACTGTGATACATAGGGAGTTATACTGCTCAATAGTCCAGAGGGGACTGACACTGTGAAGTGGTCCTATTTCTGTGTAGATGGATGTTGGTCACAAGGAAACATAGCTGCTTAATATTTAATCCCAGCTGTCAAAGTGTCAGGGAGGTGTAATGGCAACAGCTAGCTCACTGTAGTGGTCATTACCAGTTCCTTGTTAAATGAGCTCTAGTGTTGCACTGTTAAGTATCCTGCACTGAACCATTAATTTTAATAGGCACCTTTCTGCTTTGGCCCACTGAGAGCCAAGGGAAAGAGCCAGCCCATGCACTGAAATTCCTAGTCTTGGTGAGAGAATACAAAGGCTACAGAGGGTTAAGGGCTCCTGGCCAGTTAATAATAATAGATTTCACACCCTAGCTACAAGAAACATGGTATTACTGTGGATTTATATTTCACTGGGAAATCTACACCACAGCTACACCGTAATGGCAAATCCCTCTGAGACCTTACATTGTAACTTACGGTGCATCTCCATAGAAATGTGTCTACAAGTCTCATCAATGCAACTCATAACTATTCGCTGCAGTTGTTGAATTTTCAGTGAGAGAATAAGAATCATGATCTCAATATAAGAAATAATAATCATAGCATCAATAAAAGGATTTACACATGTTGGCAAATTCCTAGAGGAGGATGGGGGAAACTATTGGAATGGACATGAGAGAATGTGCAAAGAAGTGAAAAACATTCAGGAACAGAAGAAAGAAATTTTAATTGTTTCTGCTGGTTGGCACCACATGTAAAACACTGGGAGACAACTGCGTGGTAATTAACGTGTAATGTCACATGCATTAGTATAAATGTCAGCAATGATGTTGGCCACTTATGTAGGTTACATTACCGGCTCAGAAGTCTAAATCAGGCATGAGATTAAACTTTTGACTAGCTGGAATAAATAGTGCAGAGGAGAAGTGCTGTTAAGTGCCGCTCTGGGTTTGATTGTCAGTCAGACACATCTATGATTTATTGATTGTTTTCAAACAGCTCTTGCACTGTTGTGTGACACTGACATTCCCCCAAACAGCTGATTAGCTATATATATTTTTATAAAAAGTATATGTTACACCAATGTAATGCATATAGGTTTAATATACAGACTCTCAGCTTTAACTTAAACATAAATAGTGTACTACTAACCACTAAACAATTGTAAGTGTTGCTATACACAGTCCCCCATTCTCAGGCGCCAAAATGTAGTTACCTGTCTGGTAATATTGTGTGATATAGCCTACTATATGTATGCATGGCTTTGGTTGAAATTTGAGTTTTCGGGTAGGCCTATCATAGTTGTCCTTTGTCTCGTGTCCAGACTGCAATTAGACAGCTAGTTGAAGGATATTGATAGATTTATTGACCTTGCTTCTCTCATTGGGCTGACTGTCTCAGTGTCATTCCGAGATCACAAATGTCAGGAGTGGAACATAAATGTCAGTGTCGTGGGTTATTTTGGTCTTCATTTTTCCATTATTAAATCAATTTACTAATCAGGCTGTTGTGTAGAGAATATTAATTTGACTTAACCACCAGTTTGAGCTTTAAATAATGTCAACTTTTTTTTAACCTTTTCATCTGTTTCAATTATTTCCAACAGAGGAGTGTTTTCCTCACTCTGTTGCTTGCATATGGTGTGTGTTTGCCTGTTTCTTTCCACACTCTTGTCTGTACCTGCCGCTCGCAATCACCCATTTCCCTCTGCTATGTCCTTAGTCTGTTTCAAAATCCATGCAAAATAGCCTTCTGTGCATCTGTGTGACTACATACAGAGGCGTGACTGTAACCACAGTAACGCTAAGGTGGGGCAGGAATTAATCAGGATATGAGAAGCGCACCTAGACAAAAGGTACCACGGTCCAGTGGTCAGAATATAAAAAAAGCAAGCAGTCACCCACAGAGAATGATCCCATGACACACAGAATATGGTTTCACTAACAGAGCACATTAGAAAGTTCAAATGATGTGTTGTCTTAATATTTATGATTATAATAATCTTCTTACTATGAGGTGGCTGAAGTGAGAAAATAGTGGAAAAAGTTTAACTCTGTTAAAATATTCTCAGTAATGTGAATGAACTCAGCACGAGATTATATTAAGTGTAGAAATCAAAATGTCTGCCATAATGAAATATTAATTGTATATTTCTGTGACATTCCCAAAACTTAAATTGCATTTTGCGTTGTTAACTCAGGTTTTTACTGCTAAATAAAAGGTTGTGTTTTAGTGTGGTCTTGCTGTCAAAGTAAGTTTGGAGGACTTTAATTGAACCTAATTTGCTTTTGATCGCGTGAGAATATATGCACTCTTCTGCTGTGCAGAAATTTGCAAGCAGATGTGCTGTTGGATAGTGAAACGTGATGATTTGCATGAACGCAAATGATCAACAATGTACAAGCTCTGACTGCTGGGAGAATGACAGAGAATTGGGATTCCCCTGTAGCAATTTGCAGCAGCTTAAAAAAAGCTGTTTTCATGTATAATGACTAATTGGTAATTAAGAATAATCAGTCTGTCCGAAGTATGCATTGTTTACACTGAATGTTATTCAACACCCTGGCTATCCCCTCCACCCCACCCTTCTCCCAGCCTGCCCTGCCATGCCGTGGCACAGGGAGGGCAGAGGGATTGGGTGACCTAAAGAGTATGAGCTACAGTTTCCTCTGCAGAGGGATGGTAAGCTCCTACAGAGTTGCATGAGACACCTACATGGAGTAGGATGCTGGAGGCTTCCTGCAGATCTGAGCATGACACAGCTAGGGTGACAAGATTTGTTGCTTTGCTGGTGATACAGTGCTATACCTCCAGCTCTTTCATGCATCCAAGAAAGACAGACAGATGGGGAAAGGGAGGGGTGTGGTGCATAGGGATGCACGATTACAGGATGTGAGTGTGAGCCACGATGAGCAAAAAATAGGAAACAGAGTAGCAGGAATAGGCATCTTTAGAAGAAGAAGCAAGAAGGTACTAGGGGAGGGAGGAAGAGACCGTCGAAATGTGAATTTTGTGCCGCCAAAGAAACCAGGGCTGCACCACTGCTTGTAATTGGATTGGCTCCCTTCCCAAAGAATACCCCCTCCCCATCCTTCCACTCAATGCTTCCCCATTCAATCCCACTCCTCCTTCCCTCCCTCCATTTCCCTCCTGCTTTCCCTGCAGATCAGCTCCCGTATATGCTGCTGTTTCCTTGGCTTTGCGGGAACATGGCAAAGCATGAGGGATGATGTTGGTGGATATCGCTGCCTGTGGCAGGCTTTTGTAGGGGATTGATTGAGGAAGAGGGGTTAAGAGGGTGGGGGAGTAAGCAGACACCAAAGTAAGAAAAATGCATATATAGTGTGGAACACTGCAGGAAACAATAACACTACACAGGAGTCTCATACAGTGCTGCAGCAAAAAATATTCTGTCGTGATGTTAACAGAGTGTGAAGTCATTGCATTTTGCTGAGAGATGTGGGAACAAATGGGCATCTCATATACTTTATGAACTTAGAGAATTTCACTGCAAGCATAGACTAACACATGCATAAGCTGTGTGGTTGAATGTGTTGTGAGACTTCCATAAATTGGGTGTGGACTTCTGGGTGGTGTTCTTGAAGGCAGTGATTGATGGTGGAGGCCAGTAGGTGTTCACCTCAGCAGAAAGCTGTAGAAGACGCCCAGTACACCAACCCTTATGAATGTGTTTTAGCGATTGGAAAAACATTATTTATCCCAGTCAAAGCTATCATTACAGATCTTCTAGTGAGGTGGTAGTCCTGCTCTTAAGTTAATGTATTATTTAAATTCTAGAGCAAGATGTAAAGTAATTGTGTCCAGACTGCATATTATCCACATCAGCCTCTATCATCTATGTTATCACGCAGAAACCAAAGATGGCTCTGTGGGTGAACTTTATAAAGATAGGCAATCTGCTATGCAATTGGACACACATTACCCAAGAATTGCATCATCCAAGTTAAAACTGACTGTGTGTGGTTCACTTTTTGCTGGGGAGGAGGCATATCCCATATGGGGACTGGGATTGGTGGGAATCAACGATGGCATTGTGGAGCAGAGGAGCTGCGGAAAGCATTGCCTTTGATATAGATGGGGATGGAGGGCACTGCTGCACATGTAAAATTAGATGTTGAAAGAAGCCAGAACAAAAAATGAATGGGAAAGTTAAAGCATGTTCAGCAGAGGGGCATTCACGATTCCCATCTTAATTGGAATCAGTTCACAGACAATGAGAAGAAACATCCTCTATCCCTGTTTTTCTCACAAGCTCAACAGAGTTGTTGAACCTGGGACCATAGGGATACATTCCCAAATGGTAGGCTCCCATGTATTCTAAATCCTGCAAAACTATTAAGATCCAAACAGGCTTTGTGATTACATTATGAAAAGGTAACTGAGTCATGAAGGATTGGCATAATTTGTATAGCTATTGTACTGTACACTTTACAAACAGCAATTATCTTAGTAAATGTCGGGTAGTTTACCCTTCAGTGTTTTGGTTTGGATTAGGCGAACAAAAACCAAAAATGGAAAAGTTTGTTGTTGTTTTTTTTTCTGTCATGCCCTGATGAATAATGGGGTAATTGGTTTGGATAATATGTTTTGTAGCTAAAAGAGGCAACTTAAAAGGGTGGTTCAGGTGTTTAACTGGACAAATGTCCTGTAGATCTGGTTAACGTAGCAGAGTGTGCGCAGCTTACTCACATGGCTCCCACAGTAGCCTGAAGAACAGCAGGGTTGTGTGTGTTGTGTAGACAGTGATGTTTGGGTGGGGGGGGGGGGGGGTCACTGAGGGGAACAGCTGATCACAGGGCATAAAGTATTCCAGACTTAAAAGGCTTGTAAATGCAAGCAGCTGCTACTACAGGGTCCTGGTGGACAAGTGACCATCCTCCCTCCAACCCCACTCTCGCCCTTCTATGCTGTGGTTACCCCGAACAGAGAGGGTGATTTTGCAATGAACCTCTGTGAATTATTTCTTGGATTTGTTGCTCTGAGAAAGAATACGATCAGAGCAACTTGGGTGTCTGGCCTGTCAGCCAAGAGGTTGCTCACCTGTCTTTGTGTGGCCTGGCTTTGCCTGGCATGGATTTTTATGTGAAATTGATGGATTAGCTCAGCAAATTTACTCACTGCTTTCCAACCCTTGACTTTTGTTTTCACTGTAGCCCGGCTATGTTGTCTAAATAGTAATGCACAAGGATACTGGGGCAGTAATGAAGGAGAGAAAGAAAGTAGAACAGGTGGAAAAACTGAGTCGGTGAAATAATAATAGACACAAAGATGAACATCTAGAGTAAAAGAGGGAGAGAAGCACTAAATATCATTGAGGATGATGTCCATAGCAACAGCTGAAGCTCATGGCAACAACTGAAAGGAGGCCCATCCTGTTCCCCCAGGGGTACAAATTATTTTGAAAACAGAAGTGAGCCATCCTGTCACCTGCATCCCTTAAAACGCGCTAACACAGAGTGACTATGTGGAAATATGAAACCTAACCTCTTTTTATGGAAAATGTTCAGTTGTTGTTCATAATTGCAAAAACGAATTCCAAAAACCTAAAAACACAGAAAATTAATATTTTTAACGGCTTTATTAAAGATCTTTGTAGTCCCTACACAACATAAATTAACCTCACAATACAATACAATACAAAGAAATACAATTACAAGTGAAAAGAACTGTCACAATCGCCACCAGGTAGAACTTATTTCCAGTCATCATAGTCAGTAATTGCTATTTCTCACTGAATGCTTTATATAATAACAATTGCATCACTTAGATTGAATAGTGTGTTCTACTTAATCCCAGACTGAACAAATAATTGCATTCCATTGTTAAATTATTGTTTGTTTTGCCTTGTGTGGTTAAAATTAAATGGAAAAACATCACACGAAATACACCTATTTATGGAGCAACTGACATTTTAGATAAAAAGTGGCATGTATGAGCGATTCTTTAACTGATATTACAGCTGTGTTATGCACCTATTACAACCATCTTTGTGGGTCTCTCTCTCCTTGATTGCTGGCAATCTTTTTGATCACTATCAATACAGCCTCAGTTTCCCTACTAGAAACAGCTGAGCGCTTGGCATACCCTCTAGAAATCACTGTTGCTGGTCAAATAATTTTTTTCCTCCCAGCACAATTTCCAGCACATCCACAGAGAGGCTGGATCAAACCAACACAATATCCAAAACTGCGAACAGAGGCAAATTTAATTTGTGTAGCTTTTGTGTGTGGTACCTGAGAGACTATCTTTTTTTACAATTTCAAAAAAAAGAAAAAAAGTACAGTAAAGCTCTGTCTTGTGGAATTAAACTGTCTGATCAACAGCAGGATATGGGGGGGAAGGAACTTCAGCCAGGACTGAAGAAGTCCTCTGTTGGGTGGTTATTGAGACTATAAAACTACTTTCATTGGCATGTTAAATCTGGAAGAATCATATTTTTTGTATTCTGTTTATTTTAAATGATATATTTGTGTAGAGGCTTTGTATCTTTGGGTGTAAAGATGGTTGCCATAAATGTTTAATTACCACAACCATCTCTCTAGTCCAGCTCAACCCCAGCTTGTTTATGGATTTTTGGACTGGCAGGATGCCTGTGTGACCTTTTCGATCCTGGCCTCTACTTGCTCCTGCCCAGTCTGTTACCCTGAGCCAGATAAAGAGGTGGCCAGCGGCATCCCCAGCCAGCAGGAGCAGGCTGTGCCTTTCATGGCTCTCTTTAGAGCACAAGCTTCTCTATCTGCCAGACCTGGTCGAGGCTTCCCTAAACACTTCACTGTTAAAAGGCCAGCAGAAGACCAAGAGCCCCTGCTGTTCCATTCATCTGAGCTTTATATCTCTTTTTTTCTTTGTCTGCCTGATTTACTCACTTTCTGTCAGTCGTTCCGTCTCATTCCCCCTGTCTTTTCATAGCAGTGAGTTAAATGTAGCCAGGTCAGTCAGCTTGGTTTCTGCTCAGTTTTTTTCTCTTCCCTCTCATGTCTCGCTTTCTACCCCATTCTCTGTCTCAGTCTCTAACTCTTTCTGCCACTCTATTTTTCCTCCTTTTTGCTGCTCAGACTTTTACAATGACACAGCCTACCCTGCAGTGATCTCATTAATCACATTCAAACAGCTCTATGTTGCTTTCTCTCCTTCCATGTGTCTCCCTCTCCTTTCACTTCCTCTAATTGCCTGCTCTTTTCTCTGCCAGTGTTTCGAAGGAAGTGTTTTTCATTATCTAACAACAGGAGACAAATACTCATGCAGTGCATACATTTTACAACAGATGAATTTTATACATGTAGGCTTTATTTAGCCTAAAGGTATTCATTCACCTATGCCAAAATGTCATCCGAATCCCGAAAGAGACA
This sequence comes from Maylandia zebra, assembly GCF_041146795.1. NCBI lineage: Eukaryota > Metazoa > Chordata > Actinopteri > Cichliformes > Cichlidae > Maylandia > Maylandia zebra. Next base: position 30,330,148 of record NC_135186.1, read on the forward strand.
AAGTCTGATTCACACATGTCCCTAAATGTGTTGTGCACTACTTATTTATTCATTTACCTTTGTCTGAACAGAACTTTTTTTTGTGAGACCTTTCATTAGCAATGCATTTTATTACTATTATTTAGGAGACAAATATTCCCTGTAGAGTGTGTCCCATAATTGGACTAACTTCACAAGTGAAATTAATTAACCCATTGTTGATTAGAGCCACTTTTCACTGGAGATTGTCTAAAGAAAAAGCCTTGCAGTAATCTAGCTTCTTCAGCATGTTTTCCTATTGATTAGGCTTCAAATTGTGTTAATGGCGGAGTTATGTAGCTTGAACTTTTTGTTATGTTTAAAAACTCTCACTTTTAAACTTTTGTTTGCATGGAGAGCTGTAAGTGAAGTCTGTGTCATTGCTTTGTGTGACTTTTATTAATGTGTGAAGCCATTGTGGTGTTAGGATTAAGAAGCCACATCAAACGCAGATCCGTGTCTTCCAGGATACACAGAAAGGTAAACAAGTTGGGAAAAAGCTGAATGTTCTCTTCATTTCTAATGAATATTGTATTTTCCAAAATTTCCAGCCAATTGAATTTGTAATATAAAACGCACAAAAATACTGTATGTTCAGAACATGAGGGCGCGTTGGGAGGCAGCTTATCCCAGCCTATCAGTTTTAGCTGTTTAGTCTGCTGCTAGTGTAGGCACCACAGGGAGAACATTTGAAATTCATAGAAATAGTTATCAGTTTTTGCTATTGATCTGTTACTCTGGAAATGGTATAGTATGGGTGTAAGCCTTATTTATTTATTTTCTTTTTGCCTGAGGTATGAATTTCTGAGATGAAATGTCTTCCAATCCACCAATCAAAGAGGAAAAATTTCTCTCAGCTGAATGAACTTTAAGTATTCAGCACTTGACTTGTGTCCCTTCTGCAGCAAGTGTGAAATGGAACACAGTTCTGTTTTCTTCTTCATTTTCTCCACTGACCTTGCTGAAATAGACAGGCAGAAAAGGACGGCTAGCTAAAGAGTAAACATCTTTAGGACAGAATGGCGAAAAAAAATAGAGAAAATAGATTAGCAAGCAACATCTGTCAAAGTGGATGACTGGCTCAGTGCCAGGCTTTATTGATTTGCTTTACAAAGCACTTGAATGGGCCAGATAACTGTGATTAGCCAATTCATTACTGCTGGCTCTTAGAGTGGTCCAAAATTAGATAAAAGGAGGAATAGGAAGGACAGAGGGGGATAAGAGCAAACTTGTACTTTGTAAACTTGAACAGAAACTCCAGCAGTGACCCACTATAGAGGGAATCTTTTTGAAGTTCGTGGTGAATTTTCCATATTTTACATGCATCTTAATGATCGTCCTCATTAGAAGCAGTTAGAAAATTAAAAAAAGAAAAGAAAGCCATGCCTTGTTTATGTGTTTGATATCATGCATAATCATTCCAGATTACACAAGCAATGAAAACAACATTCCTCTCATCTATTTTGCAAATGTGTACTTCCATTTCAATAAGCTTATAGTGCCAATAGATCTTATAAATGAGAATTGTTTGGGCTTTGATGATATACTAAACCGTTGTCTATGCTGAGACAAACTGAGTGTGACAGCTACTAATGTTTCTGTCTGATAGTGAGACAGCTTTACTGCTTCTACTTCATACAAGACAGCAGCAGCTATCAGTTCCTTTAGAGTTAGGCTTGTCCTGGTGACAGCATTGTTTAATGCATTTCTGTGATCACACAATGTTTACAGGAAGCTTTAATGGGCGCTACACAAATCATTTCTTTGATACATGCTTTTAGTCATTGAATAGTCATCTGCTTATCATACATTATGGATGTTATGACAATAAAAATTGGGGATTGTAGTAATGTGCCTCATTCTTTCTTGTTGTGACATTAAATACCACAGCTGTCCGGTTTCCCATTGAGGTTTTGCCTCTTGGTTAAATGTCTGACAGTGAAGGATTGAGGCAAGCAGACCCTTATCGTTCACCCTTATTTTCCTTTCGCAATGATTTCCTTTTTACATTTTATTTTCTGTGCACGGTGTAACTCCCAGAGTTCTCTGTCTTTACTCACTCTTGCCCTCACACTTTTCATCTCTCTTCCTTACAACAAGGCTGTCAAGTAACTGCACCTAGCCATCAGCCTAATGAACAGTGATACAGTACTAATAGCATGTGATAATATTTCAAGCCACTGGTAATCTCCGCTCACTCAGCCTGCTCATCACTTCTGAGACACACACTCACACCTATACACGCACTCACACAGGGCATCTCTTTTCTTGACAACTGTATGTCAGATCTTGGCCTCATGCTGTCATGAAAAAGAGCTGTCAGCCGAGACTCCCTCTTAATAGTCCAGCTGTCCAGCAAAGAAAAGTACAGTCTTAATGCAAGCGGACATTTCTTTCTGCATAGCTTGTAACACTTTGTACCAGAGCGTCCATTCAAACGTCTTTTTCTTCTGTTTTAAAGACCCTGTTATCCATGTATCTATTTTTATATTACTCCATTATATCATACATTTTTCCACTCAAAAATCATAGATGAATTACTAATTTATGTCCCTAAATATTAATGAGTGTACAATGTACAACACTTTTAATATTTTAATTTCAGAGAGCAGACCACTTGAGCACAATGCTTTATAGTCACATAAAGATCATATAGAGTATTAGATGCTAGAAACATTAATTGAGAATGTACTTTAGAATGAAGAGAAACTCTAAGCTATGTGAAATGTGTGAAATGTCAGAATGCGTCTGTGGTTAGATTGCTTGACAGGTTCATTGTACAATGGAAGGAATGGAGAAAAGGTGCAGAGCTGCACATAATAACTGTGACCCAGACAAAACTGAATACGAGGGCATATATGTGGTTTTTGAAAAGCACCTGTACTTCCAGAAAACCCATGGCAGGCCACTGAGAGAGCATGAACAAGGTCACGATATCAAAGAACTTAGCAGGAGCTAGAGGCTTCAGCCAGCCATAGGTCAGCTCAGCTACTGCTGTTATTCATTAAACACTAATGGTTAGCGGTTGGGAAAACATTATCTGGGCCTCTGGTAACTTGACTAATGCAAAGGGTCAGGGTCGGAGCCAGGGGTGAGGCATCCCAATGTGTGGTGACATGGGCCCACTGTGTCAGACTGGATTATTGGTCGAGGCACAGACATGATAATTTGATGGAATCACAACACAGCCTCAAACTACTGACGTTCCTAATTTTCACTCTGTTTAAAAGGGCAGTTAAATATTTCTGTTTTGGTGTAATTGGTAGCCACAGTGTGGTGCTGCCACAAGCAGCTGTTTGCTCAGTGGGGTGTGTGGATAGAGGTGGTGTGTCTCGTGTTTGTGTGCTTGTGCGTTTGAGCTGTATTAGTTGGCTGTGGCAATGAATCAGTTCGGTTTGTGTCATGTTTGGGAGTTGTAGGGCAAGCATTTTGTCAGCATCATTTGCATGTTGCGTCTCTGAGGTATTGTGCCTTTTAGTCTACAAACTGTTTAATTTTAATACGTGCCATAACATAAGTGGTTCCAAGTTTGTTTACTGTGTGTTTTATAAGGTGTACACATGTTGATAATATTATTTAGTCAGGTGCACATAGAGGTTTTACGCAGTTATTTGTATGTGGGAGGTGTGCGAAAACTCCCTTGATCATACATTCAAAGACACTTGGTTTCACTCTATTTCAAGAGTGTTTCATCACATGAAAACGAATGCACACACACACACACACACACACACACACACACACACACACACACACGCAGACACACACAGTGGGGAAAGAGGAGGGGGTTGCCCTCTAACTGATTAGGAAACGAGAAACACTTGTGTCATGAGTTTTCACCCTAATAAGTCCAGATTGTTGCAGCTGGGTGAACATTTGGTTGCAGGTATGCTGTGTTTGGGCTGCAAGCTGGATTAGAGGAGAGGGGAGAGGAGGGAGGGAGGGAGGCGACTGTTGGGTTGGAAGGTGTGTTAGATCAGATGACTGTGTCGTTCTCCCCAGGATCATCAGCTGAAAGGGAATAGGACGGTGTTTGGGTTACACCATGCTGGTAGTGATGTCCTCTTTGAATAAGACACACTTGAACAAAGTACAGCTGATCAGATTAGTGTGGCTGATCAGGCTTCTCAGCAGGTTGTTGGCTCCCACTGTCTGAACATCTTGAGTAAGAAATGTTGTTAATTCTAAACACAATGAAGAACAAAGAGAGTAGATTAAAGGGATATAGCAAGAATTTTTGCTGTTGTGTTGCAAATTCGTGTGCGATCAGTAGAGCTCTAGCGGTTAACATTGTAAACATCTATTTGTTCAAGGTTGTTTTTTTTTTTTTGTTTTTTTTCCACATGCAATTTTCTCAAGGGCAAAAATACTCTTTCTGACATTAGAGAAAAATTCTACAATGATCTATGGGACTCAGGCTGAAACAATGGTAGTAGGATGAATTTTACCGTTCCACTTGTGCTGGGCTGTATTGTTAACTGTGCTCTTGTTACAAGGAGGAAATTGTTTCTGTTTTGGAGACCTGATGCATCTCTCTTCAAAGACTGAAAATCATTGAAACAACATCAGAGGAGCAGCAAACAAAGAATATCACACAATAGGCAGCATCTTAGTTTCACTCTCCATTTCTTTTCGATTTATTTTTTTCATATTCTGCTGCTGTGTACTGCTATCCACTTTTATTTTTTTCCTCAAAGTCCAGTCCTCATTCCTGTCTCTGCCCTCTTCTATCTGTATTTTTCATTCTCCGTGGCTTTTCACCCTTTATCCATCCAGACCAAGTCACAATCCCTTATAAGGCCAAGGGAAGCCCCCATCTGGCCTCTTATTTCCCTATCAGATCTGTAGTAACAGACAGGATTTATACAGGATCAAGCCTGGAATGTGAGGCTGCCTCTCCGTCGGCTATGCCACAAACCCCGCTATGCTCTCTGCTCCGAAGCACAAACCTGGTCAAGCCTCCTCTTCTTCCCTCGCTCCCTCTGCTCTTCTTGCAGCTTCTCTAGCCTCTATTTTACCCACATTTCACCAAGCTCGTCTTCCTAAATCTCTCCTTTCTGCTTTTCCTTGTGTTTCTTCTTTCCTGTCTGTTTTTCTTCCCAGCTACACCTCTCATCTGCCAGTATCCTCCATTTCCAACCACGCTATCACCAAACGCTTACTCATGCTTCTCTTGTCTCGGCAGCATCTTAGCAAAGCACACATTCACGTTTGGGGACAGAAACACGGCATGCTCAAATGTTTGCTTGCTCTAAGTTTATAGCTTACGCTGAAATGGAGCCGCAGACGGCTCAACGAGAGACTAAGCCACATCTGAGACCAAGACAAAAAGAGGAATGCAGTAAAGCCAAACAGAACAACACCACAACAAACATTCTTAAAACAGACTCATAGCATCTGTGGTTAAAAGCTCTCTTTCCTTCAAAATCATCATTACAACTCTGTTTTTATGTCTCTTTCTATGCTTTATGCACTCTCCGAGCCTGTTCCTCATTACAATTTGATGTTACCACAGGCTTTCTTCCCCTCCCTGCCGAGCTTTAATATGTAAAGTGTCGACTTTCCTGTGTGTGTGTGTGGTTTGGTTTGTTGTCGTAGTGAGTCTGTTTCTGATTAGGCCGGCTCTCACTAAGCCTTCCCTTTACTGCCACATTTGGGCCTTGCTTGGCAGTGGAACTTTTAGTGAATCTCATCCAGACCTTAATTGTTTTAAAAGGCTGGCAGACCCGCTTTTCTCTTTGGCTCTCCATTCTCTCTTGCATCTCTGCTTCCATTCCACCACAGATTCCTTTGTTCCTCAGTTCTCTCTCTGGGTCTGACATAAATGGAGGGATATAGGGATGAGAGGGGATCTCATATAGCCTATAATGCTCATCTCCACTGGGGCTTGTATGGCTCATTAACCTACGTTAGTCTCCACATGGCTCCATTAAAGAGAGACACCTGGCTCCCAAGAGCCGAACAGGGAAAAGACAAGTCCAGTGTGCTTTACCTTCATTGGCATCCTAAACACACATAGGGAAAGGACTCATTACACAGAAGAATGACACATTCAGGACTCCCTGACCTTTGTACTCCTGCAGCACTTCCTCTTTTGTGGCTACAACCGTCATTGATTCTGACATTTTATGTATTGTCATGTCAGCTGCACTGTAATGGGATCTGTATACCACACTGAAATGATGAGATCCACATTATATACAAGAGGCTTTCCAACAAACAAATAACAAGTAGCACTGCCTCTCGCTTTAAAGGAAATCTGAGTGTTGAATTTGAACGACACAGGAGAAAAGCTCCAGCACTTACACACAGCAGCTCTATTCAGAGCCAGGAAAGCATCAGTTACATTGCGGGTTACGCATTGAAATGTATACTCCCAAGTTATTGCCAGTGAAAAGCCTAAATCTTATTTGGGCAATGCTTCCTAAATCTGTGTTCTTGTCCCATGGCTGGCTCTGGTTAATCTGCTTGGTGGGGACTTAGCCTTTCTAATGTTCCTTCCATCCACCCCACAACACAGGGGATTGCTGAGATAAGCAGAAAATTTCCCCACACTATGACACCTGGCCAAAAAGTAAATTCCGTAAGTTGTCTTATTATGAAAACAGATGGACAGAGATGCAGGCTATCAATCTTTGTTAAATTTTCAGGATATACGGTAACTTTGTTCTTTGTTTTTTCTTTCTCCACCCATCTGTCCTACTCAGTCACTCCTTTATATTTTATTCCCCTTACATATCTCTTGACAATGCATTTCTGGCGCTATAGAGCATGGAAGTTGAGCTGCCTCACTTTAATGTCAGACTCCATGTTTTCCGCAATACTGACCTCTTTGTCTTCTGCTGCCTGCAGTTTCAGTGTCGTCTACTCTTCATTTCTTCTTCTTATTCCCCAGTACTCCCTCTCACCCAGTGTGAGAAAGTGTGTGTGGGTGAGTGAGAGAGAAAGGGAGAGGGAGCGTGCTTGTTTCTGGCAGACAAGTGGATCTTAAGGAGTTACCATGACCTGGAACTATTTGTAGAATCTCTTTTCACCATTTTAACATTTTATCCCCCCCCCCACACACACACACCCTTTCCCTTCACTCAGCACATTTCTCTTCTATTGCATCTGGCTGCTTCTTATTCTTCAGCCCATCTCCAGTGCTAAGAAATATTAGCATATCATTGCCATAAGAAGCTTCAAACTTTACAATTAATGGGTTTTTAATGGTTCCTTGGGCCTCACTATTATGTGACTGGGCTTTTTAGCCTAATCCAGTGGGGACCATATGGGCAGCAGGCTGACTCCATACATTGGACCCAGAGGCGTATTGAAGCCGATGGGGAAGCTGAGCCAGAGTGTATTTAAATGTAGTGGAGCTCAGAGCTTTATTTAAACCCAAAGAGAGTTTATTTGTTAGAGGACCTCGGAGAGTGCGGCGAGAGTAGTCGCTCTCTTGGTTTTACAAGAACTTGTTTATTGTTCTGTAAATTTCAAGGTTTAAACGTGTACATTAGTGAATCCAGTTTACACTTTCTTGTGACTCAGTGTCATTAAAAATTTGTATGGAACTTGCTGATTGTGTCTTTTAAAATACCGTTGAGACCACCAGCGTGGTTGTCTGTTATCCATGTTAGGGGGACTTTGTTGATTTGAAACTTCAACAGAGGAAAATAAACACTGCATTTGACACACTGACAGTGTTGTCACATTGAAACCTGCAAGGGTTTAGTTTTGAACATTATGTTTATATTCACGCATCCATCCTGCCCCAAAAAGGAAAGCGTCTGTGTTATAGGTTTGAGAGCTGCTGTCTGTTTGGACAAGGTGCTTCAAGAGAATGTGGCTCAAGTAAATACAGAAGTAGATACAGTTTATGCTTTAACTGTGAGACTAATAGGAATGAACAGAAAGAACCAGACTCAACCAGGTAGAGTTTTTCATTTAAAAATCTGATCAGGCATACATTTTTGTTTAGAGCAGAGTATTCTTTTATGTTCCTTGTCCATTAGTTTGCTTGGCTGTTAGTTTAAATTCAAATTTCTGTGTCTTTTTAAAAGTTGTTGGTTTATGTTGTTGTTGTTGTTGTTGTTTGCAGATCCTTGATTTAGTCTGCATACTCCTGCACATTCATGTCAAAATGTAGACCAGTCACACTGTGTCCTTGTTCTTTTCAGAATAAACTCTGACTGATCCAATTTGGAAATCTTATATTTCTAGTTGGATATGAGAATAAATTACTAAAGGTCAAACTAACTGGCCAAGCAGCTAACAAGCCAGCAGACCACAGTCAACACCTGCGTGGAAAGCAGCCAGAAAAGCTCTTTACTCATTACAGTTTCTGTCAATGGAAAGAAGATTAAAGCGACTAAGGACTGTGTCGCCTCATGTCACACACTTTTCTTCAACGTGATCCGCTTAGGCTTTTAATGTAATGCATGTTATATTGCAAGGTTGTAGTGTTATGGTGTATACACGTTACTCGTGTGTGTGTGTGTGTGTGTGTGTGTGTGTGTGTGTGTGTGTGTGTGTGTGTGTGTGTGTGTGTGTGTGTGAGAGAATTCTAGGCAGTGCAGTAAGTGCTGATGCAAGCTTTAAGCATCCCTGTCCAGGTAATGGCCTGTAGCAGTACTGCAGCCTGGGGCCTGCCAGAGGAGGAATGACATTTACTGCCACCTTAACTAGCTCATTAGCCTTCTTCACAGTCTGTCTCTCTATTCACTCCACAGAGGGTAATGAGAATAGCACTGTTTTACAGTGCCAGTTGTTATTCTGCTCATGCCCTTCAAGGCCATCGAGATGGAACACTCAGATTGTTTTGGGAAATGGATTCTTGTTCTCCTGCTTTCTATGCTGTTTTAGCACGAGGGTTCACTCAGTGTGTCTTTGAAGAAACAACCGATGATAGTTTTGAATCTTTTTATGATTGGTTTTGTTATTGCACTCTTGCCGAGATATCAGTGTTACATGCTCACCTAGAGTGAGCTCATCTGTTAATCAGCCGTGATCCAGCAGACTGATTGGCCCTATTGTTCAGTGTATAGGCTATTGAAATCTTCCTTTTATTTCCCCTAAATAGACAAATACACATTTGTATTCACACACAGCAGCACAGGCCCTTGCACTCACCTGTGCACACACTTGTGCACACCATTACACAAACTCACATCTTTAATATGCTACTTTTTCGGTTGATTGGAGTGTTGTGTGATGTTAATGTGTGCTCAGTATAATCCTTCCTCTCCTCTCTAGCTGCCTGACATTGCTTTGTTGTTCATTAGGGACAGAAAAGGTGAAGGAGAGAGGCACAAAAGTACAAACCGGATTCCAAAAAAGTTGGGACACTAAACAAATTGTGAATAAAAACTGAATGCAATCCAGTTTGTAATAGCAATGAAATGATATTCAAATAACAAAGATATAATAACAACATCTAATCTACAAGTCTGGGCGCCTTTAGTCTGGTTACCTCATTCTAGTCAGTCTCTCCTGATGACTGGCATGAACACTGACACAGAGATAAGTTTGTTTAGTAGGTGTGTGAGTACAGTGTCTTTACAGTGATCTATGCACACACATGCATACACACTTGTTCAAAACAGTAACCACACATGTGCAAAGGAAGAGCACAGTTTTGCCTTGGCTTGTGGAATGCCCCAGGCTCAGGCACATCGTGAGGCTTTTGTTCTGGTGATGTTTTCTTATTGATAAGGTCTGGTGGGAGTGACAATAATAAAAAAAAAATAAATAAAAACCCTACAAGAAGTGATTGGCTCATTCTTAACCACACTAGACTACATTTCAAAACTACAAACAAAGCTCACACACAGCTTTTATTGCACGACCATCTGTGCACTGCCCTCTTGTTTTTGGTCATGCAGTTATTTATTTATTATTAATTATCTCGTGTCTCTAGTGTAGGTATGCACTCCCTGCCTGACTAAAAACAGCCCAAGGCCTGTTCATGAAGTCTGAACTCCCTTTATATACCTTTCACTAATTTAGTGTGTGTGTGTGAGCGTTTATTCATGTCTGTGTGTTTGTATTTCTTCACCACAACTACCATATCCTGTGTTTACAGCATTAATGTCGTTGGGTAGATGTTGGACTGTCTGTGACTCATAATGAGTTATTGCAACACTCCAATAAGACCCATTCAGAGATATGACCGCGGGCAAAGCACAGAGGCCTCTATGTGTCTGCACTCTTAACAGGTATCAGACAGCATTACAGGTTCCCACAAGAAATGGATTAGACAGCACATACTTGGCTCCTCAAAGTAAACGCACCTTTCTTTTCTATCCATGTCAACATTAGTCCGGTGTGCTTGGGTTCAGGCTTTGTTGAGGAACACTGGGAATATGAAACACCTTAGGTGGCTGTGCTGTAACATCTCATGTGCTGTCAGTTTTGTTTTAGAAGTATTTCATTCTGTGTTGCTCTTTTAACTTTGCACAGCTGAATTATTGTTGGCTTAGCTCTTCTTAATATTTATGAAGCAACACTTAAGTAGTATTTAGTATTTAGTATTTTAGTATTTATTTATTGTCATTGTCAATAAAGATGGATTAAAAACCTGCTCAGGTATTGGGTTGAATGAAGATGTTTTAACTCCCTTTTAACTTCTGGCACAATTCGACGTTTAAATGGAGTTGATTTTGGTGCCAAACCTGCTGCCTATTTGGCTGGTACCTAACATTTGACTCCATTCTCTACTTTATCCCAAAAAGAGGGGAAGTGTCCTCGGCAAGCAAATATGCCAGCTGTGACCAGTCACAGAGCTCCCCCCATAGCTGTCTCCATTTACAGAAACTATATTCTCCTCAAACTGGCATTGGTCTCTGGATCAGTGCCAGCCCAAACAGTAGTACTTTTCGCAATCTTTTATGTCAAAATAAAAACAAAGTGACAGCACTCTTTTTTCCTTTCCCCTCATAGCACTAACTTCCGACCTTCCCATTATTAAAGCAGCTGCTTATTTCAGGCAGCCTAAATAAGCTGTCTTCGTTTTCCCAAATGCTTTGCTGGCTTATATTATGTGCTTATATTTTCAGTCTCCTGCTTAATGACATCTTTGCTTTGACTTCTACTGTGTGAGTAATTGTGATGTGTGTATTGTTGGCTTGCATGCACATACGTGTTTGCAAATTTTATGGCTTTGTGGAATGGCAGTGTCTGTTTTTCCTCTTACAACCTTGTTTTGGGGATTTTGTGAAAGTTTCGTGTTTCAGTGTGTTTAAAGCAGGGTCAGCATGGGACTATTCTACTGTAGTTAACTTTTCTAAGAATGGATTAGCATGGAGGCCTTACTCCTCTGTTACAAATTTGTCAGGCATTTTGAACGCCCTTCTCAGTCTGATCAGTCAACTGGCATTTCCAAACAGACATATCTGCTTGTGTCCAACAAAATATTCTCACTCACATTATCACATTTTAATGCACAGAATCTCCTACTTATTCTATTTATTTCCTGATGTGCAGGTGTACTGCACCAGAATACCATTATACAACAAACGTCCCCAGCAGATGTCTGGAGGGGTGGAATTGTCATAAGTCAGTGGACTTCTACTGAGAAGACGAGACTTTGCAGATGTTAGAGTTTGAGTTTAGGCTGTAAAATGCTTAAGGATATGAGAACTTAATGCTTTTTGTTTAAATAAAAAAAAAAGTTTTAAATAATCTTACACCTTAGGAATGCTTCATGTCATTTCTTTCAGAATTTCAGGGACTTATTTGGCGTTCTGTGAAATTAATCTGCTATTGAAAAAATATTTAAATGTTGTCCTGAACAATTTATTTGTATGTGCTGAGTTAAGATTAACTCTGTACAATATCACTGCAGAACACAGGCATTATATGCACAAATACATAAAAATCTTACAACTATTCTCATACAGTATATACACATTAGTCAGTGTGGCTTCAGTGATTGTAGCTGAGCTTTTCTGTTTGTATCTCATGATTTTCTGAAATGTGGGCCATTAAAAAGGATGGCCTCATTTCCTCTGATGACTAGCTAAGAGTAAACCACACTCTGTCAGATGGAAATACCAAAGTTCTTGTTTAATTTATTAAACACAGCTGTCCGTGGTTGTAGACTGATTCTAACAAGAAACTTGTGAGAAACTTTTGCATTTAATGAATTCATTCAGCATGCCTTATCCACATGTGAAGGCATTGGGTAAACTCAACTGACCATTTTTTTTCCTCTGAAACTTTTGCAACACATAAACAGTCCTTTTCCTGAATAGTGGGTATAAGAGATTTTGGTAATTTCCAGCAGAACAGCACTTTTTACTGAAAAGCATTTCATTATGATTCCACAGATAAGTTAACTAAACACACTGTACATTGAAATAACAAATTTCATTTCTGTGGAAAAATGAGAGTCACAGTGCGGATGAGAAAGTAGTATTCTTTAATCTACTTTAATTAGTTACACCTTAGTTACCTTTTGTTCTCTGGTATATTGTATCTCTGGGTCCAATAAAGGCATAGGAGGCAATTTGGTCTTAACCAAGCCATTTACTTTATTGTTTGTGTCATTACAATTGAGTAACTGTAATGGGTTTGCACAGACACTAGTTGACCAAGTAGCCAAACAATATAATGCATCACACACTGAAATACTTCTAATGATCTTAATGCAGCTATAAAGCAAGATAAGCTTTTAATGAAGTCATTATGATTCACAGGCACAGACACAGATTTACTGTAACCGAAACATATCCATGCATGTAGCCTAAAATGCACTTCATTTTTTAACCACAATAACATTTTGTTTCATAACAGTTATTCTACAATGATTCTAAGTGTCCTGTTTCTTCTTTCCACTCAGAGTTCAATGTACTGTAGGGCTCGGGGAAGGGTCATGCGTTGTTTGGAAAATGGTTATCATAAACAATAATGTTATGTTATGGATTCCAGTCATTCAGCTATCGCAACACACTAAAAGAATGGTGATTTATCAGACCAAAACATGATCAATAGATTACCCCAGCTGGGGATACTGGTTGTGTAGGTCTCACATTTGCATAATTTTTTTTGTCTTTGTGTTGTTTGCCGTCATGGCTGCTCAGTCATCTAGGGAACTATAGGAGGCAGCTGCACTTCTTTGCTCTGTCTCCTGCTCAGCGGGGAGGGGGGTTCCACTAGGATGAGGCAGCCTGGGGATCGACTGCAGGGAGGGCGTGCAGGTTGGAGAGGAGGGAGGGATAGACGGGATCTGTATCTGTCTGTGTGTCCGACTGGCTGCTGGCTACGGGCAGCATGTCAGCTGGGCTTGTTCCCCAGACCCCCACCCTACTACCCCATTTTGCCTTTCCAGTCTCTCTCTCCCAATAAGTGATGGACGGATGGTTTGGAGAAGGAGGCGGCGTGCAGCCAGTTAGTTCCACCCCACAGCAGCCTTCTTTATTGGGCCTTCATTGGGGATTATTGTTATTGAATTATGGAGGGCCTCCCGTTAGACAAATCTCTGGCAGGAAGTGGGAACCCCAGGCTTTCATGCAACTGCTGATGTGTGACCCTCTTTCCCACCCACTTTACTCCTTATGCCCTCTTCCTCCAATTCTAATGTAGCCTCATAGCTTCAGCCAGCTCCTTTTAGTATACACGCCATCTGGATCCCTTACATGTGCATATGCATATACACAGTCAAAAGTGCAGCCTCATGCAGGCGCACACCTTCAGATGTCAAAAGGAATGCACCATTTATAGTCATTTGCCTTTTGGCTGGCATTACCAAAGCATCAAGAGAATGGAACTATAAATAAATGGAAAGTGTGAGGCAGACAGATGAGGTGTATCGAGGAGATCATTTGAGAGGAGCTGTGGGTAGGGGGTTCCTGTGTTTCCATATCGCTGCCTGTCTGTTCACCCCAGTCCATCCCTGTCATTGCCCTTAGGTCTCTGCATTCCTCACATCCATCCCTAACCCCATCCCCCTGCTGTTGTCTGGCCTTAACACCCCTTAGCCTCAACTCCCATACGTGTGTTCAGTGGAGAGGCACAGACCAAAAGACACCCGAGAGACAGAAAACTATTTATGCATGTATGAACGTTAACACACGAGTGTGCATGCACTCTCTTGCTCTCACACAGACTTAGACTCATGTCAGTGCACATACATACACACACACACACACACACACACATATAGTTGTTGTCTGCTCAGCACTAGCTCCATGCCATGTAAGGAATGGATATTATGACTCCCTATTGTGCTACACCCATAGGATTACACTAGGTGATCCTAGCTTTGCTGATGTCTGGGACCTACGTATATACAGCGCGGTAGATTAGACATTGTAATTTATAAAGTATCACAGGATTGGTTGATGTCATGAAACTGTTATGACTAGACACCCAAATTAGTTCTTTCCACTGATGTTTAGGTGATTATTGGGGTAATCTGGTTAAAGACGTGCTGTCGGCTAAAGATGAGGGATTAGCTTTATATCCTCCAGGAAATGGTTCATGATACCCTGCATGCCCCATTATGTTTCCTCTTGACCCTCAACAAACACATTCATTTTTCACATGAGATGGCTTATAAAGAGATTTTGTGACCTTTGGCCTTGAGTGACAGGCTTCATCCCTGGTGAATTTAAACATGCATGAAATAACATGCGACAACTGTAGAACTGCATGAACACCCAACGCTTTCCATATAGACAAATGGCTGTGCTGGAGCAGCACCTAACTTTTCAAATTATATTAGCAAAGCTTTAATCATTTTTGTTTGTTTTTTGTGTAAATTCATCAAACTGGAAGACTACATTTTCATTTTTTCTTTGGTTAATTTGTTCAGTCGTTGTTTTCATACTCCCCTAGGTGCAGTAGGACATTCTCTGTTGAAAGTTATTCTAATTCTGTGTGTTCTAGCCTGTATGTCGTACAAAAACACTGAGTGATAGGTACACTATTCCATACCAGTTTATGTCTTTCTTTCAGCTTCTTTTCCTGTTTCTCTTTCTGGCTCTCTCCCACTCTCTTTCTCTCTCTCCGAGCAGTATGTGTGGATGGAAAGTGAATCAAGTTGTCGTTGTGGCTGGCTTTGAATGAACTATGACCTTTTAACAATTCCTTTGGGTGTATGTGTGTGTTTGTATGCATGCGCAGATACGTGCATATTTCTGGGTGTGTGTGTCTAAAGGAGTATCCACTGTCTGCTCACTCCGTGACACAGAAAATACCTCCCTCAGCCTGCCAAAAACCGTTAACCAACTAAACACCCAGTTTTTCGCCTCCTCCTCCTTCTCCTCCTCCTCCTCCTCCTCTTTCCTCCTCTTCTTTAAGGCCACAGTTATGTAGTCTCTTGTTTTAGAGAAACAAAGAGCAGTGGTCAGGCGGGAGAATTGCAGACGCATTATATCATTGTGCTATGAATCCTTCCCACACAGCCTCCACTCTTCCCCTGTCCCCCCTGGAAAAACGAGCTTTTAGGTTTGTGTTGACCCAAACATTTATGTGGTTTTTGCAGCAAGAACAAGGAAAAGGACATGGAGAGAAAGAGAACCAGAAAACATGTATTTTTCCATAAAGCCCAGTTATGGAATAAAATGAAGCCTGGGTTTTGGGGGATCTGGACTGAGGTAGCCAAACATAGAGCCGTCTGGCCGGAGTCTGTGGTCAACTTGTGAAAAAGAGAAAAAAGAGAAGGGTATTGTTTGATGTGGGCTTTCAAACCTAGTTTTTCCAGCTCCCTCTCTCTAGCTTGCTAAAAACAATAAGGAGATTTTTCCCTGATATGCCAGGTTAGCTCACATTTGAGAGGCACATTCAAATCAAGATATCAATTACTGTGCCTTGGAATTTGAATTTAATAGTGTCACTGTTAGAGAAACCTTTCATCAGAAAACGATCTCATGCCTAATCTGACTGAGCTGAGAGAGAGTACGAGAAAAACGCTAATATACTGTAGCATGCTTCCTTTTTGGATTTCACGCCAGTGTTGCATGCTTTTTGGCAGATGATTTTTAATGTAACAAAACCCTCTGCGGCCCCTGCTGCTAATACTAGACATTACCTCACAAAAGTGGATTTATACAGAGGAAATGGCTAATCCCTCAGGTAATATTGGCATGAATCAGTCAAGCCAGACAGCAGGGAAGCTCATGCTTGCTTCTTCACTCAGCTCCAGAAACACCAGAGATAGCCCCGTACTGCTGTAGCTATTCTGTGTAGTGTATGTGGAGGAAAGCAAGAGAGCTGTCACAACCCTTTATATTGTAACTCTTACTCTAGCTTAAGGCTAGAGCACATATTGGTGTATGTGCTTGAGCATGGTAGCAGTGTTGTTTCAGCAGGGGGCTATTTTAGGGCGTTTTGCTTAATTTCTTTAAAAAAAAAAATCTGTTTTAAAATATAGATTAAAAATAAGTACACATGTTTGTTTGAATATGCACATTCATGTGCTCCACAGCCTTACACTGTGTGGGCACCTAGCTCATTTCTGTGGAATTTTGAGATCGTTAGCATATATACCAATCCAGCACAGAGTCATAATGTATCTCCTTCCTCAGGGTGTTATTGCACATCCTTAATTTCTTACATGCACACACACATAAACTGGCTGGCTGCTGACCGGCACTAATGCCCTAATGGTGCTGCCCTACATACTTGGTACACTAGTGTCTGTTGGTAACTTCATGACCTACCCTAGGCTGGAGGCAGATGGGGAGGACAGGGGAATAAGATGGAAGGAGAGGTTTGCTTTTAAGCTCTTAACACCTCAACTCATTTACCTTGTGTTGCATTTGTAGTAGAAGCTACTTAAATGCTATTGTGTTTTCAAAAAGAATAGGTTCATATAATTATATTTCATCTTTCTTTTATCATAAAGGTCTAGAGAAAGCTGGCGTAAGTTGGGTTGGTAAAAGTGAAAAACCATTATATATGTCTTAGTTAGGTGTTTGGCCTCCACATGCTGCCAGGACAGCTTTCATTGTGTTACGAATTATTTTTCACAAATCTGTTGAACTGTAACGAAGAGGGGGAGGGGAAGGGGGTGTTAAACACCATTCTTTCAAAGGATAATTCCTCACTTAGTGTTTTGATGCTGGAGGCGGAGAGTGCTGTCGAACAAAATCTCTCCTAGGTTTAAACTGGGTTGTGATTTTATGACTCAAATTGCCATAGCATGTGATTCATATAATTTTATACTCATCAACCTGCTAACGGCTGCAGCAGCAAACCGCCATCGTTTGTATGGTATATGAATGTGGGCAGGCAATGAGCCACCTTTTCCAAATCACTCAAAAATAAGAGTCAGTCAGACTAAAAAGGAAACAGTTGTCTTGACTGTCAGGTTTTTTTTTCTGTTTTAATCAGTTCAATTTTTTCAAATTATGCTACGGTACAGTATTGATTTTCTCTGGCATGCTTACCAAGAAAGACACTTGAAAAGATATTTTTAGGTTTCTGTTACACGGTGAAATAGTTATGAATGGCAGTTATCATTCCTCCTCTCTGTACTGGTTGGATTTCACTCTTTTAGTGTAGAAAATCTATGCTGCACTGTATCTAAATGTAATGTGGTGACCTCTGAGTCAACTGAAAAAACCTTTTCACTTTACTCTTTAAAAATGTGACACGTAGACAAATTGAGAGCCTTGTACCAGTTTTCACTCTTCCTCAGTCCTTACCTGTCACATGTAGATCCTTCATCGTGCCATATAGTGATGGTCTAACAGAGTTGGATGGTTACCACAGTGGTTACTGCACCCTAAGCAGAGGATGTGTCATTGTCTCATTTCCCATTTATACATCAATCCCTGAACCCTCCATTACCCAACCCTACTCCCTTTACATTTTGAAGAGAAGCAAAAGCTTTGCAGTGTGATGGAGGTGTGTATTGACCCAGAGAAACTATGAGGATGGAATACTAATAGGGTTAATAGAATTAATGGTGCTGTCACCCTTGTTTGCGGAGGAGTGTCAGGGTTTGTGCTGGCTGTTTGCTAGCTGCTTTTGTGGCTATACTGGTGCTCTGAGTTGCTCCATTGCTGCCTTCTCCCACTATGCAATTTTGTCTCTCTTTTTTCTTCTCACCCTTTTCCTGTACATCTGTCTAATCCTTGCAAAATCTTCCGTAAAATGAATGAAATCCTTTTTGATGCCGCTACTTTTTATACTCTTCTTTCACAAATGTCCTTTATTCATTCAGATACTGATAAAATAAAGTGGCTGTGATGTACAAGTATTTATATTCCCTAGGTTCATGTGCAAGAGTGATTTGTGTGCTGTTTGTGTGCGTGTTTATGATTCTGTGGTCGTTTTAAGGGAGGCACTGTGTGTGTGTAATAATTGAAGGTTGACATTTAAAGCAGTATATTTAGTGCCACTGAATTAGCATACTTTAACTGGCTGCTCTATTCCTTCTGGAGTGAAGCAGGCATTAAATCCCGACGCAAGATTGGTGGGCATTTTTAAAGAGCTTTAGTGAAGATTCATAGACTACAAAATGTGCTGGCATCACACAGAAACTCACGCTTATATACACATTTTCTCTTTCTCTGTCATTTTTTTTAAAGAAACTCTGACCTGAGAATATGCTGCTTTCCTATTCTGCATACACAGCAGTTTTCCTCTTCTGCCACTTCAGAACATGTGTATGAGTTACGAGGGAATAAGAGAGGACTGAGGAGTGTGTGGATGTTTTGTTTGAGTCTGAGTGTTTGGGGGATAAAGGAGGAATCCTCTGTCACAGACACATGTCTCTACTGATGAGCATCTCTGATCTCTTGGTCTACAGGAAGACTCAGGCCTGTTGCTGTTTTGCATGTATAATATACAAATAAAGACACACAGCTGCATTCAGGAGTCTTTTTAAGCCTGTGGCTGTCTGACGCTGTGTTTGTGTTCCTCCCTGTAAATCTCTTAAATGTGCATAGAATTGCTGAGAACACAGTACCATAAGTCATTTTTTACAGTGTTTTCTAATTAGCAGACTAATGAATCAAGGCCCTGTTTGCTGCTGTTCTCACACAGAAGAAATATGCCTGACAGTCTTTATCTTGTTTTATGTGCAGATAGCATTAGACATGCCTGTTGGAACATATTTTAGAGAGGGGACATGTACATTTTTTCTTTTACTATAAAGGTATGTTTGTGTCACCAGTTCCAAGTATGTTGTTGTTACTAACACTAATTAACATTAACTGCAATTATTGCCCAGTGTATCCTGTTTTCAGTCTCGAGACTGTTTCTGATGGAATGCTATAATTTCCTGGAAAGCTGATCTTACCACATGTTCTAATTGGGAGCGGGGGAACAATCAAAAGGCCTCTGAAGGACGGAGACTAAAAATGAGCACCGCACTCTCTTAATCAGTTCAACTTGAGCCTCATGACTGAAACAATATTAATGACATAACGGCTTTTTTTTAAAATATCCAAGAATATCTGTGGACATATACATGTATTTACGCAGACAGACCACAGTTTTGGCTGATTCCCTGCTGATCTTGTGCCCAAGGGGAGAGAGGTTACTATGGCAACCCTTGTCCAGCACAGGGGTTTTGGCCTGGTTTTCTTGTTAATAGTTTGAATAGGGTCAGACACCCAACCCCTCCTCAACCCATCAGTAGCATCACTGTGTTGCTGAAAAGGACTGATTGGATAACCCTTACCCCTCATAGTCCACCCCATGTTCTTATCCCTTCCCCCTTCTGCATTGTTTCTGTTGGCCAGCAGAGGTCAAAGGTCCCCAGAGTGGTGTTCATCTTACCCCTGTCCTTACCCTCTCCACTTACAGGGGGAGCTCTAATTATTCAAGAGTTGCTGGGAAGTTGGTAGATGAGAGGTTAAAGGTTGTGATGTCTGTCTCCATAGAGTTACATGCGGTATGGTTTGAAATTTAGGGTGGAAGGGTGTAATGGGCTGTGAAGGTGATGGACCTCTGGTTTAGCCACACAGTCACCTTTGAAACTTTGAAATTATGTCTGATTATTTAAAGCCAGTGGCAGTAAAAAATACCAAGACAACAATATAATGATGGTAATTCTTATTTTATTATTTTTTTGTGCAGTATACAACTGGGAATGTAGGAAAAAAAAACCTGTGGATCATATGTTGTATTTATGTGGCATGAGAACTATATCATCAATAACTTGTAGAAAAACACATCATTTTTTAATAGATTGCCTGAGGGGAAAATGCTCTCAGTACACACTGCGTGCAATCACAGTGCAATAATGATCAAGGATGGTGCCAGAAATAAACAAAAACTATGATTATTTCAGATTACTATTTCTATAACATCCAGTTAGTAGGTGTAATCTTATGTCTTATCCTTTTTCCTTTTCTGTTCTTCTCGTCTCATTTACATGCCTATCTATAATATTCTATCATGTGTCAAAGAACGCCTGTAATATTATGGCCTTAATGAAGACGGCATTGAGTGTCAAGGCCTTATCACAGCACAATGCATTCGTCAAAAGCATGTTCACTTACCACTACCAAGTACATCTCAGTAATATAAACCACCCCATGAAACATGTAGGGAGATTATTCAAGTTCAAACACATTACAAGTATAAAATATAGTCTTGGTTGAAGTGCTTTTATATTCTCATTTGTTGTACGGATCCCACTGGCTATAATTTCCTAGTATCACATCTACCTGGCAGTCTTGTCCCACATTTAAATCTCACAAATCCGGTGGGAGAAATTGGAATGATTTCAGCTAATTTGCCCCTCACCTGAACCTCTTCTGAGCTACTTCTTGATTCAAATATCTTTGTGATCTACTTTGAAGTACACCGAGGGAGAAAGCAGTAGAGTGATATTTTCTTCTGGTTCAGTATGTTTGACATTCCTCTAATAACTTTTGTCTAACCATCAGTAGCTGTGTTTGCTGCATCTAATAGTTTCGTGATTGTTTTGTCCCTTGCTTATTTACTCACATAAAATAGGTATAGCTTTTCTTTGTTCTTTCGACACGTACATCGCATCAGTCAATGCTCCATCTTTAAAAGAAAAAAATCTCTGGAGAGAACGTTTCCTTATTAGAAGATGAGGTTTCTCGCAGAGGTAGCTGTTATTTTGTGCTCGTAACTTGGAATTGTGTGTGGGCTTATGTGTAGCTATGTAAACGTGTAATGTTTTGCATATATGTTCAACTTAAAGTTGTTGGCATCGCCAGAATGCAGTTTTTAGAAAAAACAGTTTCTATGTGCAAATAGGAACAATAGCTTCATCATACTAGCAAACCCAGATTTTTAAGGGCTAAGCAGAAAATCCCTCCCACCACATCCCTCTGTTTTTGCTCTCTGTGAACCTTTCTGGACTGTGTCCATCAGCAGCAGCATGCTGGTCTCTGTTCAGTGTTTTAATGTGGAGCTAAATATAGGCCTGACATTGTGCTGCTGTGCTTAATATGTGTTTGGGCTGATTAGAGTTGAGGCCTGATCTCATCCCACCACAGACCCCTTAATGCATGCCGTGGTCTCTGGTTTCTTTTTTTACTCGGGGGCAAACAGAAGAAAGTGCTGATATAATCATGTTTTGGGTTGTGAATTATGTGACCGAGAGAGATGGTAATATTGCAGAGCTAAAACTTTATTGAACGAGTGTTGGATATAGCTATTATCCAGACGGCAAATTGCACCATTGGTCTCTGGAAGTCAGTTTAATAGAATGTTTGCTAGTGATACTCACTGATATTTAGTGGGAGCAAAAAAATGGCCATTTGAATGGTCAGCATGTGTGATTTGTTGTGGCGTCTGGGCAGGCTTTTGTTTTCCTTTTCAAACAGATGAGAAAAGGTGCTGTCGAGGAGAGGGTTAACTGCTTTGTTCATGGGGCGTAGAGCCAAATCAATAGGCTTTATGGTGCCCTGCCAAAAATGTGAAGTAATTGCCCCTTGTAGGCTCGGGTCACTTTAGCTGATATACTGCCACTGTATGAGCCAGGTGAGGGGAAAGGAATTCCACTTACAAAAAGAGTGATGTCTCTTGTGATTATCCTAATTCCAATGTCTATTTTCATTTTCTTCCCGCTCCACTAATATGTAACCTCTTTAAAAATTGCTTTATTGCTTACATTTTTTCCAAACTCTGTAATTGTTTATAATTTTTCTTTCCTTTTCCTCTTCACCCTCTTCCTGCCTTTTCTTGTGTTTTCCTCCTCACCAACATGTAGTCTCTCCAGCCTCAGTCTTTCCGATGGGAACTGACACAAGCTAACAGAAGCCTTATGGGAGCTTATATTGTACAACAGGAACAAAAGAGATGGCATACTGGGCTGTTGGGAGTCTTCTCACACATATACATAGGACATTTCTACACGCCGCTCGCTACTGACACCAGAATTCTTCAGCCTGACACTGGTGATGGATTAGATGCATTATCAAGGCGGAGAGAGGCTCCATGTTTTCTCCCAGTGTGCAGAATAAGGAGAGGGATGAAAAGGGATGGAGGAGACTCGCACACAGGCAGCTGAATAGCCTGAACCTATTCCACCTGAAGTAGAGAAATACAATAGCAGCCTGCTACATTTCAAGCTGGGTTTCCAGGACAAACATGAAAATAGACATAGTGAGCCTCGTTGGTACACAGGGTTCTGCAAGGTGTGGAACATAACCAGCTGTGTGTCTGTCTGGCTGTAAAACTGCTCATTGACTGTGTTCCTTGAAGGACTACTCAAGGTGTTGCAATCATGAAGATGCTGCTCTGTTTTACTGATGTCCTTAAAATCAGAATGAATTGGTGTCTTACTGGTATTTTATTCCTAGTGTGTTGGCAATTAATTTTTTCCCGAATGTTACTCATACCACCAGTCCACTCTTAGTGATACATGCCCAATCTCACGCCTAAAGCATCTGACTTCATCTAGTATGTGTCCATATCAACATATCCCAGGGCGTCAAACTCTGCCGTTCTGTCAGAAGCTACTGGCATATCAGATCTATACCACCAGACCTGGCAGTATTGGATTTGGAGATAACAGTCTTCCTTTGAAGAGTGGAAAAAGTCTGCGTTGGGAGGTTGGGAGATGGTGGTGTAGTAAATCAGACGTTTGTCAGCCATGGTTCGTGTCTTGTTTGGCTTTGATTGTTCACTTTGTTTCCATGACTTACACTTTCTGATTCGTTTCATTTGCACCAACATTTTACTAGTCAGTAGCTAAGTTGAGGCACTAAAACATACTTGGTTAGGTTTATGCACCAAACTACATTGATTATGTTTTGGAAAATATTGTAGTTTAGGTTAAAAAAAAAAAGCCTCCTTAAGTAACCATGCATGTTGAAAAACAATAAATAAATATGTAGTGATATTCAATTTGATGGCAAGGGGCTGTTTGTACATTAAGCATGCTTTTGGGAGTTGGAAGACTGAGATCAATCACATTGTTAGTTAAACCTAGTGTGTCACACCACAGATGCAAAAGGACAGCTTGTCTATAATTTTCTGGACTCTAGCATCTTTAAAATATACTGCCGTATTCAATACTCTGGACTGGTGGATGGTGGGCCATCCCCAGAAGGTTAGTCTTATCAGCACACCTCACCATTTTTCCCACTTCTGTGTAACAGATCTAAAAATATTTATGTGAGCTTAGTGTAGCTTTCTGGTGTTTCTAGTTCAAGGCTGTTTCCTTGATATTCTCATGCATTGGAGGGGTTTTAAGGTAAAAGACAAATTCTGAGCTTGTGGAAAAGGTCTTTTTCTTTCTTAAAGGTGTGCTTGCAATGCAAAACCTGATGGCATAAGAGCACCTTTGGCTATCACAAAAGCTTTTGAAATCATGAGAAGCATCACTGGTGCTTAAAATGCTTTCAGCAGTTTATCAATTGTCATATGATCCAAGGTGTGAGGTGGTAGTCTCAACACCACGTTCAATGATTCTATCAGAGAAACTGGGCTTTATTAGTGAAAGTCCATCGTGGTCTATGTCAGGTCTCCTGGTTGACTTTAAACTGTATTTGACCTTAACTGAATACAAGTGCCATTTACCTAAACATAGCTGCCTCTGTGGTATCTCTGTGTATTGAGACAGCGTGTGAAAGTGTGCGGTGGTGTACTTTAGCAGAATCTAATCCAGTGTGTGGGATCAAGCAGATAAAGGCAATGCCTATCACTTCAACACTCAAGACTACTGAACTGGATTAGCGCAGATGCAGAAGATAGCTGCCAGATAGGTTATTCAGGGACTCTCTTTCTCTCTCTTTGAGATTCAGCCATAAGAGCATAATCTCCTAGAAATCAACTCTTGTTTTACTATTTTGGTACAACATGTAGGTGGAAGACCTACAGTATGACTTAATTCTATCCCAATGCAAGGTGTTAGTGTGTTGTACTCTGTGGTTTGGTAAAGGTTCTCATATGTGGGTTACATTCTGCTCTGCTAGCTGAAATCTGGTGGTAAAATAATGTGCACTCTCTGGATCTGTATTGGTCTTGGCAACGAGCTGTACACATGCTTGTCTTGTTTCAGAACACTAACCTCCCTCAAGGCTAAGTTTTGAAAATAAGATTTCCACACATATTTAAAAAGAAAACAGTTCTCAGGTAATAGTTAGCAGCTGGACCATTAAAGAAGAAAAATTCTTTAGAAATTGAGCGTCTACTGTTGAACAAACACTTGGAACAGGGCAAGCTGTGAAACAGACATCAATCTATAGACATGAACATACTGTTACATCTCATGTTACTTCACGGTTGTATTTTGAGACCAAATCAAAACCATTTTGGCATTTTGCATATATTACATTTAATATTGATTTTTTCTTTTTGATGAAACTGCAGTTTGTTTTTTTTTAATGTTCTTTCCAATTCCTTTTACTGTAGAACAGCAGCATCCACAACACACTGCAAACACACATTTGATGCACTTTTTACGTAGGATTTATTCCGCACTCAAGCAAATTGCTTCACACGGACTCTCGCAGTTGGGGATTCAGTGTCTGGCACAGTGTTCAAAACCAGAGAGACCAGGAAGGGAAAGAGAGCAAGAGAAAGAGAGGGAGAGAGAGAACAGGACAGGGAA
Source organism: Maylandia zebra (assembly GCF_041146795.1). Lineage (NCBI taxonomy): Eukaryota > Metazoa > Chordata > Actinopteri > Cichliformes > Cichlidae > Maylandia > Maylandia zebra. Next base: position 30,355,139 of record NC_135186.1, read on the forward strand.
AAAAGGAGAAGGGCAATTTGAATTGGAGTTTGGTCAATCTTCAAACGTTTTTTCAGGGTGCTTACATGGTCTGATCAAAAGCACCCCACTGGCACAGGGCCTTGTAGCCACAAGGGGAGGCCTCTGATGCCTCTGCCATGGCTTCCCTGCTGGCCAACCACCCCAGCCCCACTCTCCACCCCCAACAGCTACCCATTTAATGCTGACTAGGTGCTGTGACAGAAAGCCTGTAAATAAAAGCAAAAGTTGTTGTTTTTTAATCTGTTGTTTTTGCTAGGTTCTGGCAGCATGGCAAAAGATGCTGGTTACCTGCGGAGTCCAGATGTGCATATTGAAGTTTTCAAGCCAAATACACCACCACCTTTATAATTAAACTATTGCCTCATGATAGTTTTAAGGGGCTTGGATTTTTAAAACCAAGTATCGCAGCTATCTGTGTGCTTCAAGTTTTTATGATGCCTGTTTTCATCTTTTCACCGTGATCATATTTTTTTCATCATTCATGACAGCGCTGTTTTTTCTCTTCAACATAAAGCTGCCCGTGGTGGCCCCGGGGGAGAATGTAGACTGTTTTTCAACAATCTCATCCATCTTCACTTTTTCCCCTCTTACTCAACTATACTCAGTTGCAGCTCTCCAATGCTGGTGATAGAGAGAGGCTAGCTAATGGCTGTGGTGTTGAAAAGGGAACCATGTCAGGCCAGGACAGACCAAAGGAGAGCTCTCTGGGGTATCAGGGGTTGTTTCCATGGATGGGCAGTCTTAAAATAGAGGGGCAGTAATATTGTGAGGCAGTTGAGGGTATGAAACCAACTTGTTTGCAGCTTTTTCACCCGGCCTGATAAATAATGCAAGGTCGTACAGCGCAAAGATGGGATAGATTTAAGTACCTGAGAGAGCAGGCTAAATGTTGAAGTAAAGCGATGCTGAGAAAAAGATGTTTTGAGCATGAGAGTCGCTTACTCAGGTGGTACATTTTGTTGACTGGTGGAATAGTAGTGTGGGAGTGTGGTAAAGAGAGGGAGTCTTTGACAGAATTATTTTTGGTCCACTAAGCACTGGTGCCTCCATTTACTTGCTCTGGGTTTTCATTTTCTCTTTTTTCTCTCATTCGCCCACCCAGAGGTGAGTCTGCTCTGGAAAGTACTTGTATTTAACTGACCCAATTCACACAAACGTTCATATTTTTTTATACTTTCTAACAGTGTGTCTACATATGTGTTAATATAATAGTCTTTGCAAGATTTACAGTTGCTGTAGAAAAGGGAAAAAAAAATCTGGATGTGAATGTGTTTGTGTTTACATAGTGGGATGGTGAGAGTGTCATTTGTCAATAATGTTTATTCGGTTTTCTTTGTGAGCTATAAGCCTTTGGGAAAAGCATACATAGAAGCAAAGAGTGAGAAAGAGAGTATTAGTGAATCTTCTTCCCTCGTACCCAGTCACTAATACAATGTCTCTGTAAACAGTCTTGCACTTGCATTATTATTATTTTTGTTTTTTAAAACAGGACTGGGCAACTAATCTAATTTTATTTTCAATTTTAATGTTGGCTCCAACAGCTACAATAAAAACAAGATAAGCTGAAAATTATTATTGATTAAAATCAGTGTACCTCATTCTGTTTGTGTTAATTATGCTGTGTAATATGTTAAATAAATAAATAAAAATAAAAAAGTTGCACATTCTCTGTCAGTGCCGAATGTAGCAGGGGGACTAGGTGCACATTCAGCAACTGAGCCTAATACGCTAATCACTAATAATCAAGTTTATTTTAAAGTGCACTAAATATGTAGGCTAAATAATCAAAATACAATTGAAAAGAAAATATAGAAAACAACAACCTACAATAGATGTATCCATTTCCTGACATATTTGACCAGTCACCCAACCTTATAAAATGATCGTGTAAAATGGTTGTAGTTTTTATATTGAACAAAAACACAAAAGCAAACACAAAAAACTATTTTTGCCTTAATAGAGCAGCTCTACTGTCTTGTTGCTGGTAGGCCTAGTATGTTTGTTCTTCCATTATTTCACAATATCATTCTCACATTACATATCTGTGTCTTATTTATTCACATAGTTATTTATTTCATCTTGACCTATTTATTTATTTAATTTTGAACACTTTGGAGTTCCATATTGTTCCTCACACACTCATAGACATCTCTGTATGTGAGTCTCTTTCTGGCCAAATGTTAATTTAAAAGCCCCTGGACAGTGGTGAGAGACTGTGTGATAGCGATCTGATTCAGATGAACTGCAGGCCTGCAGTGGGAAGGTCGGGTTATCTTGTGATCCCTAGTGGCAGCCTGCTAGGACACATATCACAGCATGACAGACTGCTCCTACGGGTGCACACACAAAAATGCACTCACAACACCCACACTGACACAGTAGTGAACAGAACAGTGCTGGCCTGGCCGTGCGCCGACATGCTTTATGGATGAGCATATTTGCTGAGGTCTCCCTCCACACTGCAGTGTCAGTAACCAGATGAAGACTGGCACGGCCCCCACATCCTGCCTTTCTCCTCCTACATATGGTTTTCACATATGTCCTGTTTTCAATGTTTGGATTAGTCTGCCAAGGTCAGATGTAGGTCAGCCATGGAAGGCTTAACCACTTTGAGCTTTGTTCCTTAACTGTGGTGCCTGCTGTCGTGTACCCAACTAACCCTCAAGCTTTGAAGGCAGAGCTCCAGGGATTTTGTGTGAACTTAAATCACATTTCTCTTACTTGATCATCCAGCAGTTTGACACATGGTCTTGCTCACACATTCGTACACAACAGTTTGTGCGTGCACTCGTTTTCTCACCCCCCCCCCCCCCCCCCCCCCCCCTTTCGCTGTAGATCTTGTTTTGACAGACATATGACCTTGACTTTCCCCTCTGTGAGCCTGACAGCTCTTTGGTGCTGTCATTGTTTGAATAAACAGATGAATATTTGGGTGGATGGAGGCATGCAAGGATGGACAGATGATAAAGCCATCAGCTTTCATGGTTGGAGGAGGGCCTAGTGACATGTGACATCACAGAAACGTCAGAAAACCCCCACTCAAGTTTAGACAACCCATGCTGCTCCTCAAGATTTGCTGTTCTGTTTATGTCTGGCCAAGGGGATCTAATGAATGACGAAGGCTAGCACTGGCCCATTTGGGTCAGATGCCTAATATAAGTCATTTAAATTCTTTTCCATTGCTTTTGCAGTACGTTGGTCTTGGCTTCAAGTTCAAAGCTTTCCTGAGCAAATACATCATTCACTGAGGGAAAGAGAAAACCAAAACACAGCTCAAGTTTCACAAAGGTCTAATAATATCCACAAATAATTCCGCACAGTTTTTATAACCCCGTCTTACAAGGAACTTATAGAGGACTTACATTACCTCATACTATGAAAATATTATGGTTTGTTGCACAGTTGTTGGCAATTATAAAAAAGCTTTTATGTCATATTCATATTCATTCTTTCTAGTGGAAGCGATCCTCAAGGAGAATCTCCACCTCCAACTGAAACGTCAAGTAGCTAAATAATTTCAGTGTTTTTCAAAACAAAAACAAAAAAAATGAATCATGTTTGTCATTCCTGTCAATCATTTTTATCTGGTTTTATTATTCCTGCTGTCACTGAGGTATAAATAGCTAAATCTGACCTGTTTGTGTTCTGTTTTTTGTCAGATTCGTGTTGATGGGCCTCCTCACGGTGGTGTTCAGTATGAAACGATCTCGGTTATCAAGGATGGGAGCCCTGTCCTCAGGGATATGGCCTTCTCTCTTGACCGCAACTACCTCTACGTCATGTCTGAGAGACAGGTAGGTATTTGAAAGCTGCATGCTTGAAAATATGTGACGCAAGTGTCCATACATAAGAAGAGATGGTTTTAATGTGCCTTTGTCTCTGTATGCATATGTTCGAAATGTCAGGAATATTGTGCGAATGTGTGAGCTCCAGCAGGGCGCAAGATGGCCCACCTCTCAACATCAGCAATCCACCACCTACTGTTAGCTATAAATAACCAGGGTGGCACAGCAGGGGACATTGTGACAGCATTTGATAATGAAGGAGAACAATGAGGGCAGGGAAAACGAAATAGACAGACGAGGAAAAGATAAGGTACAATGAGAGTGGATGAAGGAGAAGAAGGGCAGAGACTGGCAGGTTGACTGGCTGCTTGAAGCATGGGAGAAAGAGTGATGATGGAAAAGGGACAGCTGGAGGAGTGTACGACTTAGGAGTAAAGGAAAAAAAAATGGAGACAGAGTGCAAGGTCATCTTTTCACACTTCTAATGAAGTGACACAGCACTGCAGTCTGGGTGGGCAGCAGCTGATAACCATCAATGCAACTGACATACTAAACAGGTAGAAGAAGTGCGAGGACACAAGGGTAAAAGGGGACACAAGGGCAGAGTAGAAGGGAGGAGATGCAAAGGAGGGGAAAACATGGTGTCTTGGAAAAGAGATGACAACAGGAGGCGAAGAGGAGAGGAGCAGCTGCAGGGGAGCGTGGCAGCGTAGCAGCCCTAGAGAGAGACAACGTGCAAGGCTGTCAGTGTGAGGTGATAGATTGCCATCCTCTCCTCTTATCTCTTCTTTTAACACACCCAGCTTTAGCTTATGGGTTGAATCCATGGTGGATGGATAACGTGTAAAAGAGTAATTTTGAAATGATGTCCAATTCAGAGACGGGAAAACGGAGCCGTAAATGTAGTACTACGTTATTTTTTTTATCCTTCAGCACATGACTTACACTTTCTTTCTTTTTTTATATATATATAAAAACAAACACTTGAAAAGTTGCACAGTTCTAGCTGCCTACCTGATGTGAGAATAACAATAAAGCCAAAGTCGGATCACTTCACCAGTAACAGCTCAGTACTTTGAGCAAAAAATATTCCAAGATTATAATTCTAGTTTATCTTTTTTTGCTAAAGCTTGCTAAAGTCATCGCCACAAATATTCAGACATTTACACAGTTTTCACAATTTTGCCTCTGCACACTACCATTCTGGATTCTAAAAGCAATCAAGATGTGACTGGAGTGCCGGCTTTAAGCTTTAATTTAAGGAGTTAAGGAGTTTAACAAGTACTGCAATAACTATTTAGGAATTACAACAATACATAGTCCCTCAATTTAAGAGCCCCAAATTTAATTAGACAGCTAACATTATTTTAAATAGAAATATTTTGAATGAAAATCTTTTGCAATCAGTGGCTGCCTAAATTCTAGAAGCCATGCAGATCATCAAATGTTGTGCTGTTATGCCTTCACTGAAGAATATCCAGTTTCTTTCCCTTGATAAACTCTTGGGTAGCTTTTGCAATATGCTTTGGCTCATCATCCATTTGCACTGTCTGATCAGTTTTGCGGTATTAAGCTGAATATGAGCTCAGAATATAGCCCTGTACACTTCAGGATTTATCCTGCTACTTCTATCAGCAGTCACATCATCAGTAAACACTAGTCTCCTGGTTCCACTGGCAGCCGTACATGCCCATGCCATAACACTGCCTCCACTATGTTTGACAGACTACGTTATGGATCGTGAGCTGTTCTTTAATTTTAACCTTTTTTAAATACTCTCCTACCATCATCCTGGTACAAGTTTGTCTTTATTTCATGTATTTAAAGGGAAAACTTTAGTCATTTTACATGCTTTTTTTGGTGTTGCTCTGCCTTCTCTCTTTTTCAGAATGTACCAGTGTGTTGATTTGGCCCTTCCTAAAGTTTGTGCTATTTCTTTAGGGTTTCTTTTGTTTTTTCATACTAATGGTGATGTTGTACAGTTGAATTGACAGCTTGTGCTGAGATTTCTTGTGAAGAGCTACCAAATGCAAGTTCAGTGTTTAGGACTCCAGGTCTTTTATCTGGTTAATTTCTCATGATATATTAAGGGAAACGGCCAATCATGTCCAATTATATGCAGGCCTCTGAAAATTAGGACCATATATAAAATTTTTGATAATTACTAAAGGTTAATGCAGTCCTCATGTTAAACCCCTTGAATTAAAGCTTCAAGTCTTCAGTTCAGTCCAATATTGGCAGTTTGATTTAAAATCCAGAGTGAAAATTACAATTATTGTCAAAATAATTATGGATCTAAATGTACATTGAAGGCCAAATTATACTATTTAAGTTCAGTTCAATTCAGTTTTATTTATATAGCGCTACATCACAGCAGCAGTCGCCTCAAAAGCGCTTTATATTCTTAGGTAAAGACCCCACAATAATACAGTTTATCAAGCCTCTTTATAAGTATTTATATAGTATATTAATCAAAAGATATAACTGTACATCTCTATGTTTGGAGGAGGTTTGCATAGATATGTATATATAAACAAAACATGTATATTGATATTAAATGAAATATAAAAATTTCATGCATAAACATAAGATGCAGGTATTGGACAATGAACTGATGACTCTGAAGCAATGGACTGAGCAAGTAAAGAAGAGTTTGCACTGATTCTAAAGTCTCTTTCCCATATTTACTAAATCCTTTATTCTCACTGATTCTGCAGATGAAAGAAGCTTTTGATGTTGAGCTCATAACTGCTAGTCATCTGAATGAGAGGTGATCGTGGTGAATATTATTAGTATTCAGTGTAGGGATTCTTCTGTCTTCCTCTCTAGGGGTTAGGGAGGATCGAAGGAGACAGACACGCACACACATACTGAAACATGCTCAATTTCTTCAGGGATGTTGGCATGCATGTTGAAAGACACCTCCTGATAGTCATATCGTGGCTCAAGAGTTGGGAGTTCGCCTTGTAATCAGAAGGTTGCCGAGCTCCGGCTTGGACAGTCTCAGTCATTGTGTCCTTGGGTAAGACACTTCACCCGTTGCCCACTGGTGGTGGCCCACGGGCCCGGTGGCGCCAGTGTCCGGCAGCCTCGCCTCTGTCAGTGCGCCCCAGGGTGGCTGTGGCTACAATGTAACTTGCCATCACCAGTGTGTGAATGTGTGGATGACTGGATGTGTAAAGCGCTTTGGGGTCCTTAGGGACTAGTAAAGCGCTATACAAATACAGGCCATTTACCATATCTGACAGTGTCTGTAGAGAGGTTGTGCATGTGACCCATATGGCCCTTTCAGTTGGAAACAGTTCAATCAGTGGCAAAGGAACGTTATGTTCATCTGCAGTAATATATATTTGGTTGCATTTTGGTATTTGCTTGTTCTAGGACATCCCCACTCATCCTTGTGCATATATGGAAAGTAAAAAAACACTGAGATCAGCAACAAGAACAGAGCTGATACCAATGACAATAAATATGACCATTAAGTCATATACCATGTAAAGGAGTTTTTTTGAAAGTGGGTTGCAAAGCAGCTTGCAGGTGTGCAGCAACTCTGGACAGGCTAAAGCAGCTTGAGTGGCATGTCTTATATGGGAAATACCAGCTGAATGCATAGACTGGTATCAGCTTAGCCATGAGCTCATTTTTCACAGCAGTGTACTGTGCTCAAAATTATCCTCATTTTTTTGGTATGTTAGGTAAAACAACATATTTTTTCGTATGAAGACCTTTCTTGCAAAGCTGTGATCCAAATATATTTTTGAGTTTTCCGGAGTATGCCTGGAATTCAAATTTGCATGTATTTTGTCTTGCCCAGTTTGACCTTTATCTCATCATAAGCTTAAATATCACCTCGAGCTACACTTGTAGTCACACATCCAGGACATCACGAGCTATATCTTGTCTAAGCTCTACTTGTTCCCATGTGTCTGACTAATGCCATCTAAGGCCAAGCACATGGCGATGGGAGACGGCAGGAACAAAGGAGGGATGATATCAAACGGAAACCAAGGCAGATTTGGCTCCAGTTGCATTTCCTACTCTGAATAACAAAGAAGTCCTCTGTGTTTGGCACAGTGGGAAATAGAGGGAACAGAGAGAGCAAGAGAGAGACAGACATTAAGGGGGAGACGGACAGAAATTGGGAGAGCAAGAGTAAAATTTGCTCAGCAAGGCCATGCTCCAGAATTCTCTCTCTCTCCTGTCCTCACACCCTCACACACAACACTCTGTGTTGTGGCTAAGAATTGTGGGATGTGCAACGCCTCTGTGAATACAAACATGCAGACAGGCACCCACGGGGATGCACACACAGTCACACAAACAAAACACATGCTTCCCTTAGTATTCATTTACATACATTTAGTCACAATGCACTGGTTCTCCTTATCATGTGTACACTGTTATAAAAACACTGGAACTGCACATACATGAAAACACCAATCTCTCAATATTGTAATGGCAAGTCCATAAGGCTGATGGAGACTTCATTACCTATAGCCTATTGCATGTGAATCTTCAGTCTGACTTGCACACAACCTTCCTCGTGTAATATTTTAGCAAACTTTTTCTTTTCTCTTGTTTCATTTGTTTCTTTCTCACATTCTCACACAAGACACCATCACTGACTCACCTCCAAACATATTTAATAGCTCCCTTTTTCATATTTGATCCATCGTCCTGCCATGTTAAACTGTGCTTTTGTTTTGTAGATGCAATGACAATAGCATTCACCATATTAATGATGTGGTGAGATTGGCCCAATGCGAGGCAGTGCAGTGGAACTGATGAAAAGACCTGGCTCACTGGCTTTCTCTACTCCCTGAGCAGTGTGTGTGTGTGTGTGTGTGTGTGTGTTTGCCCTCCTGTAGGGGTATTGTATCATTACTGACAGTCCTGAAATACATAACAGCAGGTTTTCATCTCAAGATTTATCTGTGTATATGCACTATGGTGCCTCTTTTGAATAATCACAAGACATGCTGGTTTAATCAAATAAAATCGTTTAATTTTATTAGGACTGACTTTGAAGTTTGTGCATTACAAATGTCCTTGTGTATCCCGTGATTCGGCAGATCCGTTGTATGGATTTCTGCCAGATCACATGTTTGAGTCATGTTATGCGAATTGTCTGCGCAACTGTTTCTATATTTATACCAATAATCCAAAAATTTGGGGTTTCTGCTGTCATTGCTGTTTTGGGAGATTCGAGTGAGCTGCTGCCTAGACAGTCTTTTCTGTCTCGATGCGTCATATGTCTTACATTCCTGCAGCACCTCTGCATAAATTGTATCAAAAGCGTTAGGCTTCGAAGTGAGTACCACATCTTCCTCTACATTTACAAAGCACACATGGTTATGCACCACGTATTATCTTCAAAGGTTATTCTTTAATATTAATACTAGCAGCCACTTTACATGCATCAAAAAATACTCCAGTATTATAACAGTCTCTCCAGATTCTGCAATTAGATTGATAAAGTATTCATGTACAGTATGAATGGCAGCTGCAGTAGAGCTAAGCCACTGGTTTTGGAAATTCAGTATCTGCCATCTGGCTAATCCTCATAGTTGTTGTTATTGTTATTATTATTCATATTTTTATTATTATTTAATGAGGCAGCACAATGGCTTAGCTGACCTAATATCTTCATTCCAGAAGAGCTGCAATGGAGCTCAGACCATGAAACACTGTCCCCTCTTGTTTTCACCTTTACAACAGATAAAAGATCCTCTGCCTAGGATTCTATGGCTAGCATGCAGTACAATATATGGTGGCTTATTAAAATCTTAAATGAATTATTAAACATATTGGAAGCCAGTGTATAGAGACTTAAACATGTGTAAGGTGGTCACTTTGTTGGCTTTTAAGTAAAAAAAAAAAATTACTTATGGATTTTTGATGATAGACAAACTGTGGACATTATCAAGAGATTTGGCTGCCATTCAGCATCGCATGTAGCGCTTCATGTAAGATGCATTTTCATTACTGCAGACATTCTGCCTGGTTTTCATCAGGGGTGGCACCTGGGCAAAGCATGCAGGTGGCAGGGCACATGAGAGAATCTCCAGAAAGTTAAATACTCTCTGGAGTTCTCACATGGTTCAGCCAGATATCATATGGACTTTGTACTGGGGAGCCGACAGGGTAAAGACCCTTTTATGCCTGATTCAACTGATTCATTTGCATTCTAATGTGCACCTCCTGTGGGTGATGTCTAGAAAGGTTCAAGGCTTCAGTATATGTGTGGAAAGAGCTTTTCTGTCTTTCTGTCATTACTAACGTCTCCTTTTTTCCAGTATACTTCCAGAGTTTCTTTTATCAGGCTTTGTTTTCTTGAGAATGCAAACACACCCCTTTCTTTTTTTTCTTTTTTTTTTAACCACAGAGGGCAGGTTTGTGTTTGAGTATGTACGTGTGTAGTTTTTGTGTAGTGTGCTGCTTTTGAGGAGTTTAGACATATGGGAGAACATTCAAGCACACATGCCACTGTGGCCCACAGAAGACCCGAAGCAGCCTTTGTTTCTTTTTGTTGTTAGTTTATCAACAGAATGCAGCATACTGGGATAAATGGTGACAGCTACTCCAGTACTGATGGGGTCTTATAGGGCCTAGATTATCAACATTTGTATGACTCCCTTTCATGTCTTTTGTGGTGTTTTGTGCTGCTCTGTCTGTTGGCACTCGGGGCAAGCACTCATCACACATGGTTGAGAATCAGTGACTGTATTATTTCAGTTGCTTTGGTCAGCAGCCAGGCTATAATGTATTATTCATGGGGAATAATCAAGATTTATCATCTGAAAGGGTTTTGAAGTGATACCTGTGGCGTGGCTTTAGTTCTGTCTGAAAAAAGGTTTTTGAAAATACTGTTTTTTTTTTTAAAAAAAAAAGGAAACTCAGAGAAATCCTCACACAAAACTGAAGTGGTTACTTTTTTATCTTGCTGTAATTAATCCCAAGAAAGGAGGCAGGTGTTGACTTTGTAATGGAGCTCAATGGTTTTTGTAATGTTTTATGGCTATGGTGTACAATGGTGCATAATAGACCTTAAAAGACTTAGTGTTTCCAGTGAAATAGTGTCCCTCTAATTGCTAGCTCTTTATAAGGATAAGTGTGAAATTCCTGCTAGCATGACCAACTGAGGGATACTGAGCTGGCTTGTAAAACAGACTCGTCTTTCATGGACAGACACACAGTCCTCCCCCTATAGAGGCGTTCAGCCATGTGCTGCTGTCACTCTCCAATACACTCTTGGCTCTTTAGCAAACATTAAACCCCCTCAGCCTCCAATCCTTGTATTCCATCCTTCCTCCCTTAGCCAGCTTCATATATGGAACAGCAACATTACAGCTCACAGATTATCAAAAAGAAAAGAAGACCTCTTTTCCAGGCCTGGCAATTTCCTCCAGGTACTCAGCTGTGAAATTTGAAATCCATGCATGAATTCTTTCTTTTTTTAAACCTTTTTTTTTGTAGGAGGTCTGCTCGCAACCTGTTCTAACACCAACCTCCCCCATTTCCTCCCCCCTAGATTTTTCTGTTTCCCCTACTTCCCTTGAACCTTTGTTTGGCTGGTGTGGTTAGATTAGGTGGAAATGGGTTCAGTGGTTATAACGACAGGAGTAAATAGGATTCATTCACTTCTCATCCAAGCTGAGATTAGCTGACATGCTACTGGCTCATTATTAAAGAAGACTTCGGTGCATGTAGCACACACGTGTGACATGGAACACATTGTAGCTAATAACAAGCAATCCGCGTTTGCTCTACTATAGATCTAGCTTCTGCAAATTTAGAGAAAGCGACTAGCAGCGATTTTGCCAGAAAGCCTTTTGTTTCCTAGATTTGTTGTGTCTCGCTTTTTGCAGACTCAAACACATATATTAAAAATTATTCATGAAAAAAAAAATTATGAAACACGGCAGCGAATGCTTCTAGCCCAGCTCAACACGCTCTTTGTTTCCCTAAGTCTCTACAACACAGGTGGTGAGTACAAAGAGCGCATTCGATAATAAATCTTGAAATAAACCAGCATTATCATTTAGGTACATATCTGGACTTTCCTGTTGGGTTTTTTTGTTTTTCGTGACTTGGTGAGAGTGAGTGGGTGTGTGTTTGTATGTTTCCCCAAATGTTCTCGTCAGGAAGCAAAAGTTCAAACCAAAAAATTAATACAGACCAAAAGCAACATGAGATATTAGCACTTTACTGAGCTTCTTTCCACACCATCTTTCTCCCTTCTCATTTTGTCAGGAGGGGGTAACAAAAAGGGATTCTGGCATCTACCTCAGCAAGTGCTGCCTTGCACATGGTCCCTTGACCCCGTGTTTGCCCCAGGGCAGTCTAGCTAGCACACAGCTGCACGAAGATGATTCAGGCGTTTGACTCTTGACCTTAAATTGTTTTTTTTCCCCTCACCAATCTGTCTATCTATGACTTTCAGATAAAGAGTCCCAATAACTTAACCGTATACCATTACAGCACAGAGGACAATGATGAAGTTGCTTTTGGGAATATAAATCTGCTGTTATGCTGAATTCAGTTATCATTGCTATAAAGTTCTGCAGCCATCTCACTCCCCGAGTCTTTCCTCAGTCCCATTTGAACACAGTTCACTTTCAGAAAGCAGAATGCTGAATATTTTCCTCTGCTACCCCTGAATGTGCAACTCATTTCCAAATCCCACAGACTGTAAGAATAGATTTCCCTCAAATGTTCCTGAATGTTGCCTAATTCCCAAGTTGTATGTAACTGGCTATTGAGCTGCATGAATATAAGTTGGTTTTTTTTAGGATCTATTGTACCTAACTGGACTTCAACTGAGATTAAATGAGGACTGTTTTCTATAAACAACTGACAAAAAACAACAGGTCCTTTATATGTTTGACAACAATGAAGAAGATGGGCATGAACAAATGGTTTGTAAACTGTCATCTCATGGGCCATCATATAGACTACATATCTACATTTGATCACACCCTTAAGGATGATGAGGGAGGATTTAGCTTACAGGTGTCTGTTTTTCACCAGACATCTCTGGGACGTCGTGCTGTCAGTTAGACAACAGACACTGGCCTTGATGGATTGGCCACCATGTTTTATCTGGGATGTAAGCACAACAGCGGGGTCAGTTTGGCAGCCATTGGAGTGAGGGCCAGCAAATTAATCGCATGACTGCTTACTTACCCAGGTGCTCCATGGTTTGAACAGGGGCCTGGAGCTGTAGCTTAGAAGCTTGAGCTTAGATTCTTAGCTGCTTCCCTGACAGCTTCACTTGATATTGACACCTGGACAAATTAGGATAAATTCCCCTGTCAATACAGACATCCAATGTTATTGATGATGCCATTTAGCTTTTCATTCTGAAGAAACTAGTTTCAACACTGTCTCTCCACTTGTCAAACTCCCTCGATCAGAAGCTTTGTTGTGTATCCATATATGTGTCTGTTGCATGCATGTGTTGATTTCGTTTCCTTTTAAAATAATCTGACCACAAGTTATTAGATTTAGTTATAGCTGCCTTAAATTAGCACTTTCGCTACCTTTCTTGCACGTTTATTATTTATCATGTGCATTAGTTTGCACATTAATCATAATTACTGAGTGTCACTGTAAACCAGGCTGATTTTCACCTGCTATCCTGTGATCGAGACTGTAAAAACCAATTAAGTCATTTAATTGGAGCCTGACTGGCACATAGCTGTATTGGGCTCTATATTGGGATCTGCCTATATGTTGACTGATGTGAACTTTAATATTACAGAACCTAATGGAGAAAAAGATACTTGGGACCAATTTAGACATAGTTTCAGCAGTGCCTGCAGCACATAGAACAGACCAGGCATGATGGTTGACCAGACAGTGCTGAGTCAAGTGGAAATTTTAATTTAAGCTACTATTGAAATAGATAAGTACATGTGATGATTTGTTATCTTCATGACACTGCAAGTAAAAAGAAAGTGTTTTGGCTTAAACTACCTTTTCAAAGAATATTTGATGTTCCCTTATTTCATTTCCCCTTTTCTAAACGTTACATGCATGCGTGTTGACACACATTCACATGTTTGGTTTAATAGACGTTTCTTTTATTGTTTAATCTGTATGCAATGTTATTAAATTTTTTGGTCAAAGCTTGTATGAGGTCTAAGGGTTGACTGACTGCATCAGACTGAAGAGACGTCTAGGGCTGGGCCATATCACACCGTTCACGGTAATACCGGTATAATGTTGGGCAACGATAAGAAAATGAAATATCGCAATAGAATATGGGTAAAACGCGCACGCGCAGTGCCTTTGTTTTCATGCAAACATGGCGGAAAAAGCATGGCGGCGACAGAGAATGAGAAGGGCGAAAGCGGATCGTTGAATGAAACGGATGAACCAGAATTGGTTTGTAAAAATGCTGCAACTTCAGTGGTGTGGAACTGGTTTAGCTTTCGTCCGTCAGCTACACAACAAAGCACTATTTTTGGTAGAGCATGCTAGCGGGCCGTTGTTATTATCATCGTGTTTTTTGGAGAATAAGGCACACTTAAAATCAGTCCTCTGATTTTTCTGAAAATCGACAGTGCCCCTTATAATCCCGTGCGCCTTATGTATGAATTCTGGTTGTGTTTACTGACCTCGAAACGATTTTATGTCGTACACGGCGCTCGAAAATCTGTCAAATGGTTTAGTACGACTTTACTAAGCTACGAAGCCGCACCACTTGATTAATATTTCCGCATTGTGTGTGTATAACCTGTTTTTAAGTTTTGTGGGTATTATACATGGTTATGCTGAGGATATGTCGGCCAATTTCCACTGGAAATGCCTTTTGGTTAAACTGTCAGCAAGGAATTTGCATTTGCACCGTAAAATTTTTATATAACTTTAATGCACATAAAAAACAGCTGCTTGTTTAAGTGAAAATACATTGATGGTTTTTGGGGGTTTTTTTTGCACTAATAAAGTTGTGGAGTTGTAAAGTATTTTGTCTAGTGTCAGTTATATAGTCAGTTATGTCGTTATCGCAAATTTTCTAATGTATATCGTGATAAATATTTTTGATCATATCACCCTGCTCTAGAGACACCGTTACATAAGTCAGCTATTTCTATCTCATTATGACTTTTTATGTTTGTCACCCTTTTTACTATGATCTAGAGATGTTTTACACGTCTGAATGTCAAGCCATGTTTTCTCCGTTTGCACTAGCTCACCTAACAAAGGCCCCTCATTTGCATTAGTCCCTGAGCAGGCATTGTTAATTGACTTAAGCTAGGATTAGTGTTAATCAGGTTTTGTGCCCTGGAACCATTGGCCAATCCTAACCTCATTATTTGATAGCAGCACACGTCCTGTCAGCCCCCATCAAGCTGTTAATTAATAGAAGCACACCAGTGCACCCCAGCCTGCACTCCCTCTCATTTTCCCCTCTCCCACCCTCACATCTTAGCTCCTGCTGTGTCAGTGGAGGTCAGTATAAAGAAATATACAGTACCGTGTAGCTTGATCTCTGTTTAAGGTGAAATAGGCGAAATGCTCTGCAAATGAGTACATTTCTAGACACATGTGCATACCTATGTCAGGGCTGTGTATTGCTTTGTGATCATGCATGTCTGCACATCTCTCAGTGCCAGTTTAAACCTCGTGGCTGTCTCCCACCCCAACTCCTCTGCTGGCGACATTCACTGGCCCTGTAACATAATATGAGGTAATAAGGGCAGAGGTGGGACCAAGTCATTGTTTTGCAAGTCTCGAGTAAGTCTCAAGTCTTTATCCTCAAGTCTCAAGTCAAGTCTCAAGTAATGTCAGGCAAGTCAGAGTCGAGTCTCAAGTCACTGGTGTAAAAGTCCGAGTCAAGTCACAAGTCTGAAATTTTGAATTTCAAGTCCTTTCGAGTCTTTAAAAAAAAAAAATGAAAAAATAATGTTGCAGTTATGCTAAATGTAAATATTAGACCATGTAATTTTAAAATCTGTGTTTTTCTCAACACATGACAAAATAGTGAACTTAGAAAATATACACAAATTGTGAAATTGCACCTCTTTAAAATGCAGCTCAATTAAACCTAGCTCCAAGAATAATTTTCACCGACAGTTCTGAGATAAGCTGCATGTTATTCTTGGATGCGGTTGTAGGACCAGCTTTAAAATCGCATGACAAAAATATCATACACATTTAAAAAAAACTGCATCACCAACGTAGCCTGGACAACATTTGCTAGTTAGATGAAGTCAGCTATCTCATCGTAGCATATTTATATGCATATTTATAATCATACGGTCCTTGGAGTGAGTGCATACACTCATGAAGTTTAGTAACTTCAGGTCACTGCAACAAGCCCAGGTACAGTTTACCGACAGATGGGTACAGGACCTTGAAATGCACCGTGTAGAAAGTAAAGACCATCGTACATATCATAAGTTTACCAGTCTCACAAATCGTCGTCATAAATACACATTCCTTAACCGTTTATTAATAGGACCTTTGAGCTCAACAATAATTAATTAGTAGTGGAAATAATTTCTGGTAGCATTACAGAAATGTAGCAGTGACAATAATACTGTATGCTGTAATCGTACTGGGCAATTAGTGATACAAAAACCCTGTTTTATCCTGTGAATAAAAGTATATGTTTTTGTCAGTGTACCATAATAACAGAAGCGAAACGCAATATTGTGTCAGGACAATTCACTATTTATGCACAATAAATAAAGGAGCATAGCGCGACAATTTCTGTTCAGCGCCAGACTTGCTTGTAACCTATATCACCAATTATGTTAAGAAAAATGACGCATTAACTACAACAGCAGACTGACCTTCGTGTAAATGCTTGGAGCAGACTAACCTGTGAGCTGGAGTGTTCTGGGACGTTATATTTGGTCTTTGAATGGCTGCAATCCAGGCCACCCGTCGCGTCTTTGTTACTTCGGAAACATGGCTCGAACAATTTCTCTTCAACGACGTAATCCGATAACAACCGATCTCTTTACCCGTCGGCTTCCCGTGGCTGTCATGCGACCGGCTATTGCAGTTAATAATACAACGGCTTCTTGACATTTTTGTGTTTCTTTTTATCGCTGTGTGACTGAGTTCAATTGAAAGCCTGCGTGCGCTAGTACCTCTTGCCACGAGTTCCCAGAATCCTTTGCGGTTCTACCCGTGAATGACGTCACATTTTCAATCTCTATATAATATGCATGTTAAATTTTATATTTGGGGTAAAATATCAAGTCTTTTCAAGTAAACCGGTTCAAGTCCAATTCAAGTCCCAAGTCATTGGTGTAAAAGTCCAAGTCAAGTCACAAGTCTTAGAACATTTTTTCAAGTCAAGTCTAAAGTCATAAAATTAATGACTCGAGTCTGACTCGAGTCCAAGTCATGTGACTCGAGTCCACACCTCTGAATAAGGGTACCTCATCCTTAGAGACTCTGACATCTCTGCTTCTGCTTCTCTGCAGTCAACTGCTGCTTCCATAATAGCCCAGACCAAAACGTTTTTTAAAAAATCAGTTGAACCTGTTCTCTATGTGTAGAATCTGTACTTACACTTTGGTGCTGATTGTGAGGAAATCTTGCAAAATTTTTCAAACAGACAAACACATATTTGAGGAGGAGAGTAAATTTGTGTTTTACAAAGGAAGCTAATTACAAATATTTAGAAATAAACATTCAAAAGATGAGGCCAGTCGAAGGCAGAAAGTCCTCACTAAAGGTAACCTTGAGTAGCACACTTATTCTTGAGCTTGTTGAAAGCCCCTTATCATTTATAAAAATACTGTTTATCTCTGATTAACCTCCTATTTCAGTCCTAAGTTGCTTCTGTTTCTTTGTTGTTTCTGTTTATTTTTGTCTCACTGTGCTTCCATTTCAGAGGATCCACCTTTTTGAATTTGTGTCTGGGGATTTTTGTTTTTTAACTCATGAGTGCATATGTGCCTGCACACTTTGTCACTTTGGAGAATGTGAGCTAAAGTAACAGTCCAGCACCAATCCTGCCAGAATAATCAGCTCTGTAATTAAGAGCTGTGAGTATGTCAACTGTCTTCATACAACCCCCCCCCCCCCCCCCCCCCCCCCCCTTTCTGTCTCTTTCACTCTCACTGTCTGACTGCCTCTATAATGGCACAGCATTTGTCTGTTTCCTCCCTGCGCCTATGCAGAATGCTCATGACATTTATTGTGAAACTAATGGCAGTGCTTCAGTCCTCCTAATTGTAGGCTTTAATTGCAATAATTATTTACAAGCCTAATTAGAGCCTAGAGAGTGTCAGGGAGAAACAGGAGTGCCAGTTGAAGGAATCACAACAGGGTTTGTCAGGAACCAGGCAAAGAGTAAAGTGAATGTGGTTGCATTGTTTGGTCTATAATTGGGGAAGGCAATGTCTGGAAGTCTTGCGTACTCCCGCTTTTTCGCATTTTTTGTTTGGTTTTTTTTAACATCTCTTGGTTGCCTTTTTTCTTAGTATTCTCAAAGTGTAGTGTATTGTACATGGTTTTTGAAAGTGAGCCCACACATGACTGGATAACAGCAGGCTGTCCCCTGCACTGTTTTAAAGGTGCTTATATAGAGGTCTCCGGCTGACTCTGTAGACTGAGCTTTATTACTTGAGGAAGGGAGATACTCTTTTTTTTTTTCCCCTTTTTTTTTTTTCAACACTGCCAGCTGCTTTGTAAGGGGTGAAGAAGTGTGTATGTGCACACATGTGAATGCATTTACATTCATTTGTCAATGAGTACATGTGTTGCTGTTTGGGTTAAGTTAATTTACCACAGTTTGGCGTAGTAGCTCAGGAGGTCCTTTGTGTGTGTGTCTTTTACTGAGTGATGTGGCCATGCTGCCAGGCCTGCAATATGCTCTTTGTCTGTCCTTCACAAGGCCAGTCTTAGTAAACAGGCTACAGCAGGAGAGTGTCTTTTTTTTTGATGGGTTAGCCATGGCAGCTCAACCCTTTCTTCTCTTTCTTTCCTTCTGTTTGCTAAGGTTGTGTAACACATTCTCAAAATTTTCCTCCTTCATTCATCCTTTTCTCTTCTCCTTTTTCCCCCTCTCCTGTCAGAACAGCGTCCGATGGGAGAACTCAATCCCACACTGCCATTCTCCTAACCCCTGCGGCTCACTTTGACAAAACTGTCAGCCTGAGCACCAGTGATGGATGTAGTATTGTACAGTGTGGGTTTACGTTGGGATATGTGTATTTATGTGTGACAGTTAGGGTGTTTTTTGATGTTAAAAGAAGACTGGTACCCTATTTCAGACTATTATTGGACAGAAGAACAGCATTATATGCATGAAAATCAGTAAATATAACATAAAACTTACAAATGTGTACTATTTTTATTTACTCGTATTCATCTTTAAATCCACCTTGAAGAACTTTAGATGGGTGGGCCTGGAAATGGGAATTGTAAATTATACCCCTCACAGAAGAACTTATGTAGCAAATATTAAAGAAATAACTTTCTGTAACACGCACATCTTAATATACACAAAAACAGATGACTATTTCTCTGACTGCTCAGACATGTGCAGACATACATTTTGTTAAAGAAAGTAGATGAATGTGCAGGGAAGGGTTCCCTATCTGTAAGGCAATATTTGAGGAGAAATATTAGAAAGAGAACAGGCAAGATAAGACTAGTGATTTAAACAGTATGCCTGCTGACAGCCTGTTGAAATATTACTCTTTTTGGTGACTTGTAAATCGGATATTTGTAGCCACAAAGATCACATATTGGTAAAAGATAAGATCATATAGTGGCAGTCGTAGGGGATTTTGAGTAGGGGAAAAAAAAGTACTACAACTAAAATTGGTAACTAAATTGAATCGCAAATTTTGTTACTTACACACTGAATTTAGGCGGCACCCTGAGCTGTTTAAACTTTATATGTGTAACCAAAAACACTATACCTCGGAGGCAAAACGTTTATTTATTTCACACTTTCCAAAAGCAGCTGGGGAGCAGTTAATTTGGTTGCACAGAAGCAGCTGTCTAAGAATCGAGGGATGGGAGGGAGAAGGAGACAGAGGGTAGAGAGAGAAGAAAGACGAAGAGAGTGAGACACAAAAGCAGTTTGGTCTCATTATGTTGATTTTTTTTTCTTTCTTTCCTCTTCTGCCAAACAAAAACACCCAGGCACCAACGAAGATCACTCACTGCTTTCTTTCTCCTTCGCACCACAGAGTTTCTTTATAAGCAAAGCTGATGATTTTTACTCAACTGCAGACGCGTCTTTCGCCCGAAACCTTTGTGTCTGTATTTTCCTTATAGACTCAAATTGAATTCAATCACAAGCACTATTACAGGTCCTAAGAAAGTCTTCCAGCCTCAATAACACTTCACCATATGAACTCCAGCTGAGGAGTGTTTTAGCGTGTGTTTTACAAATGCAAATAAATACACAATCCATATGTGCATGCATGCATCTAGATAAAGATACCTATACGACAAAGCTATACACACACACGCATACACAAACATTGGCTGGGGTTGCTATTCTTTACCACCTGAGCCTAGTTATCAATGCCTCCCACCCTAATTTGGGTACAAACGCACACAGACCCACATGCACAGAAGCTTACCCTTGTGCACAAGCAACAGCCCAGAGAGCAGTGGGGTGTAACCAAACCCTTCATTTGTATGTACATCATGTACACTGGGAGAAATGCTGAGACAAAGAGAACAAACATGCTCACATGCATGCACGCATAGACACACACACACTCTTGCACACAGAGGCACACACGCACACAAAATCTAACACACTCAGACATGCACTGTGGAGTACCTCTGTGGATCAGAATTCATTTCTGTCTGCTTTTTCCCCTCCAAATCAATACCCCCGTCGGTCGACAGACAGCCGTAAGTGTGCCAAGGAGGCTCTGTTGCCTTCACACCCTCCCCATATGCGCACACATGCACACACACACATACACAGACACACTCATGGTTGTTGATGTGTGATGGCCTCTGCTGCTTCCTTATTAACTCCTCACATGCTGACTGAAGCATACACCTCATTACTGGCTGCATTGACAATCTGGCACCCTACTGAGAGGCACTCACACAAGTTAGACTTGGACAGACAGGCCAGAGATGGATCGAAAGACAAAGAGGTACAGTGAAGCGACCAATATAAAATAAATGTGACATAGATGAGCAGTCCAGACAGGTGGGTAAAAATAACGCAAAGCAGGTAGAGTGAAAGGCAAGAAATTGCATTAATAATGGCTGAAGCTTTGCAAAAAGACATTGTGACTTTTAATCATTAAGGCTGACCTGGAAAGATGCAAGTGTAGGATTAAATGTAGGATTCACAAAAAAACATTTGTTAATGTTGATGTAAGTATCACTCATAGAAAGACGTTTATTATATATGCATTACTTTCCTCTCAGCTGCAGGTTAAGTACACTTGATCTGAATCTTTCACATCAACCTTTTTACCTGAATTAACTAAAGTTTTTCTAATACACTGGTAATTTCATATCATATTATTACTTCACTTGACTGCTGTTCCAGATAACCTATACTGTTAGTATCAGTGAAGACTCACTGTTTCTTAGTGGTTAGTGGCTTAGTGTTGCCATTTATGAATACAGTTTGTCAAAAAT
Source organism: Maylandia zebra (assembly GCF_041146795.1). Taxonomy (NCBI): domain Eukaryota; kingdom Metazoa; phylum Chordata; class Actinopteri; order Cichliformes; family Cichlidae; genus Maylandia; species Maylandia zebra. The sequence continues at coordinate 30,376,543 of NC_135186.1, forward strand.
GTGCTTTCTAAGTGCAAACCCTCTAATTAACAGGCTTCATTTACAATATAATGCAGAAAAACTTAATTCCTCATGTCATCACTCTCAGTGTCATATCTGTCTTTGCATGAGTACACACGCTCACACATGCACACTCAAAAATATTCTTTGGCGCTTTCACAGCTCCCTGTGCCCATTTCTTAAATGTCAGTGTGGGCCTTTAAACCAGTTGCCAGTGAGCAAGCATAGTAGAGGGGGGCTGAGAGTTCAAAGTGGTCAGGCAGCATGGATGTAATTTCCTCCTTTTAGCCTCCTGACTGAATTACTGAGCAAAGAGGCCACCTCGACTGGGAGCTGCAAAGGAGAGGGAACACTGGAGCGTGGAAGAGTGTGTTCAAGGCAGGGAAAAACATAAGGGAGGAGATGAGAAGATAAGTGAAAAAAGACAGTAAAGGGTCAGGAAAAGAGCAAGGGACTTTAACATAATATCACCAATATCAGTCCTAACATCTTTATCTTGTGTAAAAAGGTGCAAATGATACGTGGAAAGAAGTAACAGCCATGCTGGTATCATTTGCAATGCTTAAGATTCAAGTGATCAAGTGAAGTTGTTAAGTCATGCACAAGTAAATAAACATATTTTTCCCTTGCTAGTGTTTTGCTAAGATTATTAACAGGCACAAAATCAGATTTCTGTCAATGCTTTTAGTTTTTCAGTGCAAGTTAACAGTGCTGAGGGCATGAAAGCTGTTAACATTGAGAGCTTCAGTGATCTACAATATATGCAAAGCCACAGTTGAGGTACAAATAAACAGTAGAAAAATACACAGGCTTTTGGAACGAGCCAATTCCCCACCTCTTTTTACCCCAAAAGAGAATTGAAGCCATACATAATTGATACACTCCCAGCTGTATTGACTGGTTGTATTTTTCGTCCTCCTCACTGGTCGATTCCCTCACTCCATTATTTCTACACTTGCTCTCTCTCCGCTGCCTCACAGGCCCCTATGACTCCTCCCTCTAGTCCTCCAGCCTGTAATACCTAAACACACACTCACAAACACACATAAACAAAGATAAGGAGGCAGTCCCATCTCCCTCCTCCACTGTCCGATTGCCCAATGCCCCATTTTGCTTTTGAGACACACAGTTGTCGGTCAGTCCAGGGGATGCCTGCAGAAATCCAATGCAATGCGTGCACAGCTGTATTATGTATGTGGTCTGTTGAATGCTGAATTAATACTAAGTCCATGTTTTTTAGGGGGTGGATTATGTTTTTTAGAATAATTAGACCAACCTGTATATGCTTATTGTCACTAAATGGTAAATGGCCTGTATTTGTATAGCGCTTTTCCTAGTCCCTAAGGACCCCAAAGCACTTTACACAACCAGTCATCCACCCATTCACACACACATTCACACACTGGGGATGGCAAGCTACATTGTAGCCACAGCCACCCTGGGGCGCACTGACAGAGGCGAGGCTGCCGGACACTGGCGCCACCGGGCCATCTGACCACCACCAGTAGGCAATGGGTGAAGTGTCTCGCCCAAGGACACAACGACCGAGACTGTTGGAGCCGGGGCTCAAACCGGCAACCTTCCGATTACAAGGCGAACTCCCAACTCTTGAGCCACGATCGCCCCATAAGTCTCCTCCCAAAGGGATTTAATCATTTAACCCTCGGATGGTCTAAGTCAAAAGGGTCCCTTTTTTATGGCATTTAAATTGGGTAAGAGAATTATCCGGATGTATTCCTAAACAACAAACACCCAAACAGTTATTCTAAGTTAAGAGATGCTAGGTGGAAAGCATTAAACTGTATTATTACCACTTTACTTATGTACTTATTGTTCCTGGGTTAGCATTGACACATAATAGACGTTCAGCATCAGAGTTCAAACTGCGGTCAGTAGGCACACGCTTGACCTGCTCCTTCCCTTTTTTCCTGCCTGGCAGTTTGTCTCCTGCCAATCTGTTACTACTTATGAGCTGCCAAGGGCCACGCCTCCCCAGGACCGAGGGGCATGAGAGGGCTAAAGACCTAATGTGGGGTAGATATTGATGCTGTTTGATATAAAAAGGTAACAGTATTGTCTTGATATCCACCTTGGCTTAGTTTAAGTTCAGAATAAGTTAGCATGGCCATCTTTGTTGTTGTGTATGGATTCCAGTCCCTCTTTTTTTTTTATCCATCTTTTTATTATTATTAAATCCAGCTTTGTAGTGCTGCAATGTCTTGAGTTTTTAGTTCACTCAAATCTCTGAGCATGGGCAAATTCCAATAGTTAAATAAGTGCATGTGTATGTGCAAGCATTTTCTTTCTGAGTAGGTGAATACACACACATAAATAAGGAAGTGGATTCACTGAGAGCGCTGGCTGTGACAAAAAAGGTTAAAAGCTACCAATTTCACACCCAATCATTTCTGGAGTATGGAAGATGGCTGCTTGTAGATGAGGCACGCTGTATCATTTCATTTTGTTGGAGTCTTTTCTACTGTGGTTAGCTTTTTAAAATCAATGACTAATACCTACTCTGAATGTTATTGCGTTTACTTCAAAACCAGTTAGTTTGAAAGCCACCCAGTATAAAAGGGTCTGACCTTCATAAAAACACTAATACAAAATAGTACCACATCTTCCACTGAATCCTTCCTGTTTTTATGCCTGTATCCAGAACCTTCTCTGCATTAATCCTGTAGATGGCTTTTTAATAGATGTTATACAGTGGGGAAAAAAATCAATATTCTGGATTCCTACACAAAATGTGTGTCTCTCAAATGAATTGTAACAAAGCCCTCTAGCATTTGTAACAATAAAACCAACAAACAAGCATTCTAAAAGCAGTTCCTTTCAGAACTGAACAGCACGTGTGTAGCTATACAGTGTATCTTCTTAGTGGTTTTTTTTTTTTTGTTTCATTTGTTTTTTAATGCACAAGATGTGGAGTATTATTATGCATCGTTATTATATTCATATGTAGCTGTAGCTGTAACTAATAGCTTTAACACATCTGCTCTTGGAATGCTGGGTTTAAGCTGTCATCAAAGCTTCCAGCTGTTGTGGTATCGTTGCACAACTCAGCTCAAGGCCACCAAAGGATCAGATCTTGTCCACCCCCAGCATCCAAGAGCATGCCCTCATTTTGTCCTTAATCACGCTGGGTGTAATTGGTGAGGGTCTTGATGCCTGATTATCCTTGGAACAGCCATAATGCATAACCCCTCACCTCCATTATCAGGTCCAGCCATATATAGGATGGATGTTGATGATTAACATGAACCATTGACCGACCTCGGTGTAAGACTGCAGAAGAAGTGAATTATTCTCATATTCAGTCTTAAAAACTTCTATAAAACAAGTTGAAGTCAGAGGGGATGGGTGAACCTTTTTTTTTTTTTCATATGCAAACTTGAGAGAATGTGAATCCTCGTGGGTGGATGTCAGTGAGCTAGAGGTGATGGCTCTGCCTAGAGAGTACAGTGGGCAGATTTTCCTGAGTTGAGGACAAGAAGACCAGTGGGAGGAGGACAGGGTGAAACAGAAGCAAGGAGATATAGCTGCTGTCCTAAGGAAGAGTCTCGGCAGGATTACTAAAGCAGATTAAAGGGTGGCCTGTCAGGCAAAAACGGCTGAGATGTCCTTGTAGGTAGCCTGAATACAAGAAAAACTGGCTGCGGGGTCACTGTGAGAGTAAAAGACCCATAAGCCTGTATTTTTCATATGTTTTCATCTATTTCAGCTACAAGTATTTGCTCTGCTTTTGAGCTTTAGTCATTAAGCTGGCTCAAACTGTTTCTCTGTCTCACTCACACACATACAATTACACACATAAACACACACACAAGCAGACACACACTCTCACATACACTCCTCCCATGCTTACCCTCATTCGCTCTACTGGAATGGGTATTGTGTTCATGATCGATGTGCCTCATTCCAGTGACGTGGCAGCCTGGCTAACTCTCATTAAAAATGGATAGGGTGTAGAGGAGCCGCCAGTGTGTGTGTCTACATGTTTAAAAGGAGGTGTAGGTGGCAGGAAGTCCCAGAGGTGCCAGCTGTTTACCGTGCACTGCTCAAGGTTTCGAAGGTTGGAGGGATTATTGGTGGTGGTAGATGAAGGGGGGGGTCCTGAGGTCAGAGCCAGGGCTGTTACCTTGGTAACAATTGCAAAATAGCTTCCTCTCCATTACTGGTGATGGTGGGATTTTTCTCTTTGTGTTGCTTTCTCTTTTTTGCTCAGCCTTGTGAGGCACATCTGGCAATACAGAGACTTGGTCCCATCAGAGCACAGGGCAATGGGCTGTTTCTACTTTACTTTGTCTTCGTTTATCTTAAACCCCCCCCCCCCCTCCCAAAAAACTCTTCTTTTCCATCTTCTCTTCAAACTCTGCTCCTGTACTGCCTCCCTATCCATCACGGAAGTGCAGTGCATGACTTGCTCCCAGGACAGCAGAGCAGAAATGGAGTCACCATTCATTCTTAGTCACGGATTGTTTGGAACAGATGAGACTGTTCCTGCTGCTCTCTAATCAGCAAACACTGTAAGCCCCACTTGGGTGCCACATCCAAATGTTTCTGTCCCCTGTTATACTCCAAACAGCCTGGCAAAACACATTGGTTTGGTTTTTTTTAGTAATCCTAAAAGCAATGCCTCTTTTACTGAATACCACTACTTCTGTTTCACTGCCACCAGACTATCAACTGTCTGTTTTTTAGGAGGTTTTTTGTCTTGAGTGCCACTGCAGCAAAAATAGTTGAATTTTATATTTTATAATCATACATAACAAAAGTTCACAATGTTAGTGGCCTCTAATGGCAGCAAGAGTTGCCCAGTACAGTTCACAAAAAAGATGTTCGGTGACGTTAACAAATAATGCCCTTCTCAGTCCGCTGCAGTTGTATAATTTGATGGGTTAATAAAAATTTAGTATTTATACATAAAAGGATATCCTGATGTTAAGGGTGGCCATTAATAATGCTAGCCAAATCTGTAGCTATACTTTCCTGTAAACAAAAGCGCTCTTCTATTATAATAATGAAAGCTGAAGTCTTTTTTTTCAGCGTGAGGCTTTGAAAGAGAAGAAGCTGTCTGTTTTAACCTTAGACTGTGACTGTCAGTCACCCAGGTCGCTCCAGTATGCAGCCCTGCTGTAGCCGCTTTGGTTGAATAACCCCCTGCTAGGGTCATCTTAAGCTGGAATTTTATTAGCATTCATTTGAGTAGCGCACAGTGCATCTTTACTGACAATGTTCAGTTTACCTTATGGGTCAGCTGTGGCTATGAATGTGTTCTGGGAACCTAGAGGAAGAGAAAGTTTAAGGCATTATTAGATCACATGCAGGACTCTTGGTCTTCTTTGAAAACACAACAACAATCTGCACATCCGTTGCAGCGTTGTGCACGTGTGCATTCAAATACGCGCGCGCACACACACACACACACGCACAGACTCACAGTTGGAGAAGGGGCTTCATTGTGCAGCCCTGCTGTTTTGAGTGACTGTAGCGTGTGCTGGGCAACAGCTGCTGTGATCCCCCACTACCCTCCCACACCACATTCCCCTCACCTACACTCTGTGCTACTGGCCCATGCTGGTCTAAAACATCAATACCCTCGCAGCGACATAGACGCGCAATATTTATTTACAACACACATTTACAGTGCACATGAGTAGTCTCTTATTTTGTGTGCGTTTTTTTTTTTTCACTTCTCATCTTTTTGTTTTCTCTTTACCTCCCTCCCCTTCTTTTCTTATTATTCTCTGGCCTTTTTGTTCTTCAGTCTGTACTGTATCAGCTGACAGCCTTCTGTGTCTGTCAGTCTTTAAACACTGCTCCATAAGGGACACCCTAAGCTCCCCTCACTATTCTCTGACTTTCCCCCACTGACAGCTGTCTCTACAGTGTAACCCTTTCATGGGTCTGGGCCTCTGTGAAAGTAATAGTATAAAGTTTCAGCAGCCTCATGCATGTTTTGAGAAGGATCTGACGACTTTCTGTGGTTAAGAGAGATTCAGAGGCTTTGCGATATATACACACACAGACTGAGTTGCTGCTTCCTCAGCCAAGTCTAGTTCCTGGTGGGCTTGTTTGTCATCGGTTGCAGCTTCTGCTGCTGATGTGACCTCGTCTGCAGCTCATTACAGCATGCCACCTGTTTGTCCCGAAGCTAAGAAAGACACACACACAGACACACACAATAATAGAGTTTGTTGAATTGACAGGGGGTTAATCTAACTGGAGTGTCCATGGTGGAACTGCCACACAAACTGTCAACTTCCCACCGTGTCAGTGGCTTTCTTTGTCCTCTGGGCTTGTCTTTCTGTAGGACCAGGCAGACACTATGATGAGCTTCTGAGTAGCAAGCACTAAACAAAGAAAGAAAAATACACACTGGAACAGGTGTAGCTCACAGGTTTTACAGCATCTGACAGGTTTGCTGACTATAACTTTTCAGAATCCATGCAATAACAGATGCATGTTTCAAATTTTACTGTCAGCTCTTTGTAAATTTTCAACACTGTGTACCATAAAAGACAGGATTTTGATGAACACCCAGCTGTTATTTCTAACTGACAGTTAATTCCAGTCCATGGTTGCTAACAGCAATTATTATCACCCAGTTGTGAGTGATATGCACAGGGTCAAAAAACACTTAAAAGGTGCTATTTGCACCCTTAATTCGATCCATCACATTTTACAGAGGAGTCACTTATTAGGCATTGGTGTGATCCTGAGGTTTGCATCTGAACAGGGCAAACACTGTCAGAGCTAGCACTTATCATCCAACACGCCACTTGCCAAGAGACTGAAAGACATACAAAACTGGAAATGAATCTGTGTCAGACTCTAAAATGAACTGATTCAGCCCCCGCTTTTCTTATGCCATTTTCATCTGCTGAGCAGTATTGAGGTTTTCTGGCTTCATGTTACAGTAGATGTACATTTACAGGCGGACACCCACACACACACACCAGCGCACAGAAACCTTTGACTCTGAAGCCCTCCAAGCTAGACAGAAAGAAGGAAGGTCGTTCGAGACGGCAGCACCACATCAGACAGACAACTAGATTCAGATGTATAAACACTCATGCTCTTGTGTATATAAAACCTACCTGGAGATAAGTGTGTGTTACGTAGGCCCAGATTGTGGTGCACACTTTGGCAAACAAGCTGTGAAGTTTGTTCTTCTCTAGTGTGTTGTGTTTACATAGGTTATGGAACATCTCAACCCTGAATAAAACAATATCAGTCAAATCAAGTTCGTACAGTGAGCACTAGGATATTTTTTTATTTATTTTTTTATGCGACTCTACTCAAATAGCACTGTGTGGGTTAGTGTGTGTGGGTTAGTGTGGTATGGGGGTGTGTTTGGTTTCCACTGGAAGCGCTTAATCATATCTATTGTTGCTGACACTTTCAACATGTAATACTGAAATACCAATTTTATTCCCTTGTCATATTTTAAAAAAAAACATTTACAGTACAGCTTTAATTGTTACTTTCCAGTTTTAACAGTCATGCCGCAGGCCTCTACTTTTTTTTTAATAACATTGATAATTTCAAAAGTTTATCTTTTCTTTGTTTATTTTAGATATAGTTATAGTTATACTCTTCAATACACTTGACTCTAACTCTCTTCCTAACACATTTTACACTTGTGTCATCAAGTTGTACTTTGAACGCTCTCTTGAGAAAAACGTCTGTCACTCGTCCATGTGTTGGTGTGTTTGCACAGGCCATACCTAGGTGGACAGATGCCCTGGTGCAGACAAAAACCCATTGATGGCAGAAAAACAGATTTGTCTTGCCAACTGATCCCAGCTGTTCAGTAGTTTTTATGGCTTTAAGATAAAGGCAACAGTTGCTTGGGCAGTTGGCATCTCACACATCAGTATACAGAGGCGTAGTGTAGCCAAACATTTTGAGGCACATCATTCTCTGCAACAGGTCCACAACAAACAATAACACTGTTTAATAGGGATGGAGGGGTAATGGTGCGTGTCACATTATTACATTTCATAACATAGATTAACTGTGTCAAAACATTGCACATTAATTAATAGTTTCACTGGCGTCTGTCTGTGTGGGACTGAGCATGCTCACACACAAACACATGCATACTCAGAGATCTTTGTTGTACATTTTGTAACGCTTTTCTGGCTGCACTGAGACAATGATGTTTTAATGTGTTTGCAGGTTACCCAAGTTCCCATCGAGTCATGTGAGCAGTACGGGACATGTGGAGAGTGCCTGAGCTCTGGGGATCCACACTGTGGTTGGTGTGTTCTTCATAATATGTGAGTATCCCTGATTAGCTGTCATGTCTATTTGCATCCATATGCCCATTTTCTACCAGTTATATGTATCCAGAACATGAGAGCAGTTGTCTGCTGTTTACCATGCACCGCTCCATATTTAGTGGTTTGTTGTGTTTGTTCATTTTTTTTCAGTTCAGACAGATTTTGTTAGATGTCTCTCAAAATGGCCCTCACTTTGCCCACGCAAAGGCAGACAGGTTATTTTCCTAATGTTTGTCTCTGATGAGATACAGTTTAAGGAAAGGAGACAGCATCTGACTGAAAATGGATAATTGTGCCTCAGAGATGGTTCAGAGCTTCTTGTTGCTGCCATTGTCATTGCAGCTTTATTCTGACATGACTTGATATTTACAGGAAATGATGCCATTCATGTTATATATGTTTGAATGGAATTTAAAAAGACAGGCAACAACAGACCAAAGAGATCAATCAGAAAGTTTAAAGATCAGAGAATACGCATAGAAAGCATGAGTGACACCTGCTGGAGCTCAATAATTACTGCAACAAAATTAACCTTCAAAATGACAGGAAGAAGGGAGAAACGGATGCGGGAAAAATATGCGTGTGCATGTATTCATCTGAAAAAGCAACTGATATGTGAATATTTAGATGAAACAATGTAAAAGAGTGGAATACAGACAATACTGAACAGTAAAAAAAAGCTGAAAGATGTTCAGCTCTGACTCCCTCTCCTGCTTTGTTTCTTAAGTACACAGATTTTATTGGAGTTTTTTCTTAGTTACTGTGTCCCCATTTGAAGCCCCCCTAAATACAGACCCACTCTGTAAAGGTATAGCTGAATATTTGTGTGTGTGTCAAAGCACTGCTGCAATCATCATTATCATGATGGCAGCCCCTGCAAAGTGCACTTAAAGTAATTTACATCACTCCAAAGCTGGGACAGGACAAATAATTGCCTAGCGACAAGGTAATTCAGCATGTGCTTGCAAAGAGCAGGAGGGGCTGACGAAAGCTCTGTATTCTGTGCAGTCTGCGTGCCTTCACACAGGGATCATTTAACACAACATAAGCCTCCATGCTAGACTGCTAATCATATGCTTTTGTGTAGGTGTGGTAGGGGATAGAATAATTCACGTTGATAGGAATCTGAGTCCACTGCATGTAAAAGGTGTTGGTCCTTAAAGGTGAATGGCTTTTGGAAGCCAGCTGTGATGAGGGAACAGCTGTTTGGTGTTTAAATTGCTTCTCGAGAAAATATGTGAGGGCTTACGTTTGAGTGGGTTCATGCATGTGTCAGTGCACATGGGGTCGATTTTTATGTACATGGACAAACACTCATGTGGATCACTGTACTGTACTGTTGGGAGAAAAGGTCAGCTCCCTGATTTGCGTAAGATCAGCCATCTGTCCTCTCAATACAGCGAACGGTTTTGCCACCTGTCTCTGATCCTAATCCCCCTTTTTCTAGCCTGACCCTGCAAAGAGTATCGCAGGACCCCTGTCAGCTTTAGCTATGCTGCCGCAGAGAGGAAAAAAGTTACTTGGAGAATGGTTAGCTTTTCTCTCTGTTGCATTTTCAGGCCTCCATATGGTTCTGCCTACAAATGTATTGAAAGAGCTACGATTTCTGCAACAGTTCTAACGTGAAATATCGGTTTTGGTGCTTATATCCAGCTTCTGCATGATAAACACAGCATAAATACCTGGTGAAAAAAAAGACAGATGGTTACAAAAAAGATTCTACAAAGTTTACAATTTGTCCACCTTTTGGCAAAGGTGGCACAAAAAGAAGATGCAACAAACACTGAAGCAAGTATTTTTTGAATATGTCTTGACATAGCATTGCCTTATTCAGCCTGTTCTTCTCATGCACAAAGCCGACGTGCCACCACTCACAATTACACACCTCTGTCAACACAGCAGCTCATATATATATACGTCATCAGACAGGGAAACCTCAGAAAAAGCAGAAAAATGTCATCTCGTGTTGTTAGCTGCAATGAATTATGAGTGTTGCTTGAGTGCTTAGGAGATGATGTAATCTTGTCCACTTCGACTACTTCATCAAAACACCCACTTATTAACTGAAAGCCAAGAAATTTGTACAGGATTTTAAATGAAACATACATAATTGCACAGCATAAAAAGGATAACAATTATCTATAAACCAGTTTGTGGCTTTAGTGTAGTTAGCGTGGTGACATGAATGCACAATATAACTGACAATTAAAGAAGATATTTGTCAAATACCACTAAGGAAAAGCAGCTGCACCCTTCTGGTGAAGCACCCCCCTCATCCCAGACACCCAGAAATTAAATTTCTTGCCAGCCTTCTTTCTTTCCTCAGCTGTGATTCCTCTTCCATCATCCCCCGTTTCCCTCAATTTTTCCAATTCTCTGTCATCCATGTCTAAGCCATTGTTGATTTTGTGAAATTATCTTTCCCTCTTTCCATGTTTGCATCTTCCCCACTACCCAAATAGCAAAGCTAGTCTCTAAACTATTCAACTCTACTGATCTCCTCAGCCCAGTGTGGCTCACTGCTGTCTCCTATTTAGACACTCTCCCCTCTGGAATCAGCCCTTCCACACTCCAGAGATGGTTGGCTTGCCACATATAAACACCCCTTGCTTTGATCACCCTCCTCCTTCCTTCTACAGCTGTCATCCACGATATCCATCCTCTTTTCTTCTCCAACTCCTGCCCCGCAACCCACTACTATTTCCTTTATGTTTGCATGTGCATGCTCATTGAAGTGCGGCATTCTAAGGTGGCTAATTAGGAACACGGAGAGACATTAGTTTGGCTAGCAATGATGAGGAGGAGAGAATGTTGCAGAGGGAGAGGGAGGCACTGAGATGACCAGAAGTGGCATTTCTGTCTTCCCTGTCTTTCTACTCTCTTTCTTCTACCTCTGATCCAATGTGGTGTGAGATTCTAAAGTCCTTTAATTACCAGCAGCTGCTAGGCATTCACTGAATGCACGAAGACCAAAAAGGGAAAAAAAGAGTGAGGATAAGAATGAGCAGGGAAGAATGAAAGAGGGAGAGAGTGTTTGATGCTCTCGTACACTCATCGGCCGACAAAACGGAGCAGCATTTTGATTGCTGCTCAAAGGGAGCTCATCATCTCGAGCGCTCTTCAGTCGCTGTCCTGTGAATGGGTAGTTCAGCCTTCGTCTGACCACAATCCAAAAACATGGCGTTATGGTGATGCTCCCCTCCCGCCCCCCTTCCCTCTCCCTCCCTTAGCCTGCATCTCGCTGCTGTTAGATTAGCTCTCTAATCATGCCCAAAAGAGGCTTTTCCATCTCAAAATGTCCCATATCACTCCGTCTCTTTCCATCCTCTCAACTCACTCCAACATTCCGGGAGAGGCTGAATGGTTTTGTTGAGATTTGTCAGGATTAGTAACAAGTTTGAGTTATGTCCAAAAGGGTACCAGGTTCAAGGTTAAATTTTTTACCATTATAGTATTAAATAATGTTTGCAGTATTACTAATGTTGTAATCAGTGACTGGTTGCGGTAATGTATTATAAGCATAAGGAATTCCGTTCTCTGTGTCAAAATGAGTGTTTGTTGTGAGGGTGACAGCTTAAAGGGTAGAAGTATAGTAGACTCCAGCAGAGAATGAGTCAGCATTTTATTCTGAGTAGAATAATATGTCACTACTACACGGCATTAGTGTCTGACTGTATGTGGCTAATCCACCCAAATCTGTTTCAGTAAACCACAAAACAGTTTGGGTCAGGTACCTGCCTGTCTACCTGTCTAGCAGTGGATCTATTGGGTCCTGTGGCTCAGGGAATGGGACCTCTCTGGACTGGGCTTGTTCCTTTGCATCCTGTTGTTGCTCATTTGAATCGTGACCTCGGACGTTTGGTTGGCGGTCATGCTCGGGAATCAAATTTGACTTTTTAAGCTGTTTTTATGATGTAGTAGTCCATATAATCTTCCTTGGAAATATTATTGCCTTTGGGGGGTTGTGAATGGCCTGCAACAGTAGGTAACACCCATGCAAATATCAATACCAAAGGCTTTCCAGCTGGGCGGTACAGTGTAACAAGAGGATTAGTATTATTTACTTTTCTGTCATTGGTTTTAAAGTTGTGGGTGTTCAGCATATATTGAAGCAGGAAACATCAACCTAGAAAATAGTCATATTTGGCGTTGCATGCATGTTTGCTAAAACACACACACAGACACACACACAAAACCCCACAAACTTATTTCTTAAATTATTGTTCCCTAGTTTATGTGGCATGTTTATTACTTCGCTGCAAATTGTGTCACCCAACGACCATAAAATTTCCTCTAATTTCACAGTGGCAACACCAATTAGACTAGCAATGAAAATGGCTGCCTCAGTCCATTGTGAATGTCAGATTGTGTGTCTAATGGCCAACTCATCAGCCAAAGCCTCAGTTAGCAGTCAGGGGGAAGCTGCATCCATCTTCCCAATTGTGCCTAATGAGATATCGATCACAAACATGCAGATCTATCGATATTTCCATAGATTCCTAGCAACTAGAGCTAATACAGGTTGGCAATATGCAGAAATACTGCACCAGTGTGTACAGTATATGTAGGCAGGCAACATATTATACAGTTAATGATCCTAACAACCTACTGTGTATCTCTTGCTTGCTCATTGATTTTCTTTTTGAGATGCTTCCGTCTCTGCAATGCTTCCACTGACTTTTTCCCTTTTTCTCTTTTGCTCTCTGCTCAGCCCACACAAGAAAAGCTATAGCTTGATGCTGAGCACTGAGGAATGGTCTCTTTATAAATTCTCTGGGTTTGCATAAACCTTGACATGTTTGTTCATCTGACCATGGGTTCTCTACTGTTCTTGTTTTGTATAAACACACTGAATTTACACCACAGTAGTTTCAAGATCTTCAAGATACACTGAATGAGATGTGGTCTTGATGTGTTCTGGGTCCTTTGGGCAGTGCCCTGCTGTGACATTATCAGTCACCACTGGAGACAGGCTAAGAGCTACAGTGGTTGGTTTGACCCCTGACATGAACTCTGGGTTTCAAAGTACATGTCAGCCAAAGCCCTGAGGAGTTTACTATTTCCCTTTTCACTTCCTTTAGTACTTCTTGAAGTTTAAATGTATTCCTATACTTTAAAAATGGACCAGTAAGAAACAAATGGACTGGATAAGTTCAAGTGAGGATAAAACACTGAAGAAGGGGTGTGCAGCTATGTGTGTGTCACACAGAGAGCAACCCAGCACAGTACAGCACAGCCTGACATATCCCTGCTCACCTATTGAGTCTGCTTTTCATATTAAGAAGCCAAAGACCCAGTGCAGTCAGCCTTTATGCACATTTACATTAACAAGTTTATTTGATGAAGCACACAGTCCCCAGTCTAGGTTCCCATTCAAAGCAAATCCTGCCAGCAATTCTCTAACATTATGGGTTGCCTCTTAAAACTAGTAAAGCTTTGTTAAGCTCATCAAATATTCAATATACATCCAGTTAAGTCTCTCTGTACATCCTTTATAGCTTCCCGCTGTACTCCTTTCCCCAATCCCCCTGCCCTGCCACCAAAGCTCCTGCTCTCTGCTGTCAAGACCATAGTGTGTGCATACGTGTGTTTATGTTATTATTCGATGCTGTCTATTAAATGTGTGAAAGATTAAGTGCAAGGCACTGTATGCTATTATGCACATGTAATTTCCAGAGGGTTTGAGTATACATGATTTGTATGTGGCCATGCCCTCGTATGTGTCTGTTTTAGTTTGTATGCAGGGATGATGCTCTCTACCAGTCGTGCGTCTGTGTGTCTGTCAAGACAAGGTGGAGAAGAGATGACGGTGTAATTTCCTCTCCAAGGCAACAGAATAAGATGCAGACATTGGTGGAATGGACCCCAATTTCTGGCGTCTGCTATCCTAACCCCTACCAACTATAGAAATTGCTTCCTCAGCCAACACTACACCTTACACTGTACATTAGATATAAGTTTCTAAAAGTGAATTAGATTGCATATACTATGTCAGATTTACACCCTGAACAACGGTGTAGCCCGAACACACTGCTACAGTAGTAAACAATATTCTCCACTCAATTTTAGGGTGCATTTTAGCAACTCACCTCCCATGGTTGCACAAAATGGGACTGCCACTCACAACTTCTTTTGTATTCTGCAGAAGACTTGTTGATACCAGAGAGAGCTAATGATGGTGCATGCAGCTACTTCAGCACCCTGGACAGGGCTTAAGGAGCCTAACCAAAATCTGACGCCGCTAGCTCTGGCTGGAATAAAATAGTTTTCAGTTGCTTATTACAGGAAATTGAAAAAGATAAACATATTTGTCCATCTTTGCATATGGAAGATGTGCATTAGAGAACACTTGTTGTATGAAGTGATGGGACACTAAGCATGAGTGAAACTACTGACTGACAGGAGAAAAAGGGAGATCTACAAGGCAGGAGGTCAGAAGGGGGAATATGAGGAAGTCAGGATTGTAGTCAACACTCAGTGGCATGCACTTCAGCTAATGAGAGAGGCAAGGGGTCAGCTTCTAACTACACAGAGATAATGGCCATCTCCTGAAACCATGGCAACAGCTGCCATCCTGCACGCCTTCCACCCCCGCTGCCTCACCCCCTTGCTGCGCTCTCATCTTACTTCACCCCACTGAAATGAATTTTATTTAAAAAAAAAAAAAGAGAGAGAGAGATTCACATTGAGGAAAATCAATGCAGAGCTTTTTGTCAGTTAATGACTGCCCAGGTTTTTGCATCTGTACCCATACAGCTTGGAGACATGCATAAAACATCGTGCCGCAGCCCACACCTGAAAGCACATTAAGTATCATTTTCTCCTGCCATTGTGAATGTAAAAGAATCACCAAATTGCAGGCAGAGTAATACCTTGCCTAAGAAAGGTGTACTAATTTCAACTTGTATTAGAATAAGACAAAAAGGAGTGTCTTGGGCCGATAATAGCGAGAGAGACGGAGGGGAAGAGAAAGACCGAGGCAAATGAACCAGCGGTGCGGTCAAATGTGTAAAATGAAAAGGTAAAGTAAGAAAAAAACCATCAATATTAAAAAGTATAGTTACCAAAGTAGTGAAGGGGAAAAGCAGGTGATCATCATCAAAAAGTGCTGCAGTGACCCTCCTTTCCCAGTGGGAGATTTCTCACTACTATAATAATTCCACACTTTTCTGCTCTCTAAATTCCCTAGGGAGTGCTTGGAATATTAGTGTGTGTGTGTGTCTTGGTGTGCCTAGTAGTGTGGACTTCTGACAACATAATTGCACACAGAGGCTGTGGATGAAGATGTAGCTTAGAGTCAGTATATGTGAGAGTATGTGGTTAAGAAGCATGATACGGCGCAGAGCACACGGTGCGGAGCACACAGTGCAACACACAACACACACACGCACAGAGCAACCAGGAGAGAATAGCAGAGCTTGTAGTGGCACATCAGCACCATGGACAGCAGCTGACCCTTTAGAGTCCAATTAGAGCTACTGTGACCAGTCAGCCAGTTAGCCAGACACTATAACTGGGTTGGATAAGGATAGAGAGGCTTTGGTGTAATGGGATGGAGAGACCGCACAGTTTTAATAAGTGGTGGGAGGTGGCACAGTTTTAATGAGAGATGTGGCAGTTTCTTGTGATACTTGATACGCAGTCTGACCATTAAGATCTCTTATGAGAGAACGCCTTGTAATTTGTACTAGTTACATCTACAGAGTTATGCTGAGATTGAAGGAAGCAATCTAGCTGTGTTGTGCATCCACTTCTGTGCCACCACTTGTCGCTGCAGTTTATTGGGAATGCATAGCCAGTCACCTACATGTTTATAATAGAGATCAGCTGTTATTAATGATGTGAGTTTCATAAGATATCTTTGAGAATGAGCTATTTTGTAACTGGTTTTTTTAACCAATCCAATAAGACAGCAAAAATGTTTAAAATAATTTTTCAGCCTGCCATCTGTTTAGCGGAACAAGAGAGAAACACAGTCTGTTAACAGCAACATAACTTGTAGCCAGAATGTAGAGCATGTCACATTTACAGCCTTGATCATCACAAAATAAACAAATCTGGATGACTAACACAGAAAAGCACAAAACAAGGAAAAGTGAGCAAAGAAGCCCCAAGGGTTTGGTGTGATTTTTATTTTTTTTTGTAGGTTATTACTGATCTGTTCAGATGTCCTAAAACAAGCATGGGAAACATCGAAAGGTGGATGATTATGGACTCGTAAGTGCCCATATAGTGGCTGGTGACAAAAGTTGGCTATTAATGTGTTGAGACAGTGACAGTGTTACATCTCCCTACAGCACTGCTGCGGGATATTTGTTTTATTTCTGTTACAGCATTGTTTAATATTCCTTTCCCTACACAGTCTTCACCATCTTTGACAATCCTCATGCTTCCTTTCTTCCGTCTGTTTTTGGAAGGAGTTTAAAATTGTCACAATTTCTCATTTGCCCTCCAGTCATAATTGTTACATTATAATTGTAAGTTTCATTTTCACATATTTTCATTGCACATCCCTTTGGCGGCACTTTTTTTTTCTTGTAACTTTTTATTCATGGAATAAGTTGTTTTTCCTCTATTTCCTATCATATCCGACGCGCATATTTTTTTCAGTGCTGTATAATATCACTGATGGCATTGAAAAGCAAATATCAGTAACTTCTTTCTATCTCGGTCCTTTCTCCTCTCTGTTCAGATGCTCTCAAAGGAATCGATGTGAACGTGCAGATGAGCCGTACCGTTTTGCTGCTTCGCTCAATCAGTGTGTGAAGGCAACCGTGTATCCAGACAGCATTGCAGTCTCAGAACCTAGCGTACATGTAAGTCTGCACACAAACAAACAAGCACTCGCTCACACATATGCATAATCCTACACACAGTATACAACATACCTGCAATATCAACCACTGCTTGCAAAGTCAAAAATGAAAAATTAGCTGCTATCTACGTATTTCCAACCCACGCAACAAAAGCAGAAGTTTTTAAACGATCCCACATAGCTGTTCATCTAGTCTTGAGTTTGGTTGATGCATAAACATTAGATGGGAAGGTTCATAAGGGCTTTACGTGGGCGTTTCAGCATACATATGCTCACTTTTTACAGAGCAGTCAATATGTGTGCCAAGACATGTTTGTGTGGGTGGGTGTGTAGGCGTTAAAGTTGTCCGAGTGCAGTTGAGTACAGTACAGTATTTCTACACGGATTCAGTAAAAGCACGCAAAGATCAACAGTGAAAGGATCTGCCTGTCCAGATTCTGGAGATTGTTGTACATCTATGCACAATCCACACTATTAATGGGTCATTTTATGCACATCCTGTTCAGAAAAATGTCTTTGGTTTGAAATGGTATGAGATGTAAGACACTGACTTATAGATGTATTAGGATACATGAAATACTTTTGTGCTGTTCAGAACAATTTAAGTGGACTGAAATGTGAATCTTTAAGCTGAGAGTAGCTGCATTACAGATTTTTAAATGATTTCTTGGGATTTTATTGCAAGTAAAAAACCAAGAACCAAGAAGATCTCTTTAGCACTCCTCTCCAGACATCTTTATAGATTAATTGACAACACATTTTCTTCCATGTATTTTGGTGAGCTGACCTTTTAATTTATGTGGTTAAACATAAAAAAAATAAAAATCTTGTTAACATGCAGTTGGCTCTTGCACTGACTCACCCTGCACCACATTATATCTCACCCTCAAGCCAATGCTCAGCATACCTGGCCCCCGTTGTCCACTTTGCAAACAGCAGTTTATTACATTTTAACAGTTTCACCAACCCCCCCGTTTTGCTGTCATATCAGAAACGGGGTCATCTGACCAACCACAAAACACTCAAATTCACACAGTTCACAAATTCCACAGGGGTAGACTGCTATCACCATGACAACGCAGCTTCTTGAAGTGGGCACCAGGACAGATAGAAAAGGCAGTGAAAACAATGAAATTACCTTTGCTGAAATCTGCAACCAATTATGGTGACTGCCAAGCAGCAAAAACCCCCACCACCATCGTGGTGAAAGGAAGCCAGCAAACGAAAAGAGCAAAATCTTAACTCTCAGAAACAAGCTTATTTTGTGCAATAGCTTACTGTGTCTGTGTTTTTGTGTGTGAGACAATTTCTGCATAAGCAATTTTTGAGTGTTTATCTGTATATGTGTGTCTGAGGACGATGAGAGCTAATTATTGTAGAGAGGTTACTCAGGGAATTCTGCATTGAACAAAAGACATTGATTGCTGTGATTGCTGTAATCAAGGATCTCTCTGACACCTCAGAGTGAAGCAACACAAACATGGTGAAAGTAAAACAGGGAAAGACAAGAGGTCCTCAGCAGAAAAAAAATAAAAGAAATCATCCATCCTCTTGATGGGTAACAGAACAAGCCAGCTAACGAGGGAGGCAGTGTAGTCAGCCACTGAGACAGTCAGCATCTCTTAAAAGACCTACAGTTAAGCTGCTCAGCTGCCTTGCCTGTCCCAGTAGCCCTGCGGTGTTTAGTGAGAGGCAGATAAAACAAAGAGAAACTTCAAACGGTATGGCCCAAAAATAACAGCTAATGGAACAAGGCTGTGAAATGCCATGGTGATAATTATCCAGACTGCCTCTCTTGGCTAGAGAGCCAGATCACACACCCTGCACAGAATACATTTATTTATAGGAACAGCAGCTGAATGCTCCAGCCACAGTGTCACTGCTCTCCAGAGAATGACTTCAATCGCCTTTATGTGCATCGGCACTTGTGTAGTGCATCTCATATGTGAGTGTCTCTGTGTGTATTTTTTCCTGTATCTGTCTCACCTTCTAAATACTAAAGAAAGGTAAAAGAAAAAGTAGAATTTGCCATGTGATATTTTTTCCCCATTTTTTCCTCCATGTAGCTTCTAGTGCTTCTGAGTGGGTCATGATATTTACCTCTGGAATGATGCCTTCTAGAAACAAATAAGATTAGCTTCTAAATAAACCTTTTTTCCCTTATTATGCTGTTTTTAAGATGCAGAAACAGTTCTTGGCAAAGTGGACGGACAGCTTTGCCAACAGCAGTGTTTTCTTTTCTCATCCTGACTAGAGCTGCTGAATTTAAGCCACTGTCTCCTTTTATAATTTCATCTCAGATTTTCATGTCTTGTTTATCAAAGATGCAACTGTTAATGTTGGTTATGTGTTTTCCCCTATCTGATGTATCACGCATTAGTCTTCTAAATCAGCTCCAGGTATGGGGAAGTTTTAGGAAATTTTTACCAATTTTTTATCTGTTTTCATTAGTGTTAGTGTCCATTTTGATCCATTCTCAAAAAAATGTGTACAACAAACTTCATTACTAAGAACATTGTCATGTCTCACACCATCTGCAGCTGCTAGTGAAGGTGAGCGACGTACCAGACCTTTCTGCCGGCATCACCTGCTCGTTTGGCAACTTGACAGAAGTAGAGGGCCAGGTCAATGGCAACCAGATACTCTGCAAATCTCCTGCTGCTAAAGATGTCCCCCTCATCCCCACTGACCAAGGTAGATACAGAAAACAGACACACATATATTACCATGTATGCAATGCCAGCTGATGAATGGCTTAGTTGTGAAAATGCTTATTTTCCTGTGCAGTCAACAATACGCTCATCAAAACACAGCCTTTGCTGGATTCTGATATGTCCCTCCCTCTCATTTACAAATCTCTGGGCTAACTGTTCAGCTGCACGTGTACAAACTCTGAAACATATTTAGTGATCCAGCACTCCCAGTTTATTCAGGGGCTGTCTAAATAACAAGCACCCACAGGATTCAGGTTGTTTTGCTGTGAACTGTGCTAACACATGACCCCGGCTACTTTAAATCTGCTTGAGGATCCAAATTAGATCCCCTGGCCTGTGGTCCAGCTACGTTGCACTTAATGTCTGGCCTTAGATTTGCCTAATAGGGGATGGACTAACACTAGTCCATGGTCTAACCGTAGACCATTCCCTATGGTCTACTCTTCAGTCAGGGATCAATTAGAGGGAGTAAGTTGATTTGATGGATTCCAGTCTTTGCATAGCCAAGGCATAGACAGTGTGTTTGCTCTTTACCTCCACTGGTACCTGATGAATTTGAAAGTTTGAAATTGGCTAATTTTATTGAACTCCACAAAACAAGCATGTCACATGACACCTTCTTTGGAATAAACAAGGAAGACTGCTTTTAGATCTTGTGTAAAGGTATGCCAATAACCTCTCTTATATGATTGTTGGAAATCTCATGAACTTCTATTGTAAATACAGGGCACAAATATATCACTCTGGCTCAGGCATTCATTTATTTGCAAATGTGTATATCATTGTGAATATTAACATCTGTTGTTTGACAATAAATGCCTCTTGTTTGCAAGGAAAGATGGCTGCAGGATAACAAAACTAAACTGCCTGAATAATATATAATATGCAGTGTATGGAAGTCAATGTGTGTTTTGGGGGGTTGGTAATCCTCTTTCCTGTGAGTAAATGACAGACCTGTTTGCCCAGAACTCCCATGGGGACAAGTGCATCAGGCACTAATATGAATGTTCTCCCCCAGGTAAATGTCAGCCAATCCCCCCTGTAAGACCTTCCTCCATCCATCAAGCTATCCATCCAGCTGTTTATACCTTTGTTTTTACTTCACATGCTTTCCCCTGAGGCCACCTCCTCCTGACCTCCGTCACCTGTCCCCCTAGCAAGTCTTCTGTCTGTTGCACATCAACACTGATTGTGCCGTGGTGACTTGATCTGAGGAGAACAGAGGAAAGAAAGGAGAAAGGAAGAGGGGGAGGGGAGATCAAGACTTGGAAGGTGGAGACTGATGGAAAATACAGGAGAGAGGCCAAATTAAAATACAATTATGTGAAGGGGCAGGAGAAGAGGTCAGGATAAACTGTGAAGACACTGAACTCGTTAAAGAAAATAGCTGGCACCCTTGTCCACTAAATAAAATGGTCTTAGATGAAGTTTTGTGCAGATATGACCTCTATATGACTTTATCAGATCCTGTGAGACAAATATGTACTAGTAGAAGTCTGTTATGTGCCTGCTATAGAGACTTGTGTGAAACAAATCCTGATTCCCAACAGGTGCTGTGGAGAGAACAGAGCACTAAGGGTCAGTCAGCCCTCCTACTCACTGAATGTCATCTGAAATTCAGGCTGCTCGACACATACAAACAGACACTTGCACATATTTATGGAGCTGGTGTTCTGATAGAGAGAGATAATGTGGCTTTTTTTTTTCACAAAACACAGTCAGAGCTCTGTTCAGCAAAGTGAAGGTAAATAAATTTGGATCTGATTAAATGGTTCTGTATGAGATTGAAATTCAGGTATTTAATTTTCACAGGCTCAATGCAAGCAGTATTCCTTCATGTTACATATTTAAATATATGCAATACTACACAAGAAATACCTTTCTAAGTGATGTGTGTATGTGTGCTAACAACCTTCGTTTCAAAAATATTAATAAGCCTAAAACTAAAATCAGTCTGCTGTTCACAACTACGCAAACAGTGCGAACATATTCACTGCTCTGTAACAGTAAAAGATTAAATAAAGGTTGATGTCGTGTCTCCTCTCTTTCAGATTGGTCAGGCGTTGAACTGAGGTTGAATTCTAAGGAGACCGGTCAGATGCTTATCAGCACAGAGGTCAAATTTTACAACTGCAGTGTCCACCAACTGTGAGTATCGCTCTCTGAGTCCATTCATTTTCTTTTTTTGACAAGAACAATGCCCAGAGCTGCTGCCCGAAACCACCGAATCAGTGCTGTGGGACTTTAATCACTATTTGTCTTTAACGTTAGCCTGCCCCAGTCCCCTAAAAATATCCCCTGTAAAAATTAATGTAATCTGATCGCTTGCTGTTCCCCGCGGTCCACACAGGAAGAATCTGTGTTGTGTTGTTAATGAAGCATTCTTTTCAAACATGCTCAACTACAAAACACTCTGCTTTCTGCCTAACAGGCCTTCTGTGGGGATTTCATGCCCATTTTCATACCATGTCTGTCCCTGATTGAGTGATGTTGAATTGAATCCCTGGATTGGAGATCTTAGTGTCTGCGGTGCCTTTGCAATTGCTTGCTTCATTCCAGTGTGGCAGATTCTGTTTGTGTGAGATTCAAAGGCCTCATTGACTTGGGAGTATCACTGAATTGAGAGTAGTTGAGAAAGGGTATCACAGGGGTTCAGGAATCCTACCATGTCAAATTATCCTTTGACTCTCCCCTTGACATTAAAACAAAATGTTTTAGCCATTGTCTCCTTTGCTAGATAAAAGCAGGCAGTGTTACTCTGCATCTCTCTCTTCATGTTTTGTCTCCTTTCTCTTCATATTGCTATTTGAGAACCTTGCCTGAGTAGCACAGAATGCAATTACCAACTCTCACGTCAGCTCAGTTAATCACTGATGACAAACAGAGTGCACACAGCCACACACGCGAAGAAATATGCATACATTTGAAAAGGGCATACACCATCCTTTCAGTAATGCCACCTCCTGTTACTTCCCTCTTATTGCACATATCGTTCCCTGTATATTCCTGATAGTGAATCAGCCCGATTCATTCAAATTAGGCTTCTTGACAGAGATCACTCTGATGATTTTTGCCTCAGTGATAATATTTCACAATGAGCATATGTGCAAAAAGGAGACAACGAAAGAGAGAACCAGTTGTGACAACCCCCCCAGCCCACCCCTTTTGAACAACTGCTCAAAAATACATAGCACAGTAAAATCTCATCACAGTCTATTAAAAGTGAGTGCTGTGCTTGCCTTGGTTTGCTTTAGTAACATGCAGAATAGCATGTCTTGTACCTAGTATTTTCCCATCAACTGGTTTTCTTTGGCCATTCTTGTTTTGACTCATCTCACCTTCTGTTCATCTATATAGTTTCTATATACAGTGTTGGAAAGTGCACGTTTATCCTCATTACTGCTATCTTACTAGTATAACACTCCACCTCTCCATCTCTCTCTTTCTTATTGTGATTGTGGTGTCCTATTCACACATGTCACACGTATTAATATATGGTAGAGGAAAATGTATGCAGGGAGAATTTGGCCTAGCAGCTATTAGGTACTGTGCCAACCACAAGGGCACAACAACAGCAGGTGCCCACTTGGGACATGAACTCATTTCCTATGTGGCACTTCCCCCTACTTTGGCAAACTCGTCCCTCCTTGACTGCACTGTTCTTTTTTTTTCCCCCCTTTCACTCAGTGTGTGCGCATGTGTGTGTTTGTGTGTTCCTGCAGGTGTCTGTCATGTGTGAACAGTGCCTTCCGGTGCCACTGGTGCAAATACCGCAACTTGTGCACCCATGACCCCTCCAGCTGTTCCTTCCAGGAGGGACGGGTCAACGCTTCTGAGGTTGGTGGAACACACATGCACAGACACACGGACTTATAACCTAATCCATCTTTTCCTCTCTCTCTTTCACCCTTCCTTTTGCATATTTGCACTTGGTTTCTTTCTACCTGCCTCCTGCACTGCGTTTCAGCTCTGTGTCAGCCTCGGGGCATGTCTTCAGAAAGACAGCCATCTAAGCTTTTCTATTTCTGAAGTGGTGCTACTCATTCAGAGCTCTTGTTCTCTGCAATAGCAATTAACAGTCTATTATCCTTGGAGTTACTGAGCTTAACATGTCTTAACAATGACACAAGATCATTTTGACCACATCAATAATGATCACTATGTCACTAGCTATGCACATTTACACTACTGGGATTTTAAGTGTTTGCCTTTATTCATTTAAACCCATTCACTTGTATTAAAAAAAACTTGTTAATAATCCCTCTTCTGTACATATATGAGTAGCCCGCTTGCATTGCCTCAGTTCATATGTATTTGCTGTGCATGGCACACAGAGCTTCAGTGGTAAGATTAGATGCAGTACTCACAATTATGAATTAAGACCAGCCTTTCTCTATGACATCAGGAACAGCTATTTTATTTTAGCAACCCTACAATCTAAAGGTATATTTGAATATCGCCTTATGATATTGTATCTATACTTTAATTGACTTGAGATGTAAAGATTCACAAAGCTAAAGGCCATTAAGAGTGAAGCTTCATTGTGTAAAGCCATAAAGGCAGTTTTCTCAGAGTATTTCAAATAGCAACGACCTCCATTATTACTGAATACTTTAAACCACTGACTACTGATACCATTCTCAGTTTTGACGAATTGAGCAGTTTCATAATTCCTCTCTTGAGAATGTGTATTTCAACGCAGCTCATAGCTTTCCAAGGTCACAGAAATCAGTTATAAATTCTAACTTAGAATTAATTTCCACATTAATTCCACATATTGTGTTTCCTACTTATAATCATCCTCCTTTTTCACCATTATTGCAAAGTTCTTTTGTTCTCCTTGTCTTGCTAAACATGAAAGTGGAACGTTTTTCTTTTTCGTGGACCCTCTCTGCTTTATCCTTCCAGGACTGTCCCCAGCTAGTGCGCTCTGAGGAAATTCTGATCCCAGCAGGCGAGGTGAAGCCTATAACCCTGAAGGCCAAGAATCTGCCACAGCCCCAGTCTGGCCAGCGGGGCTATGAGTGCGTCCTGCACATCCAGGGGGTCAGCCACCGAGTCACTGCCCTCCGCTTCAACAGCTCCAGTGTACAGTGCCAGAACAGTTCGGTAGGTTGTGCGGTGCCTTTTCACATTGAGACAATATGAGTGAAATTGATGATGTGTAATTTGATTTGTCTGTAATTCTCCATTATATAATTACGCACACATTTTAAATACTGTATACAAAAACAGATAATGGCCTGAATCCCATACCATGTGTATGCTTGTGTGTGTGTGTATATGTTATTTAGTTAGTGGAGAAATAGTAGCCATCATCATAGATAATTATACAGAAGAAGACTGTAGCACGAGTCTGCCTTCAGAAGTCAATATACTGCTGACTTCTGTAGTATATTCCCAGAGGTACCACAGGCATGCATGTTTTACTTTCCAGTCTTTCGCTCTCTCCTGCACACACACAAACACAAACACAAAAACACACTTGGGCAATGAAAGTCAGGCTAGAATTAAGCGCATGGGAGGCAGTTAAGCACAGCATCAATAAAGGCCAGAGGGAAGCTCAAGCTCCTGCCCAGCTGTCCCATATCTTGTGGCTTTTCACTTTGTCTGCTCCTCAGATACTGAGATGATGTAAGTATGGGGTAATATTGGAAGGACACAGTACTGTCTCCACTTGGGTTCACGGGGATTCAAATTCCCAGACTTCCCATTGAAATCCTCCTCTCTTTTCTGCTTCTATCCCAATCTCTATCTCTTTCTCCCTCTTCATCACTCTGTGGCCTCTAGTATCTGTATGAAGGAATGAAAATCAGTGAGCTTCCTGTGGATTTCTCAGTGGTGTGGAACGGCAACTTTATTATTGACAACCCAGAAAATATTAAAGGTAAGAACAAAAGATGCTGATGTCAATATCTGCTAGAAAATAGGATGGACGCTGTCATTTTTGGGATATTTTTGTTGGTGCAAATATTCCATTTTTTTGTGAGAGGTCACAAAAGCATTTGTATGTATTCATGTCAAATCATTTGTAGAGTATTTAAGAAATTTGAAAAATATTTTACTCATAGCAGACTATCTACCAGTTTTCCTTTTAACAATAACAGCAATACTTATTGGTATGTTCACTGTATTGCCCATGTCATCCCACAGTGCACTTGTACAAGTGTGCAGCCCAGCGGGACAGCTGCGGCATGTGTCTAAAGGCAGAGAGGAAATTCCAGTGTGGCTGGTGCAGTGGTGAGGGAAGGTGTACACTGAGGCACCACTGCCCCCCCATCAACCCTTACACAACCCGCTGGCTGAACCTGTCCAGCAAGAATGTGAAGTGTACCAACCCACGCATCACTGAGGTCAGTACCTATAATCCCTCGTCTGTCCTTCCTACCTGCCCACACAGATCCAGCGGTCAATCGATATGTAATTATCAGCTTCCGTTGCAAGGTGTGTCTTGCATCTTGTCACAGTTCTTTCACAGAGGGTCATGAGGCGCTCAGCTGAGACTGTAGAAGTATACTTAAAATTCAAAGTTAACAGCTCAGACAGCTTAAAACGGCTTAATAAGACATTGTCATCTGTGCCAGTGGCAAGGCAGTTACAAAGTGAAAAACCTGTTCGGTATTCTCCAAAGCACATCATGATCACTAAATTGCAGCAGAATAAGAATACACTTGACTCTGGCATGCTGTTTTTTAACATTTAAGTTGAAGCGGTAATAGCGGGATTCTTTAAAGAGATGGATAGGACCTCTGATAAATTAAAATTTTTATCTTGTACAAGATAGAACAAGGTGTTGCATGAGAAGCAGCTGTTCTACTCTACTTTGGTTTTGTGTGGACTCAGAAAGAATGAGAATAAACCTTCAATAGGCTCCCTACTGTGCTTGGCCCACCAAATGCCTGCACATCCTTAAATGTTTGTTGCCTTTCTGTCTGTCCTTTTATCTTGCCTTTTCTTTTTCTGTGTTTATCTATCTTTATTTGCTTAAAAACAAAAATTATATGTATGGCTGTTTATGTACCTGTGCGGCTATATGTGTTATACTCGCAGGTGCTTATTCTTATGAGAGTTCTTTTCATCTTCAGGACTTATCCAAGGGCAAGGACACACAAATACATGCACGCACAGAAATAGAGCTTGAGATTTGTAGTTTTAAAGGGCTGTCTCTTTGACATCTGCTTTCTCTTTGTGCATAGGCACAGCTCCCTGCTCATAGATTTTAATGTCTTTTGTCCTCACACAAGGTTATTCCAGCCCTTTGAAAGTTTCTTTGGCACCAATAACTGTTAAAAAGGGAATTTCACAAGCAAGTAATCGTAGTTTTTTTTTTAATTATCTTTGCATCCATAACCAAGTGAATGAGCGGTGCTCCTTCTTGTTTTTTCTGTCATGCTGAATTTTCACAGACATGACTAGAACCCAATAGCTGGATGTCCTCCACATCAGCAAGATCGGGATCATGACCTGGAAGTGCTTATTTGTTTTCCACAAGCAGACCTTTGCTTACTCAAAGCCCCCACTGTCGGTCTGCTGTCACAGAGGAGTCAGGCCAGGAGGGGCCGACTATTTAATTAGCTTGGTAACACACCAGTGCATTGTGGTTAACCTACCAGACCTATCTGCCTCCACATTTATTCATTTAGCTTCTTTTTCCTCCACTACATACCCACATGTAACTCTAGCCAATTAAAAACTGAAGCTAACAACTTGGGTAATTGATTTGCTATACTACACGCAAATAATCACGAAAAATAGGCAAGCTGATGAAGTCCGACCGATCTTCTTTTTTCTTTTCCCTGCTGTCTTATACCTCCATGTTTTTTGTTCTTGTGTCTCTGTGTTTAACTGTTTCTGACTCTTTTTGCCAAATTACATCCATTATGATGAGTTTGAGACTTTGACACATCATGCAATGGGACTTGCAATAGTGAAGAGCACAAAAGAAGCAATAAATAAAACATGTAACCAAAAGTAAGCTTAAACATTGAGAACCTTGCATTACTATATCTATACTGCATCCATCAGTTGTCCAATGTTTAAGCAATGATGTCAAAAGCAAATCTGAAAACTACAGAATGTAACAAACCGGTTTTGAAATGACATGGCAAGCCAAAGGAAAAAGCTCACAGGGGAAATGACTGGCATAATTATTATTTTTATATTATTCTTCAATTAGCACTTCTATCAAAAACCAGTGATTGACAATATATTACAGAAGCAGAGCTACACGGTCAGTCTTTCCGTTTAAGTGGAAGAAAAATAAAAAACTACACTTGTGAAAGTATGAATGGTTTGGGTGAGGTGAAACGATTCAAGCAAGACAACAAAAGACTGAGGGGGAGATGTAAAGTCATCAAAGGTGGGAAGAACAAAGGAGCCGGGGAGTAGGGGGGAAGTTTGGGCGTGGGGGGCTCCTGAGGCCAATCTAAAATCAGATCTGTTTATGGCTGTAGGTGGCAAAATCAACTCTGCGTGAGCATGTACTTCAGACAGACACACCTATTTTCTACTCATCATTGGTAGTGAAGCCGGCGCTCATCATTCGTGCGTCGTCCTAGCACCCCCCCGCCCCCACCCCCCTCCCGTCTCTCAGTGATTACAGTTTCTTTAAGAAGCCGACATCCCCCTGTTGGGCTGAATTTATTAATAAATTTGGTTTTGATTGTATGCACCAAAGCCCCCATCAAGAGCTGATTTGTATACATACTAACACATTAGTAGATGTGCCTTCCACAAGATAGGCCTTTTGAATAATTAATGTTTCTATTAAGTGCCACGGTGCCTCCCACCACAGGCCATTAATATTGAAGAGATGTAAGCCCCTGCTAACAGCAGAGGGAACAACATCAAATGAAGCTGGGAGTTAGATGGGCATATGAAAGGCGTTTCCTCAATACGCTTCGGCCGTGGTTTCTGTATGAGTTAACTGTATAGCAAAGAAGCTCCCCTGCCTCTAGTGACAGTAAATATAAACATCTAGCTATAGCCTTAGGAAAGAAAAAATATGGGATTCCTTTTTTCTCTTTCTTCCTCAAACATGCAAGTGAATGCATGCTTTTTGTTGATATTTTGAACTCCACGGGGATAGCAGGCCTGTCAGCTGTTATCAGACTACAACTGAACTCTGCTTACTGCTGTAACCCCGAGAGTGCTTCTGTACTGTATGGATGCTGACCTTTATTAAATCTGCCAGCTGAAGAATAAAATATTGCTCAGCACCCCACAGATTCACATGCAAACCAGATGATAGGTTACAATTCCCCATTCAAATCACAGGTCTTGTTTTTTGTTTTTTTTTTACATAGTCTTCTTTTGTTTTTTACTTGTTTTCAGCTCATTTTCATTGTGACCAATATGTCTTAGCCTATTACAAGACATTTAAGACTCTATAAAGTATTTAGGATGCAGTTTGTTCTGGAACAAGCGATCATTGGGGTTTTATGAAGCCCATTAAATGCTTCTCACAATTAAATGTGACATGCTAGAATTAGTCTGAGCTAAGAATTAGTCTGAGTGGCAAGACAAAGAGATTATCTGCAAGCTTCTAAATGATATCAAAGGTTGTTTAATTTCAAAAGCCAAACATAGAGCTTTGGGAAAAACAGAAATCTCCCACTGTGGTGTTTTTAAGGGCATAAAAAGATCGTATCCTATACAGGGAGTGCAGAATTATTAGGCAAGTTGTATTTTTGAGGAATAATTTTATTATTGAACAACAACCATGTTCTCAACGAACCCAAAAAACTCATTAATATCAAAGCTGAATGTTTTTGGAAGTAGTTTTTAGTTTGTTTTTAGTTTTAGCTATTTTAGGGGGATATCTGTGTGTGCAGGTGACTATTACTGTGCATAATTATTAGGCAACTTAACAAAAAACAAATAAAGGAAAGGAAGTTGCCTAATAATTATGCACACCTGATATAGGGTGTTGATGTCATTAGACCACACCCCTTCTCATTACAGAGATGCACATCACCTAATATGCTTAATTGGTAGTAGGCTTTCGAGCCTATACAGCTTGGAGTAGGACAACATGCATGAGGAGGATGACGTGGACAAAATACTCATTTGCCTAATAATTCTGCACTCCCTGTATATCTAAGCTTTATTGAAAGTAGATAATAATGAACATACAGTAGATTTTTTTCGTATTATAGATTTTAATAGTAAATGAGGAATATTATTATTGCTGAATTCCACCGGGCTCGGTCAGCTGCCATAGTTACAGTGACATGCTTGGCTTGCATAGCCCGAAGGCAGCTCGGTTGGTGTATTGCACTCTGCTCTATGTATTGAGTTTAGCATTGGCTGCATCAGCACATCTTTCCCCGCCATTACTTCAGCTGAATATGTCAGCACCACGCTGACAGACAGCCCCAGGTTATTCACATTGAAGCCCATTTCTCTCTGTCGCCATAGTTTTTGTTATTTCTCAGAATAACAAGGTGTCTTCTCAAAACTAGCCAGCATTTTTTTTTCTGGAAATTGAATTCTTGTACATCAGAATGTCTTTTTTTTTTTTTTTTTACTTAAGCCATGCATTTTTATCTCTAATGATTCTACTGTTTTTTCATTTATTCTTTTCATGGTCTTTTGGCCAGAGAGAGATACATTATGCCAGAGCGACTGCATGAGTAGGAGCAGGGAGAGTGGCTTGCAAGCTGACTGCCTGTTTGCTGGGAATTACCCTCTATTGACAGTGTGACAATGCCAGGCGGGCAGCAGCACTGCTGCTAAAAGGATTACATAGGGAGCATGGCATGGCAGCACTGGGTGGGAAAAGGGAGCTGGGGCAGAAGGGCGTGTGTGTGCATGACCAGCAACGCTTCCTTTTCCCTTCTGAAATACAGTTTGGTAAAGCAAAACAAGCAAACTAGAGGAAGAGGAAGATGTGTCACATGGCCTGGGGAGATAAGATGATGGATGGGAAGAAAACAAAGAAAGAGTGATGCAAACAAGATAATTTTGCAGTGAAATATAAACACAAACCTATGCTACCAGATGATAGTATATATGACTACTTTTATTTGTCTATAAAGACCATTAGAACTAATGTGATTGGCAATCAAATCAGTCTTGTAAACAAAAAAAAATTCTTTATAGATCTGGTTCCTTTGTATGTGTTAGAAATGCAGACACAAAGACAAAGAGCAGAAGTTCTCTTATGCCTCACAGCCTGGTGCATCTTTGAAGTGATAGTTTTTTTCCATGATCCAGATGAATCAAGGCTCTGTCTGTCAGTGGGGAACTCAGGGAAATGGGTTTTCTGCGTGAACTGGACTATCATCATGTCCTTGGTCCACCATGGGAAGTGTCCATTTCAGTCTCTAAGTAGAAGGAGGAGGACTCCCAAGCTTTTAGCATGCCCGTCTGTGATACAGCACTGCTGTCCTGTCACCGTCCCTGCCTCACCTGTCACCCGTCTTGTCTGATGGGACCGAAACTGCGTCCACTTCCCCCCGCTGCTCACCCCATTTTCACTCTTCTTTCTTCCATTCCCTTCCTCTTCGTGCTTTTCCTTTCTTTTTTTCCCCTCCCTTGTTTTCTCACAGGCCCTCACGTTGCTTATGTAACCATCACTAAGTCTACTCGAATAGCTGCTGCCATCGCCTGACATGGATATATTTAGCCATTATGTTCCCCCCTTCTATACCCTGCATGCCCAAGCAGTGCTAAAAGATTCATGTATTCAGGCCCCTCAGGCGTTGCAGTGACACACTTACTTTACATCCAGAGCAATTAATGTCCACTGAATCTAGATTACAATGCCAGCATCCCACACGGAAGCCGCAATGCCCTAGTGGGTGTTGGGGGTGGGGATAGAGGGTGTACAGCAAGTCTTAAAGGGTTGCCATCACGTGGGGGTTTGCAGTTCAGTGAGCGGGTACAACTGACTCTTGTTTTTTCCCTTCTGCTTGCATGGTCAGTAATAGCGTATTGATTGTTTGCATAGCAGCCCCACACAGCAAAGTGACAGTCTATCCTCCCTGCTGCCCTCCTCTCTTGGTTTTTCTGTATTCCTTTGGTGACTGCACAGTATTGCCTACTCTTTTGGTCTTTTTTTTCTAACCTTTTTTCCATTTCATTCTGTGTTCTCGTTTTTGTTTTTACTCCTCCTCCTTATCTTGTCCTCTTGTGTTTAAATGGCTGTGTGATGGCCAGGTTGGTGCCTCAACAGGACTCTGCAGCACAGAAGGCACTGTGCCACCCTGTGCCAAGGTCATGCTGGGCAGCCATATTGCATTTTATGAGTAGGTGGTCTTCGCTAATCATTAGTATCCCCCCTTGTTAGATTTAACATCCATGTTAAGCAGGGTAGATTCTGAGCAGGTGGCTTTGCTGAGTGTTAAAAACAGCTTCGTCTTTATCCCAAAGTTCCTTTTTTTTAAAAGATTTGCTGTTGCAGGAGAACGAAATTGCAAAAGAAAAAAAACCTTTGTATTCACTGGTGATTATGTATGCATGGTGTGTGGATGGGTATAATGCCACATTTTAACAAGAAGAGCTGCAAAACAAGTGTCATTAGGTGCTGTTGTGATTAGAAGTTGCTCTTGGCACAGTGACTCATGGCATGTTCTGACATTTTGTGGATGTAGGACTGGGGAGTACACTTAATTGCTTTTACAGCCACCTGGACCAAAAGAGCATATTTACCCTTGAGCACATACAGAAACCTGTACGCATTTATGTGTTTCTATAAACCCGCCGCATCCCTGAAGACAAAAACATCATTTGATGTCTAGTTTCTCTCCAACATTATAGGTAACACCAGTGGCTGGACCCCCAGAGGGAGGCACCCGGGTGACCATCCATGGCACAAACCTTGGTCTGGCTTTCTCAGATATGGTCGGCAATGTAGAGGTGGCAGGAGTGAGGTGTACCCCTGTAGAGGATGGCTACATCATTGCTGAACAGTAAGTGATCCAAACAGGAATGATCATTTCAAAACTATTGCTAATACTTATTATTGATGGATAACTACACAACATTTAATTACAAACACAATTATTCCTTCAAGTTAAGTGAAAACATGACGTTTCTTCCAACCAACCCTCCCAGTTTATAAGCAGATCTCATTTGCAGAAAGTGTATATGTACATTGTATGTAATAACAGTTATTTATAGGAATTGCTGCACACGGTGTGGCCATATGCCCTCTCACTTGCTAACAGTAGCAAAATATTCTAAATGGACTATATTTGCTGTTCCTACAAGTGTATAAAAGTAGGAAAAAACAAAATGACAGAGTGACCGAGGTTTTAAGTAATTATTCAGTAACTTTAAAAAAAAAAAAATTATAATTTATTTCATGTTCTTTTATTTAATTAATATTGAACATAGGGATGCATTCAATCCGTTATTAACTCTCATAATAGCATGCATCTAGCCTTAGGTTTTGATACATTATTTATGTGCTGTAACAGCTAATAAGCTCTAAACTATATATGTGTGTTGCACAATCTCCCGCTTTAATGAAGACTGGAGCAGGTCCAAACAGTCTGGTCTTGACATTGCTGTTTTCCCTCCCTGCAGCACAGTAGCCCAGTTCTCTCTGTGTAGCTCATCTAGTCAGCAACAATCCCATAACAGCTGTGTGTGTTTACTTGTGTTTACCTCCTTAATTGTCCCATGCTGTGTGTACATCATGGTAAAGTCTGTCCCGTTCACCCTGAACTAATGAAACGTGGCCCATGCTTCCCAACTTGCCCACCACCCCCTTGGCTAGACACACAAACGTGTGTAGACTTAAAGACCCAGCGCCTCATGGTTGTTTAATCTCAGGTTGTGTTAGCCCTCCCAAGATAGATGTATGTATAGATAGTGTGTTAGTTTACCCTAAAAATATATATGTACATATTTAGACTAGGGTTAGGTTGAGTTGCCTTTGGGAATTGAGCTTCATTGTTGAGGGAAAGGCAATACTTCATTATAAAAAAAGCTATTCTATTATGATTTTTAAGCATTTTATGCAGAAGGAACAAAAATACACATTATGGAGCAATTACAGGTTAGATAATTGTACCACGGAAAATCAATAGGATATGAGGAATAGTCTATTAAAATAGTACAACATTGCTATTATAACCTTTATTATTGGACCCTTCAGCCACCACAGCTCTCTAGAAATTTTATTATAATATTTATAGTTTTCTTTAGGAGAGACAAGTACTCAGAAATAATTGGCTTTTC
The DNA here is from genome assembly GCF_041146795.1 of Maylandia zebra. NCBI lineage: Eukaryota > Metazoa > Chordata > Actinopteri > Cichliformes > Cichlidae > Maylandia > Maylandia zebra. Next base: position 30,410,553 of record NC_135186.1, read on the forward strand.
TTTCAGTTAAAGTGAAATTCTCTCTCTACTGACTTTAAATCTGTAAGAAAATGGTGTTAAGAATGAAATGTATAGCAATTCACTAAAAAAGATGACAGGCATGAACCCACATGTGAATGAACCCACACACCAACACCCATGCAGCCTATCACTGGCATGGTTCTCAGAGGAGCCTTTAACCCTAATTTTTTCTTTGACCTACTTGTGCCCTCAGAAAGAGAACAGCGAAGCGTGATGCCATTGCTATAAGTCGCATAGTTTAACTTCTGCATGGTGTTACAAAGACATATCTCGCAGTCACATGTGCACACTTGCTACTACTGTTTACTGTGATGCGGTAATAAAGTAGTAAAGCTATAACAGCTCACATGGCATAGAGTATTTCTGTGGTTCCTTGCCCTGCATTGAGTAGCTGTATAGCTGTAATTAAAATCCACTTGGCTGTAGGAGACACTTTGTGTGCAGCACACTGATCTGACAGCACTTTAATGCGATTGGGGACAAGCTGGGGAATTCATTTATATGGCGGGTAAAGAAAAAAAAATTGACTGTGCAAAATTAAAAAACTAACCTATAACCTTTTAAGTCCAACTTTGAAGGAGATGAAGTCGTCCAGATGATATACTGAGCTGGACTTTTATTCAGCACCTTTGGATTGTATTTTGCCTCTAGGTTCATTATGCGCATGTCCTTAGCTGACTGTTGGTGTTTGTTTTGAGTCTTAATTCAGTCATCAGCCACCCTATGATGGACTGGACTGTACAAAAAAACATACATATTTATGTGTCTTTTATGTTACTACTTCAGAGGTGTGTGTGAAAGCTACTCCTGCTTTGAAGAAAAAGTCTGAACTTTTGTTTGTTCCTTTTTTCCAGCTGTCAAAAAGTACTTTTTTAAGGACTGAGACTATTCTGCAGCATTTTTTGTTGTAGATTCCAAACTGAAACCTTATTTGTATGAATGAATTTTAAAAGTAACCTGCAAGTTTGTTTGTTTTTTTTAGCAGACTTAATTGCGAAGATCCACAGAGAAAATGAATGATAAATTAAAAAAAAAAAAACCCCACAAAAAACCCAACTTATTATCATAAATCTGTAACTTTGCAAATGGCCAGTACAGTTTTGCTTTCAGGTAGGAAGCAAGCGAGTCTCTGTTTTTGTGAGGTGCAGTAAGAGGATATTATTAGGTTTGTCAGCAAGTAAATCCTCCTTTAGCTACACTCGTCCACATAGCTCATCCAACAAAGCTCTCAAAGTCATTTGTTGTAATTCAGATGATCAGTGCTGGAGAAACAATACATCTGCTCTGCTTCATCAGCTCCGCTCCTACCTGCCCCTGCCATCTGCTCCCCCACATATTCCATCTCTCTTTCCACACTGTGATTGCTTCTTGTACTTTATTACTCCCTGGCACCAGCGATCAATAGACGCTCTCATTTTATTATGTCATTCGATCTAGTCACCTGCAGTGCTGGGAGATACCTGATCACATGATATGATGGAACGGTATTGATCTTGCTGCATGATTAACATTAGTCTTGCTGTACTGGCACAGCACCACCACTGTTGGGGAGGGCTAGCTGTTAGTGGGAAATTTACTACATTCAGGTGCAGCATGCTGGAGTGCCAAAAGAGGAGCAGACATGGTCTCATTTAAAGATTGTCATCGATGTCTGACTGTGTCATGTAATGAAATGAATGAAACTACAAAAGATATTGTAATTAGAGCAGAAGATATATCAATATCAAGCAGCGAAGTGCTTTGAATATTCTTTTCTACAACGTTGCTTAAGCATTAAATCATGAAGACCATGTTTAAGTTTAATGTTACTTTTTAAAAAAAAAATTGAATTCCCGCTTCAAGTATGGGAGTATACTTCTGTTCCTGAAGTCATTTTAATTGGAAACCCATTTTAACTGTCTTTTGCAGGATCGTATGTGAGATGGATATGGCCCATGCGGACAGTATGCCGGGTCCAGTACAGCTCTGTGTCGGAGAGTGCAAACCAGAACTCCGGGCTCGTTCCTCACAACTCTACTCCTTTGTGGTATGAGTGTAATTAAACTCCATTTGTATTGTATTCTGAAATAACACTTGTGATCTAGCCAGTATATGGCTAAAAAGAATCTATGTACAACTAACTAAATATATTATATAACTATATATATATAATTATATATTGTATAATTATATAAATAGCCATATACTTAGTATATGGCTATTTCCAGCTTTTATGTACAGTCTGTGTGTACTTGCCATCCTCACACATTCGCACACATTTCCTTTTCTCAGATATCTGCTGTCTACCTGACCTGCACCTAACAGTTAATCTGCTTTCTCATTAGCACTCTCTCACACCTTCACAATTAGCACTCTTTTAACTATTAACAGCAGTCAGTAATTACTGCTGTTGTTTTCAGAGTACCTGCACTATCCTGCATCCTGGATGTCACACGTCGCTGTCAGTTTTGAGTTTTGTCAGCATGATGCTCTTGGCTCTGTAACACAGGCTTGGCCACTTTTTCTCACCAGTGATACGGCTGCTACTCTGGGAAGCAGTGGAATTCCTCTGAGATTACTTCACAGAGCTTAGAATTGGCAACGCTTACAATTCCCTTCTATTGCAGTGCACCTAAAAAAGACTGCATCATCACAGGAGCATTCTTCAGACAAGACATATTCCCTACGTGACCTTGTAGACAAAGGGACATTGTAAATGACAGTGTGCATTTAGTCGCTTTTAAAATGGTTGTTTTATGTTTGTTCAGATACAGGTGTGTGCACACAGATGCTTTTATGTGTGTACGTGTGTTCCTGTGTATGTGTGCTGTCTACTTGAATATTACTCCATCTGTCTGTGTGACAGCATCCTGGCTGCACGCCGCTGAAAGCATTCGTTATTTTCAGATTGTCTTTAAAAAAGCTCCACTCAGATGCAACCCAGCAATGCAGGGCACCCAGTAGTGGAATCTATAAGAGGACACTAAGGCTTTATTGTACTGCAGTTCACTGCCATCACTCTGACAATACGAATAACTGTAATTTGCTGGAAATTAGTGATAACACTGAGTGTTACAACAGAGATGCTTCCCTGCTTACTGTAAAATGCATATATCTTTTAATCTGTCTGCTGGTCTCGTGTCATTTCTTCCTGTTCCTTTCCCTCATTTTAAATGACTCTGACAGTCTGTCTTAATGTCTCTCTTTCTGCATCTGTGGTTTTTTGTTTTGTTTTTTTAGACTCCAACTGTCACAGGCCTGTCTCCTAGAAGAGGTCCAGAGTCTGGGGGCACTAAAGTAACTATAATGGGAGAAAACCTCGGTGCCGGCAGCAGTGTCAACGTTAAGTTTGGAAACCAGACATGCGAGTTCTTTGGGTGAGATCTTAATCTCCAACATAATTGTCCTGCATATGTGCTGCTACAGAGTCTGCAGAATGAGGAAATGCACATCATGGTGGAAACACGAAACGTTTATGTTGATATTGTGGAGTTAAACTAATCCAGTCACCATAAATGCCATGAATTTCCATACATAGCACAAATAGCAGTTTCTCATAGTATAAAAATGATTTGAATTAGTTTAGCTAAGTTTTTGCCCTCCAGCATAACTGTCAGAAAATGTTGGCTATATGGCATGCTATTAGCAATTTTTAAGAGTAAATAAATAAATAAAACAACAGCTTGTGTTGTCAAGATAGTGATTTATTCACATTAAATAAGCAGCATTTCTATGTCTTTATTCTTTTGTTTTGGGGTTTTTTTTCCTTTGATATTATACTGCGAATACCCCCCAAGGGGAACCTCTTTATACCTTTGTTAAAACTTGTGTAAATTCTAATAAGGTTTTGATGACCTACTGCATCAAACCTTGTAATAATATCTTCCTTTTTTTATCTAGCCCCATCCTTCTCATTCTCTTCATTCTCCCATTCCTAATTAGTTTATCTGTTCTCCCCCATCCCTCAAATTTTTTAATTCTCAGTCTCGCAAGTTGCTTCCATTTCTCTACACCCATCCCTCCTGCCGTCTTTTAGTTACTCATACATGCCCTCTTTCTGATTTCCACTCCTGGAGGCACCTATTTTAAGCCCTGCCACAGTGTTCTGACTGTAATGTTGTAAGGTTGAGGAGTCAAGTAAACTTTAATGAGATATGGGGCTAATTACAGCTTCTTCACTGTATTCCTGTCATGGGAGAAAGAGGTAGATGTGGGCCTGTTCTACTACAAGCACTCTACTAATGAATTTGGACAAATTCTGAGGGTTTGTGTGTAGATCACAAAGTCTTGTACAGGGAGGAGAAAGCATGTTTTAGAAGGATGTATGAGAGCTGAAAGTACTGACTGCATGTTAATGTGCACTGAGTGCACCTGTTCGTCATGTTTTGAGTGGGATAATTACAGAACAGGTCTCACAGAAAAAAATAGTATGTTTTTTTTGCTCATATAAATCAAGTTTGTGTCTTCTCATATTCATTCGTTTTGCTACAGATTTATATAGGTGTTCTTATTTTTTTGTGTAGAAGGACAAAGACAGAGATAGTGTGCTACTCTGCCCCTTCTCTGTCTGGAGTCGGCCCAGTTCAGATCAGCGTCAGCGTGGATCGTGCCCAAATCAGAGAGAGCCTCACCTTTGAGTACACAGAGGACCCTACTGTACAGCGCATTGAACCAGACTGGAGCATTGCAAGGTATGCACATTCCTCAGATTGTATGTATGAGAGTTTTATTCGTGTCCTCAGCTACCAGCCTTGAGCTTTTGACACGTAGACAAGAATTTCCCAATCCAAAGCTTTAGAGCCAATCAGTCCAAGCCAGCAACAATAAACAGACGAGTCAATATTGCATTTTCAATTACTGTTCGGTTCTTTTCCAATTAGTCTGGAATTGATAGAAGAAGTGAAGCTCACTGATTGGAGAGGATGGGCACTTTTGAGACTGAGATTCTCCTACTGAATGCAGTGTCGATCCATGTGTTGAACGTCTTTGGCAGATAGATACACAGACATAGAAGACTACTAATTAAAAGGAGGAGAGGGATGAAGATGAAACAATGGCATAACAGAACAATGTGCTATCAGAGGTGTGAGTCCACAACAGATGGCGTGAGCTTAGAGATGGAGAGTATGGCACACTGCAGCAAAATCATGACAACACAAAGGGAATAGGAGGAATAACGAAGGGAGAAACTGATAGGAACCACATATCTGTTTTGCTTTCTTTGTGTTTCGGAAGAGAAAATAAATTAAATTTCCATCTAATTCCATTTTAAATTACACAGTGTGAACTGATTTTCAATGTCTCAAAAATTGGAGCTCAAATTGTGTAGAAAGACAGAAAGAAAAGCGAGCACGGAGCAGTTATTTTGCATAGTTGCTGAGTGTATAATCTATGGACGCCACGGACAGCACACAGTCTGTCCACAGTAACTCACTACTGGTACAGTGATCTTTACCCTAAACCTTTATTCAGCAAACCACATTGACAAGTGCAACAGAAAAACCATTTTTAACAAATCCAACCAGCTACAGGAGGGCTGGGAATTCAGCAATTTTCCACCTCCTCTGTTTATGCATATTAATATATTTGAGCTGTCTGTTTTTTATTTATTTTTTTGCGCTACTTGATTGTGAATAGTAAAAACATAAAAAATGCATCTCTAATCACCATCTTCCATGGGCTGTTTTGTCCCAAATTAACCTTTAAATGGCTTTTGATATGAAGCTTTTTGTTCCCCAAGTGATGGGGAACACTTTGAAGAAACAGATCAGAGTTAGAAAGTTTACAATAGGCTTTGGACTGCTGCGGGTCTTTTTCTCAGATATTCTCTTTCTTAGTCTGCACAAAATGAAATTCGGATCTGACAAACATGATTATAAAAACTCCTGTAATAAATTTTGTCTAACTTCTTCCATTTATTCAGCGGTCACACACCCCTGATGGTGACGGGAACTAATCTGGATGTGGTTCAAGAGCCCCGGATCAGAGTGAAATATGCTGGCCGAGAGTCTGTCAATGTAAGAATCACTCACTATTAATCTGTTTTCAACCACAAAGTCTCTCCTGTATGTGTAGTAGAAATCTTCTACTATACTACTTCCAGCTTGCCATGCTATATAAGCAGCTAAGTGACATTTACTTCAGGTAAAATGGTCCTTAACAGGCCCTCTAGCCCTCTACGCTCTCTGATTTATGCTTGATCCCAGTCTTCTTGACCCCAGAGCATATAAATATTGCAGCTGTTGGTGAGAGTGATCCACATGCACTATTTAATATAGAGTTTACTTAAATTTTTTTTGACCATCTCACCTCCCACCTACTTGGTGTTTTATTTACACTGCTCTCCTGACTCCCGAATACCATTTTCACTTGTTTGAGAAAAGATAAAGAGGCAGCTGGAGGACAGTAGAAGTTGACCAAGACTATAAAAGGTTCAGTGGGGAAAATGTTAGAGGTGTGCATCGTTGGAGGCAAGAAGGCTCATAATGACTTTCAATGGAAGATTAACTGCAGTCAGAAGTCTTTGGTCAGCATAAAGACCGCTTGTATAATCAAAGACTTGTCTGAAGGAAATCGTTACAAATTGCATTTGAGCCCCTGTCCTGGGGGTCCTTGTTTAATTAAGAGGATGGGATTTCCTCTCTGTGGTCTGCTATAAGGTGGAGAGGGCAGATGAATACGATAAAGGGGAGTTTGAGGAACAGAGAGTGGTGAGCCCATTATTGTGTATCTGTTTAGTTTCTGTGCGTCTTTTGTAAAATCAATTTTCACACATGCACTATGGCCCTGACCCACGCTGCACATTACCGAGCAGGGATGTAAGTAAGAACTGAAGCTGAAATCATTTGGGGTAATTAGGTCCATGTAATGGCTAATTCTGGTGTAAAAATAGAGCAGTCAATTTTTGAGAATTCACAGTGAGTGAGTGGGCATCATGTATCCTGCCTCTAGATTGGCATCATCCCGTGGCAGCATGGTAGCTCAGTGGTTAGCATTCGCTTGCTTCACCGCACAAGATTTCTTGATCTCAAGACATTTCCTGATGCCGCCAGTGAAAACACAATCTGTACTCACTCTGTGCTAATGCAACATGGCCTAAGATTCTCAAAAACTAACATCTAACTGTGGATAATTGCCAGAATATGTGGCGTGAGTTCTGCTTTGCAAGACAACATCAGAAGACTTGACAAATACACACTATACATTTTCTGATATATGGAAAAAACACACTAGTTTGGAAATATTTCAGTCTCACACCTTAAATTTTCAATATATACAATGTTTAAAAACATCATAAAATAGAATTTCACATTGATGCAGGGATGCACAAAACCATCCTCAAAGCTATCCTTCACATACACAATTCCCTATAGATTTACTCTCATTGCATTTCCAACTTACTGTCTCTAAATTAGCTGTCTAAAATTGGCCTTAAGTGTCTCTCTTGTTTAATGAACATTTCTGGAATGAAAACCATCATTCTGTTCCGAGGTTTCTGAGCTCCAGGATCCTCGTGCGAGATACTGACATGCAGACCTTATGTGAAGTAAAAGACACATAAGACACTGTTTTTATATTTGGAGGAGAGAAAAACACTTGATGAGTGAGACAGAGAAAATCTGGTGAAATGGAATTTGACTTGTGTGTGGGTGCCGTAGTGTCTGATATGTCAGTTTCCAAATCTTTGAAAGCGAGTTGTTCATCTCCACCCTGCCTCGTCTCATCCAACTCCCCACCTAGTGCCTCGCAAAAGACGACTGTGTCACCGTCTTGACTGCCCCCACAGCCACAGAGAATGAATTTCTATTAAATGCTAAGGTTACAATTACCCATCCTTCATCCCACCCTCCCAGGCCCTTCTACCCCTTTCCCTTTTTGTCACGGGAGGAAGGCAAACAGCACAGAAGCCTATAGCAATAAGAGCTGCTGTCTGTCAGCCAGCCTTCAAATGATCACCTGTCTTCCACTAAATTGCTTCTCTTCTCTCCCTCCCTTGTGTCACCTGCATAGATTCACAAAGAAACCAGGAAAGAGGAAAAAAGACAATTTTCTTTGTGAAATGCTCTGTATCTGTCACTGGATTCGCAATTGAAACATTTATCATGATCTTGATTAAAGCTAAAAGGGTTATTTCCCAGCTCTAGCATATTTCCCTGTCCCATACTTTAGATGCCTGGACTGAGTGTCGGGCTTTGGCATGTCAGGTACATTTACGGTTACTACTGAACATAAAAGGTGTTCAGCATGAGTGTACTGATTGCTCTGCCTGATTGCGAGAGGAGGCTGCAGATCACTGCATAATTAGATTCACATTTTTAGAATTATTTTGCATATTAAGCTATAGAAATTATGTATCCTATAATGCTATACGTGATTTTAACAGTATTAGCATCATGAGCTGATTATTGATCGATATTTATGGCATTATAAATGTCCAAAGTCTCAAAGGCTAGCACTGCTTCCATGGTGGCATTTCTTCTGTGTACTTCTGTAACTAGCTTCAAACAAAACGAAAACCTTTCACCATATGAAACAGTGCTTATGGGATAAATTGGTTTCTGGCTCCACTAGCTAACAGCCACACAGATCTTGGATAGATTGATTAGAGCTGAAGTTAGACTTAATGCCAGTATTAGCAGTTGGTTGGAACAGCAGGCAGGCAGGAAAATAGACATAGTGTAGGAGTAACCAAGTATAGGAACAGCAGAATAACCAGTGACTAGCTATCAAACGTTAGCCTTCAGATGACCTTTGACTCTGTGAAGCCATCGTATTTTTTCCATCTCTACAGTCAGCCAGTCGTATCTTCGCTAGCTCTGACTCTCTCTCTTACCACTACCCTGGCCAGAGACCTTTGAATGATTGAGTGGGCTGTATCCACACAGTAGATCATGGTAATATATTCAGCCAGAGGGGTTGGAGTGTTACTGCCTTAAAACACCCTGGCTCTATCCAACAGTAGAGAAAGAAGACAAATGAGACCGAGATTCCAATTATTTTCTCTTTCTGTTGACCTCAATTCACTTTATCAATGCTGTAAATCTTGTAGCTTCTTTTGCCACATGGCCTACAGGAAGAGATGTACCATTTGTATTTGACAATTAATTGTAAAGTTTTACTGCTTTACTGTTATGACTGAAGCAATCATTGATGAGACGTAGATGGAGTGTAGGAAAACAAGCTTGTAATTCAGAATTTGGGACATATCTAATATCCAGATCTGCTAAAAGGAAGAAATACTGCAAAGGTGTCATGTTGCCCTACGCAGAGGGGAACCAAAGTATCATTTTTTAAAATAATCTCGCATTGCCCCATTTACCCATCGCTACAGTACTCACCCATCACTTTGGATTTGGATGTTACGCTCACTGAAAAACATCTGACATTATAGGAGCAGTTTCCTGGCAGGATTTGGTGAAAGAAAAGATTTAAGAAAGAGAGCGAGAGAGCATAATAGGAAAGTGAGGACAGTGCAAAAAAAGCCCACAGTATCCATCCACGGCAGAGCAGATGGTAGTCAGAGCTTTAGTTGACTTGCAAATGCCTTACTGTTCCATCCCAGGAGTCACAAGGATCGTGTTGGCCCATATGGACCTGTCTATACTGTGTAATGTGTCATTATGCTAACATTAAGAAAGCAGTCTATATCAACTAAACTTGAAGTCTTCTGTCCAATCAACCTTTAACCCTGATTTAAAAACAGAACATACTGTTTTCATTGGTTAATTTGACCTATTTCACTCTGTGATCATATGGGCTTACACGTTAAACAGCCAGGATGACCACATTGAAAGCTCGATGGCTCAGCAGTACAAATATGAGTGGATAAAATTAATTAACTTGATCTATTCATATAGCACTATATTTGCTCTGTAATCACTCAGAATCTTTTGAGTCTCTGAGTGGTACCATTCACACAGTTTTCTTCCTGCTGGCTTGTATTTGTGGATGTGGACTATGCTATGCAGATTTTAATAGTTAATTCAAGCTCACTTTGAAGTGACATTTCTGCATGATAAAGCATCTGAAAAAAAATTAATTCTGATTTCTTTTTTTATGCTGTAACTTTTTAGTTGTTAATGGGATTTCACAGAACCTAAAGTTAGTGAAAGTATGTCATGTGTCCTATCTGGCCTTGCTATCTATTTTCATGAGCTTATCTTTCTGCAAAGCTAATGCACTGCTACTGTGCTTTGTAAAATATAGAAATTAAAAGAAAATTGACAAAACCTAAGAACAGTTTCACACACACACACATGCACACAGAGCTATATTCCAGATATGTTGCTAAGACTATTGCATCATCACCCAGGTTTTGCAGCAAGTGCAGATTTCCAGGCAGCTAGTCAGTCAATTATACATTCGCACAACTGATTTAAAATGCATCACCAAATATCAAGTCCCATTACAATTAAAAGCAGCAAACATTAACTTTTTAAAATGTGAGAGTTTTTGCCGCTTTCACTTTTTATTATTGTATCGTTATTGCTGCAAACCAAAGATATTTGGTTTAAACTATTCATCAGACCCCAGAAAATGTCCCTTTTCAATGCGCTCAACTACTGACAGTCACTTGTATCATTTTCTGACTTTAGATAGGCTAAATGATAAAAAGAGATAATCACTTATTTGAATCCGTAGTTGCATTTTTAAGTTGTATCTGAATTTATTTTAAGAATGAGATTCAAGGCTACATAGTGAACATAATCTTCAGTCTATTTCCGAGGGCAAACTAAATAAAGATGCCAGTCCCTTCTTCCACCTCTGCGATCACACTCCTGCAACTTAGCTTGCACCATGCTGGCAAAATCCAATTGGTGTACCCTACACAGAATGAGTTTGCATCGATCTTTCTGGCTTTCTCTGGAGCACGAGACAACAGGTAGGAGGCGTGGTACTCGCTAGCGTTCACCACCTTTGATGATATTTACCTCTAATTAAGTTTCTTCCCCAGAGAGAGAGCTGGGAGGGAGTGAAAGGAGATAAAAACCTCTCGGAGCAGAGTGCTGTGCAGCAATCAATCCTCTCTCCCCTTCCCTCTAGAGCTGAGACGGGGAGGATGGATGGAAAGCAGGCCTCTCATCTGGGCAAACTTGAGAGAAGTAATAAAAGACCCATAGCTCAACCTCTTCCAGAGGAGACAGAGGAGAAATGCCTCCATCCTTTTGTGGTTGTTGGCCTGCAGTGTTTTTTAGTGAGGCTGTTGGAGCAATTTATTTTCAATTTTATAGAGGCTTCCTCTACAATAAAGATGGATTTAATGACAGAAAATAAATCCTATTTTTCTGAAAAGTATTTGGCCTTTATAGGTCAATTATAAGGCTGGTGAGCACGCCGCAGGGTTCATGTTGAAACCAATGTGTTTCAGTTAGGATCGCACTTTAGGTTACAGAACACAGAGGATGGAGCAGATTATAGGACCAGAAGAAAAAGAGAAATCATAGCTTTTCTGAGCTGTTCAAGTTTATTCTGGATGACTGAATTGCAACTCTTCTTTCATTTAAAGGGCCACAGGCTATCATTTCGTGATGCGTTGATTGTTTCAGTGCAACACATCCCAGTAGCATCACAGAAAGTTTCTTCATAACATTTTTTCTCTTCTCTTCGTTCACTCTCTCCAGGTGTGTAAAGTATTGAACACCACCAGCATGAGCTGCTTTGCTCCTTCTTTGATGGCAGAGTACCATCCAGGTTTGGACACCGTGAAGCATGCGGACGAGTTTGGATTCATCTTCAACAATGTCCAAGCGCTGCTGGTCTACAACAACACTAACCTACTCTACTACCCCAACCCCTACTTTGAACCGCTCAGCACCACAGGCATCCTTGAGCAAAAACCAGGCTCACCCATCATTCTCAAGGTAAAGGAAATGCAGGATGGATTCATTTAATTCGCGGATTAAAGCCCCAATATAGACCTATCATAATATTTATCATTCGTATTCTGCTGCTAAGTGGTCATTTCCATATACTCATACGTTTTTCTCTAGTTCATTTTTATATACAAGTCCTATTATCTGGATGCTTCCATGTGTAAAAAATCAAAATCTGTATGGCATTCGCTTTCATAGATGCTTTGAAGCTTTGTTGAACTTCCCTTGTAGTGAACCCCTCTGGAGATTGTGTTCACCCTTTTGTTGCATCTCCCTGTTTGCCTGCATTTGTAATTGGTACAATCTCTGCTCCATTCTTGGCCAGGTCACTGTTGGAAAATACATTTTTCAACTCAATTAAAAATAAAAGATATGATGAAATAATATCCTTGGGAAAGATTTTAATTCCTTTTTCACTCAGTCATTATTGTGTTTGTATAGTAATTATAGTTAGTTGTATGTTTTGGGGTTTTTTACTGGTATTTTTTACCTGATAGATGGAGAGCAAGGAATTTGTCAAAATATATATTTCAATCCTTTTTCCTGATTACCAGCTGCTCCCACTGTAAAATATATCAGCCTGTCTGATCTTGGTATGGAATCCTATTGAGTGGCAGCTGTGCCCAAACCTAGGGATTTAATTTGTACTGTATTCAGGTGACATATCAGTGTGGTGCATTAAAAATAATGTTTGATTTTTGTTTATGTGTGTGTGTGTGTCTGAGTTTATCTTTAAATTTTACACCCCTCTGTTCATTGCTCTATGCCCACAGGGCAGAAACCTGGTTCCTCCAGCATCAGGAGGGGTGAAGCTTAACTACACAGTACTAATAGGAGAGACTCCCTGTTCTGTCACTGTGTCTGAGAGCCAGCTGCTGTGCGAGCCTCCCAACCTCACTGGGCAATACAAAGTCATGGTCAGTACTGGTCTGTTCTGGTGTTTTGTTATGGACCTAACTTTCTTTCCAACTTACTTTCCATCTATCCCTGTATTTGCAATTTCTTCTTTATAATAGTCAACCTCTAAGCTCTATTATTTGTGTTCTCATCATTGTTAATTCAGCTGAAGAAAAGGGGTCGAAGCGAGAGCAGCATGGTTGTGCTCTACATGTCAGAAGGTTCTGCCACAATCCACCGCAATTATTCTTATTTACCCACTTGCTTATTGAATGCAATGTTCGTACTATTTCCCTCTCAACGTGATAATGGTCATGTATTTGCAGGCAGTTTCAGCAGACAATATTTGAAAAGGTTTTGGTCTAATTTTCAATATTTGGTTGGCTTAGTCATTTCTGTAAAACAACAATCATGTAACATACAGCTCAACTGCATGTTTTCAATCGCTCTTTTAGTTTTAACAGTCTCATTGTGACTCTTGCCTTTCTTGACAGGTTCAAGTAGGTGGTCTTCACGTATCTCCAGGTGCCGTGCACATCATGTCTGACAGCCTGCTGACCCTACCGGCCATTGTTAGCATCGCTGCAGGTGGCGGTCTTCTCCTTATCATCGTCATCCTCGTCCTGATCGCCTACAAACGAAAATCGCGTGAAAATGATCTGACCCTTAAGCGCTTGCAGATGCAAATGGACAACCTGGAGTCACGAGTTGCCCTAGAGTGCAAAGAAGGTTAGTGTTAGTGTAGAATAGTAGATACAGACTTAAATGTTTGTTAAGTGCTTTGCTTAACCAATAGGCTTCTTTATCACTCAAAACAAATAAAAAGCATAAATATGTGTATGTGTTACTCAAATCAATCAGAGCTGTCTGCATGTTTTAAGTAATTATCAACATTACGTCAAATCTGGATCATCCTTGTTTTTTATCACAAAAGATTAACTTATTTAGCCCTCTATGTGACCTTTTTCATCATGGAGTAGTTTGCATGCTGGAAGCGATTTTTCATACAGCTAACATGAACTCTAAACATACAGGAACCGAACACACATTAGATATGAGACGCACAAACGTTCAAACTGTATTTTAAATTCTGCTGTAATTCTACAGTCATGTCTTCATAGCAGGTGTTTGTGTTCACGCTTTGTATGTCTGTATATATTTTTGTAACCATGATATGTTAAAACAAAAGTGAGCACTGATTGCTCTAGTTTTATTTTAGATGTGAGCGTCACATCATTTCCACATCGCTACATTGAAATAAACACCGTTGATTACTCCTACTGTTATCATTGGGGTTATTTTAGCTAGTCTGTGGCAAAAGTGAGGTTTAGGTCTGACAGTGTTGAGGCGATTTCATCAGCCAGAGGGGACCTTATTACTTACCCCCTCCAGCTACCCCTGATCAGCTGCCCCAATGTTATTATGTAGTAATAGAACACAATGGTCCAATGACAGATACAGACAGACGGGCACATAGAGTAGGCAAACAGAGGGAATCATACACAGGTAGCCTTAGGACAGAAGAAGATTAATGTTTTAACCATTAGCATTGGCCTGGCGAGTACTTCCCCGCAGGGTGGATTTAGATAGCTACCAGAGTTCCTCCTTATGAGTGTATATATACACTGTGAGTCCATGTGTTGGTGTGTAAACCAATGTGTCACAGGGGACTTTGGTACCAGGAGGTGAGGGCTAAGACTGGTTAGAGATGGTGGGGTTTTGAGGAGGGTTTTAGGAGACGACTGCTGCTCCTGTGATAGGCTGCAGGCAGGGAGCCTCCCCAAGGGCGGCAAAGCAAGGCAACAGAGCCGTGGGCTTGAACCAGAGTCAGTCAGGACGGAGCCAATTAACTAGTGCTCACCTGCAGCTTCACACTGAGATGCCACACTCTTTGGGGCCTTTGCTTCAGCCAATTTACTGGGTGGTAGATAAAAATGAGTAAGAAAAGGAGGTTTGTGTGTATATGTGTGTGAAAAGTGAATGTAAAAGAGGGAGGGAGAGAGATCTATTTTTTTAGAACAGAGATGTAAAATATTGAGTTCCTCTGACATGAAGACTATCTTGAGCGTTCTGTCATCTTCATCATAGCAGCAGTAAGCCCCATGAAGATAAGAAGGATTCACATATATGGTCCTTGGGGATTAAATAACAGTTTTATTTTCAGGATGCCTTTCACAAGCGCTCCCTTCAACTTGTCTCGTTTCTCTGCCTTCCTTCTCTTCTAGCCTTTGCCGAGTTACAGACAGACATCAATGAGCTCACCAGCGACCTCGACAGAGCTGGTATCCCCTATCTGGATTACAGAACCTATGCCATGAGGGTCCTCTTCCCCGGCATAGAGGATCATCCTGTCCTCAGAGAACTGGAGGTAACTATGACCAGAGTGCAAGAGAGAGATACATTTTTAAAAAAGAGAGGAAGGACGAGGGAACTTCAGTTTGAGCTGAAATAAATACATAAATATACAAAGTGGACAAAAGAGAGAGAGCCAAACGGCATGTCTGCCCTGACCACTTCTCCCATAGGCTAACCGTAAGTGGGAAATTGCTGAAGGGGGGAAAGGATACCAGTGTGCCATCTATCCTTTCTACACTCTGATCTCACACGCACACACACAGTCAGTCAGGCTGGGCAGCATACACATACACATATATATATATATATATACACCTCACATGCAAGCTCCCTCATGGAAAACAGGGTCTCAGCACATGGCTATTTCATCCACCAGTGGCTGCAGTATGAGGGGTAATGAAGTGAGTAATTCCCAATCCTCAAGCAGAACTTTGGGTTCTTCCAAGGGGGGGAAAAACTGGCTGGTTAACACTTTTTCCTCCTCTTCGAGGGGCCAGAGTAGTGCTAGGAAATGACTTTATTTTATGTTGTTGAGACTGGTGTCCAGAGGATGAAACTATCAGGGATAAGAAGATTAATCATAGTAGAGATTAAAGTCAGCAGTGTGAGTCAGGCTAACTAGCCAGGTGTAGTTAGTTAAGTGGATAGTTGCTCAGGTAAGGCTAGCCGTGTTTGCAAGAGATCAAAGGAAATGTAATGTCACATCTTAGAGCAGTGGCATTTGGTGAGTCACATAAATTTGGCATTGCCTGCCAGAGGACCCATATTTTTATGCAAACTTCAGAAAAACAGTCATGGGTGCTCAAACAAGTACAAAGCGAATATTACTTAGATTGTTTTACCCTGAAAGCTTGTTTAACATTTAATTTGAAAGTGAAGTGACAGCTAACTCGGTGTACAATGCTTTTTTTTTTACTGGGACCCGGTCAATAATTGATTAAGATCTTCTCAGTTACTCATCATGAGCCAGAGCTTCTTTCTGCCTGAGGTGAAACATGAGTAAAGATTTTGGTGCCTTTGGAAAAAATCTTTATTTTTTGTGAGGCAAGGTCACAAAGAAAGTTAAAGAGCAACAAACCTTTTCAACCAATATTTCAGCAATGTATCATTAAAGGTGTTACTAAACAAATTCCTGCTTGATACTCATTAGCCTTAACTCATGCACTGTTGTTGCCTCTTTTTTTCGGTGCAGGTGTCAGGTAATGGCCAGCAGAACGTGGAGAAGGCCCTGAAGCTGTTTGGCCAGCTCATCAACAACAAAGTGTTCCTGCTCACCTTCATCCGAACACTGGAAATGCAGCGCTCTTTCTCCATGAGGGACCGCGGCAATGTGGCCTCACTTATCATGACTGCCCTTCAAGGACGACTGGAGTATGCCACCGATGTCCTTAAACACCTGCTGTCAGACCTGATTGACCGCAACCTGGAGAGCAAGAACCATCCCAAACTGCTGCTGCGCAGGTAACACGGCAATAATGTTCCTTCATGATATAAAGACTTGAATCGTGCCCAACTGAACTTAAACCTTACTTGTTTGTTCCATCTTATTATAAAGCTTCAAATAGTTAAACGAAGAAATGAATGAACACTAAATAAGATAAACAAAGGCCTCTCTATTGTGCACAATTGTAATGAGAATGCCTTAATCCTCGGTAATGCTGTTTGTTTGACATAGCTTTATAATATTGAGCCAGAAAGGATAAAAACACACAGCATTACTGTTTATCCCCTCATATGCGATGCTGTTCTTTGATAGCTATGTAGATAACAAAAACAGAACGTTCATTAGCAAAAGAAGAGGTGCAGCATCATATAACGTTTTTAGACAGATGGATAGGTTTTGATTTAGAATCATATGTTCTATAACCTTTTTCTCATGTTTCTTGTGCATTCCTATTTCCCCATGTTTCCATGTAGACACTTCACAGAATCACACTTGTAATTAGTGTTATGGAACTTGTACATCTGCAGCACAATGAGATAAACAACATGCAATATTTGCACGAGGAGCAACATCTGAGTTCTCTGCATAATTCCACATTCCCTCTAGCTTCCCTCTTTCCCACCGCTCTCTCTAAATACCAGTGTCACTCTAACTTATCCTCCGAGCTCAGGCTCTTTATAAAACATTTAAGTGGTTCAGCTGAACTTTTTTCCCTGTGTATCAAATGTACATTGTTTCTCTGGGAAGTTAGAATGACGTGTTAAAACTTTAAACACCTACTAAGTTCCTGCTCAGGTTTCCGCAGCTGCTTTTGGCAAACAAAGTAGCTTAAAAAATATGTGCAAAGTCCGTCACAGTCCTTCGTAAAGCCTGGCTGCTCTGTGCATGATTTTGACTATGTTTACTTTACTTAATAAGATGAGACCGTGAGACCAGGCAGCTGCTTTGTTTCCAAACATCCTTTTCTGCTGTTAATGCTCCTTATTTCAGATACATTTAAGAAATGTTTCTATTTTTTTTTTTTTTTTTAAGTCACGTTAATAGTCGAGCTTAAATTACTGCCAGATAGAAAAAACCCTGCATATTGACAGAGGAATTGACTAAAGCATCACAGCATCAAATGGACCTGGATTAAGCTGTTATTTTACATGACAATAGGGCTCCATGTCACCTCTAAGTTTTCATTATCCGTTTCATTATGTTCTTATTAGGAACACAGTGGTACATAATCCTCGGGTCCCGCCTTTGTAGCCTGGAGGGCTAAATGCCCTATAGTTTTTACATTTCAGTCCCCATTTTTATGAAAAATTTAAGGGATTAGTGATTTGACATGGCTCTTTGCTGTTGTTGTCTTCCTCGTTGCCTATTTGGAGAAAAGCCGACGTGAAGCCAGCCAGCTGACTCACACACACGTTCAAACACGCTCGCACATCTGTGATGATAGTCAAATTGAACATTTCTCTAAGCAGTAATTGTGTTTGTGCAGGCCGTAGAGTGAGGCTGCTGGGCTGTGCTTTGTTGCCATTTTCCCGTTCAGCTGTTTTTTCTGTCACGTCTCCTCAGTTTGTTTTTTATTACATATAACAAGGTAGTGAAACACCTGCTATTATTCCAGCTAAGATGCCCTTTGTTTTGTTGCTTTAATAAAATAGCTGTATTTGGACAGATGCTTGTGCTTTTGTACCATGTATCTTTTGGGGTACAGTGCGTATTTCTGTAGATATCATCCTTGTTAGAACACACAGATATAAATCTGTGCTGACTATATTGGATTCCGGTGATATGAATTTCTAATGCATAATTAGTGAGCTTACACTTATGCAAAATTCACACAACTACAATAGTTCAGCAACATACATCAAGGACATCCAAGGCAACCAAATCACTTTATTCATTCAGTTCAATTCAAACCAAGTTTTCAAACTAGCAGGCTCTACAGGAGAAAACAATAAAGACAAGAGCTACAAATACTGAGAACTGGTTTCATCTGTGATGGGTTTAAGCGGCTCATCACGATCCCACAATTTAATGGTAACCAGAGTTTAATATGCAATGACCTCAAATTGTTGTTTATTAAAGATTGCAGTTGCTCGTATATGCACATCTCTGACATCAAAAGTGTATGTGTGTTTATGTGCGCATGTACAGGTATTTTAATAAAAGACGTCTGTGAAAATTCTACAGGGAACATTTAAAGCTTTACAGTGAGATGTGTTCAGAGTATGAACGCTATATACTGTAGTGTATATTTATACTACAAAACACAGCAGGTACAGTATATATGCACAGCTTTGTCATCGAACTGAGCTGTTATCTGTGCAGTAAGTTTGTGTGGGAAGCTGGAGCACCATGCTGTTACTAGCTTTTGCACAGAAAAAAGGGGAGGAGGGGTGTCGGGTGTGGAATTCTAATTAAACAACTAATAAGCCTATTAATTGAGCAGATTATACCGAGGTTTGCAAGTTTTTCCACAGATAAATTTCCAAGTTAAGTTTGCAGCACGTTCAAGATGCTGATTGTAAAAGCAGGCTCTGATTAGCATTGACACCGCACCGCCTCTTACTTCTCACCACCTCTGCCTCCATTACAGCTAATTTCTCTAGTCCTCTCAAATATTCTGTCTCTCACACGGGGAGATTATCTCCAGATAGCATGTTTTCTATATTTGAGTATTTAATTGCTGATGCACTATCTACACTACATTGGGAATGATAATGTCAATTAATTAATATCCTTGTGCAGTTTCAAGGTATGCAGCTTTCTTGCTAAGTGTGCAGGTTTAAAGGTGGGTTAAATGGAACAGCATGTTAAAGAAACAGCCCTCTTCCTTAAAACGTGTAAGGTGTCTGCACAGATCTGATGGTGCATTTACTAACTGTAGACGTGAGGATATATGGACTAATATGTATATAACTTTAATAAATATGCAGCTAGCAATTTAAAAAAAATATTTCTGATCTTTGACACTGAACGGGTTAAAGAATTATGTCACAGACTTAAAATGAATCCGTGTGACATGCCTCTTGGCAGAGTAAGCATAAAAAGTAAACCATTGCCATCTGCAGTATTTGAGGAAGTAGTTAACCTCATTGTAGCTGAAAGGAATACAACACAGCTCTTGTCACTGAGAAAGTTTGATGGTAGGTTGAATGTCTCTGAAAGCCAGGGGGGAATTTGGAAATCTTATACACCAGTTGCAATGCGACATATACGCAGTTTTTACTCTTAAGCTCAGCAGAGTGCCAGGCCCCATTTTACCATCAATCATATCAGACTAGTGAAAACAAATTATAGCACATTGTACATTATCTTGCATTTATGCAGCATATATCATCCCCAGTCAGTTAAGTTCCTGGAATCATATTTGAAGGGTGCACTCGTGCTCTTTTGAGGGTTGTTTTTCAGAGAAACTCCTGTCTGTTTGGTATTTAAAGATTTCAAATACCTTCTGTTGTCTTTGCCTTGATAAGGAATGATTTTGGCTCACAGTCACTTTCATTCTCCTAAAAGCTTTTTGAAAGTGATATCTAAGCTTTGTGTTTGATTTTAACACTCTTCAGTGCGCTAAGTGGAGTTGATGAAGCACCCCATATTGTTTGGATTGTATTTACCACCATTAGTGCTCTTGTGTTCACGTTCTCTCTGTGTCCTATCGTTCCAGTTCTCCCATTCTCTATATGTACCTTGTCCTCTGGCCATCTTTCTGCCCCTCCAGTTTCTCAGACTTTTACAGATTAAATGACCCCTATCAAAACATGCTTTTTTATGCATTAAAGTCTCTTCTCCATCTATAAGTTTTCTCAAAGCCTCTTGATTTACCCAGTTTCACTTTCTCTTCTTTATAATGCTCTTTTAATGGAATCACTGAACATTGCTTCTATCACCTTGAGACTTTTCAATCTTGTATTATTTTTCTCCTACGCGTTTTTGTAATGAGATTTCCGCCCATGCAGAGCAATGGAGTACAGCATTATTAAGAGAGTGAGTATTGTGTTTGGCATTAGTTTCACTGAAAGACATTCAACTGGCTGCTAAAATAGCCCCCCCAGTCCACCCTAGCTGCCATTAGGAGACCAGAGATGGGGCCTGTCTTAAGCACTATGTGGGATAATGAAATCCTGATGTTCATTAATGAAACTCAATTAATAGAAAGAAGGAAGTGGAGGCAGATGAGAAGGAGGACAAGAAGAGAAGGAGAAGGAGGAGAACAAAGGGCTCCCCCCCGCCCGACATCCAAGTGAAGAGATATTAAAGGGGAGTCAGCACAGCCCCCTCACAAAGGCTTTATTTGACTTCCTTCTTCGAGACTTGCTGAGCTTATTAAAATACTTAATAGGTTCCATTAACTTCTAACACACTCAAGTCTCATACAGGCAGGGAGGGGCACATGGTAAGCATGAGGTGGGGGGTATAAAGAGGGGTGAATTCTTGTAGAGGAAGGAGGGCAATTACTCAGGGATTTGGAGTATTGTCCAAAAAACTCCACAATACCTTCAAGTTTATTCAGCATGAAAACACAGCCTCAGGCTCTTATGGATCCTTATTATGTTTTCAAATTACTTTTTTGAAACCTTGGAGAAATACTTTGTGTGTTTCTCTATGTATGTATTCTCTCTGTTGTGTAGATATAGTGCTGTGCAAAAGTCTTGCGCCACCCCTTATTTCTTGGTATTTTGCTTCCAAAGAGCCAGATTTTTCTTATAGTTTTAAACGGTCTTAAGCAACAGTTCCTCAGGCTTTCTGCAGGTCTTTCAAAGTTCTCCATTTTCAAAGGAATGTGTTTATGTCCAATGCATGTCCTTTGGAATGTCCTCAAAAAGCCTAGAGAACTACTTAAAGAAATTATGAGAAAGGTTGCGTAAAAATTCAGGCTGTGCTGAAGAATAAAAGTGGTCATAACACTTTCAAGCTTGGTAGAGTTGTACAATGTCTATTTTTGCCTTATATATTTTATTTCCATTTATATCTACATATTTCAGTAAATCGGTGGACCTATTTTCCATAAATAAAATAAGTGGTGCGAGACTTTTGCACAGTACTGTACGTATATGGAATGACAAAGAGGACAGAACAATAGAGCTTGTATGTTTTCCCCCAAAGAGAATGCATTGTCACACACACAGACATACATGCACAGAAGCGTGCAATCTTTCAGCTCCTCAGCATTGTTTACTCCCTCATCCTGTACCTGAAACTGGGTGAACTAATGTACACGCTCCCCCCGCTGGCACATCGCACTTCAAATAAGCTGTCACACAAGTCTCCATCCTCTCACCAAGCTGCCAATAGACTGGCCAGCACTCTCGTTGGCAGGGGAATAGCCTCCAGGCGTGGAAGACAACATCACAATTCGACCGCACATCATTCAAAACAAAATATAACCTCTGCTCCTCTGTCCTGGAGCTGAAGGAAAGTTTTGTATTTGCAAGTAAAAAATAGACCAATACCTCATTCAATCTCAATTTAATGAGAGAGAAAGAATGACTGACGCTTTATCTCGTCTCACTGACTAAATTGTTGGCTCTTGTAACCTCGCTGGTTCACACAATCCTGCTGGGACTTCTGCGTTGGTCCCAGACTCTTGCTCATAGCCTTCAAACACGACTTAACGCAATTATCTCCACAATAGTCATAATCTCCCTTCAGGTCCATTCAGAGCCTGAATAGGTATAATCATGCCTAGCACTATTGAGGAGACGGAAGCCTTCTAACTTGTCTTTAATACCTGGCTGCTCCGATTCCAGCTAATCCCCAGTTCAGCACAGTATGCTATAAAGACCTTCCATCATATCCACCAGAGTAATCACAGTAATTTCCTGCTACATTAAGAGGGTCATTTTTTCCACTGCACTGTCATTTAAATTGGCAATGCTCATGGACAGACTGACTGGCAGTGATCATTCACGGCCAGGTGACAATCGCAGGCTTCAAACAGCAGTGCAGTCCTATGGGGCGCTTTACCATGGCATGTTAACTTATGATTAGTGTTGATAGTAGCTATGTTAGAGCTAGCAGGAGGAATGACACTGACGATAATACAGGCCAAAGCTAGCTGTTAAAAAAACAGTTTGTGTTCCAAAACAGCTTGGTATTGGTGTGTTCCAGGTAGCATTTTTAAATCTCTTTGCAGGAAGCCTTGTGCAGTCGTCAAATAACAACAGAGTAAGGTAGAAGCGCTTTTACTAGATGAGGTGGAAGCTACTTGTTGTTATTCATCTCAGGTGCTTGTCCACCCAGAACTAACCCTTTCATCTATGCTTCATGCTCGTTAACCATTCCCACCTGGCTGGATTCTGTTTTTTATTTAAGTGCAGCTTCTGCTTCTCTAGTGTCCCATAATGGTGCTAATGAGGCAGTGGGAGGATGTTTGTCTGGCATTCAGAGAAAGATATGAGTCGAAATTATAAAGGAGTCATACACTGTCCTCTCATGTTCTCTGTGATAGAAATAGTCGAGGGGTCATTGCACACTTGTGTTTTTTCATGCCCAATCAAGCCCGGCAGTGCGCTGTACCCCCTGTGTGATTGACTGGGAAGGGAGAGGAGGTACGGAGGAGGAAGAAGAGAGGAAATGAGAGGAGAGGAGATCGTTTTGGCTGTGATCAGGCGTTACCTGGCAGTGACAGCACTCGTCTCTCTCAACAGCTGAGGCTTGTCACAGCTGCTGATGTCCCACTGTGTTGAACCACACGTGAATAATCAAGCTCGCACACATTGGCTCACACTCATGCATACTCAATCACGCACACATACACACAGGCCATACACGTACATGCACAAATGCCCGCTCTCTGATCTGCTCTGTTCACTCACTGTGACCACAGACTGACATCCATGATGTCTGTCTGTGGTCAGTGATGTCAAGATACCCTCCCTGTAGTTTATAACCTCCTGAAATATTAAACTCTTTCATACTAAATGTTTTGAAATAAGATTTTAAAAAGTAACATTTAGACTTTTTTAATGCATTTTCAGGACAGAATCGGTTGCAGAGAAGATGCTGACAAACTGGTTCGCTTTCCTCCTTCACAAGTTTCTCAAGGTTAGTCCAATACAGTGATAGTTTGTTTTGTTTATTTTGATATCTTGAAAAATCTGATGTTACATGCTGTTCTCATGTGCGAATCTGTGGATTTGTTTGTGTGTGTGCAGGAGTGTGCTGGGGAGCCTCTGTTCATGCTGTATTGCGCCATCAAGCAGCAGATGGAAAAGGGGCCCATCGACGCTATCACTGGAGAGGCCCGTTACTCCCTAAGTGAAGACAAGCTCATCCGCCAACAGATCGAGTACAAAACCCTGGTAAGTCACACTTCACCAGCCTCACAGGAACTGTGCACACTGGCTCAAAGGCATACTGAAGTACAGGTTGTGCTTCACTAAGAAACGTCTAAGTAACATTGTGGCTAAAATGCTGCTCACAAGATGCACAGACACACAGACTCCAATATACCAAACAATAAATCAGATTTTAAGATGTCATAGCCATGTTTGCTATGTTGGAGTTCTTCATTCTAGTGCAGGAAGAAAATTAACTAATTATCCCACTACCTCCAGTGTTGGCCCAACATCAGAGTGGGTGGCTGTGGAGACTGGAACACACCAAACATAGCCCTCTATATACACAGACAAATGCACAGAGAAAAAAAGCACTCACAGAGTCAGCATGTGACATGACAATGCTCTGATTGCTCTGACTGGGAATTTGGCTCATTACGTGCTAACACCCCGGCAGAGCTGGAAATTGGTGTCCCGCCGAAGGTGTGAAATTAGATTTCTGGATGCCAGCAAGAGCGGAAATGGTTTTTCAAAGCTCCTGCCATGCTCCGAGGAGACTCTAATGAGGGCAAAGCTTCAAGCTGGACCAAAGTCCAGCCAGTAACAGGACACCTCAAGCTTTTTGCTCTGCTCTCACGTTTTCCCTTTCTTTGATATTTCGTCCCCTCACCCACTCTTCTCTTTTCCCTTATTTGCACTCCAGATCCTAAACTGTGTGAACCCAGACAATGAAAACAGTCCAGAGATTCCAGTAAAGGTGCTGAACTGTGACACCATCACCCAAGTGAAGGAGAAGATACTGGATGCTGTTTACAAGAACATGCCCTATTCTCAGCGGCCACGTGCTGTCGACATGGACCTCGGTAGGGCGCAAACACACACACCCGAGCACAAATAAATACACAAACACACACAACACTCACAGATGCAGCTGGCAGGTGTAAAGTCCTTCACACCCACAGATTAATGTATCAGTCAGAGAAAACCTAGCCATGTGTACAGATTATTGGTGCATTAGTGTGATAAAAGCTGTGTTCTAGCAGCCCAGCCAGGTAACCAGCTTCAGTGTACTGCTGCCAGGCTTTCTATCAAACTGACTGACAGTATGCGGCGCATCCCTCCGTCTGGCAGCTTTTACTGTTTGGTAGCGCCAATAAGACAAAGTAGATCGAGATAGAGAAGTGGGCTCGTCTTTGTGTGTGCGTGTTTGCGTTTATGATGTGGGTGTGTGAGTGGCCAACACAAGTAAGAGCTGGCAGAATGGCAAACCAGCGGCACTGCCATTTCCATCCCTTGCCTTCTCTCTGTCTCTCGTTTTCTCTTCATATGCATGAAGAGGAGAAAAAAAACACAGCTTGCTGCATACCATCCATCACTCCACAGTATCGCTCTCAGTGCATCTATTGCCTCCTTCTCAAAAATAATTGCATCTCTATAAGAGCGTCTTTTGTTCTTCAGCTTTATCTGGAGATTTGAGTGTAGGTTAGAGGGTGTGAGGAGTGTGTTATGTCAAACAGGAATATCATATGGTCATCTGGCGGATGCACAAAGTCATAGAACTTAGTGAATGAGAAGCAATTTGATGATCGCTACCAGTATGAGGCCCACAGTGGCTATCCGCTTTCCACTTTTAGCATACTTATCATTTCATTACCCCACAATGACCTGTCAGAGCTGCTGCCCTCCCACAGTGCTTATAATCTCTACCTGTTACCCCTACCTCCTATTTTTTTCCTTTGAAAGGAGGTGATTTTCTCATTGCTCATTTTTTTTCATCCTGTCTTGTCTGCTCTCCTCTTCTTCTTTTTTTTTTTTCTGACCCCGATGGGCCAACTGCTGCGTAAGTGACACAAGTACCAATTAAAGTGTGCAGCCTGACTGAATATACATCTTGCAATTGTTTGTGTGTAATGTTTAATTAAGATGCGTGTCAATCAAAGTCTGTGAGAGGAGCGCACATGCCGAGAGCCGTACAAGAATACAGGCTACTTATATCTGCTCTTTTGTGTGTGAGTGTGTGTGTGGTTGTAGAGTGCTTTTATTCTAAGCAGGTTACATTTCACCAACTGGAAGGTGAGAGTTTGGTTTAGCGTCATAGGAATTCACAGTTGCCCTGCACGGGAGCCATCTCTGGAAACACTGCATAAACCAATATTATGTAACTTCACAGCATCCTCCACATATGGTTTTAAATTATGGCTCACTATGATGTATAATTTGCACTATGCGGTTGTTCATAATTCAGTATTTGTGTTTTTGCGCTTTCAGAATGGCGCCAGGGACGAATGGCTCGTGTGGTGTTGCAAGATGAAGACATCACAACTAAGATTGAAAATGACTGGAAGAGACTCAACACTCTCATGCACTACCAGGTAAACACACACAAATGCTTTAGAGCAACATTCCTCCTAATCACTCTCAAACTTTGCTTTTTACATCTTAAAACACCCCCGTCTCATTTTAGTTCCTGATGTGGATTTTACCATTCAAATTGTGCCGCACACTTTGGCAAACTTTGATGTTTCCTGCTCTTGACTTTTAGGCAGCCAATTTTCCACCCCTCATTTGCATGCCCATGCCTGGTGTAATCCAAGTGACTCCGAATAGAGGACAATTACTGTACAGGTGGCAGGAGAGATGAACTCTCAGCATCTCAGTTGACACTTCTCCCCCCTCCCTGGAGAGATGAAGCTGCTCCAGTGGGGAGGAAAAACAGCTCTCCTTCTTTCATTTTCCCTCTCTTTCTTTCCCCTCTCTCTGTCGTTCTCTGACTTCTATGCTGTGACTGCCTGCTTCTGTCTCTTCAGTTCTGGAACCTCCTTTCACACCCCACAATTTGAGAGCCCATGGGCGAACCTGTTGCCCTCTGTTTAACAAAGAGAAACGGAGGCCGCTAAAGACGTGGCTTTCTGATAAGGAGAGTTCTGCATTTTTTTTTTCTGGGAAATTTAAGGCTTTTGACATCGTAAACAAAGAGGGGGGGGGGGGGGGGGAACAAGACGGGGTTAGTGGAAGCCACAGATAAGATAATAAAACAAGAACAAAAGGAATAAAGAAATAAACAGGCAATTCAGAACTATCTCCGCAGGTCATGAATCTTGCATCCTAAGTCAGCTCTCATTAGCCAGTCAAGGGGGACAGTCTGTTTAAAGGCTGCATGGAGTTTGATTCTGGGTTACCTGCTTAAGAGCTGGGATGCAGCTTTGGCTGGATTTGAAAATTGGGACCATGGGGAAAGGAGACACATGTGCATCTAGAAGCAGAAAATGGCTACGAGGTGGTGAAGCTCAAGCCCTCGCAGTAGGGGGTCAATCTGAACTCTTGCCCCAGAAGAACAAGCAGAATAATTTAACAGATGTAGGAATCATTAGAAGATGGGACACATCACAGTGTCCTTCACACAGGACTTGGCACCATGCAGCTTCTTTCCCCTTTGTCTTTCCTTGCTTGTCACCCTCCATTTTGTTCTCACCTTTATCTCCCCTTTGCCACGTTTTATTTATGTATTTATTTACTTACATATTTGCTTTGTGTACATTTTGCCCTTAGCCATTTCCCTTTTCTATTTTTTCTAGTTCGCTAACAAGCAATAAGATCTCCTCTTCCCTTGATTTTTTTCCCCACTCACTTTTGTTCTGCCTTCCTCTCAAGCTCTGCCTACCTCTTGGTCACTGCAGTGCTTTCATCCTTGATAAAGCAGTTCAGTATGTTTGCTTCCACACCAAAAATGTGCCTGTGTTGTGGTTGTTGTTGTTTTTCCAAGTTCTTTCTGTCACAGTTTGGTTGCCATCGTTAGCCAAGGGATGCAACAGGACACACAGCAACATGTGTGTGGCCATTTAACTTATTTACTCGCTCAATAGCAGTTCTGACTGCTATTGATTATGGATGTAAGAACGTGCCTAGAATTGAAGGCCCAGTAGTGTACGCCATGTAGAGTGCAGGGCATATCAGCGTGGAAGGAGAGGAGGAGACGGGGCATTGCAACATTAGGCAGTCAGTGGTGGAAGGGATCAAAGTAGGATGGAACGACTTTGAAACTTCATTGCTGTTTTGATGAGCTGGCAATAGTCCCCTATGTATGAGTTTGTGTGTGTTTGTGTCACACACCATGGCACTGCATTGGCAGCTGTGACAACACATCTGGCTACATATGAAAAGAAGGAAGCTCAGCTCATTAGGCCCCAGACTGACGGGAAATGTTTGAAGAAAAAATGGGAAGAGGTAAGCAGGAAATAGTGAAAGGGGGTCTGAAATATGCAAAGTGAGTCTGAACATCAGCTCAAGTATTTGCTAATTCTCTCATAGTAGAGACACAGGGACTAGACAGAGGCATTAAAATTCATAGGGCTCACAGCAACCCAAGAAACCCCATTGGCTATTTACTCTGCCACATGGGAAATAATGGTTTACACAACCAGAATGTGGAATTGCACCCTCCCTGCTCTCCCCCTCATTTCCCAACCACTCTAAAATTAAAAACATAAATGTACACACTGAAAAGGAGTTCAGACTCCTTGTTCATCACCTTTGGATTCATAGGGAGGGAACTCAAACCCCTTCTTCCAACCTTTCCAATATTTCTGTATTTTATTTTATTTTATTTTATTTTATTTTATTTACTCTTTCTTGCATGGTTTAAAAAGTATAGAAGCACACTGTAACACTGTATATACAACAGTATATATTCTCATTTCACTTGGTTGTACTCATCCAAACTGAAGATGAAATATTATCCTTTGGATAATAATAATTTGGATAATGTGTTTTTGTTTTTTTGGGTTTGAATTTGTTTTTTGTTTTTGTTTTTTTTTTGGGGGGGGGGTTGACTGATTGTTGATTTCAGTTTTGCTTTGCTACTTAATCTTCCTCGTTGTCAGAGACAAGCTCTTCTGGCACTTTCTTCTCATTCTCCATTCTCCTCCTCCTCCACCCTCCCTTTTTGTCATTTTAAGACAAAGATGGGGGTGGGGGAGCTACTGGATAGTTAGTAAACAGAATTACAGAGTTACAGAATTACTGAGATCACTTGAAGGCAGCACTGACAATTCCTAAAGTGGGCATTATCGTGAGCTGTAGCCAGAGTTGTTTTTCCCCATGATTCAAATTGCAGACAGGCCAAGCATGTTGTTCCCAGTGCACGGTGCACTCAATTACTTTGATTATGTTTGACAACAAGGTTATTTAGTAGATGATATTATTCCACATCCAATTATGGGGCAAATGCATAGACTGTTTTTTTCCCTTGAATATAGTGGACGTATTTTTCATACTTCTTCCTAAAAATGCAAAATGCTAAAATAAGGGCGGTTTAAAAGTTTTTGTAGCCTGAGTGGTGACCTCTGTGTGTCCTCCTCCTCTGTGGTGAAGGAGTAGGAAGAGGAGAGACTGATAACCACACCAGTAGAGTCCGGTTACCCAGATTGCAGACTTGGGGCATTTAGGCTATTTTCAACAACCCCAGACACAACAGATACTGCTCATTTTTCTGTCTGTTCATTAATCTAATGCTGTGACTGTCAAGTTGGAATATAAAAGTTGGTTAGGAGGAAAACTATTGTCTATTTATAGCCGAAATATTTGTAAGAACTAATATCCCATTATAAAGTAATGGAAATTTGCATTAAAGTTTTTTTTCCTGTTGCCATCCAAGAAAGAAATGTTTGCGTATAATAGCCCATTTCATATTTTTTCAGTTCTGACAACAAACATGCACAGATGATGTGTTTCCAAGCTAGTGGGCAGAGTCCGTAGGTGTGATAAGCATCATGATCTGAGGGCATCAGTCCAGACGAGATGGGATACCAAGGGGTAACAGGCTTGGACCAGAACAGTGGGTTTGTGTGGGGAGGGCTGAAGGGGGGGGAAAGGGGAAAAAAAACATCTAGGATGACCACTCTCTGCTGTCTGGTCCACTCTGTACTGTCTAATGGAAGGTCTTATCACAGGCAGGGCCCACAGCCCTTATCACACCTGCCCACTATCAGCCCCACACTGGATTATCCCTGAAGGGCGAATCTGCACGCCTTCAATCATTTACTACTATCACAAGGACCCATCTCTGCTCTAGCCTCTATGTCAGCCATAAAAAGCAGAGAGAAAGAGAGAGAAATGGAGGGAGTGGAAGGAGGGGGTGCAGAGAAGCTATTTCATGCTCCCAGGAGAAAATGTATCACAGGAATAGCGGTGCAAACTTTACGGAAGTCCACGCTGTCAGTATATTAGAGTTGGTCCGTGGATTGTCAGCCAAGAGGTGGCTATAAAACGGAGAGGCCATAGAAATTAAGCTTAGGAAAGCAAAATGCACAAGAGGTGAAAAGGGAGAGAGACAGTTGAAGATGCTAGTCGCGAGTGGGGGTTAGGAAGCAGATTTTTCATTTCCCTTCAATAGGCCTTGGTGCCTGAGCTGCTTCTTTAAGAGGATTCTTCCAGACTTTATCCCCATTTTCGAGTGTCTGTTCAGTAGAGACCAGATGGCAACTCCAGCTAACAGCAGAGCTGAGATTAGTTTATGAAAGTGGAAATAACGGGTGAAGACATGAACGAGAGAAGGTGGCTTTCCAGAACGGGGAAAAGCACCATAAATGCCCATCCCAGTAACCAGTGGTTCATTTCCCAACGAGAGCCCAAAAGGGTCCATTCTCGCTAAAGAAAATGAAAAGCCTAATTTCCTGTTTTTCTATAGATTCTTTGAGGTATTCCTTTTGGAGCCTGGCATTTTCCTTTTGTTTATTTCTCCACTAGAGGCTCATCAGTTTTTCTTCACTGGGTTTGAAGCAGAAATCCCTCCTTAGGGTGAGCTGTAAATGCCAGCCAACAAGCTGTTTGTTGTTTTGGTTTTCAGAAAAGAACCACCGGTTTTGTTTGCTGTGTTTTGCATTTTCCAGACTAAATTCCTTTGCTGTAGCTGCACTAGTAGCACATAACTGTAACTAAACTGTCATTTTTTGACCCATTAATTATAATACTAGATTGATGAAAGATCTCTAAAAAGAGTTTTGAGGATGTCCTTTCAAATGTAAGTTATGTCAGGTTTTCTCAGGCTACCACACCACAGGGGTGGGGTGGTGGGGATAAACCCCAGTGTCTGTGTCTTATTCATGACACAACATCTTTTACACAGCCTTTTTTCTTCGTCTTTCTCTTTGACTCTGACTCGCTGCTCCTCTATTGCTATTATTATACCTGCGTACCCCATTTTTTTTCTCCAGTGGTGTCAAGTGTACACAAGATGAGACATTCAGCATTCTAGTCTCTGTCTCTCTCCATCTGACACTCTCTTTTTCCATTTTCCTCTCTCTTTCTCTCAGCATCTTATCCCAGTTCCAAAGCTTACATCATGTTTCTAAGGTTTGTGAAGGGTGATGACAATGACAGTCATGTTGAGTACAGCCATCATGCAGTCACAGCACTCTGCTCTGCCGAAAAAAGCCACAGGGCTGTGGTAGAGAACAGCAGGGAGTGCAGATATGACAGGGAAGGATGTACGGGTTTGAGATGTGTTTTGCTCATGGGACTGTTCACTCAGTCCCCTACATTCCCATTTGTAGTCTTCTCTTTGGTATGAAACATTTGTGAGAACATGTGATACATAAATAAATTACACACACGCGGTATGTGATGGTGGCCCACAAAACTCTCCGGAGAATGGGTTTTAAACAAGGAATAGTGGGACTTTATTTTAGGAATAGAGAGATATTTAACACATGTATGAACATGGAATGCTTCTTTTCTATTTAAAAGATTGATTTTTGTGAAATCTGTCTCATCACACAGGTGTCGGACCGCTGTGTGGTGGCTTTAGTGCCAAAGCAGACCTCATCATACAACATCCCTTCCTCAGCCAGCATATCGCGCACCTCCATCAGCAGATACGGTGAGTCACTAGACATGATTGCTCTTTATATGCCTTTGTTTTGGCTGGCATTGATTGTATTGATTGATGTAGCATATATATTAGGTAATTACAGGTGGATTGTGAGGGTTAGCCATCAGTTAAATCCATGTTGATGTAGTGCTATTGCTGCTTTTGATAGATACATCAAAGTACTTTTACATTAGTTGTTTCAGATAAGAACAAAGGGAAATCTTCTCTCCCCAAAGCAATGGTCTACTCTTTTTTTTTTCTCTTTAGAGAGGTTCTAGCTGCTTTCTCCCCCCCCCCCCCTTCCAACTGTGTGAATGCTGCAGTTTGCCTCACAGTTCAGGCCCAACCTCTGTTGGATGGTATGGAAAGAACACTGAGAGAGAATGACAGAGAAAGCCATTGTTTAGTTTTGAGGCTATAATATTTTTTATAATGAAGATCCGTTCTCTGCGGGACATTTTGGGCTGCTATTTGCACACATACTTGTGCCCACGTGGGCATGCACACAGTACATGCAGTGCCTATGCACGCAGGCGCTCACATGCTTTAGATGTGCTTGTTGTTTGTGCTGCCGGGTGCCAACATTTGGTCCTATGCCAAACACACAGCAGCAGCACACAACTTGTGATTGCTAATTATTCTCTGTGAATGATACTTCACACAAACAGAAAAAGATAAGTGAGCATAGCCAATTATCAGGATCGGCACTAGGTGAACGCTGCCTTTAAACTATCTAACTCAGAAAAAGAGCTAACAGCGTCCTTATCTTTCCAACCAATTATGCTTATTTACAAATGTTAACAGTGGACACCTATGGACACTCCAAAATGGGCCATCATCTTCAGTTTATGTGCTGTGAAAAATAAAGTGTAACGATATTTTCAATGATGACATTTAGAAGATTGCAGCGTACTGAGTCATCACTTTCTTTTGAACAAAACACCGTAAAGGTTGTTGGGAGAGATGGCAAGATGATGGATGACCAAACTAATGTAAAAAAAAAAAAAAGAGTACAACTACAAAAGGAAAGTCACTTTCTCTGCATTATGTAGGTTGTTTCTTGTCAAGCTTAATTTGTTCTCTTTGGAGTTTTATACCCATATATTCTATTCAGGCATTGGAGCTGGTTGTGCACGGCATAAAGAGCAAAGCCTCTGCTGGCATGATCCTGGCTCTCATCAATCATGGGTTGGCACAGCGGGCACAGCTGCACCTCGACACCTGCTGATCGATTCATACCAATTTCACGTTCGGTGCTTAGCATCTTGACTCAATTTACACCCCCAGAACACCCTATTAGCTTTAAAATCAGCTTGAACACACTCCCCTACTGACTGGCTCTGTCCGGGAGCTGCGAATTGCAGCCAAGCAGGAAAGGGTTGCAGGTCACTGCTTAGTGTTTCGGGGAGTTAGGAAAAGACTGCGGTGCAGGCAAAAGAATAGCCCTGCCCACAAAAAAGTAGAATAGCAAAAGAAAAAAAAAACAGTGACTGGATTAGGATGGGATTTGGGTCCTCAATCCACCCTGCACACAAGTGCATACATCATCCCTTAGTGTCCCTAGTGCCCGTTCCAGAGCTGCAGTTTGGTCTTATTTGAAAGGTATGTGGTTTTATTGGCAGCAAAAGCTTAGTTGTTCAGCTCGGCATTTGAAGATATGTGAGAGAAATCCTCATTGGGATGCTCAGATCCTGAATCTCTAGAGAGCCACCTGCCATGATGACAACTAATTAAGGAAAGTGAAAGCAGTATCATTCTGAGAGAATGAAAAGGAGAGGTACACAAAGGTAGGGATGTATGGATGAAGGATGGTGGCTACAGTGCTTAACAAGTTGCTGCAGGAATCTTTTGATGTATTGATTAGAGGATGACAGGGACATTTGGCATTGGCACAATGTGGCGAGGAAGAACCAATTATGAGTGCTTTAAGTGGAACTCGGCACAACAGTGTCTCAGTCGGTGAGACGGGGATTATATAAGAGACAGAGAATGAATAAGATGAAAAGCAAATACTCATCAGATAAATAATGGCATACAGAGAGAAGAAAAAGTAGAGTCAATAAGCAGAGTAATACATATTTAGTATTTTTAGTCCTGCACAATAATAATTTGGTTTTGCATGTGAAGGACAGAGGTCAAAGTCTTGTTTTCATCCATTTTCTGTGTCATTTAAGATTCAAGTCTCAAGATGGCTATTACTAATCCGTGCAATGCTAGACACCACAACTCCTCCTCCCTTTCATTACTTTGTTGTTCTTAGAAATTATCCATTATTGCAATTTCCTTTATAGCATGGCTTAGAGGAGGAGGAGCGCAGAGGATTCGGCTGTGTAATGAGTTACAAAGCAGAGATGGAAATGAGAAAGGGGCTGTGTATGTGTGTTCTTGTGTGGGTTTGTTTGTGGGTGTTCTATGTACAGTAGGTGTGAGTGCATGCTAAATTTACATGATGATGCTACACCTAAGGGAAGCTTTTTTTAATCACAGTCATTTAGGCTTGCTAATAATTCTCTATCGCTTTTTTTTTTTCCTCCTCTCCTTTTTTCTTTCCTGTCCTGGACAGACTCTTCATTCCGCTACACCGGGAGTCCAGACAGCCTCCGATCACGTGCTCCCATGATTACCCCCGATCTAGAAAGTGGTGTAAAGGTTTGGCATCTGGTGAAAAACCACGAGCATGGAGATCAGAAGGAAGGAGATCGTGGCAGCAAGATGGTCTCTGAGATTTATCTGACCCGACTGCTAGCAACCAAGGTACGTCAGTATTCTCTCATACATTTCTGTGGCCACAGAAAAGTTTGTCACTTTTTATGATAACGCTGCGTTCACAGTGGATTTTTCTTCTGTTATAATCGTTGTTTCTTGTTGCTCATGCATTGTTAATCTCTTTACTCTCGTTCTTCTACTAGGGTACACTACAAAAATTTGTTGATGACTTGTTTGAGACGTTGTTCAGTACAGTCCACCGAGGGAGCACCCTTCCCCTGGCCATCAAATACATGTTTGACTTCCTGGATGAGCAGGCAGACAAACACGGCATTCACGACACAGACGTACGTCACACATGGAAAAGCAATTGGTAAGGGGTTTTCTACTAAAGACAGTAAAAGTAAGATTGCATGTGACTATCTATTAACGCCTTTCTGTATTTCCCTTATTTTTATTTCTGTCTGCCAGCCTTCCTTTGCGTTTCTGGGTAAA
The DNA here is from genome assembly GCF_041146795.1 of Maylandia zebra. NCBI lineage: Eukaryota > Metazoa > Chordata > Actinopteri > Cichliformes > Cichlidae > Maylandia > Maylandia zebra. Next base: position 30,445,464 of record NC_135186.1, read on the forward strand.
TGTGATCAAGAACCCGCAGTTTGTCTTTGACATCCATAAGAGCAGCATCACGGACGCCTGTCTGTCTGTAGTAGCGCAAACCTTCATGGATTCTTGCTCCACCTCAGAGCACCGCCTGGGCAAAGACTCTCCATCAAATAAGCTGCTCTATGCTAAAGATATCCCCAATTACAAGAGCTGGGTAGAGAGGTAGGGGCCGTTACATTCACTTAATACACCATGCTAACACCCCCCACATCTTTTTTTATTTTTTATTTTTTTTGTATCCTCATACAATGAGAGTTGGATCTTTGGGGAAACTGATTCATAATGCTCTTTTTTCATGTATTCATTTCTCAGCCAGATTCAGTAAAAGCTTTGTCAGTGACCGTTAGCAGGCATTCATTGTTAGTGAAAGTGATATAATGGATCCAAATTTGAAATACTGTATAAAAGAATTTAAGCCTCAGTTGAACTATCGCATTGACTCAGCGAGTCTGTGACGTTTCCCCTCGTCTGTATCCCCAGGTACTATGCCGACATCAACCGGCTGCCAGCCATTAGTGACCAGGACATGAATGCCTATTTGGCAGAACAAGCCAGACTCCACTCCACAGAGTTCAACATGCTCAGTGCTCTCAACGAAATCTATTATTACGTCAGCAAATACAGTGAAGAGGTAAGCGATATTAGTGGTCTCAAACCTGTCATTCAGATGCATTGTGTGTCTGGCATTGTGCTCCTTTTTTTTTTCTTGTTTTAGGTGTTTGTTTTTGTTGTTTTGATTACACTTATTTTGCATAACAACTGAAGAGCAGCCAGTGTTTCAGCAGTGAATAGCACCTCTATCTGTAGTATACAGGGATTTGTGTGAGAATAACAGAAGGAATGTAAAGGGATGTGTGTTTGATTGCAGACAATAAAAAAGCACAAATAATGAATAACGTACTTATCAATTCCAGCTAGTTATGACTATTTTGGCATTTTAGAAAGAGGGATGAGGAATGTGGGTATTTGCTAATTAAAGTACCTCTGTCCTAGTTAAACACTGCCCATATTAACAACATATTCCTCAACCTGCTCTACTGTCTCTAATTTTCACTCTCTTTTGTAATATGTCAAACTGCATGTGTTGCGTAAATTCCTGAAAATAAGTTTTATACAATATGATCTATTATACTGGCGTGTTTCTCAGGTGAGGTTGAATCTCAGTCTTGTTAAACTTTTGTTACTCTATGATAAATCCTTCCTATGAACTACATTCTGAGCTCGTTCATTTACAGAATTTACCTTGAGGGCAGTCCCAGGCACTGATTGCGTAATGAGCTGCCGCCTTACTCAATCAGCTGCTAATTATTGGCAGATTGTGAGCGTAATTTGAACGAGAGGCGTGCCACAAATTTGCCCCGCACTTTAATGTTCTTATATTTTGCCCTTGGTGCTTCCAGACTATTCATAACTGGAAAAGGTTGGCGAGGTCAGCTAAGAGTCTTCAGTAGACTTCCCCAAAGCCCAGAGGTCTAGCGAGACCTGGGCTTAACAAGGCAGCACGCTTGATCTGTAGAGAAGAAAGTGAATGTCTACAAGCTCTCAGCATGTTGCTCTGTCCTTTTGCTGGTGCCGAGTTAGAGTAGACAATCTGTCATATAGGGTTCTCATGAGCAGAATCATGGGCAATACACACACATCCTCTCAGATCGCAGGAAGCATAAAAAAGGAGGGAAGACGATGAGAAAGAAAGAGAGAGCATTTATAGAGACATTCGGCTTCTAATGTCAGCACATCCTCTGGGAAGCTTTAACTTGACCTTTATGTTGGACCATAGTACCTCTCTCTTTTTCTCTTATTCTCTACCTCCTCCCTGTGCATTCCTTCTCTTTTTACCCATTATCCAGTCAGCTTCCCCTTTGCTCGCCATAAATCTCATATGCTCGCTTTTGCTGCAGTTGCCATTGTCTGATTCACACATGCACAGGGACGCAAACGCACTCACTTCGCACACATACGTGCACCATTGCTCCTGCAGTATCTAGCAGAGTGCAGTGCGTAAAAACCTCATCTAGCACCATTAACAGTTGTTCATTCTTACTCAGCCCTTCACAAAGGTTGTGTGTCAGGCTAACCAGACCAGAGCTTCAGCTTGCTTAAATGGATTTGGGAGTTTGCAGTGGGAGCTACACCTGCGTACAGAGCTGCAGATTAATTATAGATTGCTGTCGGGCCCAAAGTGGAGGAGGAAACGTTCTGTTACGTAGCTGCCAGCCTTTAAGAGCACTTACGCAGATGAGTGGATGATGGTAGGTGGGCAAGTCAGACTCTGTGTTATGCATCTGGACAGGCAGCAAATAAAGGTTTGCCATGGTATGCTAAAAAAAGGAAAAAAAGCAGTTCTTGATATGATTTCCAAGTCAAATTTACAGAAAGGGTTAATAAGCCAATCAAAAAGAAGCTCTTGCTACGATAATTACATTCTTTGGACATTGAGAAAATATTTTTAAATAACACAGTGTCTAAAATACCAGATATTTTGGTGTATTTTAGAACAAAATAACTCATTGAGCCTGCATATAAAACCAAAGACGATAAATGAGTGAGCTGAAATGTCACTCGACAGGGATAAATGGTACATTGAAGATGACACTTTTTTTTGTTGCTTTTTTCATTTTTTATTCATCCCTTACCTCAGAACTTTTTAAAATGCATATTGCATAAGATGGGTCGATGAATTATTTTGTTTAAAATATTAATAATTAAGTAAAGCACAGCATTCAAGTGTAGCCAAGAGTAGCAAATAGATGCACAGTGCCACCAGAAAGCATGTATTCAAATGGCTGCAGCATCTGGATACAGGGATTCATATCAAAGGTAATGCATATGAAGGGCTCTCGCTATGTATTTTGGCATCACTCTTACACAGATTTATTATGACAAGGCTGACACTAGATGAGAGAATGAAAAGGAGAGCCTGTCTGAATGTCTTTTGAACCCAACTTGACAAATGCCAAATTTAAAAGATGGGGCTCAGAAGATAAAACGCGAAAGACTCGTGCACAAATATTTCTCGAAGCTGTCAAAGTCAAAGGGAGTGATGGAATTATTATTTTTTCTTTTATCTGATGTCCATATAGAAATCTGGGAAAAGAAAAGGAAAAGAAATTTAAAAAGTATTATTTTCTTTTAAATGTAACTAGATCTGAATTTGTGAACAAATCCTAACAAGCAAGTGTTTCACAGTATATTTTTATTGATGATGTTTTTTGGGCGGGGTTTGTCATGCACAGATCACAGCAGCCCTGGATCAGGATGAACAGGCAAGGAAGCAGAGGTTGGCCTACAAAGTGGAGCAGCTCATCTCTGCCATGTCCTTTGAAAGCTGAGAGTGACTACTACTGAGAGAATGTGAGAGAGAGAGAGGACCACAGTCTTTACGTGACCTACCAAAAAAGGTCTTGCATTACTTACCTCTCATGATGGGAGCTGAAACCATGAACCAGACCTGGGACCTCTGTATCTACAGCTGGACAAACATACAACTGCTTGAGTTTGTAATTCTCCCACCTCCTTCCATGACGGTGCCAACGCAGGGCCCGAAGACTGAAACGGAGGCCTCCCTGCAACTGGAGCTTTTGGCATGAGAGACTATACCAGAGAAGGGAACCACATGGCTTGTATTTATTTTTTTCCTTTAATTTTCCACAAAGGACATCTTCTCTGTTTGACAGGGAATTGTATGTTCCGTGAGTGTGTGTGTGCATAAAAGTGTGGGTGTGCATGAGTGTGTGTTTGTGTCATACTGAGGAAGACTCCTACAAGAAATGGAGAAACAGATTTATTCTCTAGCAACTCGCGGCTAAGTGTGAGGCGGAGAGAAAAAAGGCGAGAAGTAGAAGAGCAGATCTCATGTTGGACAGCTGAGATTGCATTCAGAGTTCTCAGATTTTATTTTTGTACTTTGTACATTTGAATATTATCAGTTGCGGTTCCAAAATATCCACCTCGGATCCCAAAAGTGTTGCTATGTAAAGATGCAAAGTGCGTAACACCACTTTAGATTAGCGTGATAATAAAATGGGCCATGACTCGTGTCTTCTCTCACTCCTCTCTTTGGACTGAAGCTTCACGCAACATGGACAAAGCCTCTGGTCTTTATTTAATCAGATATGTATAGGAAATCATAAAACATGTGTCCATCACATAAAAGTTAACAGAACTCTACATGTGGTGGTCATCACAAGTTAAGCCAGCATGCTTGCACCTAAACTGAAGATGATGAAATCTGTAGTGTAATTAGGAGGTGACCTCAGATAAGGATCACTCTGGTATCAAAGGCTCTTTACAGCAGTTAGCTCATCTGTGTATGTACCAGTTGATACTTGCCAATCATTGTATGTGAATGTACAAATTTTTGTTTTTTCATTTTGTATCTTTGTCTGTCTGTTTTAAGTTTTACTACAAAAATTGGCTCATTTGAATTGAGCTTCATAGATATTTCCTGTAGCTTGTTGTGTGAAGAACTCAATTTTGTTCATCCCGGCCCTGTTCCATCCAACTGCTTCTTTTGGCCTAAATTGCTTTCCTTCTAAAGAAGAGTGTGCATCGTTATAGTGTCTGTTAATGCTGTAAAGCCTGTGGCGTAGGCTGCAGTATCCAGAGGTACAGTGGCAGTTTGAAAAGAGCAGGTAAAAGCAGCTGGTTTCTGTGCTCACATTTTATGTCCACTTTTTTTTATCTTTTCAGGACCTCGATCAACCTTTTGTGTAATTTGCATGCATGGTGTCACACATCAAAGTGTTTGAGGGTCCGTCTTTTATTTTTCTCAAGTGCCAGTGAGTCACACTCTAGTTGGCCAGTTGAAATGTTAGCTGATGGAAGATCTTACCTAACCACCACATGTCTTCGCACAGATAATAAGAAGTCTGCGTGGGCCTAGTTTGACAAAGTGCCAAAAGATCCCGGTATTTCAAGTAGTTCACAAATGTATCACAATCGGTTTATGCTTTACAGAGGAAGCAACACTCGCATATTTGAGTGTATATTCAGTTAAAACAGAAGACTTAAAAACTGGAATGGTGAGTTTTCAAACTCACTAAAGGTACGAAACATAAGCGGGGGGAGAGAGAACTGAGAATAAGAAGAAAAACAGAGTTAAAGTGTGTTTTGTGTCATGTGATGCATCTCCTGACTTGAACCAAACATTAACAAGCTTAGAAGCTTATGTAACTCTCCAGACTTTAGCTGGATGACAACAAACTGTAGATTTCATCCTCTGGATAGGTTATTTCATTTCTTCCAAAATATATATTTGCTTGTTGTTTACATCAAGTACTTGAAAAAAAGGTAGTAGTAAAGAGTTGTACAGTGTACTGCAATTGTGTGTGTTGAGAGCATGATAAAGGTGGGTGAAAGGTGCTTCTTTTCTCCGTGGCCTTAGATACCCACCTGCTTAGTGTTCCCATACCTATTACTTCTCATCTAGGGCACCGTCCTTTCAGTGCTTCAGAGCCCGTTAGGTTTGTTTTCTCTCTCTTCTCTTTTTTTCTTTCTTCTTTTTTTTTTTGGTACTGCTACCTGGCCCTGGCACTCGGCTGAGAACTGTCTTAGTGAGATGCAGTAAAAGGAAAGGTGAAGAGGCTGTGGCCTTGCTTAGGTAGACGTTGCCTCGTGCAGTACTCGGCATCCTGAGCTGTTTGAAGAGAAGTCTTGAGAAATGAGGAGCAATGGAGAGGTAGAAAGAGTGAAAACCCCTTTAGCTCTAGTTTCCTACTCCAGCTTTGAAGCTTCTCTTTGATCTGAGTCAGTTGTGTTCACAGTGTGATCAGGAGATGTAAAGAAAAAAAAAAAAACATCAAACTAACAGGCAAGGAGAAATGCAGGCTGAGGTGACGACTGAGTGCTATGACTGTACCCGACCAGTGGGGGCAGAACTACGAAAGACCATTTCATCTGTTTATTCATCTGAAAAAGCAGCTTCTTACAGAAGAGCTTTGCCAAAACAAAAGAGAAGATATTAGATAACTTATAACATAACTGCCTTAGCCGAGTTTGATTCTTAAACTTAAGTTTTTTGGTTTCTTTTTCTTTGCAGTGAACATGACATTGATTCGAAAACTTTGTATGTTGTTTGCAATAACTTATTTCACAAAGTACGAGAACTGATCTTTTAGTAATGAAATCTGTTCATGATCATAAGATCATATTCTTGAACTTGGGAGATCCATAACGTTTAAATTGTAATGCCCAGATCTAGTAACTATTGATAATGTTAAAGTTTTGCCATAAGTTATTTAGTTTTTTCTGTGTGTTGTGAACGCAATACACTTCTGTACCTTCTTGCTACTTAATCCTCTGCTCAACATCTACAGGTACACAATTACACACACAGTACAGATTCAAAGCAGAAATCTTCTTCCTTTTGATTAAGGTGTCTTCCCAATTTCAGCGAATAGAATTGTATCCTCCTCATACCTCACATTGCTTTTATGTAAGTAATGCTTTTTATCATTTTAACAGGACCTAAATGCCTTTTCCTTCTCCAAGGAATAAAATGTATGTTTATTACAGTCCTTCCAACTCTTAGATGAGCTCGCCCTATACAGAATAGTGATGAACAAAATCAGGCACACAAGTTGGTGAAGAATGGCTTTGATTGTTTTTTTTATTTTGTCTTTGTGTGTGATTTTTTTGCATGCATTACAATTTATGTTTTAGTCATGCCTGGTATTCCATATCGATCTGCACCATCGTCAGCCTAATGGCAATTCTTCCATTTGCAGATGTCTTAAATCACAGCTGAATGCACCTTTTTTTTGTGAAAGAGTTTTTTTTTTTTGTTACTAAATAATAGCTTGTTTCCATGCTGTATGCTCATTTCTAGAAACCTTTTTAATTCAGTTTGAACTGAGAAGAAAAGAAGTTTGTTTACTCTTTCTGCAGTGCAGAATCCCATTTGACTGCCAGTTGTGTGATATGGAGAGATGCTCATGAACACAACCTCTTTTCAGATGAAGTTGATTACTAATTGAAGATGCTTTGTGCTCTTTTTGGCTCCTGGTGAAGTGTGCTGCCGAAGAGATGGTGTCGTGGCTTCGACTGGCGTATGCCATTCCTTATACAAAACAAAGAATTAAATTAGCATTTCTTGTGTTTGCTTTTTGGCATCAGACAGGAACTGAAAAATCCAGATCAGTGTATTGCTCACCACGTATTAAATGAGTATCCTTCCATTATAAACACATTGTAAACAAACCCTTTGTAGACACTGGAGTTCTGTAAAATAGTAATTACTGGCGATGATGATGATTATAATAATAATAATGGCTGTCTGTTCTTGTTTTATAAAAGTGTTGTGAAAAATTGTAAGAAACTTAAAATATTTAAAAAGGTTGTTCTCTTGTTTTTTATTTGCTTTGATTTTGTTATGATAATATATTATTGTGTACCTAATGTAAATATGAAGCACACCTATTTTGCAAGCCAAGGATTCACTTTGTACTGTTGTTATATATAAATAAACTTTGCTGGTTAAAAATTGCGTAGAACCAAAAATCAGTTATCACGTTATTGTCTTTGTTTTAAGCCAATGGAAAGAGAGACGACTTGCAGCTGGTTCTGAAGCGAGTCCTCAGGTGTTTTGTATCTCCGAAGGCAGGGGTTGCCCCCCTCCTTCTTCTCCCCAAGAGCTACAGTTCCAACAGAGCTTAAAGTTCGCCAGTACTGTGCCGGAGGGCTGTTTTCAATTCATAAATGTATAATTATATTTCCAAGGAAGTATTCTCACTCATTTTTCTAACTGTTGCACAGCAAGAACAGTGCTGCATCGGTTTCTACACGGCTATAGGAAGCTTGTATTTTGTTTTCCCCAAATAGACATGCATTATTATCACAGTAAGCATTTGTTTACATAGTGGCTCAAAAATGTATGCAACTATTTGGTTTTGATTTTAAATCATGGTGGGCAGTGGGCATAGTATGTTATATATTTTTATGTTGGTTCATATATATATATATATATATATATATATATATATATATATATATAGATATATATAGAGATATAGAGATATATATATATATATATAGAGATATATATATATATAGAGATATATATATCTATATAGAGATATCTATATCTATATATATATATATATATATATATATATATATATATATCTCTATATATATCTCTATATATATATATATATATATATATATATATATATATATATATATATATATATATATATATATATATAGAGAGATATATATAGAGATATATATATATAGAGAGATATATATAGAGATATATATATATAGAGAGATATATATATATAGAGATATATATATATATAGAGATATATATATAGAGATATATATATATATATATATATATAGAGAGAGAGAGAGAGATATATATATAGAGATATCTCTATATATATCTCTCTCTATATATATATATATATCTCTATATCTATCTATCTATCTATCTATATATAGAGAGAGAGAGATATATATATAGAGAGAGAGAGAGATATATATATAGAGATATCTCTATATATATATCTCTATATCTCTCTCTCTCTCTCTCTCTCTCTCTCTCTCTCTCTCTATATATATATATATATATATATATATATATATATATATATATATATATATATATATATATATATATATATATATATATATGACCTACATGTAGGTTTTACCACAGCTGTCATTCCTTTTCCTTCTAGTCTACAGCACCATAGGCTATGTTTTGTAATTTAAAAACTGTAAGATGCAGAGGATGATAAATTTGTTGAACTGCTTTGCTTTTGTATAAGCATGGGGAGATGCACCCTAGTGGCTTAATGAAAGAAGGTTGTTTCAAAGCACTTTCACTTGTGAAACTACAACCATCTTTTACATCCAATCTGTGCTCCACGCTCACTGACTCAGACATTGCAGTCCACTCCAGCTTTGACTGTAAAGGTTTATGCCACTGCTACACATTTTCAGCTTATTATGCAAACCTTTTTATATACATTATAAATATACATTTTTCTTTGGTTCTGCAAGAAAATATAATTTATATTTTGATGCTACTGTACTTGAGGAAGCCAGAAAGCATGAAAACAGGTTAACAAAAAGTTTAATGGCTACTCCTTGACCTTGCTTCACAACTCTGTTAAGTTTAGTAAAAGTCAGAGTGGTATCATTTATTTACTTCTTTCTTTATTAGCATAGTCCTGCTGACATCAGTTGCCTTGAAAACTTGATCTTAAACAGGATTTTTACATTTGTGCCAATCTGAGAGAAAGGGAGACTCAGACCAACATTTTTCCACCATAGTCCAACTCGGTGAGAGATGTCCCATGTGTCGTAGTCTGCTGTAGCTTCTCTGCAAGACAGCGACTTGCAAGTTGGCAAAAACTGAATGTGTTGTGAAATTAGGCATTATTAATTTCCACAGAATAAAAAAGTAAATATGCAGTAAAATAACATTTAAAGTTGTTTCTTCTGCCAAAAAAAGAAAAAAAAAAGAACAGAGCACGAGGAGCAGAGTGAGCTGTGTAAATGTCAGCTATAAGCTATCTGTAGTTCTGACTCTGAAGACACTACAAATTTGAAGCAGTATGGATATGGCAGTCACAGCTTTAGCATCGTTAACTCAATAAGTAACAGACACCAGTGAGAAATGAATTTCAGGTGTGAGGGGAACCAGAGGAGAACTGTGATAAGTGACCAACATGAGCTGCTTTCCTTTTCTTTTACAAAACAATAATTTAACATTAGCTGATACTTTAAGACAAAACAGAAACAGCTTTGTAAAAAATAAAGTCATGATTCTCATCTATACTAAAAACCAGCATCGTATGGAGACTTTTACTAAAAGGCAATCAGGGACTATGCTTCCCTCCGCTCACCCACCCAAATCATCCTCCTCCTCCACTATTTAACAATTTAACAAAACAAATTAGATGAGATTAAAATATGCCATTTGTGTTGCCTGTCTTCACTCTGCATGGAAGTCTTAATTTTTCCTCACTTCTTACTGGTAAAAGAGTTGTAAAATATTACTACTTGTATAGTTAAATGCATATCTACTATAGATAGTGAGAAGTGGTGGAGGACTTTTTCAAACCATTCATTTTAAATTATTTATTCTATTTAATTTCCTGCATCTTTTTCTAGAAAATGATATATTTGTGGTGACTGGAAAAAAAAACAGTTGTTCATAAGTTCTGAAACAAAACAAAAGTATACTAAAATATACAAATAATCAAAAGAAATTAAAAGGCTTGTTCCTCAGCCAAGTTACCAAACATGTTTTTTTTTCCTTCACATCAGATTTCAGAAGTAAAGTGTTGACATTATCTTTATTGTTATTGCACAAAAGGACAAGAGCATGACGGTAAAGACAAATAATGCAAAGCTGAGTGTATGCTGACCCCATCTGAGCACCCACACCCTGATCCTCAGCAGGCAACAAAGACGATGATGAGCAGTCAGGCTTGAAATCTCCATTTCTGCCTGTTTATGTTTCTAAATTAAAATCACTGTGGAGATCGCTTTAAGGTCTCTTTGAGGTGGTTTTCAACTTAGCATTGTGTTTGTATGTAAGAACTAAAAGAAACATTGTATGCGTGTCTTGTGTTGTTGTCTGGGACTGTAGCCTGTGGTTTATATTGTTAACTGCTAATTATGAGACAATGGGTTTCAGGCCATTTTACAGAGTAACAGAAAGTAGTGACGTGATCAGTGAAACTAATTACTTTTTCCAGCAAGTAATTAAGTTACATACAGCATTACTTTTGAGTAATCACCCTAACACTATTTACAGAACAGCTCATGTTTTATTAAGATGAATCTCTGAACGATCACCAATCACCCTTGCTCCCCTTGGCACCTCTAAAATGAGCTGCTGCTGAAAGTCGCATCATGCTCCAAGCTTGAGTTTGAGCAAACCACACTCTCACAATAATATACCATGATGAAACTCAGACTCAGTGGCACCAACTAGTACACAGAGCTGGGGGGGACTTTGGGGGGACTTGTTGAAAAAAGAAAACAGCTTTTTTAATGAACAGCAGAGTGCTGCTAAAATCCACACTTTTTCATCTGAAATAAAGTATACATGTCTTACAAATTTACGAAGCTTTTACATAAGTAAAACTGAATTTAATTTAATTGAATATTAATTTCAAAGAAATGTATACTTTAGTTGTAAGATTTGCATTACCGTTACTTTTCTATTAATTTCACTGGTTTGGTTGGTTAGTTGTTTGTTTCAGACCAAGTTCTGTTAATCTTGTAGATAAATGTCTGTGAAACTACCAGGAGAGAATTTTGCATTTGAAATGAACACCTACCACCATGTTTACTGAGCATCATGGTGAAACATTTTTCACTTTGGCCTCAAACGTCCAAAATATATTGTTGCAGAAATCTTATGGTTCAGATGCAACTTTGCAAACTTAAGCTGACATCTTCTTTTAAGAAATAAGAGGCTTTCCTCTTGCAACTATTTCAAACAATCCATACTTGCTCCGTTTTCTTCTAACTGTACTGTCGTGAACTTTAATGTTTATCATGCTGAATGAGGCCTACAGAGTCTGATGTGGAGCTCCTGGGTTTTTTGCTGTTTCTCTGAGCATCCCACAGTCTGATCTAGTGGTGAATTTAGTCAGACGGTCACTTGTGAGAAGAGTGGCAGCTGTCTTGAATGTTCTCCACTTGTGAATAATCTTTTTCTCTGTATAGTGATGCAACTTTATATTGATTGGAAATAGCCTTATAACCCTACATGGGGCGATCGTGGCTCAAGTGTTGGGCGTTTGCCTTGTAATCGGAAGGTTGCCGGTTCGAGCCCTGGCTTGGACAGTCTCGGTCGTTGTGTCCTTGGGCAAGACACTTCACCCGTTGCCTACTGGTGGTGGTCAGAGGGCTCGGTGGCGCCAGTATCCCGCAGCCTCGCCTCTGTCAGTGCGCCCCAGGGTGGCTGTGGCTACAATGTAGCTTGCCATCACCAGTGTGTGAATGTGTGTGTGAATGGGTGGATGACTGGTTGTGTAAAGCGCTTTGGGGTCCTTAGGGACTAGTAAAGCGCTTTACAAATACAGGCCATTTCCCAGATTGATGGGCAAAAATCGCTTCTCTAAGATCGCTGCTGATGTCTTTCCTCCTTGGCATTGTGTAACACACACCTGAGTCTTTTATAGCGGTGGTCACACTTGCTGATTAATTAACCAAGTGCATTTGATTAGGAGAATCTGGCAACTACTTATCCTCTTAATTCTGGTGGAAGGAGAAAAAGTTTAAATTAAACTAAACTTCCTGTTTTTCTAGATTCTGATATTTAGTTCAAACTTCACCAGCTCCTTTTAACCTGCCTAAATAAATCAGGTTTCTGACACGTTTAGCTGATTACATTCACTATATTTGGATTAACAAGCAACAAAATCAGTTTACTTAATAATGAAATTGATTTGCTTTCTGTCTTTCCCTTTACACTTCCTCTTTTGAAGCCTGACCATTGTCTCCACAAATCTAACAGCATGCGGGCTGCAGGGTGATGCATGTCCGTCTTCCCGTAGCTCTGGGTTCATCATGAAATCGACCTAATGCTCTCACTCACCTCCTGCTGAATGCTTAACAGGAAAACCAACAGCTACAACGTACTGAATTGCAGTCATTTGTCTTCACACAGGTCTGTTTGGTCAGGCTAGGCCCAGCTTCTCTAAACCAACACAAGGGCTCCAATTACATTAGGTTAGTAATAAAGGTGTGGGTCAGTGTGTGCAGCTGGTCTAAAATAGCCCTGAGGTCATTCATTCCACCAAGGATGACTGAGAATAAGGCATCAGATCACTCTACTTATTAAAGAAGATTGCAGAATAAGTAAATGGGTACAGTGAGAAACAGAAAGGAGGTTTAGGTGCCCATGCTAGTGTGAAGTCTAAGTAAGATTCTTCATCTTTAACAGCTCATTGTGTAATAATGTCACACTGACATTGTGGCTGCTGGCTCCTTTCAACCAAAACAATGACAAAATAAATTGTGCGACAACCGCACCATTATTAGATAGTCTTATTGTATCATATGACTATCTAACGGTGTCATGCCTGATATAAAAGTAGATTGAACAGAATCTATTGATCTGTTTTATGGATGATCATTCATTCTGTATGACACACTTGAAAGATGTAGTCTCACAAAACTCACCGAGTTGTCATAAACCTGCTTTGTGCTGCTTAACATCTTGGGGCAGTCAGTGTATAGAGCAATATGTGTTCTATATCTTGAGTCCTTTGGCCATCTCTTCAGTTTTTTTCTGTCTCTCTCTCTCTAGGGAAGGTCTAATCCCTGCTGCTTCTAATCCTGTACTGCTGAGACCAATTCAAATCCATGCGGGACTTAACGCCCTGTAATGCCTTTACAAGTAGTTGCATAAAGCTGACATCCCATTCGTTCTGGGTAGGATTCTCAGCCTGGATTACAAGGCAAAATCTGAAATAATTAATGTGAGGGTGCCAGGGGTGATTTCAACCCTATTTCTAAGAAATAGGGTTGAAATCTGTGTATATTAATTTTTAAGTAAAACAATCCCTAATACATTTTTTGGACCTCTGTGCTTCCAATTCTCATGGCTGTTTAAATGTTTGTTGAAAGTTTTTGACTTGCCATCATGTTTTGGTTTTTTCCCCCACGTCTGTCTAGTCTCTATGTGTTCTGTCTCCATGGCTGTCTGCATTCTCTGTCTTGTCTAGTTAAGTTGTTTGTAGTCCTGTCTCTGTATTATCTCCCTACCTATAACCATGTCCCTCTCTTTGTGTTTCTCCCCATGTTTCTGTCTTGCCACCATGTCTGTTTATCCCAAGTACCAGTGTCAAATTCACGTCTTGGTCTGAGTCTCAGTACGTGTGTGTGTGTCTCATGTTAAGTTTTGCTTGATTCGACTCGTTAGCAGTGATTTAGTTCAGCTGTGTCTCCATGTGTCTCCACTTCCCTTGATCACCCTCTTGTGTATATGTTGTATGCGTCTCCTGCTGTTTGTTGTCATGTTCGCCCTCATTGTGGGTGCTGTGTCTGTCTGTTCGTCTGTCAAACTTGGCTTTTTGTCTGTTTGTAGTCAGTCAGCTGGTTTGTTCTGTGCTCTGTTATAGTTTTGCTTTTGTTTTTTGTTGGCTTTTGTGCCAGCAATAAAGCTGTGGTTTTTAGTTTTATCGCTTTCTCCTGAGTCCTGCATTCCAGTAATGTCCACAGACTTTAGAAGGGAAGGTGGAATGAATCAAGTATTTGTACAATATGGATTTCTTACAATCATTTACAAATACAAATAGCAATAAAAAATATGCTGTTTATAAGACTTAAATAGATCACATCAGCAAGTGCGTGCTGCCACTAATTGCATTACCTCTGGCTAAGACGAATAAGCAATCTAGTATATTTTGGAAAGCAGATACATTTCCTTCTTAAAAGATACCACGCTGATTATATCAATTTCTTGTCATAATGCTACAGTCATTGCGATTGTAATGGCTGTAATGTTTGAAAATACATTAGAAGAAAAGATAATGGGTGGTGTTCTAATTTCATGAAATAGAACCCCACAGAGAGTGTGGGTAAAATGAGAAAAAGGAAAAATGGTAGGAAGAGAAAATGCAGACCAGGTTTTGAAATAAAGGAAAAATACAAACCAAGTAATTGACTGTAAAGAAAGACTCATTTTGACACAGAGAATAAGAAACCTTAAGAAATCTTATTCATGCTTAATATAACACAAAAGAGAAATATGGGTTGCGGTTGTTGAAGTTGCTCTGAAAGAAATTTCGAACTAACATGAATCCAGTTTTTATAGGGACTCAGCACAGGCTCTATTTATAGTGTGGCTTCCCGCTGTTGGAGCTGTCATTCTTGCTGTGCTCTGCAGCCCATCTCACCTGCCCCATACGATCCTCTCTCTCATTAGAACGCCACAGCAAAACACACGCCGCCACGTCTGTTGGCGCACTGCATGATTCACAGGTCAGAGACTCATTCACCAGCACGTGTTCTACTATTTACCGGATGTGTTATTTTTATGTGTGTACGTAATTGTCAGTGTGTGCAAGGTTGTTTGAAAGCACGTGTGAACAAAATAGTGCTTAATCTGCAATATGAGGCCTGGGGATTGTGTAAACATGTTCATAAGAAACAGGAAATTGTACAGGTATTAATTGAACGTTTCTCTCATGCATGGGCATCTAGAAACTTTCCCAATGACATTTGCTGACAAGAAGTTCTTCGACTTTTCCGAGGACTGTGGCTGTCCCTTTTAGCAAGTAAGGCTGATGATCAGTCTCTGGTTGCGACTTGTCCAAGCTCCCTGAGATGGTAATGAGGCTCTCACAGCAGGGCTGCTGACAGCCTCCTGTTGTGTGGCCTCATCTCTTTTAGCAGTGCACAGCAAAAACAAAGAGGTGGGTGGCTGGCGTCAATTCGACCCAGTGCCCCCCGGTCCACCCATACCAACTGTGCTTCCAGAAAGTGCAGGGGTAAGTATTTTTCAGCTATGCAAATACACGGGGACATTAAAATACACAAGTGCACCCAGGAACAGGGATGTGTTATGAATATGAAGTCATGGAACAAATATAATTTTGTGTGTCTGTGCACCATGTGTCCACACACACACACCTACACGTGCACACAGCGACACTAACTCAACTACCCTGCTGCTTTCAGGCGCAGGGTGCAGGTGAGAAACGCTTGCCAAATTTCCCTAGCTGGAGCACTCGTTTGCATATGCAGATGTTAATTACCACTGGAGCTTGTATGGGCCAATCGGCAGGCTGCTGGAACAGCTTGTGCATCTCTCTCTCTCTCCCCACAGGTCGCCGTTTCCACGGTTACTCCCCTGGCTGATAATAAAGATAATCACCTCAGATTTCCTTCATGGCTCATTTTCTCCTACTCGCTTCTGAAAGGCCAGAGCGCCGCTGTCTGATTTTCCACGCCGAGCTCTTATCAGTGCGCCAGGGCCGAGGACTGGGGTGGGGGCCAAGTCGATGAACCACCTGCCACATACTCACCAGAGGGGACAGATCTGTTCAGTCAGGGTCTCAGATATGGTGGGGTAATGAGTGCGAGATCATCCATCCGGTATGGTGTAATTGTGGTTGGAATAAGAGCTTGGATGAGAGCAATGTCAGATCAGATGAGATCTGGTGAAGGCTGTTATCACACAAAGACTGACAGGACTGATCCTGGCCTGTGCCGTTTGAAAGAAAGTAGGGTTTCAAAAAGATTGAAATTAAGAGCATTAGATCAAAGGATATCGATCAGATAATTTAGACTGAATTATTCTTTGACCTCAGTGGCAGTTTAAATGGTTAAAGGTGATGAGGTGCTTGGGTAATTCTGAGTTTCATGAGGTGCATTTGTCAGTGTAAAGCAACATGTTTAAATTTTTACACTACACTTAATCTTCTTTCACCGTAATCTCTTGTCA
Source organism: Maylandia zebra (assembly GCF_041146795.1). NCBI lineage: Eukaryota > Metazoa > Chordata > Actinopteri > Cichliformes > Cichlidae > Maylandia > Maylandia zebra. Next base: position 30,461,914 of record NC_135186.1, read on the forward strand.
TTAAACATGGCCCGTTGTACCACTGTATATCCAGTTGATACCTCTTAAAGCAAGCCATCTGCTATGGGCCTGTACAAAAGATCCAATTCCCGCTCAGTCTCTCTCTCTCTCTCCCCCTCTGCCAACCCCCCCCCCCCCCCCCCCCCCCCGTTCTTTCTGTCTCCCTCCTTGCGCTCCCTTGAATCCATTGTCCGGATAGAAACGTGCCTTGGATAGCAAGGCCTAGCTTTCGGCACACTTCTTTGAGAATTATTTAAGGTTTAGGAGTTTCTGTGAAATGAATATTTGATGTGGAGGACCTGAGCGTCTCCTGACGAGCCCAGAGCAACACTTCAGAGAACGACTGGGGTGAGGTGTATAGCTCCATGCTTCAAAACACACACACATATGTGCACACACACACACAAAACATCACCCGCTCATCACCATACCCAGAAAATATACCAGACATTTTATGGCAGATTATTGAATGAAAAGGTCTTCATTGTGAAGTCTGGAGGCTGTCCAATCTGATCCTGGATGCATGTTGTCCGAGGCTTTTATTTGCCTTTTTCCTTTAACCTTTCTTTCTTTTTTCAAGATTCTTCATAATATAAACCATTTCTCCTTCTTCTTCTTCGTGTTTGGTATTCACTATTCAGGCCTTTTCTTCTCCTCAGGTTTTCATCAAAGTGTATGCCACATTACCATGAATCGTATGGCAACAGCAAAGCCCTTATGTTTTATATGCACTTATCTCCAGTTTTTCCTGTTACCACAAGAGTGCAGAGTTGAGATGTTCAGAAATATCTTTTCCCTTTGATGGTGGCATTTTTAAAAGCCTGGTCTTAGAGTGCCATCTCATGGTTTGTGTGTGAGATAACTTGTGAAAATTTTCCTCGTGAAGTCAAGCAAACAAGAAGCAGAAATCAAACCATTAAAACTATTAATTGTTCAACAAAAGACATGTTAATCTGGAGTCTAAGCTCAAATATTGTGAGAAAATAGATCAATAATAATATATTAAATATGTTGTTCCAATAAGATTTTTCTTGTAGATCTTGATAGAGCCCCTACAGACCACAAATTCAGTCACTGAACTTTGGCAAAAAACATTAGATCTGGTTTGAATTATCAGGTTTTACACAAGAAGACCTCTTAACTGCTGACAGTCTGATTCATGACATTACACTCCAGAGATTAATCAAACAGATACATATAATGAGAGCCATCTGAGCAGCCAGTACGTTAATAAATTCAATCCACAGACCTTATCTGACCGTGTGCTCCCAGAACATACAGTCTATATAGCAGGACAACTTGGGATGCCAATAATATGATAGACATCTGGTGTCACGCAAATGAGTGCGTTTGCTTTTTCTGGATCGTGACTGGGATGAATGCAACAATAGATCTAAAGTTTCAAACAAATAATTTAAGAGATTTAAAAACAAGCACAGTCAAATATAATAAAATGTAATAACAAAATAGATGATGCTGTTCTTGTCTTTCTTGTCTCTGTTTTTCTTCATCATCGCCTGCTGTTGTGACAGAACAAATAAATAAATCAGATTAGTTATATAACTTGGACTAATAAATGATTGCTCAGTGGAACTCCACAAACTGGGATTTTCAAAAATATGTCAAAGTGAAGTATGACTTCTGAACTGCTTTTTGAAGTACTAAATACTTTGGTCTCTGCAAGTGCTTATCTCTGCATTAATATGCATATATTGTACATAAAAAGGATTGGGGATTTTAAATCTCCTGGGATTCTGATGTAGAATCTCGGAGACCCAAAGCACTCCCAACCTCTGCAACCCCCTTAACCTTGAGCATAAATCACTTCAATATGTCTACCAAGCCACTCAATAAGAGCCAATTAGGGCTAGTTACAGGACTGTAGAGTTTGCCCTTTTCAAAAAAGAAAGAGAGGAAAGACATAAGGAAGCTGGGGATGAAGAGGAGACTGAAAAGGAGGTTGTGGAGAGACTAAAAGAAAGGCAGAGAGAGAGGGAAAAGGGGAGTATACAGTATGAGGGCATGTGTGTGGCAATGGCTGTTGTTATTAACATTCTCTAGTTTATTGTGGAATCTTTTGAAAAGTGCAAGGAAAAAGGAATAAAAAATATGCTGTGTTGACTAACTTTCCAGTTCGGAATATTGTATTCAAGACTTCGAATGCTCCAGAAACACTTGCACTCGGTACATGTGTGCTTTAGGCATTGGGCGGGGTCGGCAGGGACCATGGGACTTGTATGGAACAATAGGAGAAGACTTCTTCCAAAGGGGAGTGCTAAAAAAACATCTGTATGAGATCAAGGCAATGGAGAGAATGAGCGAAAGTTAAAGGTGGGAGGAGAAAGAAGGAAAGGATTTTGGCACTGCATTCAGACAAAAAAACAAAACTGTGTTTTGGAAAGCACAAAGTACGGGCCTCTTCTATAAAGAGGGTCATGCATATCAGAACTAAATGAGTGACTAAGAGAGGAACATTTTTTCCAACTCTATTATCAAGACTGACTATCAGATATTTTCTTTACTTTTCCCAAAGGAGATATTAAGCAGTATGTTGTATGGGAAATATATTTATGCAGAAATATTTTGGGGGGTTCCCAGAACCTGTTACATCTGTTTATTGTTTGTATCGCTGTCGCAACTTGCAATCTGTTTTACTCATGAGGGCGCATCCACAGACTGTATCAATGATAAACTCAGTGACGTCCACATTTGCCTGTAAAAACAAAGAATTACCAGATTTTTTTTTTAAAACATATTTTTGTTTTTAAGAAAAATAAGAGCCACATTTGAGGATATTCGTTTAAAATTTTGATAGAACAGTAGCAGTATAATGTCCTCGTAAGTGGATATCAGGCCCTTGTAGAGCAAAACTGAGTATTTTGGTCTAAATAACCCAAAATGTGATGTCCACATATGTGGACGCCAGGTCCTAGGAGGTTAAATTAGACATATTACACTTTGCCATTATTTATTTAACATTATCTATTGTGTGAAAAGCCAAGTAGACCCATGTTTCAGTAGTTTTTTGAAGTGTGGGTGAATAGTTAAATAGTTTCAGCCTTCATAACTTCAAGTATTCTGAGGTAATGGTTTTCTGTATGGCTGTCAGTCTCTCTCATCGCTGTTTAGAGCATTGCTTCATTGAAGTTTGCAGCTAGTTCGTAATGATAACACGCAGTTTTCTCAAGTTCTTGCCACAGCATTTCGATCAGGTTGACTTCTGGACTCTGAGTCGTTGAAATACCTTCATTCTTTTATTTTTTAACCCATTCTGTTATGAATTTGCTGGTGTTTATTCTACTGTTACATAAAGCTTAAACTGTTGGACACTTGTCTAAAAACTAGAATAATTTGGTATAGAAAGGAGTTTATGGTTAACTCAGTCACTGCAAGGTTACCAGGTGCCCGCGTCCTGTGGCTGCAAAACAAGCCCCGATCATCATCGCTCCACTACCATGTTGCTTTTAGCTATTTGTGCTGATGTGCTGTGTTTGTGTTTCCAAACGTGCCGCTGTGTATCATGGCCAGTCATCTCCACTGTGGTTTTCTGTTCAGAGGACATTGTTCCAGAAGTCTTGTGGCTTGTTCAGATGCAATTATGTAGAGCTAAACTGTGCTGCCATTCTAGATGGAAGGGGTTTTCTCCTGGCAACCTTTTCAAACAAGCCACACTTTCCATACAAGTGGCCACACTTGCTGATGATCAGTCAGTTCAGTGTATTTGATTATCAGCACCTGGCTGCTACTTTTCCTCTTCCGATGAAAGCAGTCGGGGTGCAGTTAGTTTTTCTTACACTGATTCTGTATTTTGGTTTAATTATTGGTAGCAAAAATATTAAATTTACTCTACCGTCATTCAAGAATATTCAGTCAGAAGTCTGGCTGGTGTAAACTGTACTTTATTCCTGCCTCTGCTGTCTTCCTCCCTGCAGAAAAACTTGGAAAGATCTGTTCCGTTTGTCTGTCGTGGGCTTGAGGTCATCACTGGGTCTGTCTGACAAGTTGTATGCTTTATTGTTAGCACATACCATGTGCAAGGAGAATGGCAGGAAACAGAAAAGGAATTTCAGTTCAGGAGAAATGATGGATGGAGACTAAACTGGGGCTGAAGGGTAACTATACTGGCAGGAAACAGAGAGTAGGACTTTTGTTGTTTCCTTAAACACTTTAGGTAAAATCATCACTGACTTCTATGCCTAGGAAACCTCTCCAATAGAGTCTCTCTGTGCTTACTGTAAGCTCCTAAACAACACCCCAGTTCAACAAATGAAAAGAAAAGCAGGGATGCGTCTTTACTTCAGATCCCATCTTATGTTGTCCCATAATACTTCAACTGAGCTGTTCAAATGTCACTGTTTCATTAATCTATTCACTTTTATTTTTTTATATATTTCTACACAAAGTGCTTTACAGAGAGAAACAAAAAAATCTGAATTGTTTCCACTACTGTTAGATGGGATCTTTCAAATTTCACATGGTGTGTAAAATGTTGGACATTGTGCTCTATATCAGTGTTAGTTAAAGAAGAGACATAAAAGTTACTGTTTTTTAGCTATTCAAAAGAACCGACAAATTGAAAAATTAACTAAATGTAAACAGGTATTACACTTAAAGCTGAATGAAATTATATAATTAAAGGCCATTTTTAAAATAAAAAACACTCTGAAATTTACTTTTGCCCATAAGAAAAGTTAAGTAATCCAAGTTCAGCATTCATCATATGATATTCCACAGCACAGAAGAAGGAAACAGAATAACACAGAAGGATATGACCCAGGGCAGAAAGACTGAAAAGGGAAAATAACATTCACTAAGGCCCTAAAGTCTTTCCTGAATTCTAATATTTTAGTATATATATATATATATATATATATATATATATATATATATATATATATATATATATATATATATATATACTGACGGCTCTTCTAGAACACCAAAAAAAACCAACAACTCCAAAATGTCCTTTAAAAAAGAAGAAGGAAAAAAAGGGCCCTGAGGGTCAGATTTTCTGCTAACATGTGCTGATCCTCGTGATGTCCTGGCAAAGCCTTCCTCACTACACAGAGAATTCTTTGTGTATTTCAAGAAAAATAAGTCAAATGGTAAGTTAGCAAGGGCGAAGAAGAGAGAAAATCTCACAGAAATATCAGGATTCGTAAACAGGCCAGACCCATGCTGTACGTTCTGTGGGGCAAAGCACAAACACAGATAATCAGATCAGATTTGACATAAGTTACTGGTCTGCTGCTCTTAATGGAAATTTCACCTCATCATGATCCACCAGGTTGCATTTATTTACTTATTTATGCTGATTTCAGTTTTTATCAGTTTCTGTCGGAGCCATTCACAATTATTTTTATGTATTATTATAATGAGAGAAAATTCAGTGAAAATTAGTTGTTTGACCTTAAAATACACCTAGGCTTTTTATTATGTTGTTTATTGTCATACCAGCTTTAATTATGTTTGTTTCAATTGTTTTTAATAACTAAAGACATGTAATTTATAAAATCATAATGCAACATCATTTTCAAACAAAAATATGCAAAATTATTTTTCAATTAAGATTATTCCGTTAACTGGCTTTCCCAACACATGGATTAAAAACACAGTTTTGAGTCAGTTAAGAAAATGAACTATTTTCCAGTGAGATGTTTGGATACATACAAGTTCATGATATGGCAAATAACTGCAAAGATTATGACAGAGCAACAATTAACAGAAATTAAAGTCCTAAATTCAGACTTCAAAACTTTACAAATTCAGATTAAACATTCTTATTTACTTTTGACTTTTAAGTTCCTCTTAGAAAATAGCTGTTATGAAAACATGGAAGGTCACCACCAGGGATGCCTATTCCCAGACATCAGCCTGATCTTGACTGCATTGATCTTCATATGGTTGCATTGTTTGACAAGCATGTCTCCTGGCAGTCCTCAAAAACCCAGCAGTGGAACTGCAGTGATTCCAGATGTGGCTGACACAGATATGTGGAACAACACATCGCTGTGTGAACATGAATGCTGCGTACCACTCATCAAACTCCTACAACAACCCACATGTAAGTGTAGCAGTTTAGCTGATGTGGTGCGACTTTGAAAAAACACGTTTTGTCTATAATCTCAGTGTGTGTGTGTTACGACATTTGAAAAATGCAGAGTACAGTATATCAAACCATGCATGTGTTTTTGTGCCATTCAGATGACTCACTCTTGGCTTTTGGTGATTTAGTCCACCAGGGACACACAAAAACTGCAGCCAAGCTTGTGTGTGATGTCATGTGTTTTCACAGGCCTTTTTAGCAATGCAAGTTCACACTTTGTAGAATATGAGAAGACTTCCTCCTCTTTACCATGTGCATCATCAAAGTGGCGCACTTCACAGCAAGAAGACTCCTGTAATGGACTGGTGTCCAGGTTGGACCCCACCTCCCCACCCCACAACAGCTAGGATAGGCTCCAGCCCTGAATTGGATGTGAAGTTAAGAAAATGAATGGATGAATTATGAAAAAGCAAAGCTGCAACATATTGTGCTTCTGTTTCTCCTTTTTTCTTTTCCATTTCTTCTTCTTTCTTTTTTTTTGCCTTTCTGCAAATCTTTAGCCAAATTGAAGTCAAATGTGTTGCAGACAATTCTTTGTCTTCTCTCAAAACTCTGTTCACATTTGCACTTTTGCCTACATCTTTTTACTGTACTTTTGCACTTGTTTTTCATAGACCAGTCAATAGAAATGGCTCATATTTCTGCTAGAGTATCACCTGAAGCCTTTCTTAAGTCTAAGCACAACCACCAAATTGCAGAAAAATCGAAACAGTGCATAAAATGTGCACACTTTTGTGAAAGAAGAACCAGGAAACCAGGAAACAAACCTACAACACATAAAGCTTAGTCTGCTGCCAAGTATCTCCCAATAACATCTCATTATCCCATTCTGGCCAGCTAATCATGCGAGCACACACAGGAACACAGTAAAGGGAGGAAGAGGGACTGTTGCTCTGGGGGAAATGGGCAGGAGGCAGTTAGAAAGGGGGTGTGGAAAAAGCACAGAGTGAGAGGCCAAAGAGTCGGGCCATATAAAGAGAAAGAGAACACAAACCAGGCTCTATCTTTCTCCTCTATCAGACCTCATCGACGACCCTTTGCTTCCCCTCCCTCACACTAACCTTCAGTGTGTAGAAACTTTTTGCTCTAACACAGTCCCAGCACCAACTGAGACCAAAGAGGATGGCTACATCAACGTGGAGAATGAATGGACTCTACAGAAAGATGACTCAATCTCTGTTTCTCTGCACTCTGGTCCTTAGCAGTGAGTACTGTAATAAGTATTTATTAAAGTATGTTATTTTGCATTTTCGGGCATTCATCCTTAGTTAGTTATTCTATCCAAACAGAGTTTTATATATTGTGTGAAGTTCATTTATTTTTTTATCTAAAAGTGTCTAACGTTCTACTCCATCAGCAAGATTTTGTTTATGTCACAGTAGCTTACAAACTTGCTGGGGATTTGCTTTGATGTGCTCCACCATGAGATTGCACACAAATGCAAAGAGGCATGGTTAGCAGTGGAGTAGCAGCAGACACAAAGGCTTTGCTCAGAAGTGGAAGCTGCTGTACATACTCATTATACTTTATACCCTGCAGTGTATCTCCGTGGAGCTAGTAAACCACACATAATATAGTCTCAGAATACACACACACACACACACACACACACACACACACACACACACACACACACACACACATATTATGCGGAATGTATTTAGAGAGCTGCACATGTACTACATGTGTAAAAGTAACCACATTTCATATTATTTCATCACTGAGCAAAAATAGTTCTTTCATCTGTGTTCCTTATAGTAAATGTGTGTGCCTTTGTGTGCACAAGTGTGCAATTATGCGGATGCGTGTGGACACACTGGGCAGTCCACTCCAAATCAGTCCGAGGCCTGACGTTAATTGCAGGGTAATGTATGGCTTGGACGATAGAGCTTCCTCGCTTGTTGTAAACCAGGTCTAGTTCTAGTTCAGCCCAATGTAACGACTTCTGCAGAGCTAAGGCCACAGGGGCGGTAAATGCTTGGAGTGACCTTGGGAACACTAAGAGGAGTTTTCAAGATTGATGGAAAATAACTGAAGCTTAACTTTTAAAGGGGAAACAATCATGGGATGGCAGAACATGTTTGTAGTGTAGTAAAGAGCCATATTGCCTGCATCAGCAGCCTAACAGATGGTAATTAAATTTACATAGAAATCTAATTACTCTGGGCACACCCCGTCAACGCAGATTACTTTTTTCGATGTATATAGCCTAGTATACAAGTCACAAAGTCACCTCAAGAGGCGTTACTGTTCAGGCAACATGCTACTCCTTCAGTCTTTCTAATATTTAAAAACGTGAGAAATAATGTCTGACAAGTAAACTAATAACCAACCATGTTTATTTGTGTTAAGCAATGAATGATATGCACTCATACAGTAATGGACCTACAATGAAAGGGACTCACTTGACTTCAAGAACAACTTGTGGCTCACTATTTTGCCAAAGAACATTGGCATGTGAACAGACCAGGGATGAAACCTGTAATTACTAAAGCGCTAAAGCACCTGAGCTCCAGTGACCCTGGTTATTTGTGTTCTAATCTAGTCTAGTTTTATTATGTCAAGAATTTTGTATAATTTAATTAACTGAGTTTGTTTTCACCCACTTCTTATTATGATTTCAGCCATGATCGCCTCGCCTTTTGCTCTATTTGCAAATCAATGTTTAAGCAGTGGTCTTAATTAGCATTTCAGAAACAAAGGATATAAACATTGCACCTTTGTTTTAGGTTTAAGCACACAGCTTCTGATTTCTACTTTAAGAACTCTGCAGTTGTGTTGTCTGCTCACCCGTCCTACGCTTCTCACCACATCCAACAGCAGTCCTTTGATTACACAAATCTGGTCACAGACGGCTCAGAAAAACAAAAACTGAACATTTCTCACCTAATTATATGTGATGGATTGTTGTGTCTTCATGCAGCTCTGCCATTCTGTGTGTGCGTGTGATTATTTTGTTTCTTGTTTTGATTTAGTTTACATGGGTCCCAGCTCTAGGTCACAAGAGACAAATTGTCATTGATTTCTTTTGACAATACCAGCTTCTGTGGTTGCAGTAGTATCAGAACTCTCTGATATCTGGTAACCTTGAATACACATTTTTGCAAAGTCTTGGAAAGTCCCACATCATACAAAACCTTTCGCAATTTGGTATGTTGGCATTGTGACCGGTGTTGTAATAATAGTTTATCTCAAAGTCTCAGAGTATTAGAAGGTAAATGAAGTGTTGGTTCTCACTTTCAGCTTGTTGTACGTGGGAGGAATGGACAGCTGTAAAGACTTTTTATAAAGACAAAACTGCTATAACCAAACAACTTGAAACGGCCTTTGGTTGGAGCATTTCCAAAATGCCAATGGGCTGCTTTCAGTCAGGAGTGATGACTAGCTACTGAAACAAAGGATAATAAAGGACACACCAGCACCAGATGTTATATACAACAAGGCACCCTTAGAGATAGAGTCCCTCAACTGGTCAGAGTGTTTTTTATGTGCCTGTGGCATGTCAGCAGCATATTATAGAGGATGTTTAACAAAAAGTTTTGGCTTAGCAGTAATGTCATGTTGCTGCAAACGTGCAAAGAACTATAAAAAAAAGTGTCCCCTCTGCACAGTTTTCATAAGGTGGAGATTTGCTATTGAGATAAAGACTGCTTTTTTGTTGTATCAGGGTGTAAACATGTTTATTTCTACTGCTGGGACATTAACTTGGGCATCTTGGGCACTGACTTGCAGAATCAGTCTCAAGTGGCCATTCAAAGAACTGTTTTTTTGGAACCAAATTTCCTTCACTTTTAACCCCAGAATTACTCACTTGGTTTATCAGAGCAAACATCCTTGTCACATATAAACAGGTCTCTCACCCTGACTGCAAACAGATTGAGTTTATACACTCACTTCCCATGGCTGTAATTCAGTATCTATGCAGGCGTGCAAATATGCAGCGCTGACATGGCCATGGACTAAAATCTTAGATGATGTCATTCATTGCCTTTTGGAGTGTGTTATAAGCGGTCTCTCTCCCTCTCTCTCTCTCTCAAGATTTCAGGGGAAAACCCAAGCTTTAAATCTGCTCTGGAGAAGGGGAAAAACATCTTGTCTCACTTACTTCAGCTTGTCATCTACAATGACTGTTTCTGTTGCTAAGTCAGGGCCTCAGGCGGAGCAGAATAGGATAGAACAATTGCTGCTACATATCATAGTGAAAAAAGTTTCATTCATGGTTGGAATATTCCAGTTTCTTATTAAGTTACTTGTGTGCATTTTTGCACATGTGTAGAAGTAAAAAGCCGTTAGTACTTTGTGATGATCTGTAAAAATATGAGACTAATTCATTCTGAACAAGAACAAGTAAAAGATGAAAGGGTCAAGACTTAATGTTTTAAAGTGAAAGAGCAGACTTCAGTGAAAATAAGCCCTGATATGTCTCTGCACACACATTTTTGAAACTTTGTTTCTCAGAAAACAACTTTGCCAATGTAAACATGGCCAGAATATTGCCACTCATGACCCTCGGCTATTGACCAGCATTCTTTCAGTCTCAAGTTGTGATGATGAAGTTTGAGTCACGTCATCTGCTGAAGGGTGTGGGTCTTTTATGTAAGCCTTGGCAGATCATGGTCTTATGTCAGCCTAGGGTGTGTGTTCACTTGGGCCCAAAGTCATGGTTGAGGAGCCATGTGAGCTTGCAGAGCAATTAAACCTGAAGCCTGTGTTCTGTAAAACCAGCCATTTTGCTTTAGCGATTTCTAAATGTGCAAACCGGGTTAGATGTGAATAAACAGCTTGTATCAGTGTACATTCTGACACCATATCTCTGAACCCACATGCGCAAAATCACATTTTGAAATGTATTTCTCTCTGAATTATCTTTATTTGGAGCCAACTTCCTTCCAAAAATGATGTTAATGAAAAGCAAAACAAAGCCGCTAACTAATGATCATCCATGAAAAGGAAATTACTTCAATAAATAGATTGTCTAGCAACAATATTTACCTTGTGAAACAATCTTAACTAGAAAAAGTTGCATTTCCTGCAAAAATGCAGTGTGAATTCTGTGTAGTGGAATTTGCTAAAAACAGCTGAAGAAGCTGAACTTTCTGCTGAAAAGAGGTGAAAAAAAATGAAAATTCTGCTGAAAAGAGGCGTAGAAGCGGAATTTGTGCTGAAAACAGGTAAAAAAAAAAGCAGAACTTTCTGCTGAAAAGAGGTGAAGAAGCGGAATTTGTGCTGAAAAGAGTTAAAAAGCTGAAATTTGTGCTAAAAAGAGGTGAAAAAGTTGAACTTAAAATAAATTTTGCTTAAAAGAAATTTAGCCATGGCTGACATTCAAACCCAGTCCTCCGAGTCACAAAACAGCTGCTCGTCTCACTGAGCTGAAACACAGCTCACCCTTGTGAGCTAAATCAGCAAACACACTTGTAATGTGGTTCCATTCATCAAAATGGGCCAAAAAATGGCATAAAAACCTTCATATTTCAAAAAGTATAAAAGTTATGAGCACCAAAAGATATACCAACCGTTAGCAGAGTTTGAATGGTGGAAATTGTATGAAAACTGAAGGGGTAGTTAACCAGCAAAGAACGGAGCAACTAGAATAATAAGGTAGAAGAAAGAAGAAAGAGAAACAGGATCTCAAATTCACACAACAATGAAAAACAGAAGCTGTGCTACCATTCAAATCTTCCTTCTTCCAATTACTGCTGTTCTGGTGAGCTTATTGTTCCTTGTTCCCCTGCTGCAATTTTACAGCTGCTAGGATTGAAAGAAAAAAAAAAGTAGTCTCTCATTTAATTGAAAATTGGCAGTATGAGATGTCCAAAGGATGAGAAGCTCTTAACACCTTTGCTCAGATGAACCTCAGCTCTATATTCAGCTAATGAACAGAAAATAAGTGTGATTTCTAAAACAAGAACTTGGAAAAATCGTTTCACTTATTATGTCATCATTGCTTTTTCCCTTGCTAAAACGTAAGCAACAGATTGTCCTCACTGACTTATGTAAAGTTATGAGGATGTCGTAACACCAGTAGAATGCAATCACTGCATAAACTACATAATCTACGTTGGATACCCAGGCTGGGATTTCCTTAAAGAGGGCTATATTGTTTACCCAGGGGGATAAAAGCTCTTAATGAGCATTAGTGGGGGGTTTTGACTGCCAAAATAATAGCTCTTGGTAATTAATGTTCATTAAATGGCACACTGTTGAAGGCATACTTTAGACATCCTAATTGAAAGCATAAGACTGCACCCCTTGCTGTTCTTAAAAGCCCTTGGTTGGAACACCACATTCATTTGTAGCGTATATGTTTCTGGGCAAGTGTTTTCATTTGTAGGAGATACTGCATTGTTTAGAAATGCGTAAGGTTTTTGAGTTATTACAGTTACTTCTCTGGCTTCCTCTTCCAATTTGGTTCCTTAGTTTCAGTAATATCAAAGCCAGATTGTTTAGAGCGATATGTTTCAGTCTCTTTTTTCTTTCCCAACAGAGTATCATGAAACATGTCTTGAAATCAATCCATGGATAGAAAAGGAGAGCAGCTTGCCGCCTCTTGGAACAGCTGGTGTGTCCAGTTTCTAATCCACTAAGAAAATGGATAGACTGTTTTGGAAACATAGGTTTTGAGTTTCACTGCCCTGCTGAAACGATTTTAATGAGTAAATTAGAGGTTGAATAAAAACAACAGTGAGCGGCTGCTATCAGTAATAATGTTACCTTTTTGTTTTTTGCTTTATTGCTGAAAAACATTTTTTTCAGTACTATAGCTTTTGAAACACAATAGGCTTGGGTAGAATATCAGTAAGTAAAATCTTCCTAATAAAAACAGTCCCAGGTTATATTTCTTAACAACAGGCATTATAGTTCCACTCCAAGAGTATGTTCCTGGTGATGGCTGTTATCTGTAGTTTCCAGCATGTTTGTCCCTGTAGTTCAAAGAGGTCACTGTGTGCTGTGATATCCACATCCTGTCATACAATAGGATGTGCATGGATAACATTCCAAGCCTGTTAATTATTATTGTTTTTGGGTTGTTTTTTTATGGTTGTGTTTTGTTTCAAAGCAGGGGCGTGTGCAGGGTGGAAAAAGTCAACATTTGCCAACCGTCTGTGCAGAAGCAAAATTAGTTCTTATGTTCACTGATTAACTGGTATATTCCAAGTGTTTTCATTGCACCAAATAGCAATAAACGGAACTGTAGTGATTTAGTGTGCTGTTGTTTTCTTGTTTTTTTGGTGTTTAGTTGGTTTATGCTATGAAAAGATCTATATTTTTCTTGAAGGCCTGCAGGATTGAAAAGAATCTCTGCTTAAATTTGAAATATAAAATAGAATTCCTCTTAATAGGAACAACTAGGAGTAGCAAGGGATGAGTGATGGGAGACTTTGGGCTCTGCTTTGGACATCTGGTGAAGTAATGGAAGGAGGGTGTGGCTCATTATGACATCCAAGGTGTTGTCTCTACAGTCTGGGTGGAGGTCAAATCTAAGCCCCAAGGTTTAGGGCTGAGACTTTTCTCCTTTTGCATGATGTTACTGATTTCACAGCACAGCACATATGTAGGGAGGGAAAGAGCTCCCCAAGGAGACTTGCTGCAGCTGCACCACTCATCCCCCTCTCCAGGCCTCCTCCCCAATCTCCCCAGAGAGGAAACAGGCCTCATCCTCAAATACCATAAGTAAAGGACTCCTGTCCCCGGCTTATACTGTCTGACTGCAACCACTTAATCAGGTGTGACAACGTTTGTTTTTACTGCAATTTCCTGCTTCTTCCCCACCCTAAAATCAAAAGCTGGGATGACAATCACAATGGCAGCTGAGAGATTTTTGTTTCATATTTAGTTATTTCCCATAACAGCGACATGGGAAATAAAACTATTCTTATTCTCATATATAGGCAGACATACAGTAGACTTGTGCATTAAAGGAGTCTGTTTATTCAGTACAAGTAAAGTATTGATGATGATGATGATGATGATGATGAATTCAGAACAAGCATTCCAAGTATTGTATGTAGCAGAATCCACTCATGCAGTTTGAGCACTAGATCAACGATTTCAATTTCATCATGGTTGAATTAGAAATTCAAAGGAAGTGCTCAACCTCTGATGCTAAAAAAAAGTGCATTTTTATTATTGTTATGCTCATCATTATTGCTATTGGACTCAATATCTTAACTGCCCTTTAAATGTAGGAAATAGCTAAAAGTAAATCAAGTAAATAAGGTGAAGCAAGCACAGGATAACATAAAAAGTTTAATTTTTGTACTTTTTTATGAGTAGAGAAGCTGCATTCTCAGGAAGAGACCTGAAGCTACCATTAAAATGAACACACAGGAGTAAAATCTGTATTTAATCTTACCTTACCATGGTAGCAACTGCGTTTTAGACAGATTGAACTATCTTCAGAGAACATTACGCTTTGTACATTCTCTAGCTTGTGATTTTGGCACCGTGCTCTTGAAATTATGTTTTTGCATCTGTTAGTGCATACAGCAAGGGAAGACTTTTCCCCAGTGAGGAGGAGCGGTGAAAGAAGGTTGTCTGGCATTAAACAAAACCAAATGTAAAAATGAAAGGTCTGGCTGTCATAGCAAGTTTAGTGCATAAATTGATGATAATGATACGCGGCCTCCTCCCTGCAACATGTAGCTATAGCACCCCTGCACAGACTTGAATCTTCTATAGACTGAATACACAAAGCTTTTCTAAAAGTAGTGATTGATGATGTGCAATCCAGGTTGCCAGTTCTGTAATGACCTTTCATGCTGTAATCCATTACTACAAATCCAGTCACTTGTGAAATTCTTGAGAATCTCCCAAGGGATCATCTTGCTTTATTTCTGGGGCTGACATCCACAGTGTTTACAGCGTATCTGACTTTAGGGGTTGCTTACATTCCCCTGCCATTTAAAGTACATGAAGTACAGTTGGATTAAACTTGAGACCAGCATCTCATTACTCCAGCAGCATGTTAAAAACTCTTGTGGTCCTATAAACTATGTAAAGAGAACAAAGCACTTCCTGGGAGATACATGCACATCATGGCAGCAGACAAAGCAGGTGCTTTAAGAGACTCATATTTCTTTTTTTTTCAAAGAAGTTTTACCTTTTGTCTCACTGTCTGTAATTTTAATTTGTCCAACAACAACTACAGTGTACAGCACATCTGATTTAACTTATTATTTAGTTCTTTACATCTGGCTACACACCACATCACCCAGGCTAAAAGGAGGACAGCCAGGCCAGGAAGTCCACTTCATGTAGTCAAGCAGTGATGAGCAAGATTTACTCAATCTTCACCCAAGATTTACTCACAGTCTTGGCCTTATGCTTTCTGAGAGAGACCAAGGATGTGTTTATGCATTTTTTTGTGTTTCCCTGTGTTTGTGTTGAGACTGGAGCGCCTAAGGCTTCTTGTTGAGGCCAGGGGGGCCTTGTTGGAAACATAGGAAGACTTTTCACACAATTGTATAAGCTGTCTCTGTCCACAGTAGTGAGGCACTACTACCTATAACGGTTTGACATATTCCATAATGTTTCAACATGTAAGGATTAATGTAATCACCTTTTTCTTGAATTGTGATTTTTTTTCATTTATAAAACATAAGAATAAAGGGATTTACAGTGTCTTACAATTCATACAGACTGCTTAGTAAGTGGAATGCTTTAAAATCTTTCACTGATACTGATTGCACTAAGAAATATTTAGAGTCACGAGGTATAAACTAAGGTAAGTCAATTTGGTAGGCTGGCTATTTTTGACATATTAAACACAGCAGATTAAATCATAATTAATCGAATGATCTGATAGCCCAGATTTGTACCCCAATTTACAAATTTAATTGTAGCATATGACCAACTTTGGTCAATATCCAGCCATTTGATGCTGTTGGTGAGAAAGAACACATTGCTGGAGAGAACCTACATGGTCCAATCTAGAGTGGTAGATGCATCATATTGGCCATTCGCTAGCTTCTTGTTTTGGATGAAAACATTTCAAAGTGACCTTGGCACTTCCCCAGAATATGTTCAAATTAGCCATGTTTATAGGATTACAAACACACGCTAAACACTTAAATCTACGTCCCATAAATGTGTGTTGTGTTTCACTAAATAATGATAGTGGTGCACTGAAAACATTTTGCTCTGATTGCAGAATAGTTTTGGTTACACGTAAAATTGTTTACACACTACACTGGGTTTCTTCCATGAGGAGGGGAGTGTTTAGAAGTTCAGGCTGAATTGAATTACACCGCCATCATACAGTAGGCAGGATGATCCCTGATGCTGATTATGTCTCATTTACCCTTCATGACTGTGGCAAAGCTGTGCTACATAGTTATATCTTTTTGCGGCTGTTTTTAAAAAATAAAAGTCAAAGGAGCTTTTTATCGGAGCATTTACGTTTAATAACACTGTCTAGTCTTCAATATATAAAAATACTTGTTAAGATTAATTTTCAGTCATAATATGATTATGATATTAGATTTCCAAAAGAAGTTATTACATAAACAAGATTTCTCCCAGGAGATGGATGTGTGGTGAGGTCACGACCCTTTGAAACTTAGCTGCTCATTTTTATATGATGCAGAGAGTAAAAATTAAGACAACCGTGAGTACTAATTAGCAAGTACCCTTAAGAAAATATGCCAAACTGTTAAATGTTTTTGGGTGGGCTTGAGGCTTAAATCACCAGGAGAAGATGTTCAAACCACCTTTTTAACCTCTATTAGAAACAAACAAAATGGAAAAAAAAACCTCACAGATATTTACATAAAACATCTTTTCTTAAAGGTGATTATATATACATTAGCAGTGGGTTGCAACTGCAAGAAGTACTGCACTGGCATAACTGTGGAAAACCAAGTGTAAGAAGTTTTTGATATTTGATATCTGAGAATTACAGATGATGTGAAGACAAGAGTCAATGCTGGAGATGGAAAAAACTTTATCTTTGGAACCTTAACCTGTATGAATGAACTGAAACAACTAGACGTTAACTACACTCATTTTGTGGGATTTGGTATATTTAATGTAATCATAACTGCAGCAGAGACAGTGGCACACATCATGGAACTAATTATAGTACTTCAGGTAGGACCCGATTGATTTAGTTTGCATCAGAATTTGTAGGCTAATCGTTTAAGATTTGGTACTTGCTCTCATTTGAGACTTCACTATCACTTTTATATAATAAATAAATAAATGTCCTCTTCCCAAGGAATCATAACATTTGGGCTGCACTGCAAGTTTGAAGCAAATCCAACAGAATAGGTTCAAAATAAGGCTTGAACTGTAATGTAAAGCTAGCTAATGTTGCCATAGGAAATGACATTATACTTTGGACCTACAATGCCGAGAAAAAAAACCCTGCTTTGTCTGATTGGCATCAAACTTTATGAGCACTTGCAAGAAATGAAATGACAAAACATATGGGACAAACTGTGTATTTATGCAAGAAGCTTTTTTTTTTTTACCATTTTAATTATAAAGTGTTTAATTTGCAATTCCTTTTTCTCGATGTCTCTGTCTTTCTGTGATTCACCTGCTCTCCCTTCCTTACAGGTGTAGTGATATGTCAAGACCAAACCACCGCCTCTACCAAAACACCAAGTGTCAGTAACGGTAAGAACCTTCAAAAAAATGTATAATGGGATGTGAGAACAGCACTGGATTCCAGAGAATTTCACTATATTTTAGAGATATTATTTTAAAGTGCCAAGTTCCTTCAAAATATATACAGACATGCTTTTGTGACATAAGACATGGTGCCTGACAAAACTTTGTATTTAAACTTTATTTTCAGAGACAAACGAAACCTCCATTGATTCCCTGATTACTTCAATAACCAAAAGTTTGGCTTCCGGTAACGACAGTGCGTTTTGGTTTCTCACGGCAGAACCGCAAATGGATGAAGAAAACACCATCAATGATAATACAATGGTAAATACCGGCCTGTAGCATCATATTTTCTATTTATTAACTAATAGTACCTCTATCACCAATAAATCTAACAGCAAAAATGAAAATTATATATGTTATGCTGCATGTTATATAAATGATGACATTTATTTTTTAAACATGTATTTACAAGGGATGACAAAAGCTGTAGTTATATGTATATGTGCAATATATGTGGAGTATAAGTACAGTGATATGAGAGGAGACAGCGCTAATCCCAGTCACGTCCTGGTGGCATTCCCTCTAACCAAGACCCTTTATCTGGCTCCCTACACCTTGGGCCCCGAGGAAGTGTTTTGTGCTGCTTGGAGGAATCAACTGAATGTGTTTAAAGACCTACAGTTGGAAAAATTGGTCTCATAAAAGTGGATCTTTTCTCAGACATTCCTCAGCAGTTGTAAATCATAAAGCTGTGCTCAATGCTGGAGACAAATGAACTGGAGAGCTAATGTTTCCACTCATGCACTCGAACAGGTGTGGCTCATTTTTTTCACAACTGTTTTTTGCAACAACTTTAATATATTATAGATTTTTTATTTCTTTTTAAGGTTTGTCAAAACAGAAATATCTGACCTACAGAAAGAACTACAGATTTATCTTACTGTGTAATACAATATACTTATCCTCACATTATTAAACTGTAATTGCACATGTATTTTTTGACGAACAACAAAAGAAATTTGATGTTAAATGTTACATCGGAAGTCATCGCTACATTGTGCCATATGTGACTCCAGGTGTGTAGAGACAGCGCAACAAGTCCGTTATATAGGTCATTACTGCAACATCAAGCCAGGACCATCAACTGTCCAACTCAACCTGAAACTAAACATGAAATTCCTAAATAGCTTGATATGACACTGATAACAGAGTCGGTATCAGTGGATCACATTTTATAATATTACAATGGAGGTTATGGGAAATAAGAACACTAAAATCTGTAAATCCAACACATGTTTTTCTCCTTCTATCTTCAGTATCAAATAAATTGTTTATGTTAAAATATGCCGATTCAAATTAAACATCCAACTATGGTCATGTAAGTTCAAGCAAAGCAGGAATGAGATGTAGGATTTGATCAGTCACAAGCAACAGATGGAGAACAGCACAGATTCCCTGGGATTGATTTTGTCATCTGACTTCAGCCTTCCTGAGTTTCTTCCTCTTCTTTTCAAAGCTCTGAGCATTACAGACGAGTCCAGCTGTGAGCCCACTCCCAACTAACTGAGGATTCAAAGTTACAGCTCACAGTGGTCTTCTGGGAATGCTGAAAGCAGTCTGGATCACATTACAGAAGAATAAAAAGTGTTCCCAAGTTACAAAGCCTGAAGTTGTGCAATGATGATATCATTATTCAGGGTTAAAGTGGGTAAAAAAAACGAAGGTGTGGTCAGCAAGTTCACTCAGCTGCATCTTGTCTGTAAGGCACACAAGGCCAGTGTGTAGTCTGAAACACACGTTTGATTGGTGGCCCTGTGCTCAATGTGTATGAATAAAACTATGTACTGAAAAGTGAAAATTGCATTAGGCAATTGCAAAATAGGATATATTTTGTAGGAGATTGCTCCAGCCTAGACAGTGACATATGGAAAAAGTGTACTATTACAGAAACTACTGTCCTTCCACATAACAGCAAGTATGTACTTTTTTGTTTTTCTTACTTTGTGTGAAAACCCTTCATAATATTTTTTTTAATATACTGTATATGAGTTTCTCTCAAAGCTACAGAAGGTGAATTTCAGAAAAAAGTTATTTGTCCATCCATTCTCTTCTGCTTGCCCATCATCATCATCATATTTATTTATTTATTGTTTCCGAATTTCTTTTTTAAACTACTTGCAAATAGACAATCCTCACGCTTCCTTCTTTATTCTATTTATTGAAATAGGACAGCATGGACATTATACACCGGCTACAAATCATATTATAAAAGGCCAACATTTGGCTTCACGTTTAATTTGAACCCTACTCTCCCTGTGAAAGTTCTCTAATTGTAATGCACCACCACAGATACAGACAGCAAAAACTCAGCTATGAGAACTTAACTTGCACTCTCACAACTTGCATCTCATGACTGAGATAAGAACACCTCTTATTTTCTTCTGGACTTTTTTGACCAGAAATGTGTTTTTAACTGTTCCCATATAACTTTTTTTAATCACACATTGTCCTTTTATACTTTTTTTGTAGGTGGGAAGTACTAAAAGTCCATCACCATCATTACATTTATCACCATCATCATCATCATCATCATCATCATCATCGTCGTCGTCATCATCAAATTCCTCTGTGTTTGTGGGACTACTTGTCAGTGGTCTGCTTGCTGCCCTTGGAATCACTGTGGGTTATTGCTATTGCCAACGCAGGACTGACACCAAGGCAGTGAAGCTGGTAAGAATATTGTACAATATACAGTAGAGTATCTTTCCATTGTGGAACTCACTTATTTATATATTCATGCTGGCACAGGTGTTACTGTAAGCTGTAGTACACCATACCGTGCACCCTGGATTAATTAAAAATCTTTATAACAATTGTAAATTCTGAACAGAAAGACGACTTTATATTATTTCATGTGTGTATTGTGATGGTCAGTTGAAAATTTCTAGTCTTTGTTTGATGAGCTCCTACTTGTGGTCTATTTACAGACAGATGAGACCTATCCAGCAGATCAGGAGAACCAGGGGAGCACTCTTGCTTCTGTAGCCCCCCTCATCCCCACTCCCGAGACCCAGGAGAAACCCAGCGTAAATGGAGAGTCCCCCGAGGCAGCAAAGACCCAACCTCCTCCACCTACCAACGGCCACTCCACCACCAAGACAGCAGACACTGAGCTGTGAAATAGTCCAAAATGAATTGAATCCCAGGAACTACCCATCTATACACACAGACACGTCTGATGAAAACACATCTTTGTTTCAGAATTCACTCCTGCCTAATCACACAGAGGCCACAGAAATGTGGACTTTAGGGACTACAGCAATCCCTTACATAAACACTCCTGTTGTTATATGGTCCTGTTACCTGCTCTTTTAGCTACGTGCCTCAAAAAAAAATCAGGAAAACTAGTCTGATGATGACAATAATAGTAGAGATGAATGATGCTGATTAATCACGACGAAGACTCGGTTCCTGGGTTTTGATGGCAGTCAGGAAGGAGAAGAAAGACAGGAGATGGGCAGTTCTGGGTGTGAAAAGACTATAATGTTAGTATTAACCACAGCTTGCTACCATGATGACTGCAGCCTCTGGAGTCACAGCAATGTGCTGTCCACTTCAGCAGAGGCTCTGCCTGTCATCTGGTTTAATGCTCCAGCCAATCATCCAACTGAAAACACAGCTAAAGCACCTAAACAACACGTGTCCTTACATTAATGTAAGACCATAACAGACAGACAGGAACTAACTTACACTGCCTTGAAATCTGTTTACAAGAATACATCTTGTATTCTTAACGTGCGTAGGTGGTTGAAAGTGTGTGTGTGTGTGTGTGTGTGTGTGTGTGTGTGTGTGTGTGTGTGTGTGTGTGTGTGTGTGTGTGTGGGTGTACTATGACATTTTGCATGAGTGTATTAACTTGCATCTGTACTGTGCATTGACTGTATATATCCATACATGCATCTACGCTTATCCTCCTTATTGTACTGTATGTACATATGTGTGCTTCATGGTCATTTTGATCAGTCATGTCAGTGATCGATAAATCTTAACCGCATGCGACAGCCATGAAAAATGTAGAAATTTGTAAAATGATGGCTAACCAAGTTGTGGACAATCGCCATGGTGAAGCAAAACGAGTATTGACATTTAAGTCACACCATGGCATTAATCACGAAGCCAAAAGGCCTCTTTACTCACTGTTTGACCAACAAACTCACAAGGACTTTAGACACAGAGCCTCCTTATGTCACCTCTGCCCATCTATTTGTTAGTATTATTCTCTGTCCAGTACTGTATATACTTGTTTTTATTCTGTGTATCCATACTTGTATTGTTCATTCTATGTGCCAAGATCTTCATTTTATAACTTTTATTGTGTTTATATACTTCTCCCATCATCATGATATTTTATCTAGGTTATATGACAAAGAAATATATTTAGAAATGAATCAAGTTCAGCATCTAATGGTCCAAATATGCCTTTTTTAATCCTATAAATACAGGTAACATCAGTTTTCCCTGACATGCCTAATAACAATAACAATAATGATAATAACTTTGAAAACTTTGATATCAAACTGGAATGTCCTGCATTCATTGTTCTTTTGATCCATCTTGTATCGTACCATTATCACATCAATATTTCAGTGTGACTATTTAATTTCACTAGCACTCTGTAGTTAAAATGGGATTTAACATGAAAAAAAAACCTAAATAAATAACATTGTATATGTTTTCCTGTTTTCAGCCTATTTTTTCCCAGAAAAAAGCGAGTGATTTTGCTTGAGTTTAAAGAGAAGTTGGATTTTTAACTGCTGCCAAGCTCCTTAGACAACTACTGACAAATTGTACACAGACACGTACATACTTACACACATCTGTGGTCTAAAACACATGGAATTTAAGTCCCATACAGCCCATAAGGTCCACAGCTGGTTTACATTAGCAGTAGTAGTGACATCACTTAACACTGTTTTGTCTTTCACAGTTTGGGTGGGGCAGTAAAAACATCCCCCAGCTGTCTTGTTGAATGGATCAGGACATGCTCAGAGTCAAACGTCAGTTAAAAGTCAAGGCCATCATCATGGTTATACACATTTACTTTAAACATTCATGTTATATTGTTAGTATAGTATTTATAATATTATATTGATGTACAGGGTGGGCCATTTATATGGATACACCGTAATAAAATGGGAATGGTTGGTGATATTAAAGTCCTGTTTGTGGCACATTAGTATATGTGATGGGGCAAACTCCTCAAGATGGGTGGTGACCATGGTGGCCATTTAGAAGTCAGCCATCTTGGATACAACTTTTGTTTTTTCAATAGGAAGAGGGCCATGTGACACATCAAACTTATTGGTAATGTCACAAGAGAAACAATGGTGTGCTTGGTTTCAATGTAACTTTATTCTTTCATGAGTTATTTACAAGTTTCTAACCACTTATAAAATGAGTTCTATGTGCTGCCCATTGTGTTGGATTGTCAATGCAACCCTCTTCTCCCACTCTTCACACACTGATAGCAACACCGCAGGAGAAATGCATCCAGTATCCGTAGTTTCAGGTGCTGCACATCTCGTATCTTCACAATTGCCTTCAGATGACCCCAAAGATAAAAGTCTAAGGGGGTCAGATCGGAAGACCTTGGGGGCCATTCAACTGGCCCACGACGACCAATCCACTTTCTAGGAAACTGTTCATCTAGGAATGCTCGGACCTGGCACCCATAATGTGTTGGTGCACCATCCTGCTGGAAAAACTCAGGGAACATGCCAGCTTCAGTGCATAAAGAGGGAAACACATCATCATGTAGCAATTTCAAATATCCAGTGGCCTTGAGGTTTCCATTGATGAAGACTGGACCCACTATCGTTGTACCCCATATACCACACCAAACCAGTTAGTGTCAGACCAATAGCGGTGGTTTTGTTTGTTAACTTCACCATTCACATAAAAGTTTGCCTCATCACTGAACAAAATCTTCTGCGTGAACTGAGGGTCCTGTTCCAATTTTTGTTTTGCCCATTCTGCAAATTCTGGGGCCGATCTGGGTCATCTTCGTTGAGATGCTGCAGTAGCTGGAGTTTGTAAGGGTGCCATTTGTGAGTAGCTAATATCCGCAGAAAGGATGTTCGACTAATGCCACTCTCCAGTGACATGCGGCGAGTGCTACGCTGTGGACTCTTGCTGAATGAAGCTAGGACAGCCACTGATGTTTCTTCATTAGTGACAGTTTTCTTGCTTCCACATTTTGGCAAATCCAACACTGAACCAGTTCCACGAAACTTAGCAAGCAGTTTGCTAACTGTAGCATGGGAGATGGGTGGTCTCGTAGGGTGTCTTGCATTGAAATCTGCTGCAATGACCCGGTTACTGCGTTCACCAGATATCAACACAATTTCGATCCGCTCCTCACGTGTTAACCTCTTCGACATGTCAATGGCTGTGAACAAAGAGAAACTTGTAAATAACTCATGAAAGAATAAAGTTATGTTGAAACCAAGCACACCATTGTTTTTCTTGTGACATTACCAATAAGTTTGATGTGTCACATGGCCCTCTTCCTATTGAAAAAACAAAGGTTGTATCCAAGATGGCTGACTTCTAAATGGCCACCATGGTCACCACCCATCTTGAGGAGTTTGCCCCCTCACATATACTAATGTGCCACAAACAGGACCTTAATATCACCAACCATTCCCATTTTATTACGGCGTATCCATATAAATGGCCCACCCTGTATTACGTGTTGCTCTCTGCCACACAGACAGTTTAGCTATTTTTTCCCATACATTCATGCCTTTATTCCATCACAAGATCAGGTCCCATATGAATTCCTACCCTGGCCTGTCCCTCTCCACACCCTAAAGGAAAATATGTCCTCAATGCCATTTAGCAATGCCGTAGGACAACCCTGTTGCCACATGAAGTCACAATGTAAAGCCAGCAAGAAGCGCATACCATACTAAATGTAGTCAAGTCTAAGACTGGCCATCTGTCAGACAGCATCAAATTAAAAGGTGCAAATCCCAGAAAATGTTAAAATTGCTTTATCTATGCTCTCAGACATGTATCTCTGTTATTTACAACCTACTTGACAGGCTAATATTACATTATTTATTAAGCGTCTACTTTCAAGAAACACACTCCACCAATGTGAAAACGCCTAATTAAAGTTGTTTCCATCAGCTTTTACATGTTTACTCATTTCCCAAGTTTCTAGTTCATGTTTTAAGATATGTACTTTTTGCATTTGTTTTCCTCCATTTGTCCTGATGCAGTGTAAATTAACTGTAGCTGCATGCTGCACTGAAAAAAGAAATCAAATAAAGCACTGATTCCATATTGCTGTAGAAAAAACACTATCAGCTGTTTCGAAAGAAAAGATTAATAAGAAGTACTGTCTGAATTAACATGAACCTCATATGAGAATGTAGTTTAAGCCTTGAATTTTCCACCCCTATGCCCCTGCAGAGTATCAGTTCAAAACTTCCAATTCTCAGCTTTTGTTCAGAGTCACATAAGTCCCCTAGTTCCAAGCTTGTTCCTTTCGCATCTTTTATCCCATCCAAATCTTAGTCCCCCCACCCCTCTATACTCCTGGATTTGGCCAAGAGTAGTGTATGTGTGTCGTGGAATCTGGAATGATGGACTAAACTCAGCTGGTTGTTTTTATTGTGGGGATGATCCCCCCCTTAACATAGTTACAGCTGTCAAATACGTCATGTTTTCTTTCTCCACGCCAAAGCTCAGCCCTTCTAAACTCCTTAATGGTAAGATAATATTGGTTGGAATGGGAGGCTGGAGGAAAAGTAGAGCACTCGAGAGACTTTGTGGGACCCTGAGGTCAGAAGGTGTGGCCTGCACACTGAGCATATAAAGACTGATAAATGTAAAGGTTCATGAAAAGGTCATTGCTAACAGAAAAATCAACTTCATACTGCACAATACATTTAACCTGGAATATCTAAGTTAATGTGTCTTCAAGGAGAAAATACAATAAAGAATGCCTGCAGCTTGCAAATATCTGGATTATTATGTGAGCTGTATTAACAAAACAACTGTGCATAAGAAAGTGACTCTCTCTCTCAGGCTTAGGGCGTCGGGGGGTTCCCCGGAGGCATCTTCCTTGGGGGGCTCAACCCGGGGTAGCGGTCATGTCCGGTTAGGGGCTCTGTTGGCTCTCAGGTGACTGTTTCCTCGCGGCTGCGTGCAGCGGGGCTAGGGGAGGGTCTGTGCTGACGGACGTGGGTTACTGACCTGGTAGCCTGGCTGCCCCTGGGTGGGTCCGGGATGGGCGTGAGGTTCTGGGGGCGCTCCGTCTCTGGGCTGGGACCCGGACCGGGCCTCGGGGGCTTGGGTCCTGGTTGGTGTGTTGCCGGGGTTGTGGGAGGGTGGGTGCATGGGGGCCCAGCCCTGGAGCGGGGTGCCGCCGGTGCATCGAGCCACCTGGGGGGCTCTTCAACTGGTGGGGGAGATTGTCACATCTTGCAGGAGCTTTCCTCTCTTCAGGAGCTCCCTCTGCAGGAGGGGTGGAGGAAGATCTCAGCCTGGGTGTTTATTGTCTTATGTAGTCTGGAAGATGAGTGGATGGTGGGGTGGGTGCAGTTTTCTCTGTGGTGGGGTTGGGAGGACTGTCCCGGGCTCTGTGGGGCCGGGAGGCGCTGCTGCGCTGGGCCCCGGTCTGGATGGGCCTGGGCCCCCTTTCCCTGGCGGGTCGCGGAGTATGGGGGTGCCTACTGGGGTCAGCGGGGGAGCTGGCCCCAGGGAAGGGTCACTTGCCCCTCCCTTCCTTCCCTCCCCATCTCCAGCTGCCTCCCTCTTCCCGCTCCACCACAACCACCCACACATGCAGGACCTTGGAGCAGGGGTATGTCACCAGGGTGCAGAGGAAGCTACCCCCCCCCCCCCCCCCCCCGTCCCCCGTCCCCTTCTGGCTGCCTCTGCCTCAATTTTATCCCACAACTTAGACATTCACATTACTCACACTCTCATTACACATACATATAGGATCTTGGGGGTGGGCACGATACACGGAGTCCAAAGTACCATCAGGGTGTACACCCCACCCCTGGCATCGTTGCCCACCTCTCAATTTTAAATACACGTAGACATTGAGGGCTAGCAGGAGGGACCATGCGCTTACCTGCTGCTCTCTGGCAAGTAGCTCCAAGCCCTCCTGGGTTTTAAATGCACCTTAGAACACACATGCATCAACACTACAATGAGCGGGTGGAGGGAGGTTTGGAGTCTTCTCTCACCCCCATTCTCTGCGACCTGCTGGAGCGGGGGGGCTAGGAGGAGGAGTTGGCCGTCCGACTGCGGTCTGGAGTGTGGGGCCTTCCTGCTGCTGCAGAGTCGGGGCGGTCTGTCTCCCCCCACCGTAGGGAAAAGGGTAACACCACCTGGGTCTGGGTGCAGTTCCCCCCTCCAGGGGCAAGGGCACCTAGACCCGGTTTGTAGAGTACGCTTGGGGAGTGTGATCGTGTGTACAGCGTCTCTTTATGTCTGTCTCCACGTTGGTTGAGTGTGGAGTAAGTGCATATGAGAGCATGAGGGTGGGAATGGATGTTGTATCTGTGTGTGCCTGTATGTCTGTGTCTATATGTCAGGTTGGGTGTCAGGCGCCACCTCTCTGGGGACATCTCAGGCCCTCCAAGGTATGGAGGCCTATCTCCCCCTACCACCACTTCCCCTGCCAGTGGCGGTCCCCCTCGGACATCGGTGCGTTGGTGGTTCTTTGTGTCCGGGGGTGGGCGTCCAGGTACACACCGGCTCACTCCTTGGCGGCCGCTTATCGGGGCCTGGAGCCTGGGGCTCGCTCGGGCCACTTCGGAGGTGGGGTGCCCCCGGCCTCTCGGCCTGGGGCTCGGTCACTCAGGCGCGGCTGGCTGCCGGCGGAGCTCACGGGCGCGTCACTGCAACTCCCCCTGGCTTCTGCTCCGTGGCTGCTGGGTGAGCCCTCATCTGGGACTCTCCTCAGCTCTTTCTGGGACAGTGGGGCAGCTGCCCCTCTGTTGGTCTTCCTTGGTCTCTTGTGTTCTGGGGGCCTCTGGATGTCTGGAGTTTTGATCTCCTCCATACCTGCTTCATGCCCTGAAGGACGGGGCTGTGGCCCCCCCACACCCTCTAGCAGATTATTACATGAAGGAACCTTTTAAAAAACAAAAAACAAGCGCGTCCATGCTCACAGGTGTACACACGGGTGATCACACCCACAAACTACACCCTTTTTGGCTCCTACCTCAAAGCACACTGTGTTCTGTTGATCTTATGTGCTGCACAATAATGTTTAATATTTAGTATTTACTGTCATATTCCCATATATCATTGTGATGTTGTTTATTCTATTACTCTTGTTCTCTTCTGCTTGTTTTCTTTTTTCTTTCTCAGCAGGTGACCCAGGTGATTGATATATGCATTTTTTTTTCTCTGCCCGTTCTGTTGGTTTTTGTCTTTTGCCCTTCTCCCCCGTCCCTCTTCTCAGCTGTTTCTCTTTCCCTCTTTCTTTCTCCCCTTCTTTCCCCCAGTCAAGTCTGTCCCGTATTCAGTAAGTGAAAATAAAATAAACAATAAAAGGTGAATCAAATGGACCATTACGGCAAGGCTGGGATGGTCAATTTGGTAAAGTAAATCCGTTGGGCATCTTTCTTTGCCTTTAGACAACAATTCTGATGGCAAAAGAGCCAAACGGGACAGGCAAAAAAAAAAAAGAAAAAAAAGAAAGAAAAGAAAGTGACTCTCTGAGGCTTTGACCGTGATAACATACTCTCTTTAGTCATATACAGTATCCCTACCGTTTATTCAGTTATGGCAGAGAGCTCTAAATCCCAATGTGGATACAGTGAAACAGATATTCTGTTTTCTTTTGGATTCATTCATTACATCTGAAAAAGAGAAAGCCTTTAATAAAAAACAATGTTTTTTTTTAATGTCGCATTCACCAAATTTGGAATCACATTGATGCCCATTTGTGATATGTGTATAAGAATTTCTTTTATTTATGTATTAATCACATTATTTTATTGTATAATGCCTTGGTGCAACTGGATTTTAGCATGTCTCACACTCATGGCTGCCTGTCCGTCAGAGGATAGACTTTAAAGTTCTGATGCTGGCCTATAAAGCTCTGAATGGTTTAGGACCAAAATACATCAATGACCTCCTGACCCAGTATGAACCATCCAGATCCCTCAGGTCATCTGGATCCGGTCTTTTATCAGTTCCCAGAGTCAGAACCAGACACGGAGAAGCTGCATTCAGCTTTTATGCTCCTTATATCTGGAACAAACTCCCAGAAAGCCTCAGATCAGCTGAAACACTCAGTTTATTTAAATCCAGGTTGAAGACTCACCTGTTCTCAGCTGCATTTGAATAAAGCACCAAATCCACACTTTAAGCTTAAATTTCAAAACTTACATTTAACTACTGATTTTATCTACTGTTCTGATTTTATCTGTTTTGATTTTATATACTGTTGTTTGTTTGTTTGTTAATTAGTTAGTTAGTTTATTTGCTTGTTTTAATCAATTTTAAATCATGCTTTTTATTTGTTCTTGTTTCTAATGTCTCTGTAAAGCACTTTGAATCACCTTGTTGTTGAATTGTGCTATACAAATAAACTTGCCTTGCCTTGCCTTGCCTCATGCAGTTAGACAGAGGGTGGGGGTCTGGTAAGGAAGTTGGGGGAAGCAGAAAACTCCACAGGAAGAATCTTTTGTCTCTCCAGAGGTGTGAAATAGCTGTGTACTGCCTTTTGTTCCTGGACAAGGTATTTAACTAAGAGCCATGCTAGGCTCAGAGAGAGAATCTGCTGACCGTCTGCCCCACGATCATGCATGCTCTCCACCAAGCTTGGTTTTCTGTTCTTTGTCTTGACTAAAGAATGTTAGCTACTGCTCACCGCTTGTCTGCAGGGTTTATTTAATGGAAAACTTCCACAACGTATGTAAGCGTTGGAGCAAGTGCACACTGCTTTTAAACAACCTTCTAAGGTTTTTCAAACATGGCTGGTTAACTTAAAATTTA
Source organism: Maylandia zebra (assembly GCF_041146795.1). Classification (NCBI taxonomy): domain Eukaryota; kingdom Metazoa; phylum Chordata; class Actinopteri; order Cichliformes; family Cichlidae; genus Maylandia; species Maylandia zebra. The sequence goes on from NC_135186.1 coordinate 30,491,675, forward strand.
CTTTAAAATTAACATGTTCCCCTCCTTGTGATTCATGTATGATGATACTTCTTAAGAGGTGCATTTAACCGGACCAAGTTACTATGCACAAGGTGCCTGGTGTTAGAGAGACTGCAATGATTGGTTTTGTTCTCATCCACCAGTGTGGTTCAAATTGCAATTACTGACAACTACATTTTTCAGAGATTTTGTCCATATTGAACTGACATCATGTAGTTGCTGCAGATTTGTCAACTACACATCCATGATGCAAATTTTCCATTCAACCACATCCCAGAAGTGTTCAACTGGATTGAAATCTGGTGACTGCATAGGCCAGTGAAGTCACTGTCATGTTCAAGAAACCAGTTTGGTGCAAAACCATCTATGTTATAAAGCTATGTTTAGCTTTATAACATAGATGGGTATATTGTCCCAGATGGGATAGGCTCCAGCACCCCCCACGACACTGATAAGCGGAAGCAAATGCATGCATGGATGGGTATATTGTGGGCATAAAGAGATAGATATAGTCAGCAACAATACTCGAGTGGCTGTGGTATTTGAATGAGCATCAAATGGTACAAAGGGGCCCAATGTGTTCTAAGAAAATACTCAAAACTCCACCATCACCAGTCTGAACCGTTGATACAAGGCAGGATGGATCCATGCTTTGTGTTGTTTACTCCAAATTCTAACCATTACCAGGCAATGTTTTTCCAGTCTTCTATTGCCCAGTTTTGGTGAGTTTAGGTTAATTTTAGCCTAAGTTTCCTGTTCTTAAGGTGAAAATATCCATTGAACTACTGCTCAGTGGATATTTTCTATTTTTCAGATCATTCTCTGTAAAGTGTAGAAATTATGTGGGGAAAATCCCACTAAATTATTAATTCATGAAATCTCCAAAAGTTGACTCTGTTCATCTGGACGTAACGTTTTCAGTGGGAGAAACGTTTCGTCACTCATCCAAGTGACTTCTTCAGTCTCAGCTGACTGCAGGTTTCCCCAATCTTGTAAACAGTACACTTGCATAATGACTGAAACCAGCTCATTGAATGAACAATGGGCTGGGAGGTCAGTTCCTTCATCATGATTATGCAAATGCTCATGACCACTGATCAAAGACCACTGATCAAATTCATGAAATACTCAGAGAAACCTCAAGCAACAACAATCTTTAACATGTCAGTAAGCCTAAATGCTTTGAGTTGCTCACATGAGCTTGGTTGATTGGATATCTGTGTATACAAGTCACTGAACAGATTTACCTGACAAAGAGAGAAAAAAAATGCAATTTTTACTTCTCTACATATACAATTACAACTATTATCCATCTCTTTTGCTTATCCTTTTTCAGGGTGGGGGGCTGTAGCCTATCCCAGCTGTCTCAGGGCGAGAGGCAGGGTACACCCTGGACAGGTTGCCAGTCTAACACATAGACACAGACTCGCACTCACATTCCCGCAATTTAGAGTTTCCAGTTAACCTATCTGCACGAACAGCATGTATTTGGACTGTGGGAGGAAGCCAGAGTACCAGAGCATGCAAACACAGGGAGAACATGTAAACTCCACATAGAATGACTGATGGTGGAATTGAACTCAGAACCTTTATGCTGTGAGGCAACCGTGCTAACCATCGTAATTATTACAGCTGTTACAGTTGTGACAGTTTGAAATACAGAGCGTACCAACCGTTGCCTGACAGTCAAACAACAACTTACTGTTGAAGTACCAAATGCAGTTAGGAAGGATGTGAATGGGTGTCTAAACATGACAGGAGGAAGTTAAAGAAATGTGAGCCGCTTTTTTACTGGCATTTTAGAAGTGGTGAAAGGGCCACAGCAATCCACAGCAACCGGAGAGAAACCTAAGATACTTGAACATAGTTTAAAAAAACATGCATTGGGGAAATGTAATTTGCAGTTTCAAAGCTGGGATCCACATTAAAGGTAGGTGTTCTTTTGAAGACAAATATGGGGTTTCCCTGACTAATGTGCACACATAAGGGATTGACCAGACTGTCATTGTGTACATTATGGTTTTAAATGCAGTTTTTATTGGTTCTTTTTTAAAAGTCAGTAATACTAGGACACTATTTAAATCTCAAACTACATCTTATTTTCATAAATGGGATTAGATTATTCCTTTATTTAAACTCTTGTTAAGTCATTTCAGGTCATACAATAGTTTGCAATAGATTTTTCTGAGGTGCATTTTGAAAGTAACGAATTCAAACTGAAAAGGTGATATTTCACATTTTGTCTCCATAGAAACCAAGACAACATGTAACAACGGAAACTTGAATTGATATTCCATCTGTTTCCTGCAAATCTCTCTGTGATATTGTTGTCTATTACCAACATCTGCTGTAGGAAAGAATCTGGAAAACATTGCCTCTTGTTTCCAGTGATGCAACAATCCAGAAGGCACATATCACCCTTTAGTAAACTGTAGTAAGCCTGAGCACAGTTGATTGCAGTAGAACAATTATTTACAAAACCAGTTACGAGTTTACAAAATCACTACACCAGACAAACTACACAATAACCCCACATTTTAGGTCTAATTTATTAGGCTAATAAAAAATACCTCATTTTAGCCTCAAAACACTTCTCAGCTACCCACTATAAAGTAGGTGTATACAGAAACACAACATTCTTCAAGTGACTTGCATGAGGTGCTTTTCCAAACTAGAGTTAAGAATGGACTGGAAAGTAAATGTGATATTGTTGGGTTAGGATGCCCCCTGCTGTGGCCTTAGGGCCAAACTGCAAACTCAAAGTTAAAAACGCAATAAACAGCCTATTCTTTTTTTTTGTTCTCTCCGGAAGCAGGCCGACAGACACAGCTACTGCTGCTGTTCACCATCAGCTCAACATATGGACATTCTTCACTTGACTCTACAACTTGATGATCAGTTTTTTCAAGCATAATTTTCCACAGAGGAATGGCCAACAATGAAGAGACAGCAACATTCAAGCCTAATATCTGCAGAAATATTATACATTAATGCCTTGGTACTGGAGGTAAAAGATCCAGTTAATCTATCTCTTTGTGCCTGATAATAAAATGATTTAAAAACAAATTAATCTTCATAGAGCCAACACGGGGAAACTGTACGGAAAAAAGTTACAGGAACATCTTAAAATTGAAAAGTAGCTACTCACTGAACTTACCAGCTGGATGTGCCAACATAGCATTGCTGTCCATCAAAAAACATGTATCGCCACTTTTGACTTTTTATAAATGTAATGTGCTCATTCTGCTGTGTCTACTCTCAGGTGTAAGAACTCAAATAACTAATGAAAATAAATGTAGTAGATTTATAGAGCCTTTGCTTTAAAAAAAAAAATGCAATTCAAAGTGCTTCACAGGTCTCGGTCCAATCAATAATCTATGTTAAACCATGAAGCTGTGTTTTTATTACTCATCTTGTTGTGATGTCAGAAAAGAGAACACGAAGAACAAACAGTACTAACAAAGTTTAAGAAGAATTAATTTATGCAGACTAAAGCAGTGCTCAACTATGTTGACGTTGGGTAAAACACTAAATCAAATCCTATGTTCTGCAATCTTTTTTTATTTACTTGAAAGTAATGAATATGAATCTTCTGCTGCCATTGTGCTAGGTGAATATGTTGATGTAGGTTAACACAGTGTGGCTTGTCGGGGAAGGCCAAGAAAGAGGGCAAATCCAAGGACCTGGATGAATGTCCAGAAAAAAATCTGAATGAGAGGCCGGTCTTATACTAGTATTTTGGGGACAAACTGGACTGAAAGGAAACACTTTGTTAAACCGCTGGTGTAGGAGAGCAGTGTGAACCAGTGATGAACAGAAGCAACTGAACCCAGGAGGTCAACATCAGTTTTTTTGCCACCTTGTGGTGGACGGTAGAAGAATCAGTTTGCCAGCAAATACTCCTGTTGATCTTTGGCATTAAGCAGTGGTGTTTTTTGAAGTGGGTAGGAAGAAGAGGGAAAATTCCAGAGAAGACGTAGAAAGCAAAGGTGAGGAGTTAGACAGAACAGCAGGACTTCCTCAAGACCTTTCTTCTGGAGCATCCCTGTAGGTCACTGTACCTTCACACACTCCTCTGCAAACCATTAAATCCAGTGTGGAATCCAGTCTCTGTCAATGCAAGTGTTCAAAAAATATTAAAAGACTTAAATCTGTCCCTAGTATACTTTTTGTGCATTTAAAGCAGGGAACAACAGTGCTGCCATGTGGGACGAATGACGCATGAAAAAAGACTGTGTAGGCTATGAAGGAAACTGACAATAAAAAAGCCAAGTGGTTACATGTATTGACCTACAGGGTCTCCCTGCTCTGCCACAAGCTTCAAGCTTTTGCCTTTTGTTTTTTATAAAACAAAACTAAGCGCACATAACTTTACCATCTATGACAAGGCATCATGTGATGCAACAATTTACCTTTGCCATTTGAGTTATTGGCCTCTCTGCCAGTAAGTTTGCTTCATGCATTGTACGTTTTCTTGAAGAAAACTCCTCATATAAAGAATACATCCTGTGAAGAGATGGATGCGGCTACCAGAACCGAAACCTCCTCTTATGCAACACCCTCCGCAAGTTTGCTACTGAAAACAAGAAGCAAGTTACGCAGTAGTATCTTAAAAGATGTCACACACAAATAGAGGGTAATTTGCTGCATAGTGAGAGAAGCCAAAGGAACAGAGACATCCATGTATCAGGTGAGTGTCCCGCTGTGATCCAGGGAGCTATGCCCAATCCACGGCCATACCATGTGAGATACATGGACTACAGTTTCTTCGCACACTTCAGCCAAGTGCACACCTGCAAGTCAATCCGACCGGGGAAAAGTGCTGCCGATCCAACAATGGATTCTCTCATTTACTTCACATTTACTTTACTTTCACACTGAGATGATTCCAGGCTATTTAAAAAAATGCATGCTTACTTTTGAACATGTGAGTCCAATTTTATGTTTATATAATGTGTGAATGTGTTAAAACTCAGTTTTTGGTTCTCTCTTCTGCCCCTATTTTTTCTTCTTTCCTCCTTTGATATGAGTTGATCCACTAGATTCAATGCTGGTGAAACTATATCATACCACCACCACTGATAACGTACAACCCTAACCAACCTCAGGAAGAAGAGGAGACATCACAGTGTCACTATTATACAGCACCAGATGAGAAATTAAGAAGCTTAACATCTTCAAACGCTTAATTTTTTTAACATGATACAGTGTCGTGTTATTGACCTTAGCACTAGAAAGTGTGCACCAGAAATTACTGGTAAATTCTCATAATATGTGGTCAAATGTATCTTAAGGAGGAAATCACTACAGATAATTTTATTACTCTTAATAGCCTTCGGACATTATTTGGCCAAGCTCGAAGTTTTTATAGAAATTGGGAAACTGCCAGGCTAGGAGTTGAGCTAGATTAGCTTTGGGTTGTTTTTTTAAGACCAACCTGTCAGACGGATGCGTTCGTGTCTGTGGAAGAAGGCTAGCAATTAGCACAGAAATGCTGCGCATTTAATTTAAATATAGACGAGGCTTCGATGCAGCGAGTGCGTTGTGTGGAAATAGCCTTGCTATCGCTAATTCAACGGCTGAATGGGGAACAAGTAGAGACCCAGGACGTGAGGACATTTGAAAAACACGCATGTCCACTTGTGGTCACACCGAAACAAGTAAGTACATTTGAAATATTAAACGGCGCACTGATGACTGTGTAAAGTCATTTCGCATCCCAAATGTGTACCAAAATAGCATTATTGCTTCATTTAGGTATTTAGTTTTACATGAAACGTGTATTTTTTCATGCTCCTGATTTTATTTATTTATTTACTTATTGGATGTACGTGCTAATCGTTGGACAAGTGGCACAGAAGTTGACCCTTTATTTGGTTCAGCTGACACTGGAGGGTTTTAGTAAATGAACTGTGCTTTTATAGTCCACTGATTATGTCTAGGCCTGGGCTTTGATGAGTGAACTCCAGAAGCTTAAATTGTATTCCTTTTGAGACATTTAAAGGTGAATCTGGTCTTATGCTTGGGATCATTGAGGCTGTGCATTACCCAACTTTGCTTGAGTTTCAGCTCAGGGACTGATAGCAGTTCACCCAATTCATTTTTATTTATATAGCGCCAAATCACAACAGCACTTGCCTCAAAGTGATTGTAAGGTGAAGACCCTACAGTAATACAAAAAAAACCAACAACCCATGAGTCAGATGATCTCCGATGAGCAGCACTTGGAAACAGTGGGGAGGAAAAACTCCCATCACGTGAGGCCCTTAGCAGCCTAGGCTCATTGCAGCAGGGAGGTTTCAGGGTCACCTGATCCAGCCTTAACTACAAGCTTTATCATAAACTTTTAAGCCTAATCTTAAAAGTAGACAGAGCACCTGTTCCCCAAAATCTAAACTCGTTGCACAGAAGAGGGGCCTAAAGCTTAAAGCTCTGCCTCCTATTGTACAGTGTAATACTCTCAGACTGATACCCATCAGTCTGAGAGCAAAGTGCCCTACTGGGGCGATATGGTACTATGGCATTTTTAAGATAAGATGGGGTTGTTCAAGACCAATTTTGGATTTAACAGAGTGAATGAAGATAAGCCAATATGGGAGAAATATGCTCTCTTTCTAGCCCCTATCAGTACTCTCACTGCAGCATTTCGGATTAACTAAAGGTTTTGGTGTTTGCCATCGGATTTCATGGATAGATGAGGCTGGTTATCATCTGCAGTGTAAATGTGTGCTATGCCTTCTAATAATGCTACCTAAGCAAAGACACCCCAATAACTTTAGTTTGCCACCTCCATGTTTCATCGTAATACATATTATGTTCTGTTTATAGAATTTTGTGTTTGATTTACCCAAAATATAATGAGACCACTTTCTATTGAGCAGTTGAATTTTCAACCACTGGGTGGACGGAGCACTCTCCCATCTACAAAAAAGATTTAAGGATCCTCAGTTTGTGTTTTGGCAAATTCACAAAAGCCTTTTGTATTCTTATTGGTTAGCAATTGTTTTTGCACTGCCACTGTTCCATAGCTGATTTTCCACTGTCTTTTGATCAGTGAAGTCTGACCTTTACTGATATGAAAACAGCCTGCTCCTTGTATGCTTTCATTAGATATCTTGTAACTTCCTCAATGAGCTGTCACAGAAGGATTTTTGGATAAGCTGCCACTCCTGGGAAAGGTAAATGTTGTTCCAAGTCATTTCTGTGTGTGGACAATGTATCCAAAGTTTTGTAGGCCTTTCCAGATATATATTTCAATCAGCTTCTTTCCTTTTATCTTCTTCTATTGTTTCTATTTAATTTTGGGACAGCAAGGTACCGGTGAGACTGTTTAGCCAACATTAAGCTATGTGATAAACTAAGTGGTAGAATAGTTTCCTTTTTTAGTTTAATAAATATAACTATCATTAAAAGCTTGTTCCAGGACTTTTATAATTATTGTTTTCTGTTGAACTGAAACAGTTTAGTTTAAAATAGAGAAATTGACAAAATCAGTAAGAAGACAAATTCCTTTTTCATTACACTGTATTTGAATAGCTTTTACATACAGTACTGTTCAAAAGTCTTAGGCTGTCTTTCATTTCTTTATAATTTGGTGGGAAACTAGAAATATGGGGCTTTGTTAAAACGCATATGGAAATAAAATATATAAGGCAAAAACAGAATCTGTATAATTCTAATGAGCTTGAAAGTCAACATTTGTATTGAACACATTTTTTTCTTCATTAAACTTCATCAAATGTCTTGAACAAGCTTTCTTGCCATTTTTTTAAGTAGTCGTTAAGTAGTAGTTCTCCAGGCTTCTTGAAGAATGTTCAAAGGTCAAAGATCATCCAACAGTACTGCAATAATGTTGAGGTACAGTCGATGACTGATAGTCTTCTCTAGTGTGTTTTCTATGTATGCCTTTGTGCATTAGCAGCATTTTTCTGGTTCATTATCATGCTAAAAGCTGAGCCCCTTTTCAATCAGACTGCTTCATGATGGGTCAAAATCTGGCAGTTCTTTCCCCACAGTGTGGGAGACCCATGCCTGCCCCATTGTTATCTTGATATTTTTCATAGATTCAGCTAAAAAATGGCTTTTTCTTTTTTTTTTGGCAGACCACTAGTCCTTAAAAATACAATTTAAAGTTGCTTCTTTACGAAGTTGTCTTTTACATGTAGACATATCACTGATTCATCCCTTCCGTCAGTCTTCTCCTGCTTGAATCATTCACAGATTCGTTTTAAGTGGTTTAAAAAAAATTGGAAGATCCTCAGAAAGCCTGTAGAAGTTTTCCCCAAGCCCACTTAAAAATACAAGAAAGTCTAACTCCTTAAAAACAACATTAAGAAACAATGGATGGCTGGAGAGTTTTTCAAAGCACTGTTGATGCAGTGTTTTTACTACGCAGTGAGATAACGTTGCGTCGCATATTAGGCCAATTTTTCCAGAATAAACAGCTGCGTGAGCTTGGAAATTCTTATTAATCATATATTCAACATATCAATGTCCTCTTACTTCGTATTTAAACCGGAAGTTTCCCGAAAGGACTCTTCTCCCTTCGCCCGTATCGACTTCCGCCCCGTGCCTGTTTGTAAACATGCGTCAAGACCACGTGATCCTGTCGACGTATTTCAGAGCCCCGTCCAATCAGAAAACGGGGGTGTGTGCGAGTGGGCGTGGTTGAATTCTGTTGCTGTGAAAATGTCGATGGACTACGGGTTTTCATTAGGGCAAGGGACCACTCTGGAGCCAATGTTAACCAAGAGGTTGATGGGAGGTTATATCAGCGACGAAGAAGCAGTTATAGTGAACCGGAGAGGTTGCGAAAGAGTCGCTGTCGGTAAGCAGCCTCATCATCAGATCTTCAGGAAGAAACTGTTTATTTACATCTACCGGCTGCTCCTATGAGTCATGTAACATAATCTGTATGTATATAGGCTATAGTGCCCCTACTCTGGGTGATGAGCTGTTTTAGTGATGTTTACTAACGTTCTTCGTTTGTTTGGGGGGGGGGGGGGGGGGGGTTGTTTTTTTTTTCTGTGTTATATAATTGTACTAGCGTTGAGCTTTGCTTATTTAAAACTACAGCTAATCGTAAAACAGTTGCTATGTTTCGTTTTATTAAAGGCCGATTAAAAATTACGCATGAACGTGATATGATTATTATAGTGCAGTGCGCAGTTTCCAGGGTTGCTTCCCAACGTTACCCGGAAATAATTTAGAAAAAAAAAGAGAAAAAGTATTTGTTACAAACTGTTCCCTTATAAAACATGTCTGTGCGCATTTGTGGCTCATTTTCTTCGGAGACAGTGAGAGGGGCAGAGTTGGGTGGGAAGGTGTGCTGGATGCTTACTGCAGGAGGATGTTGCGCACTTCAATTTACCCCCGGAGTGAGTGGTCCGTGCATCCATGCGGTACTGCGTAATAATTTGTTTTCGAGAAAGATGTTGATAACGTGTTTGTTTGTGACTTTTAGTTTGTCATTTCGGGTGCAGAATTTAAATTATTGAAATTTAGGACGTGTAGTCATGTGCATGAGTGTCTTGATTGAGTAAGTTTAAAATTAAGTTACAACACGGAGTAAAACTAGTTTACCTTGAAAACTGTAATTCATAATAGGTAAACCATAGAGAAGCTACTACTCCTCCAGTCACTTTGCGTGATATACTGACTTTGAATTGTGTTATGATTGCACCTGTCAGAGTGCGTCACGCTAATATAGCACAATTTATTCTTAACATGTTTAAACTGTCATGTTGAAAGTAATAGAAAATAAACAATAAAATATGACAAAACTTAAAATTATGTAAGATGTTTTTTATTTTCTTCCGCTGTTCATGAGCAAAATTACATCCTTGAGTTACTAATTTCAAAACTTGCTCCCGATTTATTTCTAAAGGCTCATTTTTTGTTGTTTGTTGATGTTTATTGTGTGCCCTGTTGTTCCAGTGCCTTGACTCAGCTCCATCCATCCAGAGGTTTCTGTCATACGCACTTTTTATTCCTGATGTAAACAAACCGTCAGAGGGCAATACCTTCGATCACCAAAAGATGGCGTATTTATGCAGGGTTACAGAACAGTTTGTTCTGAAGCAAGAAAGTTCTCTAAACACTGTTCTTGGAATGAGTCAGATATTGGGAAGCATTGATGCAACACTACAGATTGAGGGTGAAACAGCAGCTTGCGCATCTAAATGAGGGGTAACGAATGTATTTTTCATTCATTTTTGTGCCTGGTAATGTTAGAAACCTCCAAATGACTGCAATCCTTTTAACAACTCGAGTTGCTGACGTCTTCAAATGCACATTAAGAGACCATTTTCAGGGTTGAGATTGAAATGCTATAGGAATGTTTCTGGAATTTAACGTAGTTAAAATAGACGACATAGTTCAACGTAGAAATAAAAAATGCTTAACCTCTCAGCTGATATTGCTGTTTATCTTTTCACAGAGCAAAAGTAGAGACACGCTCAACTTCCCTTGAAAGGTGAGAACCAGCACACTTCTCAGAAAACCAGGTCAGCCAAGTTTTTTGTAGAACAAATGGCAGAACAGAGCAGTAGTCCATTGTTTTTATCAAATGTTATCCAAAAGTCAAGTATCTGTGTGATATTTGCAATATTTTTGAAGGTTGTTAAGTCAAGGGTGTGGCCAGTAGTTGGTGATTATACCTACAAACAACATGTCACATTTTAACATGTAATATGTTACTTTTTGTTACCCTACTTTATCGTTTTTAGATATATAAAACTATGGACCTTTAAATAATATTTTTGTTCTAGATCATATCATATTTTTATCTATCCATCTGACATGGTTTTTTAGGAGCTTCTTCCGATGGCAAAGCTCTGCCAGATGTCTCTTCATGATACAGCGACTGATGCTTAACACTTCTGAGAGGCAACTTGAAACCAGGTAATAAAAGGTAAAAACTGTTTTGTTTTACTTAAGACAACATAGATTTTAGACTTTTTCTTTTTTAGCCTGAGATCAAAAATATGCGCAGCTGCATTCAGGATTTTTATTCTTTGTTCCCATTGCAGCCAGAAAACAATATCAATGGAGCTGACTGGGCACCTTTCCAAGGGAGAGATTAAGGTTTAGGAAGTGGAACAGGCATGGCTGATAGATGACATGGCTAAAATTAACACACTACCCACTGGATGAGGAGAATAAATAGCTGACAGGAAGGACCAACACTTTAAAAGCATGTACCCTTAAAGTCACATAATATAACTGTCAGCACAACCATTGTCACACTAAAACTTCCTGTTCCTGTTAGAGGGCTACAGATTGGACCCTTTAGCATTTCCCAAGTTATCAAAAATGCTGGAATATCTAGAAAGATTGGAAATGAATGAAATTATTTCATTTTATTCAATTTTAGAAAGTTTATGTTTTGTAGATGGCCAAGTTTAGAAATACCTGCAACTTAAAGTAAAAAAAATACTGCATCTTAAAGTAGTAGGTTAACTTAACATAAAGTGTTGCACTTAATAGCGTAAAGCTCAACGTGAAAAATATACTTCTTAGTCTTTTTCTAGTTATTTTGCAAGAGATGCACAGGACATCTTCATCCTAGAGGAGCAGATAGACCTCAATCCTCTGATCAATACCCTCTACTTCTACCGGTCTGCACGGAGCAAACATGCTTTGATCCCTCGGATCCCTTACATTTCCCATATAGCTCGAGGGTGAAAGCTGATTCTTTTAGCAATGCTCTTCTTTCTCAATCCTGTAAGGTGAAGCTGTGGGCTCTGTGTTCTTGGGCTCCAGTGGGGAATTAGGACATCACGAGCTACAAGTGCTTTAGGGAAGAAAATTTACAGCCACATGAAATGCTGGAAATCTACACTTGCAACTGGAGAATAATGGAAAATTTAAGGCATAAAAATAGAGAGCTTAGTTTGTGCTTCAGAGGCTCAATGAAGCCTTTGAACTCACTGTAAAACTAAAAGGTTTAGGAGATCAGTGTGACCGGACTGCAGTAGAAAAAATATTCTCAAAACATAGTTGACATCCACTTCAGCACTTGAGTACAAACTTGCAGTTATAATGTTAGGCTTAAACATTTTCCTCCGTGTTTTTAAAAATGATGAATTATTAATCAAAGCACTAGTTCAGTGTTAACATTGCCGTGTATCTCTAATATAAATAGGTGTGGTGGTGAAATGACAAGCAAACTTTATTTGGCTTTCGGTAGCTGAGACAAAGCTTTTGTTTCAGTTTAGTTTATAAAGGGCACTTTATGCTTCTGAAATGTGAACAGACCTAATAGGGACAGATGAGCTCATAAAAGGGACAGAACCAGGCTTGTTCCTCTTGTCGCCCTGCCCGGACGCTGCTTCCTGTATTGTTTGCATAGATTCAAATATCATTTTTGTTACGCTTAGCTTTCTTCAGACTAATTTTGTATATTGACACTGTGAATACATTCACCTAGTCTGTATATAGATTTATAGTTCGTATCTAATAATATACTCCGTCTGTTTTTATCTCTTTCCACAGACCATTGCGTGAATTTGTCGTATCGTCCGCAGTCGGTAGGAATAGCAGTTGTAGTGTTCACAAGGTACCATACTGTAGTTCAGGTAAAGTGTCGTGTCTAATGGAATATTAACAGATTGTCTGGAGTCGTTTCATAAGGTAAACAGAATGATTTTAATGGTTATTGTTTTTAACTTTCTCTTTTTATCCTCCTGCAGTGCCAATGTCTCATTTATATTAGAAATGAAGAAACATCTGTTCGAGGTATGTGAACAATCACACAATCTGCAACCCGAATTCTTAAAATAAACTCAGCTAATGTTTTACTGAATCAAAGCAGACTATTTATAAATCGGGAATCGCAGTCCTTTTAAGGACATCTAACGTAGTACCCATGTTTAGATCTTATATTTTAAAGTGTAATCACTTATAAGCTTACATTCTTTTTCACAATATACATGAAACGGTTAACAGCACAGTGCCCTGTGTGTCCTTTAGGGCAGCGCTGAGGTTGAGATCACTGAAAGAGGAAGTATATGTTGTAGGGCTATTCACGGTCTTGATGTGTCAGAGTCAGGATGTGATGGTCAGTCACTTTGCACTACATATATTTTTCCTTCTCTAATCTGGACCTTGGCGACTGAATGCGGAACCATATGCATTCTACAACCTGTACAATGAATCTACAGTAAATCACCATATTAGGTACATACAGCATAGCCACACAGTGTTAAACAGGGTCCTGTTTGTTTCAGAGATAAGTCGGATTCTTCCTTAGACAGCTTTAAAAAGCCAAAGGACCATTTTAGTGCTTATGCAACAGATACACACTCTGGTGATGTGCCTTTAAAACCAGTGGCTTGTCAGGTGATCGAGGAGGCTCAGTCAGTTCTGCCTCACAGACAGAGAAGCCAGAGTGTGTCTCTAGCCGAGAGCAGAGAGGAGAGTGCCAGAGAGAAGGGCAGCGGAATGAGAGAGACCCAATTATAAGGGACATAGGGGGAAATGGGGACACAGCAACGTCACAGAGTGGGGGAGAGGGAGCCTTGGTGGTAGGGTCCCTTTAACTGCAGTCTGCTCATGCTCACTTGCCTTCTCTGGCACCTAGCAAGTGTGTTTCTGTCTCAGCTTGATCAAGAGGCTGCGTTGTGTAGCCACAACAGTGGTACAAAAGCACAGAGAATTAAGTGCTGCGTCACACTCAGGAAGAGGAATTGCGTGGCTAAGCGCGCGTGTGCACAGCTGTGCGTGTGTGTGCGTGAACGCGCACGTACATATGCATTTGTGTGGGGTCTATTCTGTTTCTGTGTATATGTGTTAGCTCGAAGTAGCAATCTAATGGCAGTTCTGCTGTTGCAACAAGATGAAAATAAAGAGTGCGTGTGTTTTAAGAGCCAAGCAGAGGGAGATACAGAGAGGGAGGGAGTGCAAGCCAGAGAGTGAGAAAGAGAGAGAGATTTTGGATTAGTTGCTACGTCACTTTTTCATGTCGGGAGAAACAGAAGCTGAGATAACAGAAGCCCAGAGTCATCGTCAGTCGGTTTCCACCTGGAGTGAACACAGTGGTTTCGGATAACCTCGCCTTTCTCCTCCTCTTCCTCTTCCTCCTTGGTAGTTTTGATCTGCTCTGCCTGTCGCTGCTTTCTGTGTGTGTGTGTGTGAGCGTGTGTGTTTGTGTGCGCGCTGTGTAGTTCCTGTGAGCTGATACCGGAGTTTCAACATGGATGCTGAAGATGTGACATAGTTTCACTAGGTCTTGTTATGATAGCAGGGTAAGGTGTGCGTAGGGTGGGCAGAGGTGCGACAAAAGGGTTAACAAAAGAATATTCTGGAGAGTTCTTAATATCACGCCGAAGCCCAGTCAGGAATGTTTTGCCGAGAATTATCGAGGCATTCGAACAACGCTTCTTTTTTCCTTCTTCTTCTTTTTGTCAACATCACCTCAAGAAATCCGGATGGCTACATTAGTGGAAATAGGTGAATATAGTGGTTGCGTGGCGCTGTCTGACCTATTATGAAACAGAGTATTACATGTGTAATACACCAGCATTTACTTGTGTGTACAGATGCAGCAACGTGGACAGCATAGAAAATGAAATGAAATTGCAGAATAAGTTTGTTGTTAAATTTAGGCACACAAATGACATTATTTTTTATTGTTTTGTCACCACGCATATGAAGTACATGTGTACGTATACGCATATTCACATTGTTGACTGTAGGCCTACTTTTTGTGGTTAGCTTACGATGAAGCTGAAGCAAAGAGTGAGCATCCAGGAAGAGATGTATGTATGTGTGATGGCAGAGACTGTTGAGGATCCAGCTGTATCAGATAACAGCATGTGGCTAGTGGCACTTTTATCATGTGATTTGTTTTGTTTTTTTACCCTCAAGGGCTACTGGGATCTGGCAAAACCCTTCCCAGGACACATTTGTTTCTGCGTAGTTAGGAGAGATCGGGATGATGACGCAGTCATTTATGGGCTGGACTTCTCTTTAATCAGTGCACAGCTCGTATCTCTCCATTTCTGTCCGTCTGTTTATCCGTCTCCTGTTCTCGGAGAAAGGGACAGGCGGAAAGAGCTAAATGTCATGGCTCAGGTTCAGAGAGAGAGAGAGAGACACTGATAAAAGAAGGATAGATGAGACGAGAGGGAAGTTGTTTACCTTGTTCTCTTGGTGACTCTGCCTTGGCTTCTCTCCAGTTCACATGCAGTGGACTTCCTAAAGCTGCTGCATCACAGGCCATCGTGCCAAAGCTGAATTCTCATTGGATGGGAGGAGCTCCCCTGGCTCCACGAGCTTCACAGCAGTACTTTATTGGTTTTTAGCAAGCAAGTAGCTGGAGTTCAATACCTAACTGATTGGGGAGGGCTCTTTTTTTTTTTTGTTTTGTTTTGTTTTGCTGTTGCAGAAACACTTTTCCATGGATACAACCTTAGCTTATATGTTTATATGATTTTGTATTGTTCCAAAGAGTTAGGAAAGTGGCAGTTGATAAATCAGTTGTTTAAAGCTGCGTTTTTACAAGTAGTTCTTTTGTTACGTAACGATCAAAACAGTAATGACATTTCTGACTGTCCCTGTCTCTTATGGGCCTTGTTTGCACCGTGTTTTACAGGTTATATGAATTTCAGATCTTTAAAAACTTATAACATGTACACATTTATTAAAAGGTACTGGGATCCATAGAAGTTTCTCATTTCATTTCATATAAATTAATATTCTTTTCATATCTTTTGTTAAGGCATGAACATTATTAACGTGTGAAACGACAGAGGTCCATTTAAATATGTTTATTTGATAGCTGTTATATTTATTCTGTGTTCTCCTTATCCTTGCTTCTAGATATGTTTTCGTATTTTTGCCTCCGAGGTGCTTTGCACAGAGTCTCTAGGCTGTACCAGATTTAATTAGAATTTATGAACTAGAGGTACATCAAAGGAATTATGTCTTTTTTTTTTCCTCAGGTATTCAAACCACATTACATATTCACTTACAGGACCTTGCTCATTTAGAATGACATATATTTTACTTTCTTGAAAATCAAAGGAAACTGTAGGACCTGTGAAATAAAATGTTAAACGAGGCCTTGTCGTTTACTATGGACTGAGCTGATCAGTATTTTGTGCATAGCGCTCTCCCTGGCGCTCAGATACCTGAGTACTTATATGCTGCAGATGGCAACTTCAGCAATTATATAAATCCTCAGAGGAAAGCGGTTTTCTGGTCCTTTGTGCTGGAAGTCCAGTGTCCACACTATGCTACATTTCTGAAGTGATGCAAGAGCGCGTGTGGCTGTTCAGTGGTCTGCATTGCAGCTCCTGCCTCTGGAGTCAGTGTCGCGTCTGTGCCTCGCTCTCTATTCTAAACCTGCTGATGCTGTAAAAAGCTTTTTACTCTCACGGCTTTTTAAAAATGTTCCCCTTGTAAAGATGATTATGAAGAACATGATTTCTAGCATCACCACTAAAGGTTCAGTTCCAGCTATGTTAAAAATATTGAGAAGGGTCGTGGTGTGTCGTGCCCCCTGTCCATCCACACAAGGCATAATGTAGCACTGTCAGATACAAAAAATACCGTGTATTTGTTCACTGCATAAAATTGACCGATCATACTTGTTTTGACAAGTACAGCTCTAAGCAATAATGTTACTTATCATGCATGTTTCACTGCAGTTTTCTCCCAGCATTTTAATCCCAGAGAAGTAAGGACTGGTATTTATCGTCGTTATTCGCGAGGTGCTTCACAGTTCCACTGTGAATCTGTCGATAACTGCTCTCTGAAGGCCTCCTGTCCCTTTAAATCTTTTATAAGCATTACACAACAGGTCCAGTGGCACACAAGCAACAAACAACCCGAAAAAGAAAGCTCACAGGGTTGGGTCGAGGCAGCCAGGGGAAGGAACCAGACACCTACAGACAGACAGGCCCTCTGATCAGAGCCGTCACTGTGGCTACCACGCAAACACACTCGCACACATAGCCGTGTTCTTCCTCACACACAACCAACCGCAACAAACAAACAAAATGGTTTTGCTTGGTCAGTCTGAAGCCTGATAAGGGCTCGTAAATGCCGTGGGGATTTTGTCCTTCCTCCCATTGTGAAAATCAAAGTTGATATTTTGAGGCTCATGCTAGGGCTCCCTGATTTGGTCTTTAATCAGTTTAAAGACTAAGTAGTATTTGTGGGAGTTGTCTTTGTAAAGATGGAGGAATTAGGGCAGAGAGTGTTTTCGCAGTTTTAAAGCAAAATCCATTTCATTTGCATGCAGAGAGCAAAAATAGAAAAAGAACAAGGATCGTAGAAAGGATTGGGTGGTTATGTACTTTGTTGAGGCACAAAGTCGGTGAACTGGCCACTACCTGTCGCTGCCCCACCCTCCCAGTGTCTCATAGCCGTGTTTCTGCGTCACAGCTCGCATTGTCTGCGATTGACTGCTACTTCCCTGCTTTTCTCTTTTAGTGGCTGGAGAGCAGCATACAATCATCCTCTCTATTCTTTTGAGCAACCGAGAGAAGAGGATTTGTCAAGGTCTGTTTGCATAGAGCTGCAGGTGAGCCCGTATGTTAAAGACATACAGTACAGTGGCAGGATTTTCTGTGTATCTGTTCTTTTTTGGCCCATCACACATCCACGAAGCTTGGATCAAGTAGCAGATCAGCCGCGTGGGCGTGTTAGAGAGAAATAGATTGAGACGGAGAGGTGTTCTGGTGCTTTCTCAGTGCTTTTCATTTCATCTCTCTCTCTTTATCTGCTTCCCTTCTCTCCGATTTCTGAACAAGGTCAGCAAATCGAACTTACTTTGTGTGTACAAACCCGAGCAAAACCATCATATAGTTGATCACGCTTAACGTCCCTCAGCTTGCCTTGGACTGTCATCTTCTTCCATTTAGAAACAAGATATGAGACGGTGCCTTTTACTGTTTCACTGGCATGAATTAGCATGAGACACCGACGTAGCATTGTTTTAAAAATGAACTGTTCTATTTACAAAAGTTAAAGCCTCTAAATCCAAGACTTAACATGACACAGCCTCTGAATGCTCCTTTCAGCGTGATCTTGCTGAAGTCGACTTTCCCACATCCAGTGTGCGACTCTTTTGTGATTAAATGCCATGGATGTTGTGTCATTTTCTTGTGGGTGTTTAGTTAATGTATAATTCGCTTCTGCGAACAGAGCATTATATTCACAGAGCTACCAACTGTTCTGTGAGCATTGCCTCCTGAGTGTGACTCCTGTTTCTATATTAAATAACATTTTAGGTACCAGATGAAAATATGTCATCTTAGAGTAATTAATCCAGTGTCAGTGAAAATAAGTCATCTTAAAAGGATGTGTTGAGTATCCCAGTTTGTCTGAACTTTATGACAATTTTTAATGCAATATAAGAATATTGTTGCAGACTTCTAAATCTAGGCTGTCTCCCAACTTACTCCCATATCAGCGAGAACTTCACATCTGGCGTATCTGTCCTATGCTCCGTGTTAATTACAGAACACGCAGATATGAAGCTATGTGTGTATCAGATGCAGCCTCAGTGCCGCTTCTTTGTTCTTTCATTCATCTTTTCATTTCAGCTCTAGTGAAATATTCCTCGCATCCACTTTATCAAAGTTGTGCATAGTGCTTGCTCATATTAAATCCAATTCATAGTGAAAAGAAAAAACATCTGTTGGTAAACTTTTTCCATGTTAAATTATTATTTTCCACTGTTTTCTACTAAAACTGAATTTATGTTTCTGGCTGTTCTAGATTCTGCTGAATTTTACACCAAAGAAGACGGCCTTTCATCAGAGGTTCCCCCTTTGGAAGCTGGTTTCAGATGGTGGCTTAGAGTATTGTCATCTATCTAGCACCATTTGAAATCAGTGTTCTTGGGGCGGGAAGTAAGTTTCAATGACCAGCTGTGAGGTGTCAAAAGAAGTGCCCGGTGATAAAGGTACAACATGGAAATGTCACCACTGGAAGATGGAGTACCACTCGCAGAACTACAAACTTCTGGTCTACACTGACGTTTGCCAGCTTCTGCTTTTTGTCCTCTTTCCAAGGTTGACCGATTTCTTTCGGTGTTCAGAGTCTGCTTCTGTTTCTAGCACCATTTGAAATCGGTTACAGTGAAGGACAGATCTCATCTTACCTTGAGGAGGATTTTGCAACGAAGTGGTCCGCTTTTTGGGTTTTTTTTTTAAATGGCCTTTGTAGAATCTATAGACATTGATATGTTTATTTTATTTTATTTTTTTTTAAGAGTCTTTCGGGGTATACAACTCAAAAGTTTTGGGTCACCCAGAAGATCCCAGATTTTGAATGAAACCTTTAACTTCCATCCACCCACTTTCTTAACTGCTTATCCAGTTTAGTCACAGAGAAACGAGAGGGAGTGTGCAACCTGGATAGTTCACTATTGCACCACCTGACTAACCATTCACATTTACAGTTTCTTTGGAAACACCAAAAGAATGTCAGCACGGTGGGATGTTGCAACATTGGAGAACATTAAAAGCCTCACACAAAAAAAGTATTAGATAAGCAGGAGGTTCAAACCAGAAATGGTTTTGCTTTGAGACAACAACGCTGTGGTATTTATTGATGAGAAATTTCACAACTTGAAGCAAGGAGCCACAAGTTGGAATTTTTTAATGGGCACTTCTTACATACCTTATTGTCAAGATGTTTCCACAACAGCTAAGCAGGATTATATTCTCATGACAGAATAACAGCTGAAAGCTTCTTTTCGACATTTTTCTTGCAGTCTGTAGCTGTGCCTCATCATTGTCCTGTTATCGTGTTCCCACTTAAAATTTGTTTCTCAGAATGACCACACTAAGATTTTAGTCTTTTAAAATACTAAGGTACAACATTGGAACTCTAGAGTAGTGGTGTGCAATACTGCATATTTTGGTATCGATCCAATACCAAGTAAACAAGGGTCAGTATCGCCGATACCGATACTTTTCCATAAAAAATGTGGCTGCATCATTGAATTGCTAAATCTCAATTAATTTTCATGACTTTAACAGTTTTTTGTGATGTTTCTTTTTTTTATTGTTAAATAGTTAAAACCCAGGACATAATTAGGACATTTATAATTAAATAGAAAATGCTTTATTATCAATTTTTTTTGTAGAAAACTCTTAAATAAAAAGTGTATGCAAACCAGTAAACAAATTAAAAACAGTAGTAGTACTGTTAAGAAACTATAATACAAAAATTACAATTAAAATTCTCAACAACAAAACAACTGGTGAAAATAATATGTAAACAACTTAACAACCCCCAAAGCGTCTAAGTTACATGACGAGACGGCGCAACATCTAAACACAAGAGGGGGGAGAGGGAGCAAAGCGCGCCTGCTCTGTGCTGACGCAGGAGCAGCAAGTCCAGCGACCTGGCTGTTTCGTCTTTGCCAAAAGCACAGCATTGCAAACACGAGCGGAACTTAAAGTAAAGAATTGATCTCACCAGGCTAGCATCGATCCAAGACCGATGCCGACTTGGTATCGATACAGTGGATATTTGGATCGATCCACCCACCACTACTCTAGAGTGATTCTAGCTGGCATATGCACACCTATACAGTACTGTGCAAAAGTCTTGAGCCAAACATTATTTCTTTAAAATTTCAAGCAGCCAGACATTCTTATAATTTTTAAAAGTTGTTTTGAGAAATAACTCTCCAGACTCTTTGAAGGTCTTTCAAAAGTTTCATTCAGCTGTTTGGGTGATGTTATATTTTTTATTTTACTTTTTTTTGTCTTCAACCATTTTCTGTACAGTCCATGCACCTGATCATTTTTTTTTTTCATTTGTGAAAACAACTTAAAACTGACGTATTATCCAAATCATAACAGAGGCACCTTAAGGTGAAACTGAAGACATCATAAACCAGTGTTGTAAGTACACATAAGACAGAATTTGTGTTATTCTTTCAATAGGCAGCCTGTCACAGGAAAAAAAAAAAGTTCACATTGCAGTTTTATCTATGGAACATACCAAGGCTAACACAGTTTGACAGGTGAAAAATATAATTCCTGCATCAACAAAGTGATCCCCAAAGAGCGATTAGTCGGACACTTGGCATTTCAATATGCCCTTAAACAACTGAAGAAACTGGAGAATCGGAGGACGAAAAAGTGTCAGGCCTCTGGAAGTCATGTTATTAAAAAAATAATAATAATAAAAAATCAGCAAAGAGCTGACACGGGACCTGAGAGATACATCTGGCCCTTCAGTTGATTCCTCTACTGTTCATTGACGAGTCATCGTCTCAGTGGAATGGTGGCAGTCAGGAAGCCATTCTTAAGGGAGTGTGAGGAACACTAAATTACACAAGAACTCAACTGAAAATCACTAACAAAGGTCTAATACAGTGATCGATGCAACTTGGATTTTTGGTACATATTGTTATCGATGTGTATGGAGGTGGTCAGTGAGTGTATGCAAGTCATTTGTAAAACAGGGTAGAGGCTTCATCATAATTTGGGGACACATTTCATTGAGTGGTGTGAAAATTGATGAGATTTTGAACTCAGAAAAGTACCATCACATTATGTTCCACCATGTAATAAAAGCGCTTCCAAAAGAAAAGACTGAATACATACTGTATTTTCCATGTATCCTTGACTGTTTAGATATATTTATAAAAACAAAATCAAAACTTCCTAGCATAATATGAAGAAATCAGTGGTGAACCAATACGTTTTTTTTATAACGGTTGAGTAGCAACAATAATTTACTCATTTTATTTGGAATTTATTAATCCAATTATAAATCTGTAAAAGCTTGTGTACATATATGCACATTATCAAGAGGAGCTTGGCACACAGTTGTCTTCATTCATTTTATTAATATAAAATTTTGTCCCAAAGAAAACAATTTAAATCTACTTAAAAAGGAAAAAAAAGATTTCATTTGAATAAATAAATATTAAGCAAGGCAAGTGTGCTAATACTCAAAATATTTATCTTCATGTCCTGAACAGTGAGTAGTCAAAAGATCATTAACAAAAACAAAAAACTGATGCAGTGACAGGCTGATATCCACAAAGACGTTTAAAAGACATGAAATCCAAGTTTAAGGTTTTTTTTCTCCCCCTTGTCAATGAAACCTTGAAACTCAATCCCAAAGAGTTGATTCTGTTCATCGTAGCATTTCCAGTGGGAGAAACGTTTCATCACTCATCCAAGTGACGTCTTCAGATGAACAGAATCAACTTTTTGGGATTTCCTTTCCTGGATGATTGAGCATACATTAAGAGACTTTAAACTCATTTTGGCAAATTCAAAAAAAACAAAACAAGGTGGTGACATTATTAGAGGCCAAACACTGCAGGAAGTTTTTACACCCAATAACTGGGGTCACATTTACGAAATTCACAACTATTTAAATGAAGCACAAGCTAAAACAATTAATGATGCCTTACATTTAGGTTTGGGGCCATTTTACAGATCCAACTTCTTTTCCCCCCCCCCCTTTCTTTCTGCAAGTCGTAAGTACAGGACTGGTTCATCAACCAGCAGTCCTATATACACACCAAACTGTTCCAACAAATTTATTTGATCCAAATGAGTAGTTACATGGTATCTAATTATTTTGGCTAAACTTCAGTTAAGCCATATGACAACCAAACAGACAATGTGCTAATTTTGCTTATTTTACACCATCTGTTTAAATGAACTACAATGGTCAAGTGGTGTTCCTTTACTACAGTGCAACAGATAAATTAAACATAGAATTTAAGCTTTTCTGATAAATATTTATACGTTTCTTCCTAATGATCAGAATACAGAAAGTCATGAGACAAGCCACTTGAAGCATAACATGTCCCAATCCAAAGATGTTTCTCGGTCTTTGGAAACCAATTTTAAGAGAGTTGCTCAGAAACTTCAGGCAAATGCGTGCACACGGAGGGCCTGTACATTCAAGACTGGTCCTTTGGCATTCTTCTTAGGAAGCTGTTTTTATAGACAGCAGTCGTGGAGTAGCCAGGCTGCCATGCTTACTGAAAAAAAAATAAAGTAAATAAATAATTGTAATTATATACTTTTTGGAAAAGTCTAAAACCCCCTGCAAACCTGTAGAGAAAGGAAAAAAATGTTTGAGTACTGAAACAGTTGTTTCACAAGTTCAGCCAAGGTAGAAAAAGAAAAAAGACCATCACTGAACATACATTATGGACATGAGTGAAATTATATGACAATGTATATCTACATTATCACATTAATCTTATTATTTGTTTGTTTTACATAAATTAGCTCAAGTGTTCTTCAAGATCCATCATCTTACCGAGAATGCTACAGTACTTCCTCTCCAACATTTGTAGCATCTTTGTCAGTATTGCCTCTTCGAGTGCTGTAATCCAGTAATGACTGGTCAACATTATTGATAATACACAACAAAGCAAACAGAAAGCTACATGGAATGAAGAAGTCCACAGAAACCACCACATGCCTACATACCACTCATCCACAAGGACCACCCCACACAAGCAGCACCCGTGCCAGCAGCTACTCTTTCACCTCTTATAGTCAAAACAGCCAAATTTGTTTGATGAGATACAAAATATTACCTGTTCATTCCTGTTAGCAGAAACAAACAGGTCAATAAAACTTCATCAATAACAGCATATTTGGCTTTTTTTTTTTAAGACTCCAATCAAAGCTAAAATAAATAGCAAATTAATATCAATGTTCCAAAACGTAATTAAATCCTTCATGCGACTAAAGAGATTACAATATACTTTGTAAACAATGCCTACATACTATTTGGGCTGTTTATATTTCTCTTATAAATACAAATAGTGATAAGATTCTGCAGGAAGAAACGATTATACCGCCACCAAATGCTCCCTTGTCACATTTAAAAAAATAAAATAAATAAATATCACTGAATAACAACCTCCACCGTTTTACCAGTTTATCGCAGACATTACTGATCCTAAAAGCAAATTTAACTCTAGCACCCCAATCCACGATGAATATTTGAACACAGCAAGTTCTATCCTCCACTATAGATTGTATTATATGTATGCGAATCTACCTCACTGATACCCTCAGTTTGTCAAGTCCAACACCGAAGTGTAAGACTTTGAAGTCCACAACAGGAAAGCCACCGAGTTTCATACAACGCTTCTCTGGAAATATGTCACTGGTATGGCACACACTTCCCATTGTACAGGTAAATTTAAACAATAGAAAGTTTTAAAAATCCAAAAAATTAGATGCATTTCTTTTGACCATATTCACAGCCCTGAAATCTAAGAATTAGCTATGGTACATAAGCTAATGCAAATGAAACAAAATCTCTGTCGTGGTATTCACAGCAGTCGCATTGCCTCAGAAAGGGACATAGCCAAGCATCAACATATGAAAAATGTTGTATGTAACAACACAATTTAAACCACTACTCACCTCATTCATCATTTTAAAACACTACATGCTTTACTACCAGCTGAAATTGGCTGGGTTTTTTTTTTTTTAATTTAATTGTGATTATCAAAAATGTGATTAAAACCAGCATAGGTCATTTGAGACTGAGCTAAACCCTACAGCTCTGTGTAGGAAAAATAACACTGTAGTAGAGAAATACATTATCCAGGAAGCCTTGCGAAAAGTACAAAGTTTCAACATGCAATACTCAGATTATAGAAAGCTTGGATAGAAAGAAAAGCCGGAAAATTAATGAGTAGCTGAGAAGCAAACAACACAAAGCCATTACAAGGACAAAGCTATTTCAAGGGTTAGTCAGCAAAGTTCAATAAAACATAACTTTACCGCTTTTTTTTGCTGTTTTTGTGGTAAAACACACAACAAACAACAACAATGCCTCCAACGATGACGATGGCCACTTTGATGGGGCAGAGGGGAAAAATTAACAAAAACAAAAAACAAAGAAACATTTAAAAAAAAAAGCAAAAGCTTAGTGACTGAAAACCTATTAGATGTCAATAAGGCCACAAAGGTAATAATGACACAAGAATATAGGAGACTGTTATAATGATGATACAATTTTAGATAAAGATAATCCTGGCAAATAACTGAGTAGTATTTAACAAAAGAAGGTGGAAAACAAAATCAGACTTGTCAAATAGTCTTCAAGTGAGGAGACAGTCAATGAAATAAACCAAGGTAAAGAATTCTCGTTAATTTAAAAAAGAAAAAAAAAAGACTGCATTCTTCTGCAATCTTGTTATTTTCAATTTTACTGAAATGTGATCCCCTTTGGACTGTGCAGAACATACTATGAACATACTATAGTTGTTAACTCAGGTAATAAGATAATAGGTCACTAGTGTGGCATAACTACAGTTATTATAAATCACTTTAGTGCAGAACTACACTGGTTTACAAAGCCATCATCCGTTTTTTATACAAACATTTGCAGCTTGTTTAACTTTCCATCAGACAGAGGTGTGCTGCGGCTGCAGGACATCCTAGACTTAATGGTTTACCAGCATTGTGTATTGATAACATTATATAAATAATTAGTGTAACCAACAAGTTGACCCAATCACCAACTGTAATTTTTTTAATGTACAGTCATTAAAAGAAAGGCAAAAAACAAAAAACAAACCTTAATATAACATCAAAGAAAAAAAAATACTATATTATACTAAAATACTGCCATTTAAATACTAATTACTCATATGTTCTCAATGTGTATCATAAAAATATGATAAGCATGCTGTAATATAAACATAATCTTTTTGGTTCACGCTCATGTTTGTACATTCACGATCTACTATAAAAGTTCAAAATTTCAAACTTACCCAAAACGCCAATAAGAACACGATTAGAACTGCCACTGCCACTTCCACTGTCCACTGGAGGTGAAGCAAAGGAAAAAAAAAAGAAAAAAAAAAAGACAAACACCAATGAAAACCAAAGGAAGAGACAGCAAAATTGCTAAACTTATACAACTGACCCCTGAGTACACTGAAAAGTCTCTTTCAATCCCTGTGAACTGCATGCTTCTGGTTTATCAAAAGCATGCTTTCCATTTGTTATTTGAAATTTAAAAAATACATTAAAAAAAAAAAAAAATCTACTTTCAGTATATGATGAAACTGACATTGAACAAATATACACCAAAAAAAAGTTGAAGTTTTTTTTTTTTTAATCTATTTTAACTTAATAAAATAACAATGTAGTTTAAAAAGGAAGCCAGTTTTTTGACCATGTAGAGTATTATCTGATAAAGCTAATCACATAAAATATTTATTATTAACATCTGACTTACGTGCACATTCTGGAATTCCTGGTGACCACAGACCACCTTTTCCACATGTCTGGGTACCTGATCCGGTTAGCTCGTATCCAGACGGGCAGCTGAGAGTCACCGTAGCCCCATGTCTATATGGAGGTTGAGAGCTCACAATCACCTCAGCATTTCTCTTTTTGGGATCTTCACATCCTTCTCCAGATGGAACTGTTGAAAATATAGCAGTTTATACATATTTCCAAAAAAAAAAGACATGTTCAAACAACGTTAAGATATTTAGAGCACATGGAAACTGCTGCAAAGTTTGAGAAATAAACATAATAATCTACGTCATCAGATTTACATGAAAAATAAAAAATCCTATTAGTATGGCAAGTTTGATCACTCTTTCAAACGGTTACCATGTAACACCCAAAAATATATGTTACGATTTAGTTTTTTTTAAGCAATGGCACATTATGATGGTAGTATGACCTGCTGTGCTATACGTTTGGAGACAGTAGAACAAAAACAAACAAAAAAACAACAACATTATGCGGTGGCTGAAGATGCTAAGAGTTTTCTTGAGTGACCAGGGGAACAAGAGTTATATAAAGCATGTAGGAGAACCAGATTAGGTTCAATGGTTTGGAAATAAAGCAAGCGAAGTTAAGATGGTTTGTACCAAAAAGGGATAGAGGACATCCTGGTCAAAGGATGTGGAAAACAGAGCTGCCAGATGGAAAAATAAATAAATAAATTTAAAAAAAAAAAAAAAAAAAAAAAAAAAAAAAAATGCTGACCACAGAGGGTTTCTAGGTGTAGTGAAAGAGAACATAGAAATGATTGGTGGGAGGGAAAACAATGCAACTTAAAGAAGTCCAGACGCTTTTCTTTGCAAGCTCCTTTGACTACGATGACCTGGATGACTGAGAACCTTCACAGACACAACGGAAATCATACATGATTCCAAACATTTTTTTACAAATAAATAACTGCAAAGTGGGGTGTGTGTAATTATTCAGCCCCCTTTGGTCTGAGTGCAGTCAGTTGCCCATAGACATTGCCTGATGAGTGCTAATGACTAAATAGAGTGCACCTGTGTGCAATCTAATGTCAGTACAAATACAGCTGCTCTGTGACGGCCTCAGAGGTTGTCTAAGAGAATATTGGGAGCAACAACACCATGAAGTCCAAAGAACACACCAGACAGGTCAAGGATAAAGTTATTGAGAAATTCAAAGCAGGCTTAGGCTACAAAAAGATTTCCCAAGCCTTGAACATCCCACGGAGCACTGTTCAAGCGATCATTCAGAAATGGAAGGAGTATGGCACAACTGTAAACCTGCCAAGACAAGGCCGTCCACCTAAACTCACAGGCCGAACAAGGAGAGCGCTGATCAGAAATGCAGCCAAGAGGCCCATGGTGCCTTTGGACGAGCTGCAGAGATCTACAGCTCAGGTGGGGGAATCTGTCCATAGGACAACTATTAGTCGTGCACTGCACAAAGTTGGACTTTATGGCAGAGTGGCAAGAAGAAAGCCATTGTTAACAGAAAACCACAAGTCCCGTTTGCAGTTTGCCACAAGCCATGTGGGGGACACAGCAAACATGTGGAAGAAGGTGTTCTGGTCAGATGAGACCAAAATGGAACTTTTTGGCCAAAATGCAAAACGCTATGTGTGGCGGAAAACTAACACTGCACATCACTTTGAACATCCCCACTGTCAAATATGGTGGTGGCAGCATCATGCTCTGGGGGTGCTTCTCTTCAGCAGGGACAGGGAAGCTGGTCAGAGCTGATGGGAAGATGGATGGAGCCAAATACAGGGTAATCTTGGAAGAAAACCTCTTTGAGTCTGCAAAAGACTTGAGATTGGGGCGGAGGTTCACCTTCCAGCAGGACAACGAGCCTAAACATAAAGCCAGGGCAACAATGGAATGGTTTAAAACAAAATATATCCATGTGTTAGAATGGCCCAGTCAAAGTCCCAGATCTAAATCCAATCAAGAATCTGTGGCAAGATCTGAAAACTGCTGTTCACAAACGCTGTCCATCTAATCTGACTGAGCTGTTTTGCAAAGAAGAATGGGCAAGGATTTCAGTCTGTAGATGTGCAAAGCTGGTAGAGACATAACCTAAAAGACTGGCAGGTGTAATTGCAGCAAAAGGTGGTTCCACAAAGTATTGACTCAGGGGGCTGATTAATTACGCACACCCCACTTTGCAGTTATTTATTTGTAAAAAAAATGTTTGGAATCATGTATGATTTTCGTTCCACTTCTCACGTGTACACCACTTTGTATTGGTCTTTCATGTGGAATTCCAATAAAATAGATTCATGTTTGTGGCTATAATGTGACAAAATGTGGAAAAGTTCAAGGGGGCTGAATACTTTTGCAAGCCACTGTAGAGGATTATGATCTGCTGTGGCAACATATAAAGCAGGGGTGGGCAATAGTAGTCCCAGAACTTCATGCGCTCTTTGGGAAAAATGCACAACCTTGCTAAAAGGGAGGAAAGCTGGATATTGAGATCTTTATGAGCTTTAAAATGAACTGTACCTGTTGGTTTCTTTGGGGTAGAAGGGTTAGTAGTGGTTATGGTCGTAGTGGTTGTAGTGGTAGTAGTGGTAGTTGTTGCGGGTTTTGCTGCAGGAACAAAAAGTAAGTCAGCAGGGATGTGTAAAATCCCAACTAGAGATGCAACTATTTGATTGGAAAGGATAGGACATTGGTCTGATCCTCACTCAAAAGCCTGGAATAAATTTTGATTGCATATCTGCGACAACAAGCCAATCTATAGCCAAACTACAGTTTTGGCTGTAGTTTGGCAAACTACAGTTTAGCAATAGCCTAACAATTGACAAAGATCACTCAGTTTAAGTCTGGGTTGTTTACAACAGCAGCAGTGTGCTGATGTTCTAGGAGGACAGCTAGGTAGCTAAAACAACACAATGGAAACATGCAAGCAACCGCAGCTTTATAGATATTTCAAACTTGACATGACAAGACCTTTTGTTTCTAGGTTAGGAATAGTTTTTCTTCTAAGTGAGTTAAAAGTTCCAATGAAATCAATGCTTTCCCTGTTTGGCCTCTCAAACACATCAGATAAACTGATATGCCATTTATTATAATTACAGCCATAAATGTAAAGAGAATATGGATTAAGAATCATATATCAATAATATTTATTGGGCAGATTTTATTTCACAAAATTACGAAAGCAATGTTTAACCTGAACCGGATGTTCCCTTATAGATAAGAATGGTTCCTGGTGTTATCCCCAAAGGGACAAATACAGCTTTTTAAATAGGGTTGGGTATCGATTTCAATTTATTATAACTGCTTTGATTCTGATTCAATTTGATTCGATTAAATTTTGACTCAGTAACAAATATATTATAATTCTGATCATTTATCAGTACATATCCATACTTTTATATCTCTGTATAAAAACAAAACTGACACTTATGAGATTTCATCAGAGGTGTAAGCATCAAAGCAGATGCCTTTGTGTTAAAGTAACAGAGGATAAAACACAAAAATATGAAGGAGATTTTCCTGGCCTTGCACTTCATAGCAGATAACCTCCTTAAAAATATTCTGCAGTAGATCAAAAATGGAAGAAAACCATGAATCAGCAGATTAACATTACCTGATGCTGCTGAATTGAAGCAGAGCAAAGTTACAGAGGTTTTATTAAAAATACTGGTACGTGTTTTACGATTTGGCATCATTTGTAAAAGTTTACATTTCGTCAGTATTGAAGAACAGAAATTAGGCTCTCTTGTTGGAGGTAATTTTTGAAAAACAAAAGACAGCGGCCAGCAGCACTGTACACAACAGTAGACAAGTGCGTAATAAGCCAGCAAAAAACTGGAGAAAACAGATTTTTGATGGGAAACTGGTCTTAAAGTACACAAGGAGAGAGAGCTGTGCAGTAAGTGTGATTTTTATCATGGTGGAAGCAAAACAGCAAAAGTAAGAGAGAATTCATGATGATGTTTTTCAAACATGAAACGTCGTTTGGATCTTCTTTTGCTGCTGGTTGAGTTAAGTTTTACCTGCCCTCATTTGTTGTTTTAACTGTTTGTCAGTTGTTGAAATAATTTTGTGAGCTTTAACCTGAGATTCTGGCATTTCTGAAAAAATAAATTTATATTTAAAAATTGATTCAGTGAATAGATATCACATTATTCAAACTTAAATTATTTTGAAAAGGGAAAATCTTTTTTTTTTTTTTTTAAATCCAACCCTACTTTTTAATTCAAAGCTAGTATTGGACACACTTAATAGAGGGAGCACTCATCATGCTTTTACCAGTTGAGATCTGATACAGAGTAACTCTAGGTATTTGGTGAGATAGGTATTAGGGGTGCAACGATACACAAAATTCACGGTTCGGTTCGATACTTTGGTGTCGCGGTTCGATATTTTTTCGATACAAAAAAAATGTTCATGCCTTTTTAATTTGTCATTTACTAAATTTTCACGGCACATTCTGCACCACATCTCTGTGCTTTCATCATTTGTTTGAAGCCAGCTCACCTCCTGCAACTACTGTCGAGCGCAGATCCACTGAGCGCTCAACACAGACAGCACCGTCAGAAGGAAAGTTGATAAAATAAATTTAATATTTTGTATTGTTCGATACATATGCGTACCGAACCGAAAGCACTGTATTGAACGGTTCAATATATATCTCAATCTTTTTTTTTTTGTGTGTGTCAAACCAAACCAATGTCCCTCTGGCTCTTAATTCATATGA
Source organism: Maylandia zebra (assembly GCF_041146795.1). Lineage (NCBI taxonomy): Eukaryota > Metazoa > Chordata > Actinopteri > Cichliformes > Cichlidae > Maylandia > Maylandia zebra. Next base: position 30,522,622 of record NC_135186.1, read on the forward strand.
TACCAAACAGAGCGTAAAAACAATCGAGCAAAACAGTCCGATCTTCTCAGTTCACTTTCAGCAACTTTGCACTTTGAAAGCATACAAAGAAAAGCAATTGGTGAAGCTGGCATGATATGCCTCTAAACTGCTGTGGCTTTGATTAGGTGATCATCCTTCATGCTATAATAGTTCTGCCACTAGATGCCAATTGAACCAATATCCACAAATCAGATCAGTGCATCCCTAGTAAATCATGTGGTCATTACCCAAAGCCAGGGTATCAGTTACAAACTGGAAAAGTTGAATAAAATTTTCCCAACAGGAACAGTTCATGCATAATATTAGCTTTATGTATGTTACTGATTATTTCTTTTAAAAAATGCTGAGCAATGATCTGAAATGGAAAGAATAATCTTTCGTAAATGCTTTAATTTAATCATGTAACTGGATATTTTCTTTACATTATTGAAATATAATAATGCAAGAAATCAAGAGTTAGCTGCCAAAATCCATGCATTGAATGAATGAGGAAAAGAAAGACAGCACAAGTCAGCAAGCTCCAGCTTTGAGCAGGTAACTAAAAGCTTGAATTATAACACCTTGCAACCAACATGTTTTGCTAGCATATGACGAGATTCAAAAGAAACCTCATAGGAGAGGTAAACTGCCATTCAGCATTTATCAAAAATGATCATTAGGAGGAGTTATGCTCAGAATTGCGGGTGAAGTTGCACTTAGAGCAAAGAGATGATCCGATTGAACTCAGTACATGCAAATAGATATTTTAATTTTTGACTTACGAATACACTGAGGAAGTGCAGGTGACCACTGACTATTTAGCTCACACATCACAGTCGCGGATCCAATCATTTTGTATCCAGTGTTACACTGTAATGTGACTGTAGACAAGTATCCATATGGAGGCCGAGCACCGCTACTCCACTGTCCAAACGAAATCTCTGGTTCCCCACATTCAACCTCTACAGGGAAAGAAAGACATTAGTGCAGTTGTCAAAAATGATCTTTCCATAATATGTATTAACCTAATTTATACTACACAAGAAAAACAAAACAAATTATTGAAAAAAAATTCAAAACACTTACTGATACATTTTGGAGGCTCAGGCTTGAATGTTCCATCATCCGAACAATCCAACTGTCTTGATCCATTACGTGTATAGCCGCTTTTACAGGTGTACACTATAACGTCTTTATAGTCATAGAGTTCTTTAATTGGAGTGAAAGTGCCATCCTGTACAACAGGTGGTGATTCACATTGTGTCACTGGAAAATAAAAATACAAATCTATCAGAATGAAAACAAACAGTGAGCTTTTAATCAGGGGTGTGACTTGTGTTACGACAAGACAACCAACCTTCACAAACAGGCAACCTGCCCGTCCACCCTTGGCTTCCACAAGTGAGTTCTCCTCCACCAACTGGCATATGACTGATTCGAGGGGAAAAGGTTAGTTTAGAGATTTGATTTCACATGACACAGAACAGCAAGTTTTTGTTTTTTTAAGACATGGAATTGCAACATTTTAGTGATTTAATATGCTACTACTAAATTCAATCTAAAAACTAATTATCTAAACACTGTTTATTAGAGCTAGCATTGTATTTTGGGAGCATTTGGGAGCAGGCTGAGGGTCGCAGATGCCAACAGACTCAATAAACTAATCCGTAAGGCCAGCAATGTTGTGGGGATGGAGCTGGACTCCCTCAAGGTGGTGTCGGAGAGGCGGATGCTGTCCAAGATAAAGACAATGTTGGATAACACCTCCCACCCACTCCATGACATGCTGGTCAGTCACAGGAGCACGTTCAGTGAGAGACTGAGATTACCGAAAAGCACCACTGAACGACACAGGAAATCTTTCCTGCCTGTGGCCATCTCCCTGTACAACTCATCCACTTAACACACTGTTTGCTGCTACAGCTACACATGTTTCTTGTTCAGCTATTTATTTATGAGTGACTTATGTATGTATGTATGTATGTATGTATGTATGTATGTATGTATGTATGTATGTATGTGTATATATATATATATATATATATATATATATATATATATATATATATATATATATATATATATATATATATATATATATATATTGTACTATTCTTAGTTAGTGTATTGTCTGTCTTGTCTTAATGTTGGTTTATAATGGAGCACTGTAACAAAAAATAATTTCCCCCAGGGATCAATAAAGTATTCTGATTCTGATTACTAACCCGGGGTTACAAATGAGCACTGCTTTATCACCAAATTCAGACCCAGGACGATATTCAATCTGTCCATTTTCAACTTCCCCCACAGGGCCACAGTTCTTCCCTGAAACAAGAAAAAGAAGGTTATATTGGAACTTGTTTTTATAACATTATGTGTAATCTCAACAAATATAGTCTACTATTTATGTAACATGTTTATGTGCTTAAACTGGCTGTGAAATGCAGCTGCAATAAGGAATTTGAATATCAAATCAAGTTTTAATATTCACGTTGGCATTTCAACCCCAGAGAGCTCCAACTTCCAGCAGTACAAGTAATACGTGGGGACCCTCCTGCAGACTCATATCCAGTGTTACAGGCAAAAGTAACTGTGGTCCCATCTGGAAAACTAGTTAGAAGAATGTCATTGCCCTTTAAATCCATATTTTCTCCTTTAGGAGGTCTGGGACAGTTTTGAGCTGTACTTGGGAAAAGAAAAAAAGAAAAAACATACAGACAAAAAAGAGAGAACATAATTTTAAGAACAGGGTAACCCAAGAAAAACACCATGCTGTGTTTACCGTGTCTCAAGCTAATCCGGACTGCACTCACCTTGAGCAGTAAATGCCAGAAAGACAAGACTGCTCAGCAGAAGGAATGCAGTAATACCCATGACAGATCTGACAGGTTAACTAAAACCAAGAGCCCTTTCTGGTACAAAACAAAGGCAAACACAAGAAAGACAATCAGAGATATTACTTGGTCATGATAGCTGGTACTAACAAGGCTCTCCATTGAATCAGGTCTGTCACTGCTAACACATTAACTAGCGGAAGGTAGCAGGTGCAAACATTCGGTCTTCGGTAATGTTTATATATTTCGCTAAACCAAAACCTTAACAGTAACCAAGTTTAGGTTTTAAAAATGAAATATTTGAAAATACTGCCTCCCCTCTCCCTTTGTCGCGGCAGAAAACAAACCTAAAGTCTTTCCATATTATACAACTTGAAGGCCACGATAGCTTCGGCTGGCCGATCAACATGTGTTAAACTAAATGACAGGTAGGTACGGGTAAAAAAAAAAATGGCCGTGAATTCTCGCAGGTCACGTATGCTACTCTCGGTCTTCCTGGAGCCAAAGATACCGTGAGTGGTAACACAGCACATTAATAATCGCGTAATTTAGCTTACAGGGGGTTAAGAAGATGTCACTGAAAGATAAAAAAAAATGCTGATTCCATCTGAATGTCTGCAATTTGGTCAAAATCCATAAACTGTTAAATCGCCTTCGGCTGCGTTAGCTAGCTAATTGTTAGCTAACTTAGCAGCAACGACGGATAAATACAATAATATAGCACTGTTATGGGGTCGACGCTTTGTTTTTGTTTTTTCGGTTGTTACGGACGGTTAAAACAAACGACACCATACCTTACGTCTGAACGCCAACAATGATGACCGCTAACAGTCCTGCTCTGAAAGGTTATTTCGGGTTTCTGCTTGTTTTAATGTGGGCTGCGTCTCCTTCTCGGAAGTAGGCGCGGTCAAACAGTGACGTGCCTGTCTTAGCCTTAGATTACAGCTCGCGTACTTTATAACATAATAATGAAATAAACGAAAGAAACAAAGCTCTTAAGTTTGTGTGGATTCACATAAAACGAGTGTAGTACTTGTAGTGCTACCAATAAGCCAAATGAGGGTTGTTGTACTTCCATCCATTTTACTTAGTAAATGTAGCACCAGGAAGAAAAACTAAATTAGTTGAAACCGCTGTATTTCTGAAATTAGTTTGTATGCTATAACCGTTTTTTTGTTTTTTGTTCTGTCTTTTCTGAACATAATACGCACAAGTTTATGAGCCCCACCCACCATAAACCCAACACTTCCTTATTACTCTGTTGTTCCATACTTCACATAAATATGCAGTTTTCCCTTCTTAAAGCAGTATTAATAGGACACAGCACGAGACCTGTATATAAAAAGACACATACACCTTTAAGACAATATGAAAGTGCAGGCTGTTCTTTACTGTCCTTGAAAATCTTTGGCCCTCTTTTGTAAGCCATGCATACTACTTGTGACATACTTGTGAAAACATTTTGTGTTGTAAATTACAGTGCCCAATACATTCAAACAGGGTGACGCATTACAAAACAGGGCGGACTGAATCAATGTGAGGAAATAAACTTCCTGCTGTACTTTGGTCTGTTTATTCACCATTCACAATTCCTGCTTTTTCCAAATGTTTTTCCAAACATTCCTTTAAATGACATCAACCACACTTGAAAAAAAAATACAAAAACTTCAGAGGATTATTTTATTTATTTATTTACATTTGTTTTTACATTTAAAACAACCTACAGAAGAGAAAGTGCAACTCGTACTAAACTGTCTGGAATCAAATGTATTTAAATACAAACTTTAATCATAAGTGTAAATGGACATTTAAACTTACAAATTAACTTAATACCTCCTTACAAATTAACTTAATACTTTAAATGTGTCTTTCACATGTCAGGTCATTTTTGTATGACCTCCACATGACCCCTGTTCACAATTACTTGGCAAGCACGCAGAGATTCAAATTTATTTAATGGATTTATCCTGAAGTTTAAAACTGAGACTTAAAAAAGAGTGATTTCATATTAACATGAAACCAGGTGATTATAAGCAAAAAGAAATGTTCAAAAACTTGTGGAAACTGTTTATCAAATAGTGTTTTCTAAACATAAAAGTGAACATTATATGATCATTCACATGCAGCAATGTGAAATCAAATTAAAACAAAATATGATGACTTTTGTGACACTCCACGTAGCCAAACCTTTTATATCATATTGTATATCTAGGTACACGGGCCTTTCTTAACTTATCCAGATCTTCCCTGAAATAAGACCACAGACAGGAGGAGACCATTATTCAGTCATATCGAATCACAGGATTTTCACATTCACAGAATGGAAATTACTAGAATTGTCCAAAATTATCTCTATATTATGCTAGCAACCTCCTGAGGTATTTAATACAAATTTTAACAACAATTGAGAAGTGAAGCTACATATACTTAAGCAATTTTAATTCATAACATGCGTATACATTAAGGAAGTCCAGGTGACCAGTAACGTTTTTATGTCACGGTAAGGTTTGCATTGATTATGTATCCAGGTTCACACTTTAACATTGCTGACGACAACTATATCTTCAGAGGTTAAAAATCCTCATTCTATTCATCATTTGGACTCTTCATATTCAACTTGTGGGAAACAAAAAGGAAACTGTATATCAATACAGTTATCCAAAATGACCTTATCTATCATTAACCAGGAGACTGGTCCAATTGAGGCTATAAAGGCAAAGTTGGAATTTAAAAATACATATTAAATTCACATACACATTGTAGTAATTGCACACCTTTAATACCAAATCATCTACAGAGAAAATTAAATGATATGATTAGATATGCTTAGAGAGGCACGTCAGTTTTAGCTATATATTTTGTGTAATATGCTGAGATAATTAGAATTAGAGCTATTTGTATTTATTAGAGGAATTTTGTTATATTTTATAACCTTGTAATATGCTGTATTATTTCACTTAGTTTAGTTAGTTACTGTACTTAGAGTCTTGGAGTAACTTTGACCACATAATTTCTGCTTTGAAAGCAATGTTTAAGCCAAACCTGATGTTTGCTTATAAATAAAAAGAATGGTTCCTGGTGTCGTCCCTACAGTGAGAAAAACAGTTTTTAATTCAAAGCTAGCACTGGACATGCACTCAAAAAAACGCTGAGTAATGATCTATGTAAATATGGTAAAAATCTTCTGTTGTCAGTTCTTTAATTTAATGCTGTAATTCAATAAGTGTCTTTACATTACTGAAATATAATGATGCAAGAAATAAAATATTAGCTGCCAAGATCCATGCATATATTCATGCTCATAGTAGAGGTAAAGTGCCATTCAGCAATACTCTCCACTTTTTGCTGAAAATCACTGGCCAGGACCCCGTAGTCTTCATTTACCTGCCTTTTTTGCACTTTTCATAAATATGCAGCAGGAGGACTTAGGCTCAGAATTGGGGTTGAAGTTGCACTTAGAGCAAAGAGATCATGCTTGAGCTCAGCACTTACAAATAATTATTTTAATTTTTGACTTACGAATACACTGAGGAAGTCCAGGTGACCACTGACCATTTAGCTCACACGTCACAGTAGCGGATCCAGTCATTGTGTATCCAGCGTTACACTGTAATGTGACTGTAGACAAGTATCCATATGGAGGTCGAGCACCGCTACTCAACTGTCCAAATGAAATCTCTGGATCTTCACATTCAACCTCTGCAGGGAAAGAAAGTAAGCATTGGTGCAGTTGTCAAAAATGACCTTTTCCACAGTATGTATTAGCCTAATTTATACTACACAAGAAAAAACAAAATAAGTTATTGAAAATAACTCAAGACACTTACTGATACATTTTGGAGGCTCAGGTTTGAATGTTCCATCATCCGAACAATACGACTGTCGTGATCCAACAACTGTATAATCCTTTTTACAGGTGTAATATATAACATTATTATATTCATAGAGATCTTTATTTGGACTGAAAGAGCCATCTTGTACTACAGGGGGTGATTCACATTGTGTCACTGGAAAATAAAAATACAAATCTATCAGAATGAAAACAAGCAGTGAGCTTTTAATCAGGGGTGTGACTTGTATTACTTTTTTTTTTTTTTTTTTTTGGCCTGTCCCGTTTGGCTCTTTTGCCATCAGAATTGTTGTCTAAAGGCAAAGAAAGATGCCCAACGGACTTACTTTACCAAATTGACCATCCCAGCCTTGCCGTAATGGTCCATTTGATTCACCTTTTATTGTTTATTTTATTTTCACTTGCTGAATACGGGACAGACTTGACTGGGGGAAAGAAGGGGAGAAAGAAAGAGGGAAAGAGAAACAGCTGAGAAGAGGGACGGGGGAGAAGGGCAAAGACAAAAACCAACAGAACGGGCAGAGAAAAAAAAGAAAAAAATGCATATATCAATCACCTGGGTCACCTGCTGAGAAAGAAAAAAGAAAACAAGCAGAAGAGAACAAGAGTAATAGAATAAACAACATCACAATGATATATGGGAATATGACAGTAAATACTAAATATTAAACATTATTGTGCAGCACATAAGATCAACAGAACACAGTGTGCTTTGAGGTAGGAGCCAAAAAGGGTGTAGTTTGTGGGTGTGATCACCCGTGTGTACACCTGTGAGCATGGACGCGCTTGTTTTTTTTTTTTTAAAGGTTCCTTCATGTAATGATCTGCTAGAGGGTGTGGGGGGGCCACAGCCCCGTCCTCCAGGGCATGAAGCAGGTATGGAGGAGATCAAAACTCCAGACATCCAGAGGCCCCCAGAACACAAGAGACCAAGGAAGACCAACAGAGGGGCAGCCGCGCCACTGTCCCAGAAAGAGCTGAGGAGAGTCCCAGATGAGGGCTCACTCAGCAGCCGCGGAGCAGAAGCCAGGGGGAGTTGCAGTGACGCGCCCGTGAGCTCCACCGGCAGCCAGCTGCGCCTGAGTGACCGAGCCCCAGGCCGAGAGGCCGGGGTCACCCCACCTCCGAAGTGGCCCGAGCGAGCCCCAGGCTCCAGGCCCCGATAAGCGGCCGCCAAGGAGTGAGCCGGTGTGTACCTGGACGCCCATCCCCGGACACAAAGAACCACCAACACACCGATGTCCGAGGGGGACCGCCACTGGCAGGGGAAGTGGTGGTAGGGGGAGATAGGCCTCCAAACCTTGGAGGGCCTAAGATGTCCCCAGAGAGGTGGCGCCTGACACCCAACCTGACATATAGACACAGAAATACAGGCACACACAGATACAAACATCCAATCCCACCCTCATGCTCTCATGCACTTACTCCACACTCAACCAATGTGGAGACAGACATAAAGAGACGCTGTACACACGATCACACTCCCCAAGCGTACTCTACAAACCGGGTCTAGGTACCCTTGCCCCTGGAGGGGGAACTGCACCTAGACCCAGGTGGTGTTACCCTTTTCCCTGCGTTGGGGGGAGGCAGACCGCCCCGACTCCGCAGCAGCAGGGAGGCCCCACACTCCAGACCGCAGTCGGACGGCCAACTCCTCCTCCTAGCCCCCCCCCGCTCCAGCAGGTCGCAGAGAATGGGGGTGAGAGAAGACTCCAAACCTCCCTCCACCCGCTCATTGTAGTGTTGATGCATGTGTGTTCTAAGGTGCATTTAAAACCCAGGAGGGCATGGAGGTACCTGCCAGAGAGCGGAAGGTAAGCGCATGGTCCCTCCTGCTAGCCCTCAATGTCTACGTGTATGTGACTTGTATTACGACAAGACAACCAACCTTCACATACAGGCAACCTGCCCATCCACCCTTGGCTTCCACAAGTGAGTTCTCCTCCACCAACTGGCATATACCTGATTCGAGGGGAAAAGGTTGGTTTAGAAATTTTATTTCACATGACACAGAACAGCAAGTTTTTGTTTTTTTAAGACATGGAATTGCAACATTTTAGTGATTTAACATGATACTACTAACTTCAATCAAAAAATTAATTATCTTAACACTTTTTATTAGAGCTAACATCGTATTACTAACCCAATGTTACAAATGAGCACTGCTTTATCACCAAATTCAGTCCCAGGACGATATTCAATCTGTCCATCTTGAACGTCTTCCACAGAGAAACAGTTCTTCCCTGAAATAGGAAAGATGAGGATTAAATTGGTTCTTTAGAAATTTTTAGATGATATTATGTATAATTAATTCCACAAATAAAGTGTACTGCTTATGTAACATGTTCATGTGAGTATTTTTCTAGAGGTCGAGATTTTTTTTAAACAACAATTTTAAGAATGTTTCCAGGATGGGGAGTAAATTCTACCAGACACCCATTCTCATGTGCTTAAACTGGCTGTGAAACACAGCTGCTATAAGGAATTTGAATTTAAAATCAATTGTTAATATTTACTTTGGCATTTCAACCCCAGAGGGCTCCAACTTCCAGCAGTACAAGTAATACGTGGGGACCCTCCTGCAGACTTATATCCAGTGTTACAGGCAAAAGTAACTGTGGTCCCATCTGGAAAACTAGTTAGAAGAATGTCATTGCCCTTTAAATCCATATTTTCTCCTTTAGGAGGTCTGGGACAGTTTTGAGCTGTACATGGAAAAAAAAAGAAAAAGACAAAAAATAAAGACAAAAACAGAGAACAAGTTCTTGAAAGAAATTGAAAACACTTACCGGTACTGATACATTTTGGAGGCTCAGGCTTGAATGTTCCATCATCCGAACAATGCAACTGTCTCGATCCAACAACTGTATAATCCTTTTTACAGGTGTAATCTATAACATCATTATATTCATAGAGATCTTTATTTGGACTGAAAGAGCCATCTTGTACTACAGGGGGTGATTCACATTGTGTCACTGGGAAATAAAAATACAAATCTATTGTTTTTTTGTATTGTATTGTATTGTATCTTTATTTGTTTCAGACATATAAAACAAAAAACAATATATACACACTACATATATTTTCATTTACAGATACGAATATATATGTAGATATACACACACACACGTATGTGTTCAGATAAACAAAAAAATATAATGAAATAAAACAAAATCGTCTGACATAATGTAACAATGTTTGGTCTGAAAAGGAGTAGGAAGAAGTATGAACATACTTATTAATTCCTACCCCTGCTCAACATCTTATTGATCCCACATAATTCACCTAATTCCCATCATCACATACTCCACACAATACACGAGGAGAACCTATATAAACTTGGCTACCGTGATTGATATAATTTGGATATAATTTGATATTTTTATACATACAATGGGTGATCATCTTTATCGGTATCATATTCTTCCAAAATCAGTTTTCGAAGTATTTTCATGAACTTACTAATTCCTGAGCATTGCTGTAGATCTATAGTAAAACTATTCCAGTTTTACCCCATAAATAGTGACACAAAAGGTTTTAACCTTTGACCGTGCTTTAAGAATCCTTAGATTCAATTTCCCCCTCAATTCATAGTCTCCTTCTCTGTCATAGAACATCCTCTGTATATTTCCTGGTAACATATTGTATCTGGCCTTGTACATAATTTTTGCAGTTTTATATTTTATAAGATCCATAAACTTCAGTATTTTTAATACAAAAACATGATGTTAGTATGGTCTCTAAATCCTGCTTTATTAATCATCCTGATTGCTTTTTTTTGAATTTTACATATTGGTTGAAGTGCAGTTTTATATGTGTTTCCCCAAATTTCCACACAGTATTCCAAATATGGCAATATAAGTGAACAATAAAGTACCCGGAGTGATTTGGAAGGCAAAAAATATTTAACTTTACTTAGTACGGAGATGCTTCTTGACAGTTTGGCTTGTATATGCTTTATGTGAGGTTTCCAGCAGATTTTGTTATCTATTATCACACCCAGAAATTTTGTATCCGAAACTTGCTCTATTTCAACATTGTTTACTAATAATTTTGCTCCTGCATCTTTTTTACAATTTCCGAATAACATAAATGTAGTTTTTTTTCCAAATTTAATGATAGCTTATTTCTATCAAACCATGTTTTCAGTTTAATCATTTCTTGTGTGACAATTTCCAAAAGCTGCTGTAAATTCTCTCCAGCACAAAAAATATTTGTATCATCTGCAAATAGAATAAACTGTAGTATATCTGATGTTCTGCATATATCATTGATATAGAGGATAAACAGCTTTGGTCCCAATACTGACCCCTGCGGAACTCCACAAACAATCTATCAGAATGAAAACAAGCAGTGAGCTTTTAAGCAGGGGTGTGACTTGTATTACGACAAGACAACCAACCTTCACATACAGGCAACCTGCCCGTCCACCCTTGGCTTCCACAAGTGAGTTCTCCTCCACCAACTGGCATATACCTGATTCGAGGGGAAAAGGTTGGTTTAGAAATTTTATTTCACATGACACAGAACAGCAAGTTTTTGTTTTTTTAAGACATGGAATTGCAACATTTTAGTGATTTAACATGATACTACTAACTTCAATCAAAAAATTAATTATCTTAACACTTTTTATTAGAGCTAACATCGTATTACTAACCCAATGTTACAAATGAGCACTGCTTTATCACCAAATTCAGTCCCAGGACGATATTCAATCTGTCCATCTTGAACGTTTTCCACAGAGAAACAGTTCTTCCCTGAAATAGGAAAGATGAGGATTAAATTGGTTCTTTAGAAAATTTTAGATGATATTATGTATAATTAATTCCACAAAGAAAGTGTACTGCTTATGTAACATGTTCATGTGAGTATTTTTCTAGAGGTCGAGATTTTTTTTAAACAACAATTTTAAGAATGTTTCCAGGATGGGGAGTAAATTCTACCAGACACCCATTCTCATGTGCTTAAACTGGCTGTGAAGTACAGCTGCAATAAGGAATTTGAATTTAAAATCAATTGTTAATATTTACTTTGGCATTTCAACCCCAGAGGGCTCCAACTTCCAGCAGTACAAGTAATACGTGGGGACCCTCCTGCAGACTCATATCCAATATTACAGGCAAAAGTAACTGTGGTCCCATCTGGGAAACTAGTTAGAAGAATGTCATTGCCCTTTAAATCCATATTTTCTCCTTTAGGAGGTCTGGGACAGTTTTGAGCTGTACTTGGGAAAAGAAAGAGAGAAAGAAAAAAGATACAGACAAAAAAGAGAACAGAATTTTAAGACGAAACACCATGCTGTGTTTCTCAAGCTAATCCACTCACCTTGAGCAGTAATTGCCAAAAAGCCAAGACTGCTCAGCAGAAGGACTGCAGTAATAGCCATGACAGGATCTGACAGGTTTAACTAAAACCAAGAGTCCTTTCTGGTACAAAACAAAGGCAAACACAAGAAAGATAATTAGAGATATTACTCTGTCATGATGGCTGGTACTAACAAAGGTTCTCCATTCAAGAAGATCTGTCACTGCTAACAAATTAATTAACAGACAGGTGGGAGGTGCAAACATTCGGTCAAGTTTATATAGTTCGCTAAACCAAAACCTTAACAGTAACCAAGTTTAGGTTTTAAATATGAAATATCAGAAAATACTCGCTTCCTTTTTTCCCCTTTTGTCACAGCCGAAAACAAACCCAAAGTCTTTCCACATTTTATAACTTGAAGGCCACGATGGCACGTTCAACATATATGTTGAACTAAATGGCAATTAGGTACGGAAAATGTCTGGGAATTCTCGCAGGTCACGTATCCTTGATCCAAAGATACCATGGGTGGTAAAAACAAACAAAAAAACAACCATAAATAATAATAATAATGATAACAATAATAATAATAATAAATAGTAGTGACAGTTAAAACAGACAATACCATACCTTACGTCTGAATCGCAGTGGTGGCCGCTACCAGTTCTGTCCTGAAAGCTTATTTGGGGTTTCTGTTTGTTTTAATGTGGGTTGCGTCCCCTTCTCGGAAGCGCGGTCAAACAGTGACATGCTTTTTCTTCAGCCAAAAGTTTCAGACTTTAGACCACGGTTTGCAAACTTTATAACATAGTAATGAAATACACGAAAGAAACAAAGCTCTTAAGTTTGTGTAGATTCACATAAAATGAGTGTATTGTAGTGGTACATATTCAACCTCAAGGAAACTATCAATGCAGTTATCCAAAATGACTTTATCTACCATTAACCAGGAGACTGGTCCAACTGAGACTATAAAGGGAAAGTTGGAATTAAAAACATATTAAATACACGTACACATTGTAGAAATTGCACACCTTTAATAGCAAATCCTCTATGGAGAAAATTAAAATGTCAATACAATTAGAGAGGCACGTCAGTTTTAGCTGGGATATTTATCATCAGAGCTGTTTGTATTTATAAGAGGCATTTTGTTATATTTTGTAACTTTGTAATACGCTGTATTATTTCACTTTGTTTAGTTAATTAATTAAGCGGAAGCGAATGGATGGATGGATAGTTAATTACTGTTCTTAGAGTTTGGAGCAACTGTAACCACATGATTTCCTCTTTGATTAACACGGGGTTTTAATTCTGATACAGATACATGTTGGTTGAACAGTCTTAAATGATAACAACCTTAATCAATTGTGTCTATATTCCTTTTTACAGATTTACTCTATAACTTTATAAAGTTTTTACACATTAAGAGAATACTGACAGGGAATATTAGAGCATATTCCTCCTATATTGGCTTATCTTCATTGGTTCCCTGTTACATCCAGAATTAAATTTAAAATACCTCTCCTCACATACAAGGTCTTATGTGATCAGACTTGATCTCATCTTACCAATAGAGAGGAGGTGTGAATGGTTCAGGTGTTATTGAAGGGAAAGATCAGGAAGGCTAAGGACAATTACAGGAGAAAGCTGGAGCGGAAACTCCAGCAGAACAGCATGATAGAGGCGTGGAGTGGCATGAGGACAGTTGCTGGATTCAGGTCATCCTCCAGCAGGTGAGCTGGGGGTGGTGTGGACAGAGCAAATAAGCTGAACGTGTTTTTCAACAGATTTGAGATTGCAACAAATGTTCACCCCCCTAATGACTTACCTGTAGTCAGCCTGCAATCCACAGCCAAGCCACTCTCTCTCCACATTGCAACACAGCCTCCTGGTAAAGTATTGAAACCCCTCCCCAAACTGTTACTTTCACTCATGACCAGATTCAGAGACAAGTCAGAAGATGTTCTCAGGCAAGTCTGCTGGACTAGACAGGGTGACTCTCCATGTCCTCAAAGCCTGTGCCACACAACTTGTGTGGGATTTGTGTGGGACTCCAGAATCTTGTGTCCTGGATTGTTTATTAGGTAGACCCAAATATGTGCATCTTCAATATTGTCAAGGTGATCAGCAACACAGGTACCATCCTCTAACTCTTTCCTCTTCACCATCTGCACCACAGACCTCAGCCCCTACACAGAGACCGCCATCTTCAGAAGTTTTCTGATGTCTCTGTGGCGGTTGGATGCATCCCTGGGGATGATGAAGCCAGATACCGAGCTGTGGTTGACTCCTTTGTCATGTGGTGCCAGCAGAATCATCTGCAGCTCAATGTGAGAAAGACCAAAGAAAGGCAGGAGCCGATCACAGCTGTCTTAGGGCGAGAGGCACCAACAGAAACATGCATAATATCAAATTTACTTATGTTATTGATTTAGAAATGGGAGTGTTAAAAAATTTGAGTGTTTATCTGTGGTTATAGGGTAAAGATAATCATCTCCTTTTTTCAGTGTGTGGTAAATAATTGAATAATTTCTTTACATTATTGAAATATAATGATACAATTAAACAAATAAAGCAAGAATTTAAGAATTAGCTTCCATGGTCCATGAATTAAATAAATGACAGACAGAAAGGAAGCACAAGCCTGCGAGCTCCAGCTTTGAGCAGTTAGTCAAAAGCTTGAATTATTACAACTTGCAACCAACATGTTTTTCTAGCATATGACGAAATATTGCAATGGAAAAATCATCTACTTCAAAAGAAACCTCGGAGTAGAGGTAAAATGACATTCAGCATTACTCTCCATTCATCTTTGTGCTGGCCAGGAACCCTTAGTCTTCCTACAGCTGCTTTTTAGCATTCAGAAATATGCAGCAGGAGGAGTTAGGCTAAGAATTGGAGGTGAAGTTGCACTTCAAGGAAAGAGATCACGATTCGAATCAGTTCAGTACATGCAAATAATTATTTTAACTTATGACTTAGGTATACACGTAAGAAGCCAAGGTGACCACTGACCATTTACCTCACACATCAAAATAGTGGTTCCATTCATTTTGTATCCAGTGTTACACTCTAATGTCACTGAAGACAGGTATCCATACTGAGTTAAAAACATAATCCTCTAGAATTCTTTAAAAATTATTTAGTAGATCCAAAAATGCTACGTCCAGATGAACAGAATAAACTTTCTGAGATTTCTGGATGATATCTGGATGATTGAGCATGCATCAAAACATAAATGCTCACCAGGTCCTCCAGCAGGTCTGAATTGGCCAGTGTACCTAAATTACTCCAAAACCACATTGACGACTCATCCAGGAGGTCACAAGAGAACCCCCCCCCCCCCCCCCCCCCCCCAAAAAAAATGTAAAGAACTGCAGGCCACAATTCACTCAGTTAAGATCAGTGTATTTAACAATAGGAAACAGACTGAACAAAAAGGGCATCTACGGAAAATAGACATTAATGCAGTTTTTAAAAATGCCCTTCTCCACAGTACGTACTAGCCCAATGTAGGCTACAGGGAAGAAAATGCAGAGCAAGCTATTGAAAATTATTAAAAACACCTACTGATACATTTTAGAGAGGATCAGGCTTGAATGTTCCATGTGGTTGCCGATTACACTTTCAGTGTAATCGGCAACCACAACTAGTAGATTGCAAGTCGACACTGAAAACTGAAAGTTGTGTCTATTAGAACTGCAACAGACATCAAGATAAAATAAGTAATGATAAGATAATTTCTGCAGTGTCAGAGATATGAAGTCTAAAATAATCACATACCAGCTAACATAAAACGATAAAATATACAATATATGCAATTTATGTTTCATAAACACCACATATGCAGAAAGTCTAAGGATATAACTAGTGTTTTGGAAAACACATGGAGTGGGTCTGAGTATAGGATGCAGGTGCAAATGGGAGCTCACCTCACAATAGACATTCACTTTGATATAATCACCCACTGAATCATAGACTACACGGTGAACTAACATTGGTAAACTATTTACCAATGTGCTCTAAATGATTCACGTGCACTCTAGCTTTTTATTGGTCATGCTCCAGTGTTAATGGCAGGTATACAGCTATACTCACACCCATTTATTGGGATAGGAGGGATCAGCCAGCCTACATTTGGAGATGGTCTGGCTTACAACTTTACACAACTTTACACTGGACTTCACTAAAACTTCGGAGGAAACTGGTCTCACAAAACATATACGCTATGACCATTTGGATTTTTTGCAACTTAGAAATCTATTGCAGTTACTGTTTCTGACATAAAACAGTTTTATGATTAGGAAGATTTACTCATAACTATAAAGTAAATCTACTGGACCTTTGACACTTTTATAGTGTTCTGTTCAAATAACAAATGAAGTCCCAGCCAAAAGTTTTGGCTGATGTAAACATTCACTTTTTATGCTTCATACACTTTGACACGTCAGATTTTATGATGATGATTGTGCAGGGTGATCAGAAGCAGCATATACATGAATTACAAGGAGCTTCTGGGTTTAGCCTAGAAGTTGATGTCCAGAATGCCACAGAGATTTGCATTTGTTTTGATAAATGGTTGATGATCCCTGTATTTTGTATTGATGTTTTATTTATTTGTCTGTGACTATGTACAAAAAACATTAATGTCTGAAAAGAAGAGATTTGTTGTACCAGATTTAGCCGATACCTACTTTCCAGCTGCAGTTCTTGAGATGGCCTTATCAATTATTCTTCAATCCCACCAGACCAAAACGGCAATGCTGGTTACTAATAGCATATTGTAAATACCCAAAGAATAAAAGTTGTTGATTTAGGACTTTAGGCCAAAATGTCAGATATTTCAAATCAATCTAAATCTGATTTTTTGGTGCTAAGGAGAGCATTTTTGTGTCTTTTTGTACATGAGTTGGTTTCCCTGTTTATTGTCTGTATGTTTTTCTCTGATAGACTGGCAATCTGTCCATTGTGCAAACAACATCTGTCATGGTCCTGGGTCGAGCGACCCAGTGTTTGAGTTTTATGTATCTTTTGTATTCATTTGTGCCCTAGATTAGTTCATCTAGTTTATTTTGAGATTGCTGTTTAGTCCTTTGTTTCTTAGTTGTTTATGTCATCTCCCCCTGTACTCAGTCTCCCTGGTTCATGCGTCATGTCTGCGTGGTTATGTTTAGTTCATGTCATGTCTAATCTCCATGTTTCCTGTTTTACTTTGAAAGTCTGTATTCAATGTCAGTATATTTAGTTTCACTTCTCCTGTCCTGCCTTTAGGTTCATGTGTGTCAGCTGTGCTCCCATGTGTGGCCACTTCCCCTGATCATCCCTTATGTGTATTTAGTCTCTGTGTTTCATGCAGTCTGTGTCGCGTCATCTGTGTTCTCACCCACCATGTTTGTATTCATAGTTTTCTGTGGCATCATAGTACCAGTTTCCCAGCTTAGTTATAGTTTAGTTTCGTCACTGTGCTTCTACCTTGTTTGGCCCCCATGTCATCAGCCAAAATAAAGGCTCGCTTTTCGTTTGAACTCAGTTTCGTGTCTTCGCCTGTGTCTGCACCTGAGTCCTCCACACACTCTCCACTCGGTCTGCCACTGCGGATCGTGACAACCTCTTCTCCAAAGTCAGCTTGGTTAGGAACAGAATATCATCACAATATTGTTGGATTATTGAAGGAGTACTTTGATGACCTCTTTAATCCCACTGACACTTCTTCCATAGAGGAAGCAAAGTCTCAGGACGAGGAGGACAACTCGTTCATCGCTGAGGGTGAGGTCACTGAGGGAGTTAAATAACTCCTTGGTGGTAGGGCCCCTGTGGTGGATGTTATTTGCCCTGAGTTCCTGAAGGCTCTGCATGCTTTAGGGTTGTCTTGGTTGACACGCATCTACAATTTTGCTTGGAGATCAGGGGTGGTAACTCTGGATTGGCAGACCGGGGTAGTGGTTCCTATCTTTGGGAAGGGGTTCACTGGAGGGTGTGCTCCAACTATTGGGGAATCACACTCCTCAGCCTCCCCGGAAAAGTCTATGCCGGGGTGCTGGCAAGAAGAGAGTCTGTTAGTTGAACCTTGGATAAAGGATACAGCTTGTAGCCTCCAGCTTGCACTGAAGTGGTTCACAGCCGAGTGTGAAGCAGCAGGAGAGGGGAGCGGGAGATTGACTGATGGATTAGTGCTGCGGCTGCAGTGATATGGACGTATACTGGTCTGTGGTGGTGAAGCTCTTGATTGACTGGTCTTTCTATGTCTTTACACTCACCTATGGTCACAGATACAAGTGGCAGAAATGAGGTTTCTCTGAAAGGTGGATGATCTTAGGGGGAGAAGTTCAGCCATTCGAAGGGGCTCAGAGTAGAATTGTCAACCAGGATGCCTCCTTGTCGAGGTGTCCAGGGCATGTCCCACCCCACTGAGAGGAGGCCCCGGTATTGGTAGGTGTATTGGTACATATATTGTATATTACCAAGGTATATGTACCAAAATACCTATATTGCATATAGGTATATTGGTACATCTTTAAGAGAGAAATCAAATACCCAAGTAGTATCACTGCTAAATATGAAATATATAAAATACAGAGAGATTTTATAATGTCTGAAATGAAAAGTTTTATTATTTTAACATTAAGTGTAACGAAATCAACTACAGTACAACGTGAGTAGTAATTAACCTGGAATTTTCTGACACTTTCTCTGAGAATGGAAACAAAATAGTATCAGTCAAGACCCAGTAAACTAAATATTTGGACAACTGTATGCTACAGTTCATATACATCACTAATTCAAGGGTAATATTGCTGAATTCTACCTTATAGTTTAGTCTGTTTCTAGTGTTGAGCCAGCAGCACTAGAATTTTAATCAACCTGATATGACATATTTTAATGCCCTACAACGCCCAAGTACTGACACATTGTTGTGATACTGATTTCACAATAAGTGGGTGAGGTATTTGCATTTCTTCATAACCTGTAACAGCAATAAACCATTTATCATATAAAACTTCCAGACTCCACAGTTTAAGTATAATTAATGTCGCTAATACAAAAACAGCAAAGGTACATGGTAGTCAATGACTGTTTTACTGCAAATTTATTTATATATTTTTATAATCATCAGTCTAATTCATGTGGAAATTCAGGGACCTGAAACACACCTTTTTAATAATCTTGGGCTACATTCTTAGTCATCATCATTATTATTAAAACAATCCTCTTGATTGGCTCTCTTATGACGCTCCATATATATGTATAGTCGACTAACATGACTAGGTCTGAGTCAGGAATGCCGCAAAGGAGATATGTCCACTTAGAGGTAAATAAAAGTTAAATACCTGATACTCTCCATCAGTTTATAGAAGTGAAGAGGGCCTTAGATAGAAGGTAAAATGTCTGAAGTTTGTTTACATTTATTTCCACTACCTAAGACAATACCATAAGTCCTTTTATTTTCATTGATCGTGATAATCATCATTAGCTGCCTTCTGAAAAGCTTTGTTGGATTTAATGTCAATATTTTGTATAACTAATGTATACAAAATTGTGTAACTACTATATGAAAAGTTGATCTGATAAAGCAATCAGCAATCATAATTAAAACTGTTATTTCAATGGTCTTGTAGATTCTTCCAAACTCTAGTATTTCAAATAAATAACAGACCACTTTGGTCAGTATTGCATGAGTCATTCTGCAGTCTGACATGTTATGCCCTACCCTCTTCACAAACAGGCCCACATGATCGAAGAACTTTGGCCAACAATTAAGCCACAAAGCTGCTATCTCAGAGGCATCATTCTAACTTCCACAGAACTACCACAGTAAAATTCAGGTCACTGACACGCATGGTAAATTCGCCTGCAATGAATATTTTTCTTCTGGTTGGCATATTTTTTGTATCTTCTTCTTGTGCATTTAACAGCTGTGCAAATGATTATCAACAAGGCCAGAAAAGAACTCCAACGCAGTAATATGTACCACAGTGGCAGTCCCGTCAATGATCTAGAAAAGAAAAGGGGAGTAGGGCAGGTTTTCAGACCGCATCTTATGGTGAAATTTCAACAAATTTAAATTCTCTTTTCAGCCTTTAGTGATTCTTCCATAGAGTAAAAAGTAGCATATTGACTAACCTGATGAAAAAAAAGCCTTGAGTGGTTTCATTCAGTTGTAAAGATTGATTTCTTGTGTTATCACTGATGTTCATAATAACTAGGCAGGAGGTCAGAGTTGGTGTTGTGACTGTGGTTGTGCTCATTCTGTCTGCACAGTCATAAACTGGTTGACCTGGTAATGAAAAAGAAAAGATTACAATGATAATGCTTTATAGACCTTGAGGATGAAGCTTTTACAGCATTGTAAAAACAAGAGAGAAGAAAACAGACGTTGTTGTTTAGAATATTTCATGGTAACTTTAAACTCTGTCTTTTATGTTTATTGTGTTATATAATACTAATGACCTGATTTTTGTTAATAAAAAAATAGAATGACCCTAAGGAAAATTTGTACATAAAGGGTTTGTACATACGGTCATATCTGTTATAACCTCTAGGAGTCACTGAAGTCAAAACTTACACACGATGTCTTTAATCCTTTCTTCCAAGCAATAGTTTACTATACTACACACACGCAGACATGCACGCATGCATGCACAAGTTGCATAAAAACAATTATTAAATGCCATTTTAATTTCATCATAAATTTTTGGCTTTAAAGTGTCACAAATGCACAAATAGTCTATTTTTTGCCACTAATATATGAGGCTATGAATATTGTAATCTTTTTCATGGGACATTTATGAATGGTGTAAATCATCTATGCTACGCTAACTACGCTATTAAACTTAAACTAAATATTTTACGTTTAAATTAATGTCTTAATGTTGAAAAAATCTCATTCTAAATTAAAAAACAAACTAACTAAATAAATTATCACTATGGGAACAGAACCACGTCCATGCTCAAACATTACAACAGAACACTTGCCATGTTTTAAAATGAAATATAGTAATTGACTTGTTGTTTTAGTCATTGTATATTGTCAGTAAATATAAATAGTTGTTATAAAAATGCTGCATGTTTTTTTTGTTTTGTTTGTTTTTTTACATTTTTTACATTTGTTCTAAAAGCATTTTATTAATCAGTAAATCACTGTAAAGACAGTTCTCACATTTATATTTGCACAATGGAATATCACATTTGTTCTTACCCTGAATATTAACAACATAGATACAGCTGCTGTTTGCAGGCATCAGAACCTGCACAGAGATGAGCTCACTCTTCTCACTGCTTATGTCATTACTGCCAATACAGAAATAACTACAGTCCTTTTGAACTGCGCCACAGTGAAGATACAAGTCTGAAGACTTATGGAGCAGGAAGTCCTTTCTGTCAATGTGCTGATACCAGGCATAACGAACACCAGTGCCCTTTGCACAACCACAGCGTAAGGTAACTGACTTCCCCCAACATGTTGGCCTGTCCACCAGAGAGCTCAGGGGCCAAAGTCGGGGCTTGGACACTGGAACTGACACAAAAAAAGAAATGTCAGTCCAGTCAGCTTAACACCAAACAGAGGCTGTGATGCAGCATATTTCACTGTTATTGTAAAATAATGTTTATTTTCTAAGTTGCATAACGTCTTTTATTCTTACCTTCAGTGATAATCACTTTGACTTGGGTCATGATGTCAGCATATATCTTATCAATCCCAACCCAGTACGCTCCAGCATCATCAAATCGGAGATTTGTGACTTTCACAAACAGCCCCCTTCTGTTTAAATCTATCACTTGGGACCTGTGTGTGTTTCGACTGTTTTCTGAGTCTGCCACAATCTCACAATTGCTTCTGGAGGGCCCTCTGCACCAATACTTTTTGCTGTACAGAAAATGATTTATGCCATACTTGCATTTAAGGATAAAGTCACCTCCAACATGGGCTGTGATCTCTTTATCACATTCAAGCTGAAGACTTGCTGAAATACAAGGCAGACAGAAAGAAAATCCTTGTAGTCTGGTAAATCATAAAAATGTTATTCAGTTTTTAATTCGAATTAATATGAGTTTGCAGTTTACCTTCAAATTTTGATTGTCAGATAGCACAAATGCTAGAATAATTGTCACTAAAAGCCCGAGAAAAAAACACAAGCAAAAAAACCACCTCATACTTGTGAGATGGGGGTAGGTGTTGTCAAACATCCTGTGTGCATTTACAACACTTTTCTTTCATTTAACAGTATGTAAAGTAAATATATATATATATGTTTCTATTCCACCTTTCACGAAAAATGTTTCCCAAAAAATAGTTAACGTGTTAATTGAATTTAAGGTTTAAAGAAAAAAACATGTTAATTTAAACATGTTTTTCTTCGTAAATAAATATTTCAATAAGGAGTACATTCAAGAATTTTTATAGGCTTGTATGTTTTAATTATAATTTTAAATCTTAAAGAATTTCAGGATATGAAAGTGAAGAGGCATTTATTTTTCACATAACAAAAAAATTATGACGGATTTATATATGAAATAGTAAGTTTACTGTGACTGAAAAATATTGATATGAAATCAGAGTTTTTATCTATGATGCTAGAATAAGCTGTGATTTTACAGTTTAAAGTCACAAAGAACGGAAGTGGAAAAAATTACAAAAATAGAGCCTGGGAGAGAGAGAATAAACAATGATGATTAAGGTGCTGAAAGGATTTAGCTTAGTAAGTTCTTTCATAGAAGGTTTAAATTATAGCTCACTCACCTTGAAAAAGCAAAACGAGGTAAAATATCTTCATACTGATGTCAGGTTTGGAATCAACTCGACAATCAGGAAACTGTAGAGGTGGACTGTGGTGATCTTAGCTTCCTGTAGGTGCGTTGTGGGTTACATAAATGCTTTTGCGTCTTTGCTAGGCCTTGAACACGAGTGTAACATGCAGCAATACTAACTAGTGACACAGAAGTGAAAGAGTGGGAACCCTCCCCACATAAGAGCTGCACTTCACTTTACCTGGTAAGAAATTCCCATTTCTTTAATCTAGTTAATCATAGTTTATCGGACACTGCTGTTGATTATTACGAGCAGCATGAAATACATTTGCACAGCAGATGCTTGATTCTTTATGACTGGAAAAAACATGGCAAAAATCTTCCTTTAACCTTTTGTTATTCGCTAGTCTGTCTTGGATGCTTTGATATTATCCAGTTATATTTTCCCGATATATACTGTAAACCGGTGACTAATGTAACATTCAGTTGAGTGTCAGAATGTCTCCATTAGTTTACTACAAAGCCACTAGATGTCACTATTCGACTGATGTGGCGCTCAGCACCTGCTAAATGTAGCAATGTCCTGTCAGAACTTCTTCATGATGCCACCCCGGACAAAAGCATTAGTTGAAGGTTGACTGACAAAAGAGGCAACATCCACGCCCGGGAGCACTTTGGTAAGTAATGCATTTTTTCATTTGTATTTTTTAAGCCACACTCTTTTCAACGCTGAGCTTTTATGTATATTTAAGAAAGGGAAGTCTTTAACGGGTGAGTTATTGCCCGTGGTTCCTGAAAACATAGCTCCTCCCACTACTCTTTTTATGCACACATTGTGAATTTAAAAGTATTGTTGCTTAACCACTAAACAAATTGCATGAATTTGTGCTAGCTGAGATTCACAAGATTTTTTTTATCATCCTGTCTCACTTCAATTACAAAAATGTCTGCTGTACAGTAAGGTAGGTACATGAAGACTTCCCAAAGCTCTGAGTGGATTACTGCTGAGCAACTAAGGGTGATTATCTTTGACACTTGCGCTCCCTCTTTCTTCTGTCTTAGGCTCTATCCCTACATGCGTTTCTCCTCCACTTGGCTTGTGTATTTAAAATATTGTACAACTGACTAGACTGCTTTTGATTAAGATCACCTGTTTTGACTGTTTATGTGCATAAATATATGTTTGTTTTCCCCTACCATCCCCTTTGCTACATATTTATGCAATAGAACACCCGGGTGACTTTAGGACCCTGTGAGAGAAACCCACAGGGGGCGCGGCAATATTTTTAATCTGACCACAGAACCTGTTAGCTTCCTCTTACATTCTGTAAGACAGTTTAGAAGTTCCCTTACACCAGTTCCTTCATGTGAGAGCTACAATACAGAAGTGCTCTGTAGCGGAGCAACGTAACAGCCTCAGTCCTGTCCCCAAGCTTAGCAAGCCTATCCATGACCTGTGGACAAGGACCTTTGTGCCATGAAATGCCTATGAAAACTGCCCTATCCCACACAGTGAAGATCCAGCTATGGACCAGCAGGTCAGGATTCTGAGAAGCTTCCTGGATGACCTGGAAAGACAGGAGGCTGCGGCTGAGGAGACACCTAACGGCATTGCTGGGGAGTTTGTGGTGAGTTAACAGTAATGTTCCTCTTGTTTAAGTACAGCTAAAAATTCTCAACCCAGAAGACATGCTGTATTTCTCGATGGGTTTTCACATTCACACGCTAAAAAAAGGTGTATTTTTATATTGACAGTAAGTACGGCGAAACTGAAAGTTCTTAGTCTTCCCGATTTTTAGGTTTTTTACAAAAGACATCACACTGAGGGAAGTACCACACTGGTATTTTTCGGAGGGTTCCAACGCCATTTTCATTCTTCCTCTTTGTATTGATGCTTGTCACTAAAGGCACAACAAGGAAGAAGTGTAAGCAAAAGTCCTGTAACACGACTGACGACTAGCAGCAACAACAACCACACACACACACACACACACACACACACACACACACACACACACACACACACACACACAGAGAGAAACACACTCACGCAAACATACTAAATTGTGCCTGAGAAGTGTTAACCCCAGGGTGACATCATCTGTGGGCTGCTGCCATGGTGATGAGTGACATGGCGGTGCCTGAAGACAGCACTGTGTGCTTCACATGCTGCCCCTCTGCTGTCATACTGCTGCCACCCCAACCACTCCAGAGGAAAGAGTCCATTGCATCACTTCCTCTGAGGACAAAAAGCACTTTGTAGTGTTAGAGAAGTGCAGATGTATTTCAAGTCCTTTAGCAGACTCTTTTAGATCTGCCTCAACTGGCCTCAGAACAAAAAGACCAATGTCTCAACAAGTCCTGCAAGCACAAACATGAGTTTAACTTGAGAGTCCGAGCTTCCGCTTAGGTGATTTAGAATCGAGGTCCTCTCAGTTTGTCAGCCATCATGTCAGTTTGAGCTCGAATGAGTCACAGATTCTTCGTCTGAGGCTGAATCACATAAAAACTGACCACATGTGACAATGTGCCATTGGTCACATGTAATTTGCTGGTTACATGCCCACTTTTTATTCACTCTCCTCTATCAGTTGCTAATGACCTTAAAGCATCTGCACTATGAAAAAAGAGCTTTTCCAGTAAATGCACAGGAAACACTACCATGAAACTCATATTACCCATCCGCTGTTTTGGCTAATTAAATATAATTTAGACGCATTTACATGATACCCGTAGCTTGGAGGTTGTTTCAGTATGACACATCAGCAAAACATGACAAAAATAGCTCTTTGGCATTTAGATAACGTCTAGGAACTATGATGAAAAGTCTTTATGAATGCAACGCATTTACATTTCTTTTTGTGTTTTTCAGAGGTTGAAAAGTCAGTCAACAAAGTACCGAACGGACAAGACGTATCCTAGCAAAACAGCAGAAAAGCAGGAAAACATCAAGAAGAACCGATACAAGGACATTCTGCCCTGTAAGCTTGTTTAAATGTATAAAAATACAACAGTTTTACAGTTTTCTGCATTAACACTGTAAAGGAATACTTCTAGATTACCTATAGTGTGCCAGTGACCAAAAAAACCCATATAAACAGTATGTAATGCTCCATCAACATATCTACTTAAGTTTCTTATATTTATTTAAATTAGACAAGGTAGACTAGATCCTAGGAAAAGCTTACAAACATTAACATATTTTATTATATTTTCATCTTTATTTTATTCTAATTCTGTTCATTTCTTTTGCCACAAGGTGAGAACGTAAAGCACACTCTGAATCTTTTTAGGTTTTCCAACATTCATAACTACATATTTTTCTTTTTGTAGTTGACCACACCAGAGTAAAGCTTACTCTTGTCACATCAAAAAATGACACAGACTACATCAACGCCAGTTTCCTCAAGGTAAAGAACAAGGTCCCTTTTAGCTTATATCCACTGATGGCTCAGCTTCTACACATTTAATTGACAAACAACGTAAGTGCACTATTTAGGCTGCTTTAGCCTGGCCACAGTGGATTGGCCACTTTACAAACCAACTGTACCCCAGCTTCTCTTTTTTATGCTGTTCGAAGCTTTTTAACATTATCTGTGGTTGCACTGATCTCTGCTACATTCTGAGCCAGAGTCTTGCTGCTGCTCTCTCTGCCAATATCTGTGAGTGGAAGGCTAGGGAGGTATATGCTGCCAAATAGTTGCTGCATTAGAGATAACAGGTTTCTTTTGGCCACGGGGGTCCCGACTGAAATATGGTTTGTGCAAATGTAACTACTGTGTTTTGTGTGCAGGGAGTATCAAACTCCAGGGCTTACATTGCTACTCAGGGTCCTCTGCCCCACACAGTAGTGGACTTCTTGAGGATGCTTTGGGAATACAAGATAGAGGTAAGGTCTACACCACAAGGTGCATTTAAGATAGCACAACTTGCTTTATTTCTTCAGTTGAAAATTAAATTAAGATTAAAAGAGCTGTGACTTTGGCCACAGTAGCTGAAATACAGATCCCCATCCCAGTTCACATATCTTTTAAAAATGTTTTATTTATTTATTTTTAGATCTATGATTTTTTTTTTTTACACATCTTCATGATTCTAGGTTGTCGTGATGGCCTGTCGAGAGTTTGAGATGGGAAAGGTAAACTTCTCTCTGCTTTCCACTTTTTTTCTCACCATACAGAATTTTCTCTATATTTGTATGTTTATACACCAGCCTGGTGTCAGTTTGTTAACTATTATCGTTTGATGTATTGTTTAAATTGAAAGTACTTTTGTTACACTTGTATGATTGATTTTTTGTGTTTAGAAAAAGTGTGAGGTTTACTGGCCACAGAAACACGAGGAGCCGTTCGTTTGTGAGCCTTTTAAAGTTTACTGTGTGAGTACTTTTTGTTCTCTATTCATATTTTCAAGATGAATAGGTTAATGGATCTGATGCAAAAACTTATACTGAATATATACTATAGTATTTGCTATACTGAATATATTTAACTACTTTACAAAACAAAAACTGGCTGCTCAACATTGGATTTTCTCTAATCCACACAGGGTCAACATTATTCATACAGTCTCAAATACATACAACTAATATTTGGTTAAATGTCCCTTAGCAAGTCGCGCCTCACCCAGATTTGCTTTGCTTTTTGTAGCTTGGCATAACTCTGGTTGGATATTTGACCACTCTTCTTGACAGAGTTGGTAGAGTTGATTTAAATTGGTTGGTTTCTTAGCATAGCTTATAACCACACTCCACAAATTAGATATCATTAAATTTAAAAAACCTCAGCTTTTGTCATTGTGGCCAAATGGCTTAACCTTTGTCTTGTCTGACCATAAAATTTCTAAGCCAAAGGCCTTTGGCTTGTTTATTTGGGCACCTGTAAATTTCACTTGAGATTTAAGGGGTCAATTTTAGAGCAGGGCTTTTTTCTTGGTGAGCAGCCTCTCAGTCCATGGCGACGTAAAACTCGGTTCGTTACAATTTTAAAAAAGACTTTCCCATTTTGTGTAAATCTACAGGTCTCCATAGATTTTCACTGTACCTTCGCATTGTTCTGAGCATTGTTCAATCCAACCAGTGCTGTCAATCCAATTCTTTTTATGCTAAAGGATTTTTTGACTTTTTATGTATAAATTTGAGCCTGTGGAGATTAGTGAAAATCCCAAATAAGCCCCAAATTACCGTTCACACCCATGATGAATCTCTGTAAACTGACCAGTACTGTATGCCATGCACATACACTATACCTAATTATACTTTTTTTAAGTCTTACATTGTTTTACCATAATTTTGTAAGCAGCAAGATCAAGAATTTAGGTTAAAGAAAAACTTTTTGTGCAGGACTCTGAAGAAAGCAAAGGAGACTATCTGACCAGGACCCTAAGGTTGACCTATCACAATGTAAGCACTGTTTATAGCCTGCCTAACTTTTGTGGTTGTATTTGACAGTTGGGTTTGAACCCCAAAATATAACTATGAAGTTTAATGTGCTCTAAAAAGACGCTTGCATTCTAAATGTGTACAATACTTTGAATTTTTTTCAGAGTTCCCGAACCTTGAAACAGTTGCACTATGTCAACTGGCCAGATCACGGAGTACCGGACTCCATCCCTCCCATTCTGGACATGTTGCATGAGATGCGCTCTTATCAAGCCCATGATGACGTCCCTATTTGCATTCACTGCAGGTCAGGCATTTGAATAGAACTTGAACTTACTGCATGGCTGGAGTTAGGTGTTAAGGCAAAATATACATCCTGTTAACATATGAGTGAAGTGGATTGTCTTGCTCAAAAATGAGCTGCAAAGCTGATCTTTATTTTTTAATAGGTAATGCTTATATTGTTGGAAGCTCTGTTCATCGTTCTTAAGAAAAATGTTCTTGATGCTGTTTAGCGAAACCAGAAATGAATCAGAATGTACACAGCTCAACCTTTAAAGTAAAAGGTGCACCGGTCCAACTGAAAGGAGGCTTTTGTCACTGTTGGTTTCACATGCTTAAATTTCACATCCTGTCACTCAGGACAGCTTGAATCACCAGCTTGGGGTCAATTTTTGTAGCGATTGATTTTCTAAATATAATGTAAATTAGATTGCGTTGCTTTTTAATGCAAAGAAATCAGAATATGGTGTTGGTCTTCTCTCAAGTATTTCAAAGTATTTCTTTTAACTGGATTCAAGAAATAATTCAATTGATTTCAACTAAAAATGAAACTACACGTGAAAAAAATATTTCAGGTAAATGAAAACGTGACTCTTTTATTCTTGTACGTTGTTTTTGTTTTAAATAGTTTGAAAGTTCGCGTGCGATTTTTTTTTTTTTTTTTTTTTTTTTTAAAGTAAAGCATGAAGCCATTATAGAAATTGAGGTTGTTGTCACTCTTTTATTCTTTACTTATATTTCTGAACATCGCTTTGTTATCTGATCAGTACACGCACGAGCAGAAACTACCACACTGTATGAAATGCCATCGCTCCTTTCTAACATGTTAAAGAAAAAAAGCAGATCAAAGGAGAACTGTGCTTTTGGTTGTGATCGAGTTTGTACTGCTTGTGGGCAACGTGTACAGGTCCCCAGCAATATGGCTTCGAGGTTAGACGCTATTCTTTTAACAGGAAATGTTTGTAGGTGGTTGGCCAAAACCCCACTGGGTTGTAAAGTATATATGTATACATTTCCCCCTAAAATTTTCCAGCACTTACACTATGGCTAAAGCAAGAGCTTGTGACTTAGATAAGTCCAAATAGAAAACCTTGGGGCATGTGGGATTGCACCTGTGTGAGCTTGTCAGTTGTGTAGAAAGTTTGTATCATTTTGTTTCCAGTTCTGCATCATACTTTCCCTCTGAGGAAACACAAACAAGTATAGATTTGTCACATACTGTTACTTTGTCACATACTGATTGTTTTTTTTTTTACATAAATACATATTATATTTTTTATATGCTTATGCTTAACTAAACTGTTCAGAAACTATTAACATGTGAAACCATGACACTCCTCATGATGAGTCAGCCATGTACTGTTGAGTTTGTAGCAGATATAACCTAACCTACATATCACGAAGCCACCCCACATCTGTGACAGGTCACCACAACATGGTTGCTAAAACTATCATTAAAGTTTTATTTTTTCATTGCGCCAGTTTTCATTAGTTTTCTTGTCCTGAGAAAGAGTTTTGTACTTAATTCAGCTGACGAGGGGAGTCGTAAGCTGTGAATAGTTACAGACATTGCTGCAGTGGTTGTGGTTTAGCCATTAGATGTACCATCGTACCTAATGCCTTCTTCAGCTATGCTACATATATGTAGGGCAAGTATAGCATAGTTGAAGAAGCATATGGGCAGTTATACTGCAAATGTCTGAAAAATGTGACGTTTTTCTGTTGTGTATTTGCAGTGCTGGCTGTGGTAGAACAGGAGCCTTGTGTGTCATTGATTATACCTGGAACCTCCTAAAGAAACAGGTTAGCTATTCTTCTCTGCCTTGCTGTACATTTTGTACGACAGATGCGTTTAACTGTAAAATTGCCAACCTTTCCATTACTTTTGTGTGCTCGTTTATAGATGATCACTTCAGATTTCAGCATCTACAATTTAGTTCAAAGCATGAGAACCCAGAGGCCATCTTTAGTTCAAACCAAGGTACCTGATGTTTTTTTTAATATAATGCAAACCATCACATCTAACAAATCTTCCAATCAACAGAAACAAATTTCAAGCAATTTATATAACAGTAATGCCAGTTGATGTCAGTTTTGTTTCGTGAATCGTGCCCCAAAGTTATGCTACCTAACAGAACAAATTCTTGTTGTTTAATCTCAGGAACAATATGACCTTGTCTACAGAACCATCAAGTTACTATTTCAGAGATATTTGCAGTCTGTAGATGAACAGACTTTCCAAAACGAGGTAAGTAACCAGAGATTTATTATTGTTAGTGAGCTTAGACAGAGACTAGCTAGAAGCAGAGACGACATGGTTTTGGTTGTGTGCTTCATCAACGCATACCGAAACGCACAGCCATCTGAATCTGTAAAACAGAAACAGTAGATGTGGCAGGCTTTCTTGTGGTTTCAGCAACATTAAAATAGAATCTAGTCACATGATCAAAGCGGAAAATCATCAAACTGGCAGATTTGAAAATTAACTAAGAAGGCAGTGACACCTCTGTGCTCTGTTGAAACTGTTGCTGTACACTTCTTTTATTTAGTGTTAAACAAAATATTAAACGGAGCTGAGAACATTCATATTTTACAAACATACTGAATTTACATGCAAATTATAATCAATAATCTATTCTTGATGCAACTCATACTCCTCTTAAAGGTCTCTGAGATCTTTATCCCAGGTGAGGAGTCTGGTTTTCTGCCACAATTTCAGCATCTGCTTGACGAGGAACGGGCCTTCCTACCACAGTACAACAGTCCTTTGGCTTCTTCAGAAAACCTACTTTTCTTGAACGCCAAGGACATGCACAAAGACCAGCAACAATGGCCTCTGTTCCAGACCTCTCCTGAGTCAGTTCCCCAGGACCTGAATGAAGTACCCTGGATGGTGCATGCAAATCAGAGAATTCCTTCAGCAGAAGAAGAATTGGTTGCAGAGAGTGATAGTGTACCGTCACTGATCCGTCAGCCCTCACCAGATCTAGCAGCAGCCATTTGTTCAATGGTGGAGGACCCCTACTTTGACACTGGTTTGAGTTCTCCGTCATCAGATGGGGGACACACGGGTGCTGCTGAGGAGACCACAGAATGGACATTTAGCCCTCTTTTCAGTGCACCCTCATTATTTTTGAATGACCACACTCTGGAGGCCAACTCACCTGCTTCAGGTCAGTGCTAGTGCCTGTGCATGTGTTAGTTTCAAGATGAGCAACAAATAGCAGCTGATTTTTCTGTTTTTGCAGACACCGGTGAAGTCTGTACTTCTGGAGAAGACCCTCCTCCACTACCTGAACGAACCCCAGAATCCTACATGCTGGCTGTGGATACAGGTTAGGGCCCATAGTGAACATACATCTGGAATATGAGCTGTTAGCTTAAAGGATGCTTACTTAAATGATGCAACATGTTGCAATTTTGTCTTTCAGAGGTATCTGACCCTTTTGAAAGGTTATTAGTTATTCCACACGATGCTGCTGCTGATGCACTTACAGAAATTAGTGGTAAGAACACGTAACTGGAAAATAAAATGAGACTATTAAGTATGTAGATGTCTGCAACATATTACACACAGTTTCCAATGCATCAACCGTTTACTGAGCACTTGCAATAAGATCTTATTTGATCAAAATCCTTCATATTGCAATCATGTTATTCAGCAAGTGCACTATTATTGATACACTATGATACTTTTCCTTACTTCCAGGCAGTCCCCCCTCACCTGCACCCCCACTTCCAGAAAGAACCCCTGAATCTTTTGAGCTGGCTATTGATCAGGGTAACTTTATAATTTCAGAAATCTCAATGATGAAACAGTAATTTTAAAAAAATGAAAAAGCTTTTTCAGGTATTTCAGTTTTCATAAAAAGACAATTGATTAATGAAATTGCTTATTTTGGCTTTTCAGCTCCCGTGGAGCAGAAATTAGAGGTCATACCAGCAGTCGCACCAGCGGTGAACCTGAATGTAATAGGAATGTCTTCAGAATGGTTTGGCAACTCAAATCTTGGAGCCACTACATTTCAGAATGAGAGGAAATCTTTTGAGAGGAGTAAGGTAAGAAAGAATTCTCTAGACAGAATTCCTGCAAAATGTGTCAGTAATGCTGAGAAATAGAAAAAGAAAGAATCAACAGTCCATTAAATATATAATCAATCTACCGGTTACTTAAGCAGCTTTCTTGTATTAGTCATCGTGATCTATAAACAAAACATGTTGCAGGAGGTTATCTCGCTTATCTCTAGTGTTGCGCTGCAGCAAATTAAGGAACTGGTCGTTCTAACCAAACCTGAGACTTATAGACATTGTCAAATTTTTATATTATTCGAAATACATGCAGAGCTTAAAATAAATAATAGCTCTTACTCTTGACTGCGGTTATTCTCAGTCACCAGACTGATAACTGGTTTTTGGGTTTCTCGCTCACGAGGCTTTGCAGCTTCAACAAACACAGTCGTAAAAGGTTGGGACACTGTGTAAAGTACAAATAAGAACAGAATGCAATGGTCTGCAAAACTCAGAATCACATAATTTATTCACAGTAGAAAACAGAAAACAAATCAAGACAAACATTTGAAGAAAAAGACTGGCTCATTTTGAATTTGATTGCAGCAACATGTCTCAAAAATGTTGGGATGGGGTTGCATGCACCTTTCAGCCATGATGGTGC
The DNA here is from genome assembly GCF_041146795.1 of Maylandia zebra. Classification (NCBI taxonomy): domain Eukaryota; kingdom Metazoa; phylum Chordata; class Actinopteri; order Cichliformes; family Cichlidae; genus Maylandia; species Maylandia zebra. Next base: position 30,555,690 of record NC_135186.1, read on the forward strand.
CTTTGCAGACGTGCAAACTGCCGATTACATAGGCAATAATGCACCCCTGTACCATCAGAGACACAGGCTTTTGAACCGAGTGCTGATAACAAGCGACGTGGTGCCACTTCTCTTTAGTTCAGAGGAAACGGCATCCATGCTCTCCAGAAAGAATTTCAAATTTACAGTTTTCCACATTGCCTTTTAAATGAGCTTTGGTTTAAAAGGATGGTGGCCTTTCTAGATCATGTGTGCATCTTATTCTTTGCATGATTGAGTTTTAACAAGTACTTGTGCATGGTGTGGTAAACTGTGTTCACAGACTGATTTTTGTGTTCCTAAGTCCATGCAGCGATTTCCGTGACAAAACCATTCATGTTTTCAATGCAGTGCCACCCGAGGGCATCCAATGTTGATTTTCAGCCCTGTCCCTTGCACGCTCTTGGTGATGAAATATTTATACAATTTTACACTGAGCAACATTATGAATGTGCTTGTAGATACAGTTGTTTGCAGATTGGCGAGCCTCTTGCCATCTTTCATTCTGCCTCTAAAAGATGCTCCTTTTTCCTCCAAGTCATGGTACTGACTGTTGCTAAGTGATCTTAGCAACAGTGATGACTTATTTGTACAATTGTCTACTGTGTTTTTTTTAGTACCTCTTGTTTTTCCTGCCTTTTGTTGCTGGTTACCAGTTTATTTATACATGTTGCTACAATCAAATTCAAAATGAGCTAATAGTTTTTCCCAAAGTGGGACGGTTTCTCAGTTTAAACATTTAAAATGTTTTCTGTGTTCTGTTGCAAATAAAATATGACTTCATGAGATTTACTTAATCTTAATTTCTGTTTTCATTTACTGCTTTTCTGGAATCGGGTCTGGAATCAGTTTGTATGTGTTATTCATTTTACTCATTTACAGTAGTTATTAGTAATTATGTGCATCCCAGAACATGTGGGTGCAATGTCACACCCAGAAATGTCACAATGACACACGTCAAGGTTTGTGATAACTCACGTTGTTGATTCACTACCGTTTTCAAAACCATTTCCCTTACAAAACAATAGCGGTAACTGTTTAGATGTAGTAAGAATAAATGCCTTGCTGAGTATTATCCCTGTTGTGTTTGTACATGGTTAGTGGTTGTGTAGTTTCCCTTTCTCTTCCTTTTAGTTCTGCGAACAAACTTTTGCTTGCAAGGAGAGAAAGAGGAGTTAAAAAATATTTAAAAGGTCATTATAATTAACGTAGTCATTTAGCGACAGTTAATGTTAGATTTCATGATCTAAAATAAAACTGAAATTAATGTATACTGTTTTGGAAATATTTCTGAGATGTAGATATAGATAACCGTGGGTCACTTTTCTTTCTTGTAGAGTCTAAAAGTGAAAATGACCTTCACAGGTAAGATTTTATTTATTATTAACAGCGTAATAAACTATACCTATATAAAATTCTACAACGATTAAAAAAAAAAAAATTTTACATTTTCATAAATTCTCACAATTAGCAGGATATTTCTACATGTGCATTGCGATGATTTATATAGCATTGCTTTTTTGTACTGTAGGACCAGTAAATGATCCTGACCTTTCTTCAAACTGTACTTACTCTCCGTCTGTGGAGCCGCTATCTCCCCCACAGCCTGCCAAAGGTACGATCTAGCTTTGATGTTTGCCTTCAAGTCTTGTTTTAGAGTAAAACACTTGCATGCAAAACAGTGAATGAGGTAACTGTTACCTAATAAGAAATGTAAAAGTTTACGGTTGGTTGTATTTGATTGTGCAGCCGAGCGCAGTCTGACACCTCCCCTTCCAGAGAGAACTCGACAATCCTTCATCCTCGCCACAGAAGAAAGTGAGTATACCATCACCTGCTTATAGCAGCGATAGCTACAGCTGTTTATTTGAACAGCAGTACTCGATGTCTATGCGTTTTTTTTTATTTGTTTTTTTGTTTGTTTAGTTCTTGAGCCAACCGCCATTTTCCCACAACCGTTAGAAATAGCGCACCCCTCAACAAGGGTGGGTATATCATCTGAGTGGGATGGCACTTCTCAGCCCAAGAATTTCCACGATGCTGTCATGAGCAGGAGCAAGGTAATGGTGGTAAAATAGCTCCAAGGCAATAGAACACGCTGTTCTAAATAAGACAGCAAACAAGCAAAACAGTGATTAAAATGATAAGTTCCATAAGACATTTAACATTTTTGTTTTTAAACACTTCCCCACAGAGTGTTCGACCTAAAAGTTCAAGACAAGGTAGGTTGTTCAGTTCAATGATTGATGATACCCCCCTCTTTAGATGTGAGATTAAGCGATTTTCCATTGAAAGGGTATAAATAGCAATATTTGATCATAATCATAAGCTTTTTGTGGTTTCTAGTGAGCAGTGGCTTTTGCATATACACAGAGCTCTTATTAAGACTGTTTCAAAGTTAGGAACAGAAACTATAGACTATAACAAGTTTGGATTTTAATCGGTTTAGTCCAGTGACCAAACTGTTTTACTTACTGTTACATAAAAAATACTGTTTGATGATTTTAAATGGTGTCAAAAGTTTGTTTGTTGCTTTGAAAATGTTGGCGTACACTGGGAGGCATGATATGATAAAACAAGTGATGAAAGCTTGACTTTTAAATTGCTACTTGTTTTATTCATGATTAATCTAAATGCTTCTTTATGTGCTGGGTGTAGTTTATCATTGTGTTTCCACTGCAGAGCCCCCAACTGTAGTTCAGCCGATCGCTCCACCTACTGTGTTTGTAGCTGAAGGAGGAAGTGGTGAGTTGGTTCAGGCATTAAACAAAATACACAGTAGCCTCTCTCACACACACTGTTATTAGAAGACCTGTGTACCAAGTGCTTTGCTATAAGACTTCACAACATAGGGATTATTCTTGATGTGAAAAGCAGATCGCGTTAGAGGTCGCGCTTGGTGAAATTTCAAACACAAATTATTTCATTTTCTTTCTGTTTCTGTGTTAATCAGCTCAAGCGGAACACTGTGATGTGAACCGCAGAGCCTCCCTGAACAACGAGAAATCAGAAAACAAATCAGACAAAAACAGCGAAAAGGCCATGAGTAGAACGAAGGTAAACGTAAACTATACAAGTACATAGTTGCACGTTTCAGGGATATTTGAAAGGATATCGGCTCTAATTTGTGTTTTTGTTTCCTTTGCCTAGAGTCTAAGATTTTTTAAACACAAACAAAGACGTAAGTATGCTAAGATAAAACTTTGATATGGTCCTGATATCAGAAAGCTTAAACTAATAGATCTGTAAATTCTCATATCCTTAGCAAAAACTGCCCCTCCAATGCCTCCTACTCAACCTGGAGCGTCATCTCAACCATGCAGTGTTTTTTCAGTGTTCAAGTTTGGTAGGCCTACATATACTGTAACCAATCATATGTATTTCAGTATCACATAATACATTATAACATCATTTTTATCACCCGCAGGATTTGGAAACCGTTTTGGAAAGCCGAAAGGCCCCAGGAAATATCCTGACACTTGGGTCTGACTTCTCTGGAAACATAAAAAGTAGAAGCGTTTTTTATGATGGTCACAGTGACACATTGCATTGCTAGAAGATTAGTCTCATTGCCTCAGGACTAAGTGGCGATCAAACAAGCACCAGCACTAGAGCACCCCCAACAGGAGAGTCTTGGTACCTGCTCTGAATATGTTACGTACGATTTATGAACAAAAATGGATTTTAATTAAAAAACAGTAGCTTTAAAAGAAAAACATGGACAGCCACTAAGATGAAT